>NC_071397.1:92672140-93283692 GCF_022682495.2 Desmodus rotundus | reverse complement strand
TAATAACTGCAGTAACCTGTAGATGATCTTTCCCGTACCCTGATCTCCTGATTTCTCAGTTTCCTGCTCTCCTCCCTCTGAGTGATCCTGTGCCACCCCCTATCCTAGCCACTCACTGCACAGGCATAGTCTCCTTGTCATCACCGGTAACTGAACCACCTCCACAACCTCCTTCTCAACCATCTGATTGCCCAACCAAAGTTGCCCCATCCCAAGTCTTCCTTTCCTCTGTGCTCTATAATCCATTCATCTGCTATTTTACTGCCTCGCATCCTCCTCATGCCATCAGTTAGGTCTCCTTGTTCTCTGTTTAAATTCAAGGCTGTCATTCAAATCACCCCTCCCTTGTACACACCCTCATGGCCTTGTCCAGGTCTCACTTTGCCCTACTCTCCAGGTAAAGCACGATGCTGGTTAAAGCCCACTCTCTGCCTAGTTCCTGCCCCCACAGATACAGCTGGCCTTGGCTGGAGCAAAACACTCTCCCAGGCTTGATGACTAACCCAAGTGGGCCCTTAATGCTGCCTGGCACGCCAAAGGCATTTCCCGACTCCATCCCCTCTCCATTCCTGGGACAACTATTTCATACCTTGTCTGCTCAAGCCTTCCACACCTCCTCCCCCATCCTTACTCTTAGCCGATGACAGGGCTTCCTATTTCTCTGGGAAAATAGAAGCAATCGAAAAAGAATTTCCGCAAGCTCCCACGACCAGAGCATCCCACCTACGTGCATCTGTGCTCCCATACTCCGTCTTCACTTCTGTTACTATGGATAGACCATCTGTGCACCAAGCGAAGGCCAGCCCCGCCACACGTGCACTGCATCCCATCCTCCCTCTCTTCTCCATGCCTGTAGTTCTCTCTTCTTTATTTTTTCTCTCTCTTTGCTGGCCATTTCCTCCCCATGTAAAGTATGCTGCTGGTTCTCTCACCTTACGTAAGTCCCTTTCTTATAACTATACTTTCCCCCCAACTACTGTTCATTTATCCTCTTTCCTTTTGCAACAGCAAAACACTTGGTAAGAGTCATCCATGCTTTCATTTTGGTTTCAAAACACTCTTGGCCAGTCCTTCCTAGAGCCTGTTCCACCCAAGTTTTCCCTAGCAATGCTGTCCATCGCAAGGAGGGTCCTCCTTGAGCCTCACACAACGGCCAGTTCTCAGGCCTCATCTTACCTCCCCTATCAGAATCATCTCCCATAGTTATCCCTTTATCCTTGACATACTTTCTTCATTTAGTTTCCTGGTTTTCTTTCTCCTCCTCGGGCTCTGCCTTTCTAGTATTTCCACAAATATTTAGTTGTGCCAAGCAGTATTCTAGGCATTTGTGATATGCCCATAAGCAAAATTATGTAACTTAACGTCTAGTGGGAGGAGGAAGATAAGAAATATTAAGCATAACAAAGAAGCTTAAAGGACAGGAAGTATTAAGTGGTGTTGCATTTTTAAGTAGGGTAGTCAGTGAAACCTCATTGAAAAGATGACATCAGCAGGCAAGCATGTTTCTACCTCCAGGCCTTTGCCCTTGCCCTCATTCTGGAATGTTCTCTCCCCTTGACTTAAAACATCCTCCCACTGATATTCCCATTATGTGCTTCTTTGCCTTCTTTTGGCCTTTATTGAAAGGATACCTTTTAATCAACACTTTCTTGGCCACTTCTTTGAAGTTACAATTTCCTTTCCTCCTTTATCTTAACTGCTATTTTAGTTATTTATCTTATTTATTGCTAGACTTCCTACACTGTAATTCCATAAGGGCAAGATCATTGTTTGTTTTTTTCTCTCTTGTATCCCTACCTCCTAAAAATGGTTTTTAGAAATGTCCAGGCTTTCAAATGTTTAATCGGGTCAATATTGCTCATTCATATTTTCTCCGAATTTCTCCATTTGACTAGGTTTTCAAGATTATTGTCATAAATTGCTCAAAATATCCTCTTTTATTTTGGGGTACTCTTTTCTGTGCCTGTAGTTAAGCCCCTATGTTTGCCCCATATTGTTTCTTTGCACTTTGTCACTCCCCTTAATCACACTTTTGGCATTGCTGATTTCATCTAGCCCATCCACTTTCTTCCCAGAGAAACGACATGATCACTTTTTGCACAGTGTCTCCCTGGCTCCTGCGGGAGAATCAATGGGCTTGAGGATAGAGGTAGGAGCCAACGAGCACATTTCCATGATCCAGACAGAGTTGCTACAACCAGGGTGGCGGTTGTAGAGATGGTGAGAAACGCTCAGATTCTGAATATATTTTGAGATCAGAGCAAAGAGAGTTTTCAGCATTAGATATTGATTGTGAAGGAGGGGGAGCCAGATATGACATTATGATTTTTGGGCTGGGCAATTGGAAAATGGAGTTTTCATCAAGTAAGATGGAGAAAGGATGAAGCCGGTTTGGGAGGAAAGACCAAAAGTTCAGTTTGGGGCATGGTGAGTATGAGACTTTTTCTCATTTACATGGACACACAGAATGGGCAGCAGGAGAAAAGAAACAGGAGCTCACAACAGGGTAAAGACTGAAGGTAAATATTCAGAATCATTAGCATATAGAGGGACAGTTAATGCTCGGAGACTAGAGAAATTAAATAAGGAAATATAGACAGAGAAAAGGATCAAGAACTTAGCCCTGAGGGAATCTAGTATTAAGAGATCAGAGAGAAGAAGAGGAACCAGCCAAAGCATGCGAGAAGGAGCTGTCAGTAAGGAGGGAGGGAATCCAGCCCCTGTGTTGTCTTCGAAGCCAAAGGAAGCAGTGTATGAAGGAAGGGGTATGCTCAGTAGAATGGCCACAGCTGTCCTTTTAAAATGCAGTTCAGCTCAGTTCACCCCTTGGCTCAAAACACCCACTGGTTTCTATCTACTAAAAAACCACCAAAAGTTCCTACAAAGGCCCATGAGGCCCACAGATCTGCAGTCCTTTCCCTCCCGTTCCCCCGTCACCCCTAGCCTGCTGTCCCAATGGCCCCCTTGTTCTTAGTCCAGGAGAGGCATGCTGTTCACGCCCACAGCCTTGTGGATTTGTCCGTTTCTCCCTGCAGTTCTGTAACTTTTTGTTTTATATTTTTTGAAGCTCACTAGATGTATTCAAGTTCAGAATGAATATATCTTCTAGCAAATTGAAAGTTTCTTCATTAGGCAGTCCATAACTTTGAAAGATTTCTGTGATGAAATCTACTTTGTCTGATTTTAATATACTTACACCAGCTTCCTTTCATTCATATTTTCCTAGCATGGTGTTTTCCATGCTATGAATTTTAACCTACCATGTTCTTACTGTTTAGGTGTATCTCTTGTAAGAAGCAGATGATTCTGTTTTATTTGGTTCTCTTTTATTTGTTCATCTGATCTGACAATCTCTGCCTTTTAACTAGTGATTTTATATTCTACTTATACTTATTTATAATTACTGATATACATGAATTTGTTTCTACCATCTGACTCCTTGCTTTCTATTTGCCCTAGTTTATTTCCTACCTTCTTGCTGTTTTTAACTTGATTGAAGAATATTTGTTTGTTCATTTGCTTGCTTGTTTCTCTTATTCCATGTTTTTCCTCTACTAGTTTGAGAGTTATAAACTCCGGCTGCACAGTGTGATCGCCCTTGAAATCATGCCATAGATCCTAGACAACACTGAAAATTAATATTTTACCTCCTTTTAATCAGTGTAAGGAATTAAGGACACTGTACCAAGATGGTTTTCTTCTTAATTTACCAGCTGTTGTTGTCAAGTGTTAAATTACTTAGATTTTTGTAAGACTGTACATTTGTTGTTTCTGCTTATTCTCACTTATGGAGGCTTGTTTCTTGTGTTTGGAGACCTTTGCTTTCCTCCTTCTCTACTTGTATTTGCTGCCCACATCAGCGCCTCAGAGGGTTCTGGCTAAATGTGGGAATCTTAGGTTCAGTGTTCTCGCCCCATTCAAGTCCCAACACAAAATCTCCTGCAGCAAAGGTACAGATATTTGCTTGGTATGATCAGCTTTTTCCATTTGTTTTTGCTCATGGGTCTGATCCAGGTCAGGGTCATGTTTTCCTGAGAGTAGGGGACCTAAAGATTTCCCTCCCTTCCTGTGAACTCACCGGCGAATTAATGTCATATGCTGGGCTCAGCACCTGGCTGTTTTATAGTGAGGTGGCCTCTCAGAAGACCCAGTGACATCACGCGAGCTGTAGTTCTTTTGCCATGTGTTCGAAACTGTTGTGGCTTGTCTCCATATCTTGTCAAGATGTTTTCAGTGAACTAGACCCTCAAAACTGCAATAGGGAAAACTTCAGAGGCAACCGCACATTCGGGTGTTCCAGTTTTGTCACACATATTGTCACACACAACACACCATAGGTAGGAGTGGTGGTGGTCCTATATTTGCCCTGAAGTCACGTAGGGGAATGTCAGCCAAGATCACTCACTATAGAAATGTGTCTGGACAATAGAAAAGAGGTAAATAGTGAATTAAATGCTCAGTTAGTAGCTGCTGTAGGACAGTCCCCTGCCCTCTTGATCAGCCCGGGTGCACATGCTGTTCTGTTTCTGGGCGAGAGTGACTTGTGAGTGTCTGTCTGGGCAGATACCTGCAGACACAAGGCAGGTCAAAACGCAGTCAGGGTGAAATACATCAGGATAGAAATAGCTCCTGTTTTTTTCTACAGTGTCAAAATCAATGTCGCTCCCACAAAAAAATTAATTTCACTTATGTGAACAAATGCATATAACTTCAACGTTTTAATTTAGAACATGACAGCCTTCAGTTTTTTCCCTTCCAGCAAGTGGTTCTCATATAGCTTTAGGCTCTTTTTGGCTTCTATTGTCTCCAATTAATCCACTAAATCCTGGTGTGAGAGAAACAATATTAATTTAAATGTATCATTCTGGTGGGCTAATGTGTCTCTCTTTTCACTGAGTGACAAACGACTGAGTATTTTTTCTGCTATCAAGAAATGAACTAAGCTCTAGAAAATATGGCATGAAGTTTTCAGCTCTGTCTTTCTTTGAAATTGGCTAAGAATTGTGAAATTCATGTAAGTCTTTATATAAATAAGTCTGTTGACAGTGAAAAACTCAGAAAACAAATCAAGGGAGGTTCAAATTAATCTAAATAAATTATTCAAATTACGGAGTTCTCTGACGGAGTTCCATACAGTTCTCTTATGGAGTTCCATACAGTCTGCAACCCAGGATAATACGGGAAATGCCCTGTGTGTATCTGACATTTTCTAACCAGAAGGGTATGTTCCTAATATATTGTAATATAATTGACTTACTGTAGATGGCAAGCAGGTACCGCTTTGTGACAGCTTACATGCATTCAAAATAAAATAACATTCAGTCTAATAATTTTTTTTTTACCATGAAAGGGTTAAATTAGTTATGCTTAGTTTTAAGCTTTTAAAAACCAATGTATCTAAAATTGAAGGAAGGAAAGAAACACCACCAAATCGTTGTGGCAATTATGACATTTTCCTTAGGACCGTGTACCTTTAAAATGATTGAATGCACTGCCGTGCTAGGGGCATGTGTGTTTAACGATGCCATCACGACTAGATGCAGCTGTAGCCCGGGCCTTACAGGCAGGCACCAGGCTCCTGCACAGGGAAGAGCCGGTGATAGGCACCAAGCCGCATGTGGATGTGGCAGCAGCCGTGAATTGTTGAATACGTTGAGTCATCGGTACAGGCTGAAAATTATGCTTCTAAGCCTCCTGTGAACATGTTGCCTCATTTTTTTTTAAAAACTGTATCTTAGGATCTGCTTCAAAACACAGATGCCCACAAAAGAGCCTTCCATGAAATCTACCGGACCAGGTCTGTCAACGGGATCCCAGTTCCACCTGACCAGTTAGAGGACATGGCCGAGAGGTAAGAGAGTGTCTTAACCAAAGCCTCTTTTTAAAATGCTTGGAGAATGCTTTTTCCATTTCTTCTTTTTTTAATGAATTTTTTTTTTACAGAAATGCTTACATTTGGTACCATAAAATTGGGCTTCCATAACATGTACTTAAGAATGCCAACATTTAATATATTATTAATGTAAAAGGGTAAACCTGATTGTATTCAAAGCCTGGAAATCACAGAAATGATTTTTTCAGAGGCTGTATTTTTATTCAGTACTGTGAACATTATGTAATATTGCAAGAACAGTTTATAAAAGACACAGACGAGCGCTGTGCTGGCAAGGGAAAGAACTAAATCAAAGACTTCAATCAATCATGATTTACCTTTAACCCCAGAGCCAGGAAAAGAATCAGAACTCCAAACAGCGATTGATCAGCCTGAGTTTGGAAGACCTTGTACCTGCATTCTATTGAACACTGACTGTAACAGATTAAGTAAGCACCGTTCTGTTACTATTAGTTACATTCTGTGAATTCTTGGTGTTTCATTTCTAGGTTTCATTTTGTTTCTTCCACATCAGAACTACATTTAATGAAAATGGAATTTCTAGAATTAAAGTACCGTCTGCTCTCACTGCTGGTTCTTGCAGAGTCAAAGCTGAAGTCTTGGATAATCAAGTATGGGAGGAGGGAGACAGTGGAGCTGCTTCTGAAAAACTACATCGTAAGTCTCCCTGGTGCTTTGATAGGAAAATCAAAGGACCCGTGGATTTAGCATTGAATTCCTACCAGTTTATGGGACACTGTTTATTGAATCATGAATTTAGCCATGAAAGGTACCGGTGTGTTAAATGGGTTCAATATAAGTTTGTGAGCTGTGGACAACGATCCGAAATATAGATGTAGAGTCTTCAGAAATATGAAAGGTTTTGCTGCATGAATCATATTGAACCTTTGTGACTGACTTTACTGCTTAAAAGAGAAAAGTTTTTGCATTGCAGAGCCATAGCTCTGATTGTGAGCTCACCATTGAAACAGAGTGAAAATACTTAAGATTATTTTCATGTCTTCCACAATCCAATTTTTGAAAACAATTCTCAATTATTCCAAATCAGTTTTTTACATTAGATCCAACATGTCTTTTTTATGGTTATTCCCTAAGCATTTTTGCTTCATGTGTGCCCTGAGGAAAAGTAAAATTTTGTCTGTAAATATCTGGACCAATTTAATTTTTAAAGATTATCTAATAGTTTGGGCTATCGGTATAAAGAACTCTATATTTACATAGGGTAGTATCCCTGTATTAATCAAGGAATTAGGTTGTTCTGTAACTAGCAGTTTCCAGTTACAGGTAGAGAATTGCAATTATTAAAGGCACCTTATTTCTCTTAAACATAAACACCTCCAAATTTATTAGCAATGCAAATTTTCTCACAAAATGAGTGTTAACGGGACACCTCCATTCTGTATTGTTCCATTTATGTTTGATCACAAATTCTAAGTGATAAATTGATAAATTGAAAATATAGGCCCGTTTTTAACTGAACAAGCCACAGTGACTCTGTAACTGGTATGACTGACACCTGTTGAAACCACAGCTTTACTGAAGAAGCATCCCAGAACCATCATATATTTTGCTACATTTTAATTTCATTTTCTAAGTGATAAATGAACAACATGCATTTGGGTGGGAAAAAAGGTTTAACAGGTTTTTAGTTAAATCTTTCTCTTTTTAAAAAAAATTTTTATTGTTATTCAATTACAGTTGTATGCCTTTTCTCCCCATAAATCTTTCTCTTAATACAATGGTGGCAGAAATAATTGTCAAATAATATGAAATCTCTTATATGTTCTCTTATTCATTTTTTAATTATTTTGGAAAGTAATGAAAAATCCAAATTTTTAAGTTTAGGAAATTACATTAGACTTTTACATATTACAGATAAGCATTTATATTTATGGGTTTAGTCATATCAAATGAAACACTCTGAGCTCAGTAGGTAATTACTCAGGATCCTTGTTTTTCTGGCTGTTGAAGGACAGCCAATCAGATTGAAATGCCTAATGGGAACGTCGCACCAGGCTAATGTGCCAACACGAGGATGTTAGCATTTCTCCGAGCTTCTCAAATGAAGAATTTGTGAGTGGAGACACACACAAAATGATTTAAAAAAACAGACAAAAAAGCAGTACTTTCTGCCTACTCCATAAAGTAAAGAGAAGTTCACCAAACTGCTCATTTTAAACTGCTTCCTAAGTCCCAGTTATCTGTAAAATTGCAATGTACTCTGCAAACAGCAGGTTTCCATGAACAGGGCCTAATATTCTTATTTCCTCCTGAAATATGCCTACTTATCACTCATACTTATTTTCCGAAGAGGTTGTCAAGGTATTTTTTAATAGTCTGGATGATTTTGGAAGGTAACTTGCCGCCGTGCCAAGGGTTTTTCGCGTGCCGTTCTCGCTCCTAGTGGCAGCCCTGTGGGTGGGGCATTTCACGTGGTTTCGCGAGGAAACCAGGCTGAGTGCTCAGCGCTCCCGCTGGCACAGTTGGTAAGGAGTGGAATCCGGAATTGAAGCCACGTATTTCCCACGAAAAAGCCCTTGTGCTTAAGTACTAAACTTTACTATCTAACAAAATTGGCTGTGAAAAATAAATTTTTTTTTCAACTTAAGAGACCAAATCATTAAAATGATCGCTTGTAGCTTAAAGAACTAAAGGACTGTAATTCACATAAAAATTAGTTCCATTTAAGGTTGGTCCTAATTGACAATGTGTTACACTTTCATACAGGAGTCTGATAGTTCCTATTATTTCTGATATACGCAGCATGGGTTTGGGGCAGAGTGAGGTCAAGTGGGGGAGGTCATGGAAACTTGGCCACCAGTCACAGAAATGTGTTGAATCATGGCTCAGCTACTTACTACCCACGTGACTTTATAAAATATGTAAATTCTAGAAGACTCACTCTTTCCCAAATATGTAATAATAATAATGATAATAATAGAACACATACAAACATAAAAATAATAGAATAAGAGTTTTCTAAGGAACAAAGACTGACCCAGCATTTTCCTCCTACCTGGTACCCCATAGATCCTCTCATCCTTTTGGAGTTTGTGGGAAAATCACACTCTTTAAAACACACTATTTCAAAGAGTGTGAAGACTTTCACATAAGATTATACATATCAGGGTTTTAAATGCAATTCTTTTCTTGGTTCTTAAAAAAAATTATTGTAATGAGCCATATGCTGCTACATCATCTAATAACCAAAGCAAGATTCAGGACATAAAATTTCCATAATTATCTTTGCCTTAGTCTGAATTCTCCAACGTTTTTTAAAATTTTATTTTTCAAATTACATGTGACATTCAGTATTATTTTAAATTAGCTTCAGGTGTGCAGCGTTGTGGTTAGACAATCACATACTTTACAGAGCGGTCTCCCCAATATTTATTTTAAGTACCCAGCTGGCACCATACATAGTTACTACAATACTATTGACTGTATTCCCTGTGCTGAACCTCACTTCCCCATGACCATTTTGTAACTACCAATCTGTACTTCTCAATCCCTTCACCTTTTTCACCCAGGCTTCCAACCCTTCTCCCCTCTGGCAATCACTTTCTATGAGTCTGTTTCTGTTTTCTTCGTTCATTTATTTTGTTCTTTAGATTCTGCATATGTGTTCATTGCAGCACTACTTACAATAGCCAAGATAAGGAAGAAACCCAAGTGCCCATCAGTAGACACAGGAATAAAAAGGTGGTGGTACATACATACAATGGAATATTACTTGGCCATAAAAAAGAATGAACTCATCATTGGCTACAGCATGGATGACTCTAGAGGGTATTTTGCTAAGTGAACTAAGCCAGACAGAGAAAGACCAATACCATATGATTTTACTTCCTAAAGAACAAAATAAATGAACAAACAAAACAAAGACTCAATTTGATCTTACTCCTCTGAAAAAAAGATGTATGTTTTTTAAAGATTAGGAAATTAGAGAATGTGCTTTTTCTTCTTGTACAAGGTGCTTGGGTATGCAGCTCATAAGTACTTAAGAAGTTCTTGGAAAATATTTCACAAACACTTGTTGATTGATTTAGGCCACATGCTACGGATAAAGAGATTACACACTTTAATGGCGATCAGATGATGATTGGTTTGGTTCTCACGGTCAGAACTGTTCTTGATATGACTATGTTGGATTACACATTCTTTCATTTTATTATGGAATACATAGAATAGAATTTCATTCTTTTACATAAAAGAAGAGCTTAGAATTGTAGACTGTGAATACAACAAAAGTAATATGAACATTTATTGTTCGTAATCGTTTTATTAATGTACATAGGCAATTCTGATGAAACCACTCCTCGAAGTTGCTTCTGAAATCTTAAATAATCTGCTTTATCTCCCTTTAAGTGAAATAGATGAGCTCCTTATTTATTATATCTATACTTATCTTGTGAGAGCGGAAATACAGTCTAAGACTTTGAAGTCACTGGCACAGAGAGGTATCTTAGTTTTTTAAAATGTCTATTGACTCACACAGTTTACTGGTTCCATTTGATATTCAAGTGTAAACCTTATTTTGAAAGAAATAAATTAACCCGGTCACTATTATTTTATTTTATTTTTTTAACATCAATGTGTGGTTGCCTCTTGTGCGCCCCCCACCTGGGGACCTGGCCTGCAGCCCAGGCATGTGGCCTGACCAAGAATTGAACCAGCAACCCTTTGGTTCACAGACCAGCACTCAATCCACTGAGCCACACGAGCCAGGGCCTATCACTTTTGCATTCTTTGGAGAGACTGTGTGTAGACAGCTCACAGTAAAAACAGAATTTAGAAGTCTTCCCACTAAAATGATTCTAATAGACAAAATAACTCATGTTACTAAGTAGATTTACTCAATATGCAGAAAACAGAACCAAAATAAATCAAACAATTAAAATTAAAATAACAAATAAGGTATCATCCTTTAAAAATTAATTGTTTAGGTTCCTCATGGGAAAGTTCAAAAACACTTTAATGAAATTCTACAATATATATAATATTCTTAAATATCCCCTTTCCAGTCTTGAACCAAAAATAAAACTGGAAATAAACTCTTTTCTCTTCTTCATTTATATCTTATTTGTAAACTCCTCTAGCAAAAGCATAATTGAGAGTTTTTGTCCAGTAGAGGCACAATTTCTCACTTCTTTGACACTTGGAACAATTATTTTACCATTAGCTCCTTGAAATTTGTGCCAAAACTAAAGACCATTTTTTAAATTTTGCCAGATATATTTACCTTTTCAATTTCTTACAATGTCTTGAACATGAGATATAATTTTCTACTTTTAATCAACTCATGACTTGGCTTGTTTGGTTGAATTACTCGAAATTTAAATTACAGTAAATTATTCATTCCCCAATTGGGGAGCAGAGAGAGGTTAAAGGAGTAGCACATAAGTCTAAATAACGAATTAACCAGGCTATAATAGACTCACTTTATTCTCACAGAAAAATAATGAAGCCTATTAGTATTCATCTTGGCACCCCTCATTCCCAGGGGTTCTCTCTTAAGGCTGTCTCTCTTAACTCTCT
The DNA here is from genome assembly GCF_022682495.2 of Desmodus rotundus. Taxonomy (NCBI): domain Eukaryota; kingdom Metazoa; phylum Chordata; class Mammalia; order Chiroptera; family Phyllostomidae; genus Desmodus; species Desmodus rotundus. Next base: position 93,272,261 of record NC_071397.1, on the reverse strand, counting down.
CCCTGAAGAATAGTTAATATATAAGTAAATGCTTTATACATATAAAATGATATGAAATGTATTATATATGTAATTTTTACATGTTGTATTGAGCTATAGTAAATACATAATAAATTCAAGGGACGTCTGTGAAATCACCACGTGGGTACTTTGTCACTGCACACAAGTGTTTTGCATCTCCATGTTAAGCAGTCATCAGCCTGCTATGGAGGACTTCAGCTGGTTTCTGAAGGCTAATTTTGCATTTTATAATAACGAGACATCAAGCATTTTAGTGAGTTGATAATAAGAATTATATTATTAAAAGAAATTAAAGAGCTTTAGGCGATACGCTGTTACGTGTAATTACATAAATTTTCTACTTTGGAGAAGTAGGAGTAATCTTTGAAGCAGGAGTTACTTCGTATTTGTTGGAGTTAGGATCTCCTGTGTATTCTCAATTTTATAGTATCCACCTGCTGATGATGATTCTAGTACATACGTAATTTACATACTGATAGAGACCTGACTTATGTGTAGTTTTTATACTAGGAAATAGAAATTGGAGACCATGGATAACATGGGTGGAATGTGTGATTTTTTAACATACAAATGTTTAATCTTGTAAACATTTTTATACTTACTTCTTATTGTAAGGAAACTGTGCAATGTGCCATTTATTTGTAATCTGAAGTTTCTTAGCACCATCATTCACCAGAATTACTGTTCAAAGAACCACAGAATTTCACTGCTAAAACCCAGTGGGATATTTGAGAATGTTCTTCTAAATTTAGTGCTTTCTAAATGTTAGCCACAGGTTCCCTGGAGAAACTTCTAAAAACAAACCCTTGGGGAGAGAAGAAATAGAATACTTTCTCAATAGAGGGGTGAGTTAGAATTCAAAGTGTGGCAAGAATTTACATTCTCAGAATAATTAAGTCATTTATGGCAGCTGAATTAACTTGACTTTTTGGGAAGAGCGAGGTCGGTAAATTTGGGTAGCCTGTTTGCACACTGAAGAACGCTGACTTTGGCATTTCTGCCTGAGCCAGGATTTGCTATCTTCTCATCACCCCCCTTTTCTAGTCTTTCATAGAGAACAGCAAGTTCTTCGAACAATACGAAGTGACGTACCAGATCTTGAAACAGACCGCTGAGATGTACGTCAAAGCTGATGGGTCAGGTGAGACTCATGACAGAACTTGTTTCAGTGTTGAATGCTGTACAATTTAGAACCTGCAGATGTCTATAAGACCAAGTCATTTTTCTTTCTCCATGGGACCATACCATTGGCTTGGAGAGCACACATGGGTTCGGTCCCACTGACTTGGTGTCATGCCCAGCCTGTGTGATCATTCTCCTCGTGTGTGTGTGTGTGAGAGAGAGAGTGATCTCCTAAAAGATGCCAGAATCAGCCTTCACTTTCTAAGTTGTGATTTTCTAACCTATTTTCAATGTTGAGGATTAAAGGCAAAACAGTGGGCTAACTTGAATATTTAATAAACTAAATGAAAACTTAAATTTGTGCAAAGACCTAAGTTGTAAAATATGCTTGTTTCAGTTTGGAAATGTCTGTCATTTGCTGGAAATGAACTGTTTTGTGATTGCTACTATGCATCTGTGTGTGTGTGTGTGCACGCATCTTTTGGAGTGCACGTGAAGTGTGAACAAATACCTATGTCATTCATTGCCTCCTATTTATCAAGAATTTCGAATATGTTATCATCTTTTATCTTTATGAATACCTGTGAATAAGAGATAACATATTCTCAGCAGTAACTGAATGAAATTCTAATACTGCACCTGTTAAATTTTTAATCTAAAGAATTATAAATGCACACCAGTATAGTAGACCCTTGTAAAAAGATACAGTGGGTTTAAAATAGAAAATAAAGATTGCAATTTGTGTCACCTGTGTCAGTGGAGGAAGCCGAGAATGTGATGAAATTCATGAATGAAACCACGGCCCAGTGGAGGAACCTCTCAGTGGAAGTCAGAAGCGTGCGGAGCATGCTGGAGGAAGTAATTGCTAACTGGGATCGATATGGTGGCACTGTGGCTAGTCTACAGGCCTGGCTGGAGGATGCTGAAAAAATGCTAAATCAATCAGAACATGCCAAAAAGGTGAGATTGCTTCTTACAAGAGGAAAAGGGCACGTGTAAATTTAAAAGCAAGAGACTTCTGCAGCATAGTTCTCTAGGGAGTGTTACATATTCACAACTTTGACTTAAGAGTCGTGACTTTGCCTGAAAAGTTGCACTTTCAGGTCAGTAAATTATTTAATACTAAAAAATACACTGCTTTGTAAGAGTTATGTTAGAATGTCTGATCTGTTCAGTGTTTAATTTTGCATTCCAAAGAGCAGTTGCTGGTGGAGGGACCATCAAACCCAGTGGGCAGCAGAGGGCGCTGTACTCACAAGGTCTGTACTCAGGGCGAGTCTGAGGCACCCGCCCTGTGAATTTTCTAATTTAAGATGAAGACAGTGAACGTAGTACTGACTCTGTGTGATGGCCTTCACCGCTTACACAGATAGATGCGTCACTGCATTCTTGTCTCTTTGGGTTTGAGTAACCCTCAGTCAAGGGTCTAATTCTCAGCAGGAGTGTTTTCCCCCCCTCCTCTTATAGATGTGTTTGTGCACGTGCAGAAAAAATACTGTTTTATTTTTAGGTCATATAAAAAATAACATGAAGTGGACTGATTTCTACATACACAGGGGTGGATAAAAGTAGGTTTACAGTTGTGAGTACATGAGACAGGAGTTTATTCTTGTATTACTTATTAATTATTGAATTTGTCTTCTTATTGTCATTACTTCATATCCTCACTTAATGACTTATCCCTTAGGGAATGACAGCAGGTAGTTTAAACCCGCTTGTGCCCACCCCTGTATACCCGCCTCAGCAGGAGCCTGACATTTCCCACAGAAAAATCAATTTACATGTGAAAGATATTAAAGTGCCAGACTCCATTCAGAAATATTGTACATACATTAGAATTACTGGTTGCCATCCAAGGCTGGTTCATTTATTATGGTGCTATACAAGTAGATGTATAATGTTTTAAATGTCTTACCATTTTCGACTTCATTTAGGTTAAATATGCTTGGGTAGCTGGTGGTGTCAAAAACTCTATAGTCGATACAGATTTTGGCTTTCGGATTGGACCACAGTGCCCTAGTGGATGTCAGATGTGCTAATTTTATCCAAGGCAACATAACCGCCAGAAACAGAAGTGTTCTCATCTATTTATGGAGGGAGAACTCCCACACATGGCTTAGGAAATGGATTTTGAATTATCTTTTGTTGCCCTTGCCCTCACTGTGGTGTGTGTGTGTATAAATACTTGCACACACGCAGTGAACTTGGAATCAGGTGCAGACTGCTTCATGGCCAACTGGGTAGCCTTAAAACAAATGCTATTATATTGTGTTCTTGACCCAGGTATTTAATTTTTAAAATTTTCCTCTGATGGTTTATCTTCATGATTAGTAATTATCTGGATGATATACTCTATTCTGATTTTGGAATCAAAAGTCAAGGTCCACATTTGCTTACAATGTTTTTGAAGAGGCTATACATTTCCCTAAAATAGTATCTCTTTTGTATGACTCTGGAACTGGGTGGGACTCAGTCTCCTGAATCCAATGCACAAGTCCTTTATGCTCACAGGAATGCAACTTTCCATCTGTCAAATAGAAATGACAGAAAATGGTCACATATTGTTCCCTCTTCAGCAAAAGGTATCCCATAGATGTTCTTATGAAAACACATTCAGCATTTCCAGTTTTGAAACTTTGCAGAATTTAGCATTTTGAGAGTTAGGATTTATCTTAAAATTGGCATGAATTTTCAAAGCTGTTTCTCTTAGGCTGGTCATTGCCGTATTCTTTACTGAATTTACTTCATGCATTGTTTGTTGTTCAGGATTTTTTTCGAAATTTGCCTCATTGGATTCAGCAGCACACTGCCATGAACGAGGCCGGCAATTTTCTAATCGAAACGTGTGACGAGGTGGTTTCCCGTGATCTTAAACAGCAATTACTACTGCTAAATGGGCGGTGGAGGGAGTTGTTTATGGAAGTCAAGCAAGTATGTCTTTCGAATTTGTGTACGCTTAGAGCATGCGTGTGTTGTCATGTTGTGATGAGCGGTCTGTTAGAGACTATCTCATTGTTATAACAGGGGCTGATTACAGCAGGGTCCGGGTGTGTGCAGAACTGTTATATTTGTACTTGGTCCTTTACTCCTTCTCCTGAATAATGGAGGAGCATTACAGAAATGTGTAATTTGATTAAGCATTATATTGCCACATGGAGCCTACATCTATGGAACGACTCATTTTTCAAATCATAATTCTTCACTTCTATGCTAGTCCTTTTTCCCTTTCATGCCAATTGGACTTCAAGTGTATCTAAAGTAAGAATCAGGAATTAGACGCTTTCTTTCCGTATAACCATTCCAGAGAGTATACAGAAATGAAGGGCACAGGCTTCCAGAATTTTGGCTTAGTGGTTTCCAGTATTGCCCTGCCCCCTTTTCTCAACAGTATGCTCGAGCTGATGAGCTGGACAGAATGAAGAAAGAATACACAGACTCTGTTACCACCCTGTCTGACTTTGCCACTGAAGCCCTCAGGAAACTTTCTGAACCTGTCGAAGTCTCCTTTATGAACGTCAAGTTATTGATCCAAGACCTGGAGGTGAGGGGAATTTCTAGACCATAACGTGAAAAACCTCTTCTATGTGGTTTGACATTTTCTATGTGAAAAACATAAAGATCAGTGAAGTTATTCAAATCACTGCAAAGCTTTTTCTATGTCTCTTTTGATATGTGTGTGTATCCTGATTTGTACCTGAAAAAAATTCTTTTAATTATCTTCAAATAAAAATCTATTTGAATTTTTTAAAGATATGTTTTGACCATAAAGCGACTTCAAAATATTTTTTAATTTGGAGACATGTTTACAACCAAATGGTAAAGCACTAGGAGGAAACAGGAGTCTGTAGGTAACCCTCTACATAGAGTCTCCGACAGTAAAGGATTTACTAAATGAATTGCACTAAGTATTTTATTACCCTGCAGCTCTCAAAATGAGGTAGTGAAAGAATATTTAATCACAGGAAAAACTTTTCCAATATACTATGTTAAGTGAGAAAAGCAAAAAATATTATCATCCTTTTCTTTTTGTAGAAATTAAAAATGGGTGTAAACACACATGGGAAAAAACATTAGTGATGTAATTAGGGATGGGTTGTTGACTCTGGTTATCATTGTGTGAGATTTTAATTTAAATTTTACTCATCCTAATTTATTTCTAGTTAATAGATTTTCTGCAATGATAATTGCTTTTTTTTAGAAAATAAATTTAATTTTTAAATTCAGGGATTTAAATTGTTAAATTTAAATGAGGGATTGCCCTAAATTGTTAACATGCATGTACCTGACATGATGTTTATATACTACATTAACACATACAGTATGTTGAAAGTGTGAAGATTACTTCAGCCTGTTTATGTTAAATTAAGGATTTTGCTTACATTTTAAAAAAGAAAGCTTTTATTTATCTATATGGCATTACTTACATACAAGATATTAGTCATGAAGGAAAGCAACAACTGGAATCTGCAAAAGTTTATCATGAGCGCAGAAGTTTACACAGTGCATATTGACTTTTGTCCAGCCTGCGGTGGTGTCCTGAAATTACAAGGCAATGTACACGTGTTGATTTAGCTGTTTCAATGACTCATGCAGGATATTGAGCAGAGGATACCTGTGATGGATGCTCAATACAAGATAATCACAAAGACAGCGCACCTCATCACTAAAGAGAGCTCCCAGGAAGAAGCTAATGAAATGTTTGCCACCATGTCTGGGCTTAAGGAGCAGCTAACCAAGGTGGGAAAATACTTTAATGCAGGATGCCCTGTGGGGGACCAACACTGCCGCCTCCTCTGTCACCCAGGGACAAATCATTTACTTGTTAACAAATTATGCCCTTTGTTTCTTCTTGTGATTTTGATTTAGTTACTTTGTCGTCTAGTAACTAGGTCATGAGTTTTAAAAATGAAATGGTAGGCTGATACCAACTATTACTTTTCTTGCTAAAATAGAAGTATTTGTAGCTGTGTTTTAATAGAAAAATAAGCATCTTTGGGTGGACAGGGGGCCAATTAAATGTGATGAAACCAAAGGGGGAGAAGTGGAGGAGGAGGGAGGGAGAGGAGGAGATCAGATATTTAAATGAGTAAGAATTTCAAAATGCTCCTTTTTTGATCATTTATTTGTTGTACCTCTACTCTAAGAGTGCTTAAGTTATTTTCTGCTTGCACTGCTCCAGAGCAGTGAAAATTCTCCCCTCTGCATCTCATGGAGCTCACCATTGACTTAAAATATACACATTTAGCCACTTCTGTGTAGGGAACTCAATGAATATCAAGCATTAGCCATAAGTCTCTTTCATTCTTCTATTGAGGATTTTTTCTTAAGAGCTTTAGAAGTTCCACTGAGATTTTTTATGTATCTGAAGTTGAATTTTATGAAGTGTATTGTTGGCAAAGTGCCTTTAGATTCCTGGTAAAATATCCGTTAACTAGGAGAGAAAAAGTAAAAAGCAAATCACCTGTATGAAATCAGCAACAGAGACTTACGGAAAGGGGGAAATAACTGAGATAGGTGAATGAAGGAAGAACGGCGGCCATGGAAAAGAGAAAACTTCATTGGTCACACTGGTATGCATTAGAATGTTAATTTCTAATCCCTTTTATTTTAACATTCAAGTTAGGAGAATGTTAAAGACGGGGCTCAATCCCAGTCAAGGTCATTGTCGTGACACCCTGCCCATCTGGGCCTAGACCGGGTCTAAGGACTCAGGGCAGCCTCTGAGAGAGCACCTCTTCACCCACTCAGGCATCATTCTGTCTTCCCCGCTGCTTCAGATGCAGCATCTTAGTAGGTTTTCGGCTGCATCCCACAGCATTTATAAAGCTCACTGACTTTTTCACAAGGTAGCAGATTCCCTACAATTTGTTCAGAATGATCTTAGCACCTCCTTGTTGCGGTGGACCAGCAGCTTTCTTTTCAGGAGTTTTCCTTCAGGTAATGTACCCAAGAACATGAGAGGATGACATTTTTAATTTAAGGGGGAAAAAAAGGAATGGCTCACTAATGAGTATGCAATTTCCTTTCCTTTTTTCCCACAAGTTTTAATAATACTTTGGGACCAACTCTCAGTTCAATGACGGGGGACAGGAAGTTCTTAGAGAATTATGGGTCCTGGATTTCAACATAAAGGTGACAAGGTAGACACTATGCCTATACCTCATTATAAAAATAAAAATAATACAGGCGCATAAAGTTACATCATTTTTCAAAAAACAAGTGGCAGATATAGGCTGGGCCAATTCAGAGTAGGGAGATGTCCCCTGACATGGGAGCCTTTGGGAATAAATTGGTACATGACCGGGGCATTTGGGATGAGTAAGGTGTCGATCAGCAGGGAGTAGCAAAGGACGGAGCTCAGGGCGGGGAGGAAAGCACGAGGCCTGTCTGGCAGGAAGGAGTCAAGTTTTAAGCATGTCTGGAGTTAAAAGAGTTCAAGCAGCAGAGTTCTTAAAAATAAAGTTGGAAGACACAGGTTAGTCTAGATAATGTAATTGGAGACTATCTTATATCCGATTTCAAGGCTGAAGTGAAGGTAGGTCACTATGTATGAAGAGCAATTTGATGCCATCTGGCTCACTAACAGCATCATTTAGAAGGGAAGTGCTATTGAGATGGACTACTGAGATACATGTTCACAAGAAGACACTGTGGCATGTATTTATCTCAGTGGCATAGTAATATTGTTTCCTACATACAAATTTAACAGTACATAGGGAATGTCATTAAACGCATGTCTTTGAAGACCTGTAAGCACAAAATGACCATATCACTAACGAAAATGTTCCTGAGGGCTAGGAACAGTACTTGTGCTTGTGGCACTTAACGGCGTTTAATGGAATTTTTGTCTTGGTATTTTTAAAGGTCAAAGAACGTTACTCCCCACTCCTTTATGAGTCTCAACAGCTGTCAGTGCCGTTGGAGGAGTTGGAAAAGCAGATGACGTTCTTTTATGAGTCACTTGGGAAAATCAATGAAATTATAACTGTTCTGGAGCGCGAGGCACAATCTAGTGCTCTTTTTAAACAAAAACATCAGGTAAGAACACGTCCCTTTCAGGAGACACAGTTACTTTAACGCATATGTAATAAGACTGAGGTAGTGCTTAAAGTGACAGAAATCCAGTGAGGACACAAAGCATTTTTCTAGAACAGTACTGCCAACTTGAAACAAAAGTACATCTTGTCCAAAGGCAAAAATCCTGTCTGCTACAGGTAAAATAAAAATTAGATATTAAACGATGTTCTAGATAATGTACATTTTGTATATGTAGATATATATTATATAAAAAATAGATAATTGCATTCCATTTCTTTCCAGTGTTTATAATCTGTGTCTTATGAGATCTCTTTACCTCTAGGACCAGGTCTGTGTACACAGCCATAAAATATTGGAACGGCGTTTGGAGTGATAATCTTGTTTATTCGTCTCATTGTTTTAGTAAGCAGATCCGTACGCAGATCAGCCTTCTGCTAAGGTTGCGGTTGATTGACTTATTGTGTTGGCTCATTATAAATGAAGTGGTCCATCAGAGGAGGGTGAATTCAATGAGCATCACCCAGGAGAAAGAGCAGAGAGTATCTTGCGTGAATCAGACAGGTGTTCAGGTCATAGGTGTGATATCACAAATTACAGAGCCTCGATTAGCTTTTATTTCCTCACCTTAAAATACCTAAGTCGAGAGTTTCTTGTGGAAATTACATTAGATATTGTATAATCAGACTAGCAAATAATATATATACTCTGCAATTAGTAGCAATTATTATCATCATTATTGATTATAAAGAGACAATGATTATACCGGCAAACCCTGTTCTAATGGACTGTCATCATATTGGATAAAGATTATTTTTCATTTTGAGTCAGAGTACCATTTCTTACATTCCCACATTGCTATAAATGGCCATCAAAGCATCCTTCCACAATTAAAACATTTAATATTTAATAATATCTTTCTGTGCTACTCTTTTACCTCCAAAATCTTCAAAAGGAAAAAGTATGTCTTTATTCTGTTTTGCCAAAGCAAAACAAAAATTCTCCTCTTAATATTTGACTTGAGATTACCATAACTAGTATCCCACTGAGCCACTGGAACTATTTTTCCAAAGCAATTGAGGTTGTTAACATGCAAATGGTGTGGATGCAAGTCAAACACTGGCCGCCTTCCTTGGGCTGAGCCGGGTCATTCCCATGCTGTCAGCTGCAGAAATCACTGTGATGCCAGGGTACAAATCAGAGGCAGAAGGGCCTACGTCAACACTGCTTCTTGTCCTGCAAATGTGTGACAATTGCCCGTCCTCCCAAGGCACATTGTTCTGCTGCCTTTGTGGGTAGGACCTGGGGTCCGCCATTATGTCAGTGAGATTGATAGCTTGTGAACCTTAGGAATTCAAATGGTATAGATTTTGGGAGACACAAATAATATATAATCTTTTGCGTCTGACTCAGTAAAGCACAATAACGTGCGCTGGTGGTAAATACACTTAGATTAAAAACCAGCTGTGTAGACTGACTTTATTATTGTTCGCTCAGTAAACCATAGGCCCGTTAGTTGGTTGGAGAAATGCAGGCACCAGACTAATAGCAATTCTGATGTGCTGTCATTCTCTCAACATTAATAAGATGGGCATGAAATATTTAAAAATCTCAAAAACTCCCTGTGACATTTAAATGCCTGATATAAAAAGCCTTGACTTCAGTGACGGCTTAAAATTTTCAAAAAAAAATACCTCTCTGTGTTTCGATTTTATTTATTGCTGGTTAAAAGCCTAAATGCTGTATAATGTTGTTCCTTTTATTTTTGATGGTTACTCTCTTTCTTTCTCTTTCTTGCCCTCTTAAATACTATTGTTGTGGGGTTTCTTCCCTTGTAGGAACTGTTAGCCTGTCAAGAAAGCTGTAAGAAAACCGTGATGCAAATTGAGAAAGGCAGTGCAAGTGTTCAGAAGTTCGTGAGCTTGAGCAGTGTGCTGAAGCATTTCAGCCAGACAAAGCTACAGAGACAGGTTGCAGATGTTCACGCTGCTTTTCAGGTGAGTTCTCTCCCTGAGTTAGAAATGGGAACGCGGGAAAACACAAAGAATAAGGACATAGAATCAGTACGGTTCGTGGTGGTTTTGGGAAACTAACTTTTACTTCTTTTTCTAACATTCATGTGTATTAATATTAAAAGGGGTTGGTTATTCTCATTATAATGAAATGGATTCAAGTGTTTTTCCTTAACAAAATGATACTTTAAATAATGAGAAAGCATCACATTATGATTATTTTTATAAATCAAGACTATGGTTAAGAAAACTGGAGATTGGAGGAAGCACGTGGAAACCAACAGTCGCTTGATGAAGAAATTTGAGGAGTCTCGGGCAGAGTTGGAGAAGGTACTCCGAACGGCACAGGAGGGCCTGGAGGAAAAGGGGAACCCGGAAGACCTCCTGAAGAAACACACTGTGAGTTTATCCCTCTCGTTATGGAATCAAGCTGTTAGGATCTCCCACTGGCCTTCCAGAATATTCTACCAAATTTGACAATTGCAAATCTTTTTTTCCTAAAAATTAAAAAGTACTAGTTGAATTTTAGATGTGGTGGCTTCTGAGTGATAACTCTAGATGATTGTGGTTTATCCCTGGAGATTAAAAACATACAAAAACAGTAGTTGCTCGGGCTATTGGATGAGGGCGGCAGCTGGCTAAGAGGCCTGTTTAGAGGTGTGACTGCCTCGGCGCACAGCGTCTGAGGCGGCTTTCATCCGGCCCGCACTCTTAACCATGTCTCCGTGTCCGTCAGGAGTTCTACAGTCAGCTGGATCAGAGGGTGCTCAACGCTTTCCTGAAAGCTTGCGACGAGCTCACCGACATCCTGCCCGAGCAGGAGCAGCAGGGCCTGCAGGAGGCTGTGAGGAAGCTCCACAAACAGTGGAAGGTGAGTGGGGACGAAGTGGGAGCATGGTGTCCGACTGGGTGGGAGTGCATGAGGGGGTTGGGGTTCAACTGCAGGAGAAGTTTAGAAACTCGGGAAAGCCACCAGAGCTGCTTCTCCCACTAACAAAATGGGCTTGAATAGAACATGAAGCAAGTAATGGGATTCTGTGATTCCTATCTTTTTAGGAACAGCAATTTATTATCCTATTACTTAAGAGTACTATTTTTTCTTCTTTTCTTTTTTTGAGCAGGAGTCATAAGAGTGTTTTACTGATTCAGCAACATTTAGTGCACTCTTTTTATCTGAGCAATGTTAGGTGCGTTACTGAAATTTTACTTCACATAATTTATACATACACACATTTGCTCAATCCTGTTCCCAAGGATTTTATCATCTGGGTTAGATTGTTATGATCTAACAATATAAATAAAAACATTTTTTGGTTAATGATTCAATGATGAACTAAACACAATCTTTTTCCCCAAAGAACATAGAGTCTCATTGGAGAGATTATTAGTCACAAATAATAAAAGTATAATACATAATAAGGCCAGAAAAGTATAAGCACTATATTTAGAAAACATTTGAAAGGGAGAGGAGGGCCCGCTTGGAAACTAAAAACAAGTGAATCAAGTGATCGGTTCTAAGCTAGGGCTTTAAGAAGCAGCAAAGACCCGGGGATGGGCGTGAGGGTGAAACAATATGTCTTCCAATAACTAAACCTAATAAGGTTTCCTTGCTTCCCTGCTTTGTGTAATGGGTGTAATACCTGTTCTTCCTACTTCACAGGGCTGTTGCCAAAATTAAAAGGGACACATGCTGGGGAGAGGGTATGTGTCATCAGTGTGTGATTTAGATCTGGATTCAAATTTACCTTTTTCTGCTTACCCCTAAGCCTCAATGGTCTAATCTTAAAAGTGGGAACATTAGTACTGTGTGGGCCAGTGTAAAAATGAAATAGAATCATCACGCCCTACGCGCAGCACTCGGAAAAATGCAAAACTCGGAGGCTGGGGGCAAGCCGTGCTGATGACACCAGTAGGCCCTACAGGAAATATTCTACGGTTTTTGTCACTTCAGTTGGAAACGTACATCATCAGTAACAATATTGTATGTGTCCAAATCTGCCTGTGGAATGTAGGATCTTCAAGGAGAAGTCCCATATCATTTGCTTCGTCTGAAGATCGACGTGGAGAAGAACAGATTCTTGGCTTGTGTAGAAGAATGCAGAACTGAGCTGGACCGGGAGACCAAGCTGGTGCCCCAGGAAGGCAGTGAAAAGATAATTAAAGAGCACAGGGTACGTCACACACGTGCAGAGTCACATTGTGTTGTCACTTCAAGGATATCACAGATACTTTGGTTTGGGTCTGGAAACACTAAAGAGCTTAATTACTTTACATTGATAGTCTACATGGAATCTTCCTTTGGCTTTTCTATGAAAATATAAAAGATGTTTGTCTGGCTTCTCATTGTGATTATAAAATTGTTTATTGCTCCTTAGATCTTCTTCAGTGACAAAGGTCCTCATCATCTCTGCGAGAAAAGGTTGCAGCTCATCGAAGAACTGTGTCTAAAGCTCCCAGTGCGGGACCCCGTGAGGAACACCCCAGAGGCCTGTCATGTGACTCTCAGGGAGCTCAGAGCCGCCGTGGACAGCTCCTACATGAAGCTGGTGGAAGACGCAGACAAGTGGAAGGGCTACACCAGCAGGTAGTCTGGGAGCTGTTTCCAGACAAGGACGTATAGTCCGTCTGAATTCTGTTAATGCAGAGATTATTACAAACCAAGAAATGGCTTGTGTTTCATCTCGTGCAACAAAGACAATCAGATCGTGTGACGTTGCCCATGGTTTTCTATAGAAATGCTTCATTCAGTACAAAGAATGGGTTTCAGTCATAAACAGTGAGGCACTTTATTTCCAGATGTCTCAGATGTGATCTATTTGGGGCAGAATTGCCTCATCTCTTTCTCTTGGATTACCGCATCTCCCTGAAGGAAGACTTCTGACGCGTTAGGGTTAGGTCTCATCCTGGTGGGGACATGTGAGATCAGACCTCAAGAGGTACCGTCCTCACGCCCAGGTGCCCAGGCCCTGGGACAGACACATGTTTTTCCTCATCAGAGTTCTGCCCACTCTGCTTTTTCTGTCCCCCAAATGACCGAGCACAGAGGTGGCCACCCCTGCCCTGAGCTTCACGTTTCTTTAAGGGAGAGTTTCCAGAAAATGTGTTGATCAGTTTGCTAAGTTTCCATGAATGAGTTCAAAATAGAAAATGTGTTTCAACCATCCTGATGTGTTCTTCCTTTAGTGGGATAACTCCTGTGTTATTTCAGAATTTCTGAGTTCTCATCTTGGATCTCTGCGAAGGAGACACGATTGAAGGGGATTAGGAACGAGGCCATCGATGCTGCCAACCATAGAGATGTTAAGCAGGCTGTAGAGGTAAGTTCTGGGATGTTTTTTGTTACTGGAAAATTTCCACTAATAAAAAACGAAGATAGACAATCTAACTGTTGTCTTTTTTATTTTCTATAAAAAATCAAGTTCCTGCAAATTAATTTAAAAATGTCTCCTCATATTATTGTGAGAACTATTGGGATTTTTTTTCTTGGATCATTTTTGGCTTTGAGATTCAGTCACGCTCAGTGGTGCTTTTAATGCATCTTTAGCTAATGGGAAACCCTGCGAGGAAAATTGTGTTCATGGGTGGACAACACAGCAGAGATTGAAGAACCATCACAGAAGAAAAGAACACTGTAGGTTTTTAACACAATACATTTTAGCTACTGAAAAGCCAGATCACAGAAAATGAGGCATTCGGGCAAGGCCTCTAAGCATTCTTTCTATGTCACATTCAGCTGGAGTGGATCAGCCCTGGTGAGCTTGGGGACAGCCCAATAACCCAGCTGTGACAGAGCCTCGGGTCTAAACCAGTTCACATGCTGTGAACGGCATGCGGTAACCCTCTCCCTCTTAGCTTGGCTCATAGTATTATATAGACAGATGCCGTTGTGGAAATTTTTTGTCTTTCAGTTTTTTGAAGCCTTGCAAGTCTCATAGTTTTTGTTCATGAGAGTATTTTTTTTCTGTCTTTGTCCTCTTTCATTTTTATATTAAAAGTATAGTCCCCTTAAATGCTGGAGGTGCTCAGTAGCATCATGCTTTACTGATGGAAGGACAGCTCTGCGGGGTAGGGCAAAGCAGGTGTACGGTTGTTCGTGTGGAAAAGACATGCAGGCCGTGACTGTCATAGCAGCTTGTGAACTCTGTACCGTGTACTCACAACTGTGAGCCTACTTTTGCCTCCCGCTGTGTTTGCCACTGGTTGCTGCCACAGTACAAACAACATTCTCATGGCGGGGTGAAGAGATAACCTGCTTCCGGAACCAGCTGTTTTCTGGCTGGTACGCTCTGCCCTGTGAGACCCTCTGTAGCAGAGCGTGTGGTTGGTTGGAGACCACTCTGCCCCCGTGCTGCCCAGGGTGGGTGTGGGAAGGAGAGGCTACCTGAGTCACCTCTCCCCGGGCCCCGGGCCCTGCAAGGGCTGGGGCCCCACAGGCCTTCTGGCATTGTCTCGACCAGCACCCCTTCCCTTCCGGGATGAGAGTTGAGATCTTGTTTGTGTCTCTTACTCTCTGGGGTATTGACTTCTAAAAGCTAACAAAAAATGAGGCATAAAATATGAGTTAATAAAGTTAAAATAAATCTTTAGGTCATCTATAATAATATTCAATGAGCGAACTGTTCAATAAAACAGTTTAGCTAACTAAAAAAGGATTCTTTTTTCTTTTCTTCAAAATACATCATGTTCCTTCCAGCTCACAGAAGGTAAAGTAACAATATACTTGTAATTCCCAATGTTGGTATCACATAATCTTCTTCAGGACTTTTCGAAGCGTCTTTGTTGTGATCCAGGGAATCTGTAAATATCGAGCCATGTGATTATGAAGGTGATTTTTTGGTAAAGTGAGTACTGACTTCACATATAAAGTATTGGCCTTGGAGAACCATTTCTTTCTCACTGTTAGACTTTTGTGAAGGATCAGAGAAAAGTAGTATAAGCAGGCACTGTATTGGTGAGTGAATGTCTGGCTTCCCTACTTCCACCTGACCTGCCTTCTTCATCTGAATCCATTCTTGCTGGAAAGTTATGTTCACAATTGCGTGTTGTTCATTAAAAGTGTTCTTCCATTCCAGGAGATAAGGAACAGCGTTACCCAAAAAGGCGAGACTCTCAGCTGGCTGAAGTCCAGGCTTAAAGATTTGACTGAAGTTTCTTCTGAGAAAGAAGCCCAGAAGCAGGGAGATGAGCTGGCCAAATTATCTAGTTCCTTCAAGGCTCTTGGAAGTTTGTTGTCAGAGGTACGTCATTTACTCACACTCTGAACAGTCAGGTCTGGGGGGAGGAAGAACCAGGAAGGTCCTTTCTCTTTTGGTTGTAGTTTAACTAGTAGGTTTATAACAAAACCTTAGTTGAAATAGATTGGTTGATATTTATGGATATTGGTGGGAAAGATGAGTAGAATGTTGCAGTTATGGTCTCTGTCATTGTTGGCTATGTTAGTTCAGATTGGTCTACGGCTGAACTACAAGCGTATCAGATCCATTCCTTTTTGGGTTTGTGCCTGGAAGATAATATAAGGATGTAAAGTTGAATAGCTAGCTACTAGTATTTCTTGAAATCATTAATAAACTTGCAGGAAATAATGATTAATTGAATGACTGCAAAGTCCCTTTATTCTTAAGATCGGGAATTCTCTGTAGCTGTCCCTAATGTAATAGTTTGATAGTTAACCTTTTATATTTTTAATCCATGTAGATCTACCTAAGGCTCTATAAGTGAATTTACAAAAGCCAAAGACACTCTCAACTGCTTGTGATTTAGTTTTATGTGATAATTTTGATGTGTAACATACAGTATTCTTAAAATTGTGGGGGCAAATTGAAAACAACAATCAGATTAATTAAATTTTGGAACATAAGCCATTTTGGTCCTCAGATGACCTGTCTTTCAGAGCAGTGGCCAAGTTTAGATGGTTGCCACTACCATACCTTCAATGGAAGTCTGGTATTGTTCTTCCCTACGTTCTCTTTGGTCAGGAATGTAAGAATAAGAGTAAAGATACTAATACAAAAAGTAAATATATGTGTGGATAATCCTTGATCCAGGATCCACCAAATGGTTTTAGTCATGCCAGAAGATTAATTTATATTCTATTATAGACACACAACCACCTTGGCAGCCTTTAAATTTAGAGATTATTATTCACCCTAACATTTTACCAAGGCTGTTTATTTGCTTTATCTTTCAGAAACTCTCATGGGACCTGTAGCAACAATCTATCTCTAACAAATGCAAGCGTGAATTCTTTGCACACTCATATGTGTTCTGTATAGCTTGTATTAATGCCCTTTTTGTTACTTAAACAAAGCAAAAAAGGAGCATAGAAAATAAATACTCTCTCCATGTAAATATTGATATAAAAAGATGACTTGGACACATTCAAGGCTTCCTTTGATTATAATCTGTTTGGTATTTAAATTAATTGAACACAAAGTGTTCGCAGTTGTCTAGTGTAGGAAAAAATGGCTGTGTTTTCACATTATATAGTGAAGAGTCACTTCTTTCCCCAGAGCTGTGATTTACTGAGAGCTCTGTGGTTTTCATAGGGTTTTTTTCTGTTTCTTTGGAGAGCAGCATGCTCCAAGTTACCTGGGACAAAGTCAGAGCAGAAGAGGGCCACAGAAAAAAAAGAGCAGGAGGGAAGGAGACACTGAAGGCGTCTGTGGAAGACAAATGATGATACAATGTTAAAATGATTATCTCAGCGAAGATGGAGAGGGGTAGACTTAGAAAATGAAAAGATGCTGGTATACTAACATAGGGGAAGCAGAAATTAGGCAGAAGACAAAGGTGAAAATTGGGGAAAAAGACAAGGAAAAGAATCCACTAAAGAACCACAAAATTAGAAATTATATTGTTTTAGGTAGAATTATTGGAAGTGCATTTTCAACAAATGTCCATTCAGTTCTTTTTCCTCTATGCAAATTTTCCCCTTACTTTAAATAAACATAACTTTCTTACAACATACTTTTTTAATACTCAGATTTTTAATAATTAGATTTTTGAAATAATTAGAATTAAAGGGATCCAGGAAGCAATAGATACAATATAGACAAATTTATTATTCTGCCTTGATTTTAAGGTAGAGTAGGTTTTTAATATGGCACACTGCCATATCAAAGGAGGCTTTTAACTCCCATAAGTGACTATGCAGCTGAATAATGATTTAAAAAGCCTTAAAATACATGAGAGAATAAAGCTCAGGGATCTGTGTATATATTTCAAATTGATAAGAAAGATTTTATACAAATTTTAAAAAACTTTTAAGATTACATGAGCATATGATTCACAATGTTTTCATGAAAACCTAGGTTGAAAAGATGTTAAGCAATTTTGGGGAGTGTGTCCAGTACAAAGAAATAGTCCAGAGTTCCCTTGAAGAGTTAATTTCTGGTTCTAAAGAAGTCCAGGAGGAAGCTGAGAAGATCTTGGACACGGAAAACCTGTTTGAAGCACAGCAGTTACTTCTTCATCACCAGGTAGAATGCCTCTCTCCCCAGTGCATTCACGCCCGGTGGTTGATTAGTTGATGACTGAGAATTAGAGGGAGGAATAGGGTATCCGCTGGGAGAGGGCAGGAAAAGGGGGCAGGGTGTGCTGGAAGGAGCCCAGCTGAATGGTTGAATATGAAATATTTTAAAGATCCTGCAAGATAAATTCTCAGCCTGAGTGATTGGATGGACCCAAAAAGGTCAAGAAATATGAAGGGAAAGTAGAGTTAGCTATGAAAACCTTCATAAAACTTGCAAATTGTCCTTTTCACTACAGAGTGGAAGCATAGAGATAATTGCTTCATATTTGAGATCAATATTCATTTGTCATTATATTAAAATACCACTTTTCAATTGCAAATGCTAGTCAACTATAAATATAATAATATATAAAATGGGAGTTATGCTAAAAGAACACATAAAATGGCAGCTTCTGGGCTTTATAGATATACTGATAATTATTAATTGTAAAAAGGCTGTAAGTACAAAAAAAGTTAACGCTTTATATTATGCTGTTCTCAATTCTTATAAAAGTTGTGTTTGGGTTTAAACTTACTTTAAGTCAGAGAAATATGAGACTGTAGATCCTTATATTTTACGATTTCACATTTCTTAGATAAAATATTTGGTTGTGTGTGTCTTTATTTGTGAAAATTCATGAGCTGTATGCTTGAGATTTGCATACCATTCTGCTTGTACATTATAATTCAATAAAAAGTTTATTTTAAAACTTAACTTTCCCCAGATAGCTCAGCCAATTAATCATTCTGCATATGCCCAGGAATGCAATTTCTTAATATTAGTGCTTTTCAGAGCATAAATGGTTTTTTAAAATGGAGTTAGGACTTTGTGTATTTAAGCAAAAAAAATAATTATTTTAGGAGAACCGTGTCAAATGAATAGTTTTGCCAAATTCCTTCTGGAATATTGCACAAAATGCTAAGTGTCTGAATTTGCACACACTTAAAACACCAAGACCAAATTAATTATGTTGTTTACCATTCATAACATCAACTATTTATAAATAATGTCCGTTTTGGACCAATGCTCTGTCCTCATTGCCAGTTTTTACCGTTCATGTTAACTTTAAAGTAGTTGGGACTCGCACTGTGTGAGGTTATGTGTTTTGCACCTCTCCTAAAGCGTGGGTGTCTATGGCCCTGCTCAGAAAGTAACACTTAGGTCCACCTGTTGAACAAATGTTTCCAGCAAAAGACAAAGAGGATCTCTGCAAAGAAGAGGGACGTGCAGCAGCAGATGACACAGGCTCAGCAGGGAGAAGGTGGGCTGCCTGGCCAGGTCCAGGAGGAGCTGCAGAAGCTGGAGAGCACCCTGGATGGCCTGGAGCGCAGCAGGGAGAAGCAGGAACGCCGCATCCAGGTGGGAGACGGGAAGTCCAGGGCCGGGTTAACTTCCGGGCAAGGGTTGCATCTTCTGCTTGTGGGAGAAAACGTTTGTTTCTGCCTATGATGCTCCAACACATGAGTGATCTCTTTTAAGCAGCACATCAGCCTTATGAGATGGGTGCTACAATTAGCACATTCTGCAACTGTGGATGCTTCCAAAAGAAAGAGTTTGAGACGTGACTCCAAGTCACAAAGCAGTGATCAGTAATAAAGCCAGGGTTTGAATTCACACTCGCCTGAATCTAGAAACTGACAGTGAATTATTTCATGTTTCCCAGTCCAGCAGCCACGCTGTTAGGCTTTATTGTGATCCTGACACATTACCTGAAATAACGTTTTTGAATTTTGCCCTCTGCTCGCTGCCCACTCCCCTCTCCTCTCCACGCCTCTCCTCTCCTCTCTTCTCCTTCCCTCCCGTCCCCTCCCCTTCCCTTTGTCCCTTCCTTTTTTCCTTCCTTCCTTCCTTCCTTCCTTCCTTCCTTCCTTCCTTCCTTCCTTCCTGACACAGTAGGGAGGCTTTCTTTTCCTTTGTCCCTTATCTACATTTTAAGTACTATCCTTGGATCCATCAGATGCTACAGCTGGTAGAAAACTTAGAGTCCTAGTCCGTACATACTCTTTTTGTAGACGAACTGAGACTCGAAGGGGAAAGAAGGGGAAATTCTCGTAGAAGCCATTAGGATTGTCCTTGTTCAGTGTAACCACTGAACAGACTTAACTAGAAGTTGACAGCCTGACAAAGAATGGGAATGTGAACACTATTTTGTGACATACTTTGGTAACTCATAATATTATATGATGTTTATATTTTTTTAATTTAGGTCACATTAAGAAAATGGGAGCGATTTGAAACCAACAAAGAGACAGTGGTCAGATACCTTTTTCAAACAGGTTCCAACCATGAGCGCTTCCTGAGTTTTAGCAGCTTGGAAAGTTTATCTTCAGAATTGGAACAGACAAAGGTATATCATCAGTAACACACAGAGACCCTTGGTACTCACTCAGAAGAAAAACTGTGTTTCCTCTCCCTGTTACTATCAATTACTATAATTACGCATTTAATCAATACCTAATTGTTTCTTGATCATCCATTCATGAATACACTGGTCAAGTTTCTATGGGAAATAAAAACATAAACAAGATTTAAACGTCAAGAACCGAGAGAGACTTTTCATTAAAATGGAAAATAGTTCCCTGGTAGATGAATGCATTACAATTTTTTTTCTGAAGACAGTGATATTTTTACCTGAATATTGAAGGGCATATAAAGACATAGAAAGACAGAACTTGGGGCAGATAATGTTCATTCCTGGAATGAGAAATGACATAAAGTATAAAAGTGTTAGATATGGGATTCCATGTTGTAATGCAGAAAAATGAAATGCAGTTGTAAAGCAAAGACTTTCTAGGCAACCTGGAGCACTTAAAGAAAGAGAGAGTCATGTGATCAGAGCTGTACTTTAGGGAGATGAGTTTCCAGGCAGGTGTGGAAAGCTGAAAGGGTGAAAGACCAGAGCTATGGGGTCCAATTAGAAAGATATGTATGTGTGTGTTGACATGGACATGAATGCGGATGAAGGGGATGGCCATGGGGATAGACGCAGGAGACAGAGAGTGAAGGAAAAGAAGGTGATACCCAGGGTTCTGAGTCTCCAGAAGCAAAGGGAGTGGGGTGGGAACCTGAAGGAGCAGCTGTAGTAGGGAAAGATGACCCACTGTCTTCAGCATCAGGAGTGGGAGGCTCCAGGGGCACATCCAAGAGGGACTGTGCAGCTGGTGTCCATGGTGAGCTCTGGCCTGTGCGCTAAAGACCTTGGACACTCAGAGCAGGCCACTAGATTCGTGCAAAGCATCTGGAGACTTGCACAGGTTGTTTTGGTTCCTGCTTTTGTGTTTGGGGTTTATAAGAAGACCGAATTAGTATTAAAGTGTGCCAGCCAATTCATAAGAAAGAAGACTTTTTATTTATCCTTTTACAGCCTTTAGGACGTGCATCCTTCTGCTTTTGTTCTCTTACCAGTGAAAGGCTTTTCTGCATTTCATCTGCTATTTTTTTTATTATATCTCTCATTGTTAACTGAGGAATTGAAAGTTTATAAGACTACTGAATCTTTTGATTCTGTATGATTTTCACCAGGCATTTGAGTAGAGCATTATTTTTAATTTTAATTACTTTACACATTAAAGTATAGCAGGCTTTTTAAACAACTATAGTTATTGGGTTAGTTTTCACATGGGGTTCCACCCAGGTTCTGTGCAGGGTTCCTGACACCCTGTGGCTCTAATCCCTTTGAATCAGTTCTCAGCTACAAATGCAGCAAACGTAACCTTTTAGTCTTATCATTAAAACTTTCCTTGAGCAACGATCTTGCCTACTTTGGCATTGATTTAATAATATCTGCTAACATTAATTGAATATATACTATATGCTGCTCTAATCACTTGATGTTTATCATCTTCTTTAATTTCACCCAAACAATTCTAAAAAATAGGTACCGATGTTAATCCTGTTGTATAAAGGAGGAAATATAAGGGGCATAGCTATTAATGGATTTATCTAAGATTTTAGGGTTACTGACTGGTGAGTTTGGGATTCAAACCCAAAAGGTCTCAGTCCAGAGCCCAGACTCTTAGCTACTATATTCTACTTTCATTATAAAAATATGCTGCCGCACAAGCACTTGTAAGCTAGAATAATTGTTCTCTGTTTCTCTGCTCACTTGTCATTGTTAATTCAGCCTTTATCCCAGATGTGGCCCTGGAGGGGTTATGCTAAGGAACTTTGCTTTCTGCCTGCCAGTATGTGGGCGGGTGTTCATGGCAACATCATGTTTAATCTTCACAACAAGGCTTTGCTGATGACTTAAGGAACATTCAGAGAGTTATGTGTCTTAAGGTCACACAGCCAGCCAAGATCACACAGAGCCTGTGCGACTGCAGGCCTGTCCGACGCCAGAGTCCGGTGTTTCCTGCTGCCTCCTGCAGCCCCTCACGTCGTCTTCCTAGGATGTAGACAGAAACCTTACCATGTTATTCTACTTTTGTTCAAATTGGCCTTTGTCAACACCATTCTGTTCTTTGGATTCCTTCACATTGTGCTTGCCCCGTTCATAGCTTGCATAAGGCTCTTAGTGATTGTATATAAACGATTTCAAACATAGCTCTACTTTCTCCATGGTTTCTCCTTGGTTCTGGGAAACACTAAGGGAGAAAATACTATTTTATACTTCTGATTCCATTCATGGGATTCTAAAACATTGTGAACTCCAAAAATTCAATTATTATGAACTCCAAAGATTCAATTATGAACTCCAAAGATTAGACTTTGGACTAGACTTTGGACTAGACTTTGGACTTCATAATTGAATCTGCAGTGACTGTAAGCTCATGAATAGCAATAGTGGGAGTTCATAAACTCAGATTATAAAGTTGTGACATTAGCAAATACTGTTACCATATTTTGGGATATTGTAAATCCCTGTACTGTGAGGAAGCCGTACTTACTCATTTTTATTCTCTTAAATTACAGGGTACTTCTCTGAAATAATGTTGATATTTCTATGAGGACATGGAGTTTTTCAAACATGGAGTTATAATAGGATTATTTAGTAACTCTATCTTATATAGCATTATGTAACAATTCTGAGATATGCTTTATGGGCAAAGATGGCTATTAGAAGTTGACTTTAAGAAATTATTTACATTAAAAAAAAAAGAAATTATTTACATTGTATTTCTACATTACCCTATTAGAGGGTTTTTGTGATCACAATGTAAACCTCCCGTGAGATTTTCTTACATGAGCAGAAATGAGACACTAGTTAATCTTTTTCACTCAAGATTATCTCTTGGTTCACATTATTTAATTCACTATTCAATATATTTACCTGACAAAATTCAGATAACAGCTAAAATTTATTAGTGCCTCAAATATATTCATTTCAAATTAAGGTAGTTCAGTTTCACTGAAAATCACTGTGTGAACTTTATAAACTATTTTGTCCTCAATTTTACATGAGAGACTTAAAAAAAAATTATGATAGGCCCTTGCCAGTGTGCCTCGCAGTTAAAAATGAAGTTGCTGACAATAAATGCTAACAATGACCTTACGAAAAAATCATCACTGTTTTATAAGAAAGAGCCAGAGCCTGAAAAGTAACTCACCAAAGCCAAAAACTAGTAATTTTCAAATCCGAGATTCTAGTCTAGGTTTGACTGGTGTGAAAACTTTCCTTCTTTCCATCATGTAGTGTATGACTGTGGGGTAAACATGTTTAACAGCATTAAGGTCAGATTACATCTCTTTTCAGAGAGCTAGTTAACAAAATACTTCTTCAGAGTAAATAACAGTGATACTCTGGATTGACCCAGATATTCTCCAGTTACATAAACGAAAGTGTATATGTATTGCTCCAGAAATGTATTATCTTTATGACTGAAAAAATCGATCACTGTTGATCATTGCCTGAACTGGCCTGGAATACACTAACGTATTTGTGGACAAGTTAATTATTACAACGAAGCTCAGAATTCTGAACAATAAACTCGAACCAGAAAACAATGCAAAAACAGTTTTGTGAGAATGGTTGGATTAACTGTGAAGGCCTCTATCTGCTTGTGTATATAAAATGAAAATAATTTACCCAAGTCTATTCTGGCCATGAAGAAAACACATCGGTTTTATGGCTTAGTGAATTCACGAGCTAATGTTCATACAGGTATGAACCTACCCATCTATCTGGCTTGTGGGAGACTCTGCTGGACATATATGCGATATATTTGAGGGCGGAGTTTAATGGGAAGTGCCTTCCTAACAATTGTTATCTATTTTTCTAGGAGTTTTCTAAACGAACCGAAGGTGTTGCAGTTCAGGCTGAGAATCTTGTGAAGGAGGCTTCAGAGATACCGCTTGGGCCCAAGAATAGGCAGCTGCTTCAACAGCAGGCCAAGTCCATCAAAGAGCAAGTCCAAAAGTTAGAAGACACGCTTGAAGAAGAGTATGTGCTTGACAAGTCCTAAGCTTTCTTCTCTGAGATACAATTTCATACAGTCTTTCCTGCGTATTGTATTCAAAACATTCCCTTAAATCTCAAAGTGTCTGTAGTTCAGCATGTTTTGAGGAAACAACTCAGAATGCAAAAGATGAATGCCACCAGCCCAGAAGCCAACCTTTATACCATAACAGAGCAGAAAAATATAAGGGATGTGGTTTTTGCATCATAAACTGATTCTGTTTGTGAAAAAGCCATATCTGTTACATTTTGTGGCCTTCATGCATTGGAGAGGGAATCTCAAAAAAGAACCAATATTGAAAATGATTTTTTTTACTGTATTTTGCTGTTGTTGCCAGTTAGAAGGAAGAAGAGATATGTTGGTTGTATAGATTCTGAACCTAAATACATAGGGTCAGATCCAAATGTCCTCATCTCCAAGCTGACAAAGCTTGTTAACAGTGCCTCCGTATTCAAATTCCACTGAGAGAGATTCTATGTCCAAAAATTAACTTCAAAAATCTATTCTATTTGTAAATATTTGATATATGTTTAGCAAAACAAGAAAGTGAGAATAGTCAGCTTATGGCAGAGATTTTCAACCTTTTCATTTTGTGGTACACGTTACTAATTACTGAAATTCTGCAGCACCCCAAAATATGCATTTTTTGCCAATCTGCCAAAAAGTAGGTATGATTTTGATTCATTCACACTGGACAGCTATTGTGTTGGCTGTTGTCATTTTTTAATTGGACAATCTAAGGGAAAAAATAGGTACTGCATGTTTTAAAAATTCTTGCAGCAAACTGGTTGAAATTCACTGACCTATAGTTTCCTGTTATGCACAAAATATATATAAAAAATTAAAGGGAATAAATATGTGAGAATATAGCCAAGGTTCCTCAAAATAATATGACTGAACATTTCTATTTTAAAGGTTATGTAGTGGCAAATCGCTGATATATTCTTAAGGTATAGGACATAATTTTTAAGATAGATTTTGAAATACAAAATTTGTCTTTAATATTCTTAACACCTTGAAATTAAGATTATACATTGTCTAAACTTTAAAGTTTGTTAAATAATTTACTTAAAGGAAATTATGACTCTAAACGTTGGGAACTTTAAATATTAAGTATTATTCACCAAGGCATGGAAATAGTAAAACTTAAGAGGTTATTCAAAGGAAGCTACTTTTATGAGGAACATGAATTTGCATCTTTATTTTATTGAGAAACTTGCAATATGACATAGTTTGCATTACCTGCACTGATGAGAGCATTAGGCATGTCCAGGGTAGACATTTGAGACTGCAATATTAATTAATTTGACAATCAATGATGCCGTTGTCTTTTTCTTGATGTTTTCAAGTGCCTTTTGGTAAACAGAAAACTCACTTTTTTTTTAAGCAAAAGATTTAGTGCAATGATAGACTATAAGTTTCTTACTCTTTTTCTAAACTGAAAGCCATAATCACATGGTTATATATGAAAATCTATACAAAC
Source organism: Desmodus rotundus (assembly GCF_022682495.2). NCBI lineage: Eukaryota > Metazoa > Chordata > Mammalia > Chiroptera > Phyllostomidae > Desmodus > Desmodus rotundus. The sequence continues at coordinate 93,246,679 of NC_071397.1, read as the reverse complement.
TGAAAATCTATAGTTCAATTTTTGTTGACTAGATTGCTTACAAATAAAGCCCAAATTCTCTAAAAGCAGTCGGGGTGCTCATGTACAGGGATTTATAAAAGTATTTTGGAATCAAGACACTAGAGGCCTCTAAGAATAGCTGAAATTACCTATTGTGTATTATAGACAACAGGCTTAGCTCTAATGATAGCGCAGATCCTGCCTGTTAGCATGAAACTCAAGTTACAAGCTCAATCTTGATTCATAAGGATGCATTTTATAAAGATCTCTGAGCAGAAAGCATCCCCGCAGTGTGTCTCCTCTAAGAGCAAGAGGACCACAACAGTAGGGCTGCTGAAAACTGGGGTACATTAGAGTGTATGTGGGCAGTTTATACAAAGCATCCTGGCAGCTACTGGTCACATACGGTTGGACTAGATTAACCCTGGATTCCACCTCCTTCGGACCCAGCAGTATTTTGTTCGAAGCACAGCTCCAGTCACAACATGGTGTAGATACTATCTTGTTAAACGCTCATTCTCAGAGGAGATAGGAAGACTAGAACGGACAGACTCATCTGATCAAATGTGTGTTTCCACCCCCCTCTCCTGGTTCTAATAGTTTAAACTTTGACACGGTCACAAATGTCTTAGCTATCTTTTCACCTGGTGATTTAAAGGAAAATGTGTTGTTGTTCTTTATTAAAATACTGCATTTTATTTACTTAATTTGGTTAATTTTAGTATTAAAACCATGGAAATGGTGAAAAACAAGTGGGATCATTTTGGCAATAATTTTGAGACCCTGTCCATCTGGATAACTGAGAAAGAAAAAGAACTCAAAGCCTTGGAAACTTCGTCATCTGCCATGGACATGCAAATCAACCAAATTAAGGTGACCTGCTCACACATTCGTTGCATTTGTAACCCATGCCTAGCTTTTAAAAGCTGCAGGTGGCTCAGTTGATTAGAACATTGTCCCAATACACCAAGGTTGCAGGTTCCATCGGGGCACATGCAAGAGTCAACCAATGAATACACAAATAAGTGGAAAACAAATCAATGTCTCTCTCTCTCTCTCTATCACTCTCTCAACTCAATAAAAAAAAATCAATAAAGAAAAGAAAATACTAAAAAAATACTCCTTTCTTATATTTCATCAAATGCTATTTGGCCCTAAACAAATCTTTCATTGCTATGTGACTCCATTCAAATTAAATTCACACAAATTGCTGAGCTAAGAGGTCTTGACTGATGCTGGGCAACTGTTTATAGATGGAATTATGTATTAACATTGTCTGACTAAAGCATTCCAAGTCAATATTGTGTGCAATATTATTAAAATGCTTTTATGGTTACATTATTCTTTTCCTTGATTTCGAATTAATCCCGTTGGAGTTTTCTGTTGATTCATTTCTACAATATGAAGTATATTCATCATCTACAAATGTACAGAATTATCTCGAATGCCTAGTTCAAGTATTAGTGGTGTTTACGCTCACAAACCATAAGGAGGAGAAATTAAACTCTTTAGGTGAAGAAGTCACACTCCATTACTCCAATTCTTTTATTTCTGGTGACCTTCAGGCCATAGACTAAGATGCTGTGACATCTGAGCGCCCTCAGCTCCAGAATAACTATGTGCATAGACCATCGGTGTTCACTTCATCCACATAGTTTAAGAAAAAAAGGAGCTGAAAGAAATGAATTCTGTATTCACTTCTCTTTGTTTATATATAATTTTTACACCTCACATTTTAAAAATTCAGCTGCTGCTTTTTTCTGTCTCAGCTCATTGTATTGGAATGGGAAAAGCCTCTGCCTTCTCATTCCGTTAAATGTAGTGAAATCGGTACCAAGGGGAAGCAACACTTCACATTATGACTGAGAGCACGTCATTGCCGTGTACATGGTGGGAGGGTGCAGTATGGCGCAGGCTGGACCGCGTGCTGTGCAGATTATCCTGGTTTATCACACACCTTTCGCAACCAGGGCTGTGGAGAGTCTGGGGTGCACAGTCTGCTCATGTCGTGAGTATTTCACTAGGAAGAACCAAGGTCCAGCCATCACGAATATTCATGGAATGTGTTCAGTCTTAATTTACTTTGAAAAGTTGTCATTTAATCATTTTCACTAAATTCCGAGAAGGTAAAGAATAGCACACTTAGTTTCATTTCAAAATTTTTCTTTCAAAAATTTTGACATACACTTTTTCATTTGTTTATGCTTTCCATTAATTTGTTTCACTCTCATTTAACCTTAACTCCAGGACTTCTGAAACACCTCAGTTATCAAATCTCACTGCATTGTTGCTCTTCAGGAAACCAAACAATTACACATTTAATTTTTAAATATATGAACTCTCAATTGTGGATTTTCATGCCATCAGACTAGAAAAATATTTTAGTCTTCCAAAACGGCATTTTTAGAACTGTCTAAAAATGTAGTCAATGACTATGAAGAGCAAGAAACACACATTTGCTAGAAGTAAGCAAAAATAGAGGGGAATACTCTTTACTGAGAAATCTGGGCTAATAGGTTTTATGTCATTTTCATACAGAATTAAATTATAGAAAATATTTTAAAATATGGTAATACTTGTCATAATGTCTTTTTTAAAAATTTTATTGTTGTTCAAGTACAGTTCTCTGCCTTTCCCCTTACCCCAGCCTAACTCCCAGCCCTCCCCACCTCCCTCCCATTTCTACCCCCCCCCATTATTGTCCATGTGTCTTTTATAATTGTTCCTACAAACCCTTCACCCTTTTCCCCTGAAATTCCCTACCCTCTCCCCTCTGGTCACTGTCAGCCTGTTTTCAATTTCAGTGTCTTTGGTTATATTTTGCTTGTTTGTTTTGTTGATTAGGTTCCAGTTAAAGGTGAGATCATATGGTATTTGTCTTTCACCACCTGGCTTATTTCGTTTAGCATAATGCTTTCCAGTTCCATAATGTTTTAAATTTAAAACAACCTTGGGGTAAAACTAACTCATAACATTGGCACTGTTGTGAAGATATTTATCTATAAACCCATTTTTTTATTCTCTATTACATGCTATTCTAAATCAACTGACCGCTTATTCCTAATTGGTAATCTATTCCTAATTGGTGATAAGAATATATACTGGCTTCATCTTCTACCTTCTTGCCTTGGATTAGAAAAATTGTTGCCACAGTCCAACAATATGATTACATAGTTTGCACTTACTAATTGGTTGATGACATGTATCACCCTAAGAACTAACAACTTCGATGTTAACTAAAATTATTTCACTGAGGTGTTGCAAGCACCTACAACGATTATTGGCTCAAAGGAGAAAATCCATTTTTGTTAAATTTATGAGAAATTTTTCTGAAAATATTATTTAAAAAACAGCAAAAGAAAGGAAGATCGCATTAATGCTCACACAACACGTATCTATGACGTGCCACCATAGGCATGCGTATGAAAATGAAGCAAGTGATGCACTGGCACCAGTCTCCTGTGGGCTATTTCTGATTGCCTTCTCTAGGCAGACGTCACTTGAATTTTTTTCTAGGGTAACTCTTTTCTATTTAAATTATTTGAAACAGATTTGTCTGAATTGTTGGCTTTATTTTGAGAGGAAAATTTGGCTGTTTTTCTCAGGAAAATAATTTTTATTTTCTCATCCATAAATAAGCCTGTATGGTTATGAGAGACAGATACACACTCCCACTCACATATGCTTAGTGGCCTTCCACACTCTTCATGTGTTGGCTAATATATTAAATGCCCCAATGGAAACTGTAACAAGTAAACTCTTTACTGTAGAGCCCACAGCTAATGAATAAAGCAGCGGTCACAGAGTGGGGCCCGGGGTCAGCAGCAGATGCAACTCCTGAGAAGCTGTTAGAATTGCAGACTTGGCCCCACATGAGGCCTACTGAGCCTGAGTCACTGAGGATGGGGACCAGGGGATCTTAACATATTTGAAATTTAGAAAACACTGGCATAAAGAATAGGTGATAAATGTGAAAGGACTGAGCTTAGGTAAGAGTGGAATCACATAAGCATGTCATTTGGTAAAATATTAAATACTCATCTACATTTTAGAAAATTTAAATGTCCATATTAGCATTCCTGTGCGTTACTGGAACACACTGTTTCCCAGATCAGTTGGTTAAAATGCTTGACTCACAGGGTAAGCAGGGAATTCTAGGTACCTTCAGAGACACTAAGATTTCCGAGGATGTCTCCCTGCTTATGTCACTCCAAGCAGGAGAAGCTTTTTCTCTGTATTCTCTATCCAGCGAGTACAACCGTCAATACCTATTTTAGACACTGTCTGCACATCTAGCGCCCAAAAATGAGGTCAGGAAACACATAGTGTTGTTCGTAGCTGTTCTCTAACAATCCAAATACATTGAAATGTCAGTTTTCTGTCTCTGCAATATCTGTGTAGTTTCAGGAAGGCAAGCTTGCTCAGCCTACATTGTCATTTTTCTCGTTTTAAATCCTAGGTCACAATTCAGGAAATAGAAAGTAAGATCAGCAGCATTACAGAACTAGAAGAAGCAGCTCAGTCTTTTGCTCAGTTTATTACCGCTGGAGAATCGGCTCGAATCAAAGCCAAGTTGACACAAATAAGAAGATACTGGGAAGAACTGCGAGAGCATGCACAGTGTCTGGAAGGAATTATCTTGGGACATTTATCTCAGCAGCAAAAGTTTGAAGAGAATCTTAGAAAGGTAAGAATTGGCCCCTGCATGCTAGCGTTACCTATTTCACAGTGCATTTATAGTGGAATGCACCAAATAGTCCAGAAATAGAGGAATAAGGAAACAGCACAATTTGCCAATCGTTTACCAAGTTGTCAATTATGCTTAAGTTTATAACTAATTTATATGGTACATATTTTGAGGGAATATAAAAATGTCTTTATACATTGTGTTCAGATAGGCATTAAGATTATATATGTTTCTTTAAAATAATGGACACGTTTATTTTAGATTTTAAAAAATATATTTTATCAACACATTGAAAGTTATCCAGAAATCATAGGCATGCTGCCTCCTCAGTAACCTTTCCTGCCTTGATGTGTATTTTTCCCACCTTTATTTTTGTGTTTTACCAATATTTTAGATCCAGCAGGCTGTGTCTGAATTTGAAGATAAACTTGCTGATCCAATTAAAACATGTTCTTCAGCTACAGAATCCTACAAAGCTCTGCAAGAGCATTTGGTAAGAGTGTGCTTCAACGCTGCTGCTTATTTATCAACTCAGAAATTTGCTGATTTCTGCTTGAAAAGGAAACAGTAAATATTTTTATGAGAGTTAAAATTAAAGAAACTTCCATGTAATATGAAGAAAGATATAGATGAAGCCTATTTACTTCATTTAACATAATAAATGTAAGCATACAAGTAAGTTTTCATTAAAAATGTATGTTAAAGAAGGGTTTGTTTAAAGTCTGTTTCTCTCGCTTAATTAGAACATGCAACTTTTTCGTATTATAGCTTTAACAAATCCTATTACCTCTTACCAGCATTATAAAAATTAAATGTGCAAAAAAATACATGTGCACAGCGGTTTCAGATCCTGAATCCACTACACTCAGATGCGCAAAGAGTATGGCCTCACTGACCTTTTCCCAGTGAGTAGCTCTTTTGGTCTAGTCGCTGAACCGGTGAGCACTGTGCGATGCTTGGCAAAGGAACAAACAGAGTCCCTGACAGAATTGAGGGAAAAGAGCAAAGGAGGAGAATCGGGCATAAATAAATAGTGAAAAGGAACATGTGATAATTAATGAACAAAAAATATGTTGTCCTTACTACATATGCATGTGGACACGTATGCGCATAAATGCAGAGAAGGGGCTGCAGGGTGGAAAGCAGACAATTGGCAGAGGCACGCCTGGAAAGGGCAGTGGAGTTTACATCATCAGAATACTTACAGTGAGAATGCATTTTTGTGTCACTTAATGTAATTTTTTTAATACCCCTAAAAGGAAGAAAAGTAGGAAAATTGGATTTCATGGAATTATTTTAATAGGCAACTGAGTTAATAATTGAGTACCAAAGAGAATAATATTCTATTTGTTCTAATATTTAGATTTCTAAAGCAAGTTATTTTTCCCTGTCTCGATTTCCTGATCTGTAAAATGGGTTTGCTGAAAGGCCAGAAGCCTTCAGGGTCTTGTGGGGATTACACGAGTCACTGTGTGGGATGACACAGCACAGCACTTCCCACGCGCCGAGGCGCCTGACTGTCGTCGTTATCCTTGATTCCCGAGAGCAGCTGTGTCAGCCACAACTCCTCCCACACGTTTTTATAGAGATTATTGCTCTCACATACAGTTGTCGTAAATTAGGAATAAAGTTCTCTTAAACACATTTGGCATAAAATGAATAATAATTTTCACAAATTGTCTGACTTGCTAAGAAAAAGTAGATATTATCCTCATATACAGCTACAGTTTTATTAAGGCGATAGTCCTTCCATTTTCCCTTGGACCCCTGCATCCATGAAGTACCTTTCTCCTCACTTGTACTCCGTGTTACTGGAGATCATGGTCAGACGATTTTTAGTACCATTGTCCATTATGACTGAGGTGGGGGGGTGTTAGTGAGAATGGGCCTTGAAGGCACATGTAGGCCTCGTTTCTGGCTGTCCTGCTTTCATCCCCTTCTCTGTCCGTCACCAGGATCTCTGTCAGGCCCTGGAATCCCTGACTGGTGCCATGGCCACCCTCTCGACCAGTGCCCAGAAGGTCACTAACAGAGGCTCCTCCACTCAGGAGGCCGCGACCCTGCAGCAGAGATATGAGGGGCTGCTGAGTCGGGCTAAGGAGAGACAGACGGTGCTGGAGAACCTGCGGGCCCACTGGCAGAGGTGAGCGGCCTTTCCTCCCGAGTGGGCTGACCGAGTTTCAATAGCCTCTCTTAAATAAGAAATGCTCTCCAAGCGACGAGCAATAACCATCCCAGATGTTAAACACGTCAAGTCGTGTTTCTAAGGAGTGGAAAGGGTATATGCGTGTCTTTCCATATTATACAGATACAGACGTGTGTGATGCATGTATGAACATAAGAGGAGTAGATTTTTACTTTCACTTCTAAGAATAAGATAACCAACATTGTATTATTTGTAACGGTTCGTGTTGGACACTCCAACTTCAGAAAAGCTTTGTTTTCTAATATGATAATTATGGATGAATTTGTTTTGTATTCTCGCTTTCTTTAGGCTAGAGAAAGAACTGTCGACCTTTTTGACCTGGTTAGAGCGGTGCGAAGCAATAGCCAGTTCCCCAGAAGCGGACATTTCTGCGGACAGAGTCAAAGTGGAGAGTGAACTTCAGCTAACACAGGCAAGCTCAGGGAAGTGTGTGGAAGATGGAATGCGCTCTGTTATGGTTGCATTGCAAAACAAAAGCAGAAACCAAGCCCTCTATCCAACTTAACTTCTTGCCTTGGTTCTGTGGTCCCAAAGAGAACAACACAGACTTGAAAGACAAAACACTGGTGAAGTTTGTAATGATCAATATCTCTGATGCATTAGAAAAATCTTATAATATAACGTCTGGCATTTGAATACAAATTCTCTGGCAGGTGAGCAGAGGGAGGAATGAGTGGAAATGTAGATGAAACAATGCTGATGATCTGTGAATAATTTTTGAATCTTTTGTATTTATATGAATTTTTGGTAATAAAAACAGTTTTTTGTTAGGAAGAGAAGGAATGCAATGTAGAGAGAAGTCAGGGTAATGATTATTTTTAAGCAATACAGAAAAAAAGGGACAAGCACATATGCATGGCAAAGAATGTGAGCTGATTGCATGAGGAAGCCAACTTTTTAAAGTTAAAAAAAAATCTTTGAGTATTATTGAAACCACAGATAATGTGTCTGGTTTCTAGAGATTAGTGAGAATAACTTGCTTTAAGTGATGATGCCTGTGCCAGAAAATTCAACAGGCAAAACTTGTGCTCCCAAGAGACTTATGTATGACAGATTAACACCCCAACTTCTTCCCATCACCTTTTAGAAAAAGTTTAAGCAGAAGCTTAGTTCTTTAACTTTTCATAACTGCTTCTTTAAAAACTCCATCAGAGAGGGCCCCTAGCCTCTGAACCTATGACCCCATCTTCCTTGATTTTGAAGGTTCCCCACACTCCTGCTTTACTAATTTATTAAACACCCATGTTCTGTCTTAATCTCCCAAAACGTCCCTGCTCAGAAACCTCCAGGGACTGTCCTGCCCTGAGAAGAAAGGGTGGTCCTGAGTCCACCCTTTCTGAGTCTGGTGGTGCCTTCTAATAAATCCAGTGTGAGGTGTTCTAATGAGGAAGTCACAGCTTCTTTTCTGAACAATGACACAAAGCTTTCTGGCGATATCTAACTGTATTCCTCGGTGTCTATATGGGAAATAAGTGCTGCATGTGGCAGGGGAATGAGGGGGCTGCAAGCCTCTGTCATCCCCACGTCTAGGCACTGAATCAGCCAAGCTGCTGCCCCACTGTGGGCCAAACAGTCCTTGTACATTCCCACCTCCTGGCCTTGTGTCCTTTGTCCCGCTCAGCCCAAGTCCCGATTCCGCTTTGTGGTCTTTCCTCTCATCCTCAGGCTGTGTTCTCCTACCTCTGATTCCTTCAGCCAATTTGCTTGTATCACACATGTGTTCTCACTAGAGGGGGGCGGGGAATCATTCTGACAAGCACCTACTATGTGCCATGCTACAGTGATCATCCCAGTTAACGCCATGTTATGTTGTTAGCTATCTATACGAATGTTGATCTCTTATTAGGTAAGAAGCATGACTTTTATGCACCGCTCACAGCACCTACGAGATTTATTGTCTGATTAAATGTAAAAAAATAAGTAGTTCTGTTGCATAAAAGTACAATGATGAGCCTTCAAGTTCCCTGATTTGGCCTAATATCGTCTCTAAACAGAGAGGGAGACCATGTCCCTGTTACCCAGAATTGAGCTGCTGTTATTATTGTTCTGCATGCGTTTTCTCTTTAGCATAGTTTTCCTTTGATTCTCTGCCTACTCAGTTTCTTTATTCTGAAAGAAATTCTTCAACATCTAAATTTGCCTAACAATATAACTCAGACCCTGAAAAACGAATTCAGGTGTCCGTAGCCTTTTAAATGTTGCTTTAGAGATTAAGTGGGTCCATTTTTATTATTTTTATTTTTTATTCATTTTTTTAAGTGGGTCCATCTTTAAATCAAGGAATAAAAACCCTCCATAGCACAGCCTCAGTGGCCTCCATTTTGCAAGAATGCAAAGCCTGTGGACACCAACCTCCCGTGTCACCTGGTCCTTCCTTGTCAATCACACTGGGATAAGAGCTATCATACATTCTGTTTTTCTCAGGCATTGCAAAGTGAAGTTGTATGCCAAGCTTCCATCTACAGCAAGCTCATGCAGCTGAAGGAGTCGCTGTTCTCTGTGGCCTCCAAAGACGACGTGAAAATGATCAGGCTGCATCTGGAACAGTTGGATGAGAGATGGAGAGTTTTGCCACAGATAATTAGCAAAAGGTAGGGGTTTTAGAAAACATTCTAATATTGTCCATTTTTTAAAATGCTGAGCGTATAAAATTAAGAAAGCACACTTTAGTTTACTTGTATTTAACCCAGCTAGTCCCAGGAGAATTATAGAAGGGACGGAAGCTACTTTATTTGCCATTTTAAAAGTCAGAGTGCTCAAATATTAGCATTTCTGATGAAGCTCAATTTAAAATTTTAGATTTGATCAGGTTTGTATTATTCATAACTTAAGTGGTTTGTGTACAGTAAAAAGATGGTAATTAAAATTTTATTTGTTGTGAAATCTATAAAAAGAGATATATATGTAGTTCTGAATGAAGTTAAAGACAATCAAGTGCTACTATGGCCATCTTACAGAAAAAAACCAAACTTTTGGGCCAACCCAATAGAACAGGAAATTGCCCTTGTGTTTAAACTTGACCGAGGATGTCCTGATGACATTAAAATCATTTCTAGCTGCTCCCTAGAAAGTGGATTATAGTGAGGCCATGCTGGGGGCAGGAAGGAGGCCGGCTTAGGAGGCCGCTGGGGGCCAGGCCAGAGCTGAGGAGATTTAGAGCAGGCAGTGGAAGTGGGGAGAAGAGCGCAGAATACTAGGGTGGGGCGCTGACCGGATTCGCGGGGATCCCGACTGGGTGATAAAGCAGTGGAGGACATCTGGGTGGGTGGCGCTGGCAGTAACTGAGACAGGGCAAACTGTGAGAGACAAGGTTTGAGAAGTAGAAAACATCAGGGGTTCTGGTTTGTCCCTGTTTGATCACATCCCTTTTGCCCTCGGTTGAGCTGATTCCGAAAACATACCAACTCTTCTGTTCAGCTTTGGGATGTCTTAACTTTAACACCTATCTCTGCCTAGGATTAATTTTCTTCAGTCTGTGGTAGCCAAACACCAACAATTCGATGAATTGCTGCTTTCCTTTTCCATCTGGATCAAGCTGTTCCTCAGTGAATTGCAGACCACTTCTGAGATCAGCATGGCGGACCATCACGCAGCTCTTACTCGGCTCAAGGTGCAGTGCGTTCTTTTACAATGGAAGGAAAATGTGCTCATAAAAAGGAGCTCTTGAGCTAGAAAGGGAAGCAACATTAAAAAAAAACAAAACACTTGCCAGCGATTTAACATTGTATTCCTATATAAATGTTTTCATAATTGAACGTGTGGGTCCGAGCAATGTGTTATGCAGCTATGTTAATTAAGCAGATAAAGTCACTTCAGATAAAACAGGAGACCACCTTAAGGTACCATTTCTTCCAAATGGAGTGAATGATTTCTAGGGCGAAGTGATGAGAATGTTCAGTTTTAAGCTTCCCAGTTTGCTTTGTTCCAATGCTAAAAACTAACACTGAATCTCAATACTTTAACAATATAGTTTTTCCAAATTACTATTTAGCTGGAAAGTTATTTAAAATTTTTGATGTATTTTTCTTATTTCTAAATTAGGCAAAATATATGTCCTAGCATAAAAAACAATGTAAAAAATAGCTTTTAATCATCAAGTATTGGACTAGTTGGAGAGAAGCTTATAACAATATTTAATGATAAAATATTAATGTTTACTAAGTGTTCGCTCTATGTTGGGCTTGCTAATTGCTTTGACCCAAAGGAAAAGTACTTTCGCATATGTTCACGGCTGCAGGTGGTTTTACAATTCGGAGCAAGGTCCCAGCAAAGTAGGCCCCCACCCTCTAAAGGGGGGAGACAGGGAGCCATCTCCTCCTCAATGAGTGCCCTTCCCAGCAATGACTCCAGGTTTTCAAGAAAAATATTCTTTGGTTATAAAACTGTCCAGAAGCTTTTAAGAAAAGATTCATGTCTCCAAGGGACAGTGAATGAATTCATGTTTTCTAAAATAAATGCGCAAAGAAGCCCTCTGAAATGTAGTCATTCAGGCTGCTGGGGTCAAGACTAAGACAAGCGATCATTTCTCTTTAAGGGGAATCGTGCGGAGATTGTTAGCGATTCTCTGGTAGATTTGAAACATGATTTATTGTGAGCTGGTCAAATTTCGTACACAAGTGTTACCTAGTTAATCCGCACTTCTTTAAAGAGAGGAAACTAAAACATGTGCAGTTTTATCTGCCTTATTCACCACCTCTACAGAGCTTCATGTCCCTCTATCCCCACACTCCTTCACTATGTTAGAATTAGCTTTATTGTATATGTGTGTGTATGTATATATGTATACTAATATATGTATATATAACACATATCTTTTTAAATCTTTCAAATTATATATATACTTTTAACTATTGTAAACTTTATAATAGTTTTTCCTTCACTATTCTATCTGTGAAGGAATTGTTTTCCATGGAATAAGTTAGTTCCACATCAGAGTTGTGTTTTATATGAAATATATAGAAGAGCAGAACAAGAGGAATTTTAAGAATGTTTCTAAAAGATTCGTGTGGATGACCTTTAATGCCATGCCATGCATTGTATTTAAAATGTATCTTGACATCACCAATTCTGTAACACGTCCACATCATAAACCATAGTGTATCTGAGGAACCGGTAACTCTCTGTCCCTTCCCATCCAGGACCACACAGCAGAAGTAGAAAGCAAAAGAGGGGACTTGCAAAGTCTGCAGGAGCACCTTGCAAAGCTGGCTGCTCTGGGTAGAGCCGAGGACCTTCACCTCCTGCAGAGCAAAGCAGAGGACTGCGTCCAGGTGTTTGAGGAGGCCTGCCAGGTGGTGGCAAGGCGGCAGTTGGCCCTGGCCCAGCTGGCCGAATTCCTACAGAGCCACGCCTCTCTGTCAGAAGCTCTCCACCAGCTGAAGCAAAAAGTGGAAGCAACCAACAGTATAAATAAGAAACAGACTGATTTATTAGAAAAAGACTTAAATGATGCTATTCAAGATATGAAATCATTAGAATCAACTGCCATCAGTCTCGATGGCGTTCTTACCAAAGCTCAATACCATCTTAAATGTAGAAGTCCTGAGCAAAGGACTTCCTGCAGAACTACAGCTGATCACCTCTGTTGTGAATTAGAGAGGATCCAGAACCTTCTGGGAACCAAGCAGAGTGAGGCAGACGCCCTGGCGGCATTGAAAAAAGCATTCCACGACCAGAAGGAGGAGTTGCTGAGAAGCATTGAGGACATAGAAGATAGGGCAGACAAAGAGCGTTTGAAAGAACCTACTCGCCAAGCGCTTCAGCAGAGGTGAAAGGAAGCTTTTGAAGCCACTTGTCTCATTTATTTTTTATTTGCTCTGGAATTAACTCTTGTGAAAAACTTTGGTGCTGCCATGTTTAGTAACTTCTCTTTTTAAAATATTTTTGGATAAAATTAATGACTAATTTGACACTTAAGAGGTCCTAAAATTTGTCTGGGTTCTGTAAAGGGCTGCATATAAGCCACTCTGAGATCTTATTTACAAGAGTATATAGATTGTACTATCAATTTTTAAGCAATTTCTAACTCACAGGAGAAGGGACTTATGTTCTGTAACAAGAATGAAGGCAGAGCCCTGACTGGTGTGGCATACTCAGTTGGTTGAACATCATCCCTCAGAGCCAAAGGTCACCAGTTCGATTCCCCGTGAGGACACGTGCCCGGGTTCTGGGTTCAGTCCCTCTTGTGGTGCTTACGAGAAGCAACCGATTGATGTTTCTCTTGCATATCAATGTTTGTCTCCCTCCATCCCTCCTTCACTTCCCCTTTCTCTAAAATAAATAAATAAATAAATAAAATCTTAAAAAAATAAAGAATGAAGGCAGAGGAGGAAGGTAGTGGTTCCACTAGGCTTGTAGTTCTGGTGGTAAATCTGAAGGGATTGCCCCCTAGTGGCTGCTAACCCTCAGAAAAGACTGGAGCAAACTGGGTAGTTGAGATTGAGTGACATGGGATATGAACAGAAAATGGTGTGAAAGCCTTCTTCCGTAGAGAGGAAACGGAAATGGTATCTGGAGCTTGGGAAGGTGATAGGCTGCCATCTGATATTGGTATTCACTCCCTTAAAGTGAAACCAGTCAGCTTGGCAGAGCAGTTTTCCCTAGCTACATCCAACTCTTTGCTTAGAGATGCAGAGAAGGCAAGAGACGTGGGTTTAAGCAAAGATGGGGGTTTGCCAAGTGCCTTTAATAGAGAAGCTAAGGGGTCAAGAGTATTTTCCTGCAATAAATTGCAAAACGTAATTTTTTCCCCTAGTACTGTAACCTTCTTTTCAATCTTATTTATCCTTCTTGTTAGAACTTTGTCCCTGCTTAGGTTCTCAGGGTCACTTTCTCTTCCAGATTTTTAGCAAGCAAACAGGCAGTTGGAAAGCATCCAGACCAAGGCACCCTTAATTGATAAGAGTTACATTGACCCTGCCAGTTCACTTGCTTTCAGTCAGAATCAAACATTGATTAACAATTGATTAATTGATTAATGGCTCCTGAAGTTACACTCCTGGTGGGCAATAAATTAGCTGACTGGTTTAACAATAAATTTATAGAAAGGAATAAGATTGAGGGGAGACAAAATAGCCTCTAGAATAAAGACAGAATGAGGAGCCAATGCAAAGAGAAAACTACTCACCCAGGATTAGTGGGATTGGTGCCACTGAGCTCTTGGGCCTGCTTGGGGCAGCAGACAGGAAGTCCTAAAATTGCCAGAGAAGAAGGCCCAGGTTAAGTTCAAGAGCCATATTAATACCCACATCACTGAACTCACCAAAGTCACACAGAGGCTACTGAAAGTGTTGCAATGAGTTGATTGTTTTATTAAATTTCAGCCATACTTATGTTTCACTGTGCAACATTGGGCCAATTGCCTCTCTTGTAAAATGGAATTAACGACAACACCTGCTCCTAGCTCACTTTATAAACAACTCTATGGCACTAAACTCAAAGGCAAGAATGGAAAAGAGTCAATGGCTGCCTCTATGTGGCCACTTTTCACAGATACTTGAATATTAATATGTTAGGGACAAAAAATGAACTGAATTTTCTCTTGGTAATCTTCAATAAAGCATGTAATTAAGTTTTTAAGATACATATTTATTATTCAGCTTGATAAGACTATTCTTATTTTATAAAACCACTATGATCCTTAAATGTTTTATAAGAATTAGACCTCATGGCACAAAATAATTTCATACAAATACCTTGCCATAAGTACTCACTTACTTTGTCTACAAGGTCAACATTAATTTTAATAGTTTTATGCCACCTAAGATAATAGAAAGAGAACACAAACTCAATAGAAGGTTGAAGGTGCACAGTGAGACTGACTTTAAATGTTTTCTGAGGTGTACTCTGAGGTGTGCAAAGTTAATTTTGAAAGCATCTTTATCTGTTGACATACATTAATTTAATTGCTATGTTAAAAGTTTTTCTAGCTCTCTGTATGTGCAGTCTGTGGAGAGCAAATGTTGGTTTACTACTGTTAGTAAAATACCATTTTAATTCACAGGTTGAGAGTCTTCAATCAGTTAGAAGATGAACTAAACGCTCACGAGCATGAACTGTGTTGGTTGAAAGACAAAGCTCAGCAAATCAGTCAGAAAGATGTAGCCTTTGCACCAGAAGTCGAGAGGGAGGTAAATCGCTTGGAGGTCACCTGGGATGATACCAAAAAGCTAATTCATGAAAAGTGAGTCAGGAACTTCTCAGTTTTTGTTTTTCATTTCTACCTGTTTTATGGCATTGGGCCATTGCCTGTTCATTGGCATGAGTGTGATCAAGAATTGAATATCTTTTGCCATCTTTAGTGTTCTGCATCTCTTCAGTAACAATAAAAACTTAGTCCTACAGAACCTTATGAAGAAGTTGCTTTGAGATTACAATTACATGTGAAATTCAATGCTTAGAAGCAGGGATTGTGGAGTTACTAAGTGCTACCTTGAGAATCTTAACCTCTGATTTCCTTTTCTATTTTGTTTTGTTGGACTTGTTTGTAACTGAGGTATGATTGACAAAAGGTAAAATTCACTCTCTTAAATGTGCACTCTTAACCTGTATGACAAACTCATTTGGTTGTGTAACTATCAAGTTTCATATCAACACTACCACCTGCTGAGAAAATGTCTCATCTCAGTGGAGTCAGCCCTCCCCTCACTCCCAGTTTCTGGTAGCTGTTGGTCAGATTTCTGTCTCCACGGTGTTTTCTTTTTGAAAATTACATGTAAGTGAATTCTTTCCAGTTTGGGCGATTATAAATAATGCGTGTGTAAATGTTTGTGTTCAATTTTGTGTGTGCGTGTAAGTTTTTTATTTCACTTGGGTGAATACTTAAAAGTGAAATTCTGGGTTGTATGTTAAGTGTGTGTTTAATGTTGTAAGAAACTGCCAAGTAGTTGTACAATTTCTCATTCCTACTCACTATCTTTGAGAGTCCCCAATTGTCTCACACCATTTTCAGCACCTGATGTTACCCAGTTTTTGCTCGTTTGCCTGTTTGATGTTACAATAGATGTATAAAGATATTTCATTGTGTTTTTAATTTTGTTTTCCTGATAACTAAAGATATTGAGCGTATTTTCATATGTTATTTGCCATTTAGCTTTACGCAGTGGCAGTATCGTAGCCAATGAGGTTTATCTGAGGCACGATTATTGCTAATATGTTATTTGCCATCCATATATCATGTTCACATTGGCCTGTTCAAATTGCCATTTTTTTGGATTGTTTATTTTCTTTTCTGAAATTAATTTTTTAATTGTATTTTTTTCATTACCCTTTATTGCCCTTATACCCTTTTCTACCTCCGCCGACTCCCCTGCCCCCCACAATCACCACACTGTTGTTCATGCCCATGAGTTCTTTTTGGCTCAGTCCCACCATCCCCTAAAGCTATCTGCCTGCACTCTATCTACGAGTCTGTCTCTACTTTTCATGTTAGTTCAGTCTGTTCACTAAATTCCACATACGAGTGAAATCATGTGGTATCTGTCTTTCTCTGACTGGCTTTTACACTTAGCATAATGTTCACCAGGTCCATTCATGCTGTCCCAAATGGCAAAACTTTCTTTTTTATGGCCAAGTAGTATTCCATTGTGTAAATATACCATAGCTGTTTTATCCACTCATCTTCTGATGGACACTTGAGCTGCTTCCAAATCTTGGCCATTGTAAATGACACTGCAAAGAAACATAGGGAACATATCCTTTTGTATTAGTGTTTTGGGTTTCTTCAGATATATTCCCAGAAGTGGAATCGCTGGGTCAAAAGGGAGTTCCATTTTTCATTTTTTAAGGAAGCTTCGTGCTGTTTTCCATAGTGTCTGCACCAGTCTGCATTCCCACCAACAGTGCAGAAGGGTTCCTCTTTCTCTACATCCTTGCCAGCACTTGTTGTTTGTGGATTTATTGATTTTTTTTATTGAAGTCATTTTCATATCAATAGCATCCCAATCAAAATCCCAGCAGGATTTTTTGTAGAAATTGACAAGCTAATTCCAAAATTTATATGTAAAACAAAAGGCTTAGAACTGTACAATTTTGAAAAAGAATTGGAGAACTCAGACTACCTCCTTTTAATGTGGTGTTGGCTAAAGGGTAAACATAAAGACCATTGAAACAAGTAGAGTGAAATAGACCCACAGACATGCTCAACTGATTTTTGACAAAGGCAATTTGATGGAGAAAGAATAGTCTTTTCAATGAATAGTCCTGAAAAAATTGGATATCTATGTGCATTAAAAAATAATATCTTGTATGACATGAACAAGTCTTTTAAACAAAATTGAGAGCACCTTATGTACTGTGGACAATATTGCAGGCTTTTGTTAATGAACCCACATTGCACAAACTTTATTCCATGTTATTAAACATTCTCTTAAATTGTGCTTTATTAGAGGTTGCACCATATTTAATTATAAGAATATATCAGTAGTTATCTAATTATTAACTTTTTAAAAATTTCAGTTATTTCTATTTTTTCTCTTATTATACATAATGGTGTGAAGATTAGCATTTAACTTAAATCTTACAGTACATCTCTTCCTTTGGAAAAATTCCTAGAAGTAGAATTGCCTGTTCAAAGGCATCTGACTCCTATAAACAAAAACTATCTTCTAACTGAGAATTTTCAGGGGACTCACATTCAGTGAAAATTCGAGTCATTGAAATGGAAAAGGAAACCTCATGTGTATTTTAATTATTGAGCAGTGTTTTTTGTGTATTTTTGGTTTTGTTTCCCTTCAACACTTACCACTATGAATAATTAATTCATGCAAAAATTAAAAAAAATTTTTTTGGTGATATCTATATAAGCTTGAGTTATTCAGAACATACATTGCATCTTTGCTCATCATTGAGGTCACAGATTTTATTTTAGTAGCTATGTGCATTTTTCATTCATGAGAATATTTTGGACATTAGAGTTAAGTAAGATTGACAGTGCTCTTTTAACCTCAGTAGGTATAGGCGTGGTTTTCTCTTGGTTCCAGTTCCATCTATGAATATGTATGTACACACGAGGTACTTTCATAGGGAACTCTTCCCTTTCCTGATACACAGCGATAGATGATGTCTCTTCTTTGATCTTTACAGCCAGGGTCAATGCTGTGGGCTTATTGACTTAATGAGAGAATATCAGAACCTGAAGTCAGCTGTGGCTAAAGTTCTAGAAAATGCCAGCACTGTGATGGTAACCAGAACTACTATAAAAGATGAGGAGGACCTTAAATGGGCTTACTCCAAGGTAATAATTCAAAGTGTTTTTATTTTAGTAGAATACTTCAGTTAACCTATTTTTTTTCACTCATAATGCATTCTCTACACAAATCTTGTCAGTATACTTAAATGTACATAATTCATGCAAATAAGCTCAACTTTTAAAAAACGTACTGATGTCTTAGGATTCTAGCAATTCAAGAAAATTATATATATATTTGTATAGTTTATTATTATCACTAGTTTCTACATCAGGTGATGCATAAATTAAATTTCTTAGAGGCAAGTGGTTTTAAACTCTTATCATTGATGATTTTATTAATTAAGAGAACATTTATGTCCATAGCATGAAACTGCCAGGAACGAAATGCATAATAAGCAGAAGGAGTTGGAGAGCTTTACCAGTAAAGGGAAACAGTTGTTATCTGAGCTGAAAAAAATTCGCAGCAGTGATTACGCCTTGGTGAAAACCGACATGGAGGGCACCGTGGACAGATGGCTGGACGTAAGCTCGTCCCCTGCGATTCATTCACGTTTAGGAATCTCACTCGAGGGCAAAGGATTATTGAGAGATGTGAAATGCAAATGTGGCATTCTGAAGAAAAATAGTCTGCACGTGAAGTTTAGAAATAGTGAAAAAAGTCATCTGCTTTATTTTGTTAAAACGTATTGGCAGGTTTTCTAGAATTTTACTTCAGTCATAACAAATTTATAGCTGTCGTCTCAAAACTCTGGGATTATAAATAAAATAAAAGAATAATTTATAGACATCCGACAGACTATTAAGCCATGATATCTAAGAATGTCCATGAGGGAGATTCTTTTGCATGGAAAACACGAGACTTGTAGTTCACACCTTTGGGTTTTAGTGTTTGCTCTGTCGTTTACTGGTTATGTGGCCATAGGACAGGTCACTTGGTCTCTCAGTCCATACATATTTTGCATTGTTCTCCAGCTCAAGAAAATCCAGTGATTCTGTTGACCCCTACTACCAATATCAAGGCTCCGAAGTTAAACCTATAGTGGGCTCCCTAACCTAAGCCAAATTGCTTAAGTGAGACATTGACATTTGCATACCATCACCAAATAATTTGGGGACTTCAGGCAATCTTAGATTGCTCCACTTTTAAAAGGACATTCTTATTATGGGAAGAATATCAAGCAGTAACACTGTAGGCATGTAAAGTTGGTTAATCTCCTATATATTTACTTATTCTACAAATATGCTCATCTAATTATTCCCCTTTTTATATATCAGCATTACAAATAAAAGGGCTTACTGTATTACTTTCAAAAATAAATATAATACTGCCCTATATGGACTTCTATAGAATTCAACCTTAGAGTGAGTTATATTAGAATAAGCCCATTGTGGTTAGTTTTCCAATTTACAAATAGTCTCAAGAAGTCAATCACTTCTCCCAATGACAGAAACAATGTATGTAATAGCATTTACTTGAGTCCAATACCCTAGTTAGCGTACAATAATTTTTATAAAACTTTGCTTTTCAGTCAGGATATAATTTTCTGATTAAGGAAGCATTGACATTTTTAACATGTTGGTGGGGCAAAGAGCATTTTTTAAAGCTTCAGAGTATTAATGAGGTTATTTCCACTTTCTATTTCAGACATTAGAGAGAATCGAGGAGACCACTGATAGGCTAGGTGTAAGCCTGTCCCTTTGGGAGGATGTCCTCTCAAGTAAGGAGGAGATCGAAGCCTGGTCAAACAACTCTGTCCCACAGCTGGCCGAAGGCATCAGCAACCTGGATAACAGCCTCAGAACGGAGGAGCTCCTCAAAGAACTTGAGGTGAATTAACTCCACCTTCATATGTGAGCCTTTGGTGTATCATTGACCAGAATATGAAAAACTTTGTCTCCTTTTAAAAAAGTTCATTCTTCCCTTTGAAATACATATGAGTGTAATAAAACTCTTAACTATCTTTTGCTATTTCCTTGAAAGTAAACCTATATTTTTTCCATTCATCTGTGAGAGTATGGCATCTTCCTCCTGGAAAGCCAAATTGAAAGTATTTGTAATTCAGCAATATTTAGTATCTACTTTTTCTTCATTAAAACAAAATGTTTACTGAGTAGTTACCCTATGCTGAACACTTACGTTGGGAGCTTCCTTTTCAGAAATGGAAGAAAATAAAGATTGGAGTGTCCCAGGCTTCCTCAGAAAGTGGCCTTTTAATGTCCTAGTCACCAATGTATTTAACCTCGTTTTACTCCCGTTTTCCACATCCATCTATTCATTCACTCATCAAATTCTAAATGAGCACCTCAATATGCCAGGTACTGTTTTCGACTGCAAATATAGTCCCTACCCTCATGGTATCTACCCTTCAATATGTCTTCCATGCAAAATGTCAGGTAGCAGTTGGGCTACAATGGAAAATGAAGCACAGTAAAGGGAAATAAATGGAGTGCCAAAAGATAACCTGTTTCCCAAAGCACATAAGTGACTGTACCCTTGGTGCAGGCAGAAATATTGTGTGCCTTGGTGCCCCACACGGTGTCTGTCATACATGTGGAGAATGACAGATATGTGAATGAAGAACTAGTCTGAAAAAATATATAGTTAAATCATCTGTATTTCCTACCTAGGTTATTCAGCTGCATTTGACCCAAAGAACATTCTAGAGATTATTCCTATTTCTAAGGGCAAACAGAAGTAAGGAAGGGCTACCATAGACGCTTTAATTATCTTTGATGTTAAATTACCATACCAGCTCAAACAGTGGCATGTGCTGGAATAGGGTTTGTGTCTGCTCACAAAAGTCATTATATTTTCAGAAATTTTGTGAGCCACTGTTAGACACAACCATTATGAAAATTTAATTGCAAATAAATTAAATTAACTGTATTTATTTTCTGACTATGAGGATACATTTATTAAAGCTGGGGACAGTCAAACAAAGAAGGGCTCAGCCTTAGCTTACTGGGAATTCAGAGGAAAGAGGGCTTTGGGGACAGGTCCAGGGGATTAGCCACCAGCTGCCCATTGCCTTAGCGTTTAAGAGATGTGAGCCTATGAAGGAAGAAGTGGGGAGAGGAGATGGGAAAGGGAATGGTGGGCAGGGCCTCAGAGGGAGAGTGTACCATGTTGGGTCCTTTGTCTTGGGGCTTTCGCTCTCTCTTGCAGGCTGGAATCTTAGGGGAGTTCTCGGGGGAGGTTCAGTAGAATATTAGTTCTCCAGGTGTGTCCTTTCAGGGTCCTGGTCTCCACTGGCTGGGTAACCTCTCCCCCTCTGGCCTTTCCTCCCTGGAGGTAACATCTGAGAGAGAACAGCTAGGCTCAGTCATAGTTCAGCTCCAGGCCTGGAAAAACAGCAAAACCAGGTGGGCGATGGCCAGAAATGAGCTATGTTTTAAAATGAAGGTGATAAACACTCAAAACTGAAAACTTCTTCTTATTATTCTCATAGTACCGTTATCCAGGCTCTCACGTTGACAGCTACTGTACCTGTACGCTGGACACACTGTAGAATGGTGTGCTACTGTGGAGCGCTTCCAGCTCCGTGTGCGGTCACATCATGTTGTAACTCAAAATGGGGCTAAATGCTACAAATTAGGGCCTCTTTTTTTTTGGAGAGCCAGTCCTTAAACCCACATACAGTATACACCCACTACTGACCTCTGGGATCCAGGAGGCCAACAGGCATCAGCCCCACGTTCCCTATGTCCAGGTTCAGTCGCTCACAGAGATGGCTTTTATGTGGCTGACTGTGTGTGTGGCCCACCAGCTAATACAATCAGTGAGCTGGATGCAGCCCAGTGCCTGTGGTTGGCGCTGCCGCTGCAGCGCAGGAAATGAAGTAGGTGTGGAGGTGGGATGTTGTCACTGCCCGGGCTGCTTCTGGAAAAGGCCAGTGGGCCTGACAGTCAGCTCGTCACATCGAACTGGGTAAGTGAATTATTTCTGGATTGAAGGCACCAGGAGGTTTGGCAGTGCCCACAGGCACTAAAGAATGATATTTAACTTGAGAGGGGATTCTTTAGCTATTCCTTCATGTGCCCAAATAACTAATGAAATGTGTAAGGGTCTAACTTGTTCAGTAACGATTCTGTGGTATTTATGCTACCTTTTTGTGTTAGTGTTGGTGCAAAAAAAAACAAGGCAAAATATTAGACATCAATCTCCTGATCAATCTCCTTTCTGTTTTAGCATCTTTTAAATTTTTATTTGAAAGGTTTCTTGTGAATTGCAGATAGTCAGAAGTAACTAGGCACTTCCAATGTGTACTTGCTTTGAAATGCTTCCTCAAGAGTTTAATGCTGCCATAGTAACCGTGATTCAATGCTCGTGAATAAATGACAGTTAGCTACTAAAAATTCCCTCTTACTCAAGAATTTTGGTGAGTGTTTAATTTTTTCCAGGAGCATTTTTCCCCAATAAAAGAGGGTGGGAAGAAAGAAAGTTCCTCACACTCTCTCACATCCCAAGTGAAAGTGTATGGTGATATTTTTCCACATTCATAAATACTGACAATGGTCAAAATATGAAAAAGATTTTTTTTTTTACCTTGGCTTAAAGTTGGGGCATTTTGACAGTTAACTCTTAGAATTATTAAATGCCAAAAATAACACGTGAATATTTGGTTTAGTTATGCTTTTCCCCTTTGTCTTTTATCTTGGCAGTCTGAAGTTAAACGCAAAGCATTGAAATTGGAAGAACTTCATTCTAAAGTTAATGATCTAAAAGAATTAACTAAAAATCCAGAAACACCACCAGACCTTCAGGTAAGCTCTGAACCAGGTTTGTAATAACTACTATGTACTAGATGCTATCTCAAAAAAGTATTTATATTCTGTGTGCATTTATATGGTAAAGTACCTATGTTTTGATTGTTTTGAGTGGCCTGCATCTCAACGTCATCTGGGCTGAATGCCCAAGTGTGACCTCTGGCTCAGAGGTGAACTATAATAGAAAAGAACAAAAGAGAGCATCAGTGTGTGACATGTCAGGTTATCTAAGGAAATTTTCTGGAGGGTGGCGGACCTCATCAGCAGGAAGTTAAAGAGATGCCCCAGGTTGAAGAAGGAAAAAGCGAGGAGCCAGAGAAAAATGTGTTAACTGCATCTGGGGCGCTTCACTGGGAGGTCACAGAAGTGAGGGGAGTCTCACAGAAGCCCACAGATTAAGGAAGGCCTGTGAGCAGAGAGAATGTGAAATGTCACCAGGCTTAGAAAGCCCAGAAGCCAGTTCTTTCCCCTCTTCCTACCTGTCCACGCCTGCAGGGGTCAGGGCTGTGCAAGGTGAGGGGATCGAAAGCAGCAGAAAAAATACAGAAAGAGGTACTTGGCTGCTTTCTCCACTGTGCGCTTCCAGTTTGCAGCAGATCTGAGCTGGGGCAAGATAAAAGTTACCTTTGATTTCAAAGTTTTGATTGTCAAGTGGTTCCGCATGTATTAATGGTGGAATGGAAACTGTTTGCAATTTATCATGATTATAAGTCCTTTTATTATCTGTCGGGCCAGAGAAGGCAGGGGCACACTCAAAATAAACCATCCAGGAGGAGAGAATTAGTCTCTCTGAGTATTTAAAAGTGGGCACAAAGAGGAAAGTGCTTTAGGATGAAATCCTGTGATGGTTTTGTCCAAAGTAGTGGTTACCTAAGGGCAAAATAGTGTGAGCGTTTCCCAAAGAGAGTGAGGAGCAAGTTTTCAGTCACCTGCTTGGGAACGCTGCCTGCGTCTAGCTCTGCGTGTGAAATGTGTCTCGTGTCTTCCCTGGAACCTCAAACTGCCACTTCCACATCACATGTGAACTGTAATCCTTACTCTTTCCATTTCCCATCACTTGAAATGTTTGGCAACTTGTGCCCACTGATTTTCTTCTTAGAAAAGTTGAACGAGTATCCATGGGTAGGCTTATGCGTTTTTGTTTGTTTGTTTGTTTACAATCAAGCTACACAGCCAGGAATTCCCAGTAAATGTCTGGCTTTCACAGATTTTAATGAATTCTTACTTTATGTTTAGTTTATAGAAGCAGATCTGAGGCAGAAACTGGAGCATGCCAAAGAAATTAGTGATGAAGCCAAAGGAACCTTGAAAGATTTCAGGACTCAGAATACCCAAGTGGAGAAGTTCATTAACGACGTGACAACCTGGCTGACAAAACTAGAGGAATCCTTGGCAAACTGTGCCCAAACTGAGACTTGTGAAGGGCTGAAAAAAGTAAAGGTAGATAACAAACTCTCATGAAGTGTTTACACTTCAGTGGAAATATTAGTTCTCTGCTTTGTGGTGACTGTACTCAAACTATAACCTCTACTCTCAATTACCCATATTAACCCATGACACAGCAAAGTAAGTAATGGCTAAAGAACTGAATGCAAAATGAATAATCTAAAAATAGTAAAGCATGCATTGCTATAGGGCCTGCTCATAGGCTATGCTTTATTATTATTATTATTATTATTATTATTATTATTAAAAAGGCAACACTTATAGAAGTGCTTGAATGTTCAAACTTGAATGCCAAATAGTTTTTTCTCACTTAATTATTTTTATTGGTTAGTATAACTGCTTTTATACAGAGGAAGATGTATATATATTTCTAAAATTGAGAAAACATCCCACTTTTATGTTATTAGGTTTGTTTTCATAGATGGCATTCTTTATCAACTGTCAATAAAAATGATCTGATCTCTTTTAGCATATTTTCTTTCTGTACTCAAGACTAAGGACATGTATTTTTCAGTTAACTCCTTGTGCCTTTTTGTGCCCTTGGACCCTCAGGGCCCACTGACGAGTGTGAACTTAGGAGGATGAGTCCAGTAATAGTTTCTAATCAACTGACTAACCGAAAGCTCAGAGCTGGAATCCATAAGGACATACTCAATGTGTTCAATACTCTAGACCATAACCCAGATCTTAGCTACCTCTCAACAGCTGTTAGCACTTGTTCCTAAGGAGAACTGGGCAAAATCCTCAGAGTCAACGCAGATATATCACAAATACTCACAAGACAATCCCACAAGAATGTATACATTACTGAATGAATTTTGATAACATCGATTTCCCAAAAAAAAGACCATCATGGAATAGGTAGCATATTTCTCTTAGATGCAAAAAACATCCTTCATGGCATACTTTTATCCTCTAGGAAATTCAAAAAGAACTGCAAAGTCAGCAAAGCAACATCAGCTCCACCCAAGAAAGCCTCAATAGTTTGTGCCGCAAGTACCACTCGGCCGAGCTGGAGCGCCTGGGTGGCGCGATGAGCGGGCTGACTAAGAAACACGAAGCTGTCAGCCAGTTGTGCTCCAGAACACAGGCCAGCCTGCAGGACTCTCTGGAAAAACACTTCCATGGTGAGCTCCGACAGCCCTTTGCATGAATAGTTTGCTTCCAAGAAAGAATCCAAGCCAAATGCTATGTAGAAACTGCCAGCAAACGTTTGCAAAGCTTTCCAGAAGAACATCATCTTAAACTCATTTGTGCGTTGAGATTTGGGCAGTAAGAGGGTTATACTTGGGCTCCCACCATGAGCAAAATTATTCCTCTTTCTCCCCAAGAAAGTCCACCGTTTTGATAATTCTGAATTGCATCTGGATTTTCGACATGTAGCTCATGCTTTTGTGGAAAATTACTTCCACTGCTGCCACGAAGTGACAGTAGACTTGGATATTAGGAGAGAGTGTAATTCAGGAAAGTGCCAGTCCCGTGAGCCTGCCTCAGGTTCCCGCGCGGCCCTGCCCCGTGCTCTGAAGTGCGCACACATGACTGTCCAGTCAGCTTGGGGGAAAGAGGAGAAGCTTCCTCCTTTTGCCTCAAAAGTGGCTTTCACACCCCTAAACTATTTCTCCCCTGCATTCGTCCATGTTCAGGAAATTAATTACCTTTCTTTACCAAAAGAAAGAAATATGAAGGGAAATCAGACGTTTAAGGACTATAAGTATCTTTACAGTCTTGTCTCTGAGATAATTTCTCAATTCTATCGTGAACAGTCATGGTTGTCAATCATGCTACGCCATATTCTATATTATTATTTTTGTTTTCTTTCTGGAATATTTTGTAAAGCACAGTACAGTTGGCTGAAGGCCAGAATTAATTCATGATAGTAATCTGGAAGTTCATTCAGTGTTTTGGATGCATTTCTCATTTTCGTTACTTTCCAAAGAGTCCATGCAGGAATTCCAAGAATGGTTTTCTGGGATAAAAACAGCAGCAAAAGAATCATCAGACAGAACTGGCGACAGCAAAGTCCTGGAGGCAAAGCTCCACGACCTTCAGGTATGAATGCCGGCGTTGCTTTTCCTCCTCCCCCACACTGCACTCGAGTGCCTTTGGGTCAGGCCTAAATCATCTCTTTACCCAAATCTTTTTATTTCATTCAAGCTTTTCTTTTTCCTTATCAGAGTTAGATTTCTTGAGTCATAGGAGATAGTACAAAAAGCAAGTTGAAAAAATGTTAGAGCTACAGAATGTCTAGATCCCTTTCCCCTCTCTTTTAGCCTATTGACAGTTCTTTGGAATGCTAAGCTAAACCTAATTTTAATTTCTATAGCTCTAAAAACATGAATAGTCATGCCTATTTTACATTATTATCATGGAGGAGTTTTAAAAAGAAGATATCACTGACATCATTTGTGCTTTTTAACAGCCTGTGGTCTAAATTTGGAGCTTAGATATATTCAAATTAAAGCAATAGATTTAATTTGAATACATCTAAGGTTTAGGTTTTATGGACTGTGAAAAATGTATGAATGCAGGAAAGCGAAGGCCATTGTGAAGTAGAGAATGATTGAAGACTAAGTTCACACTGAGTTTTGGCTGTTTTTTAAGCAGCTAACCTGAGCAAAGCACTGTGTTACATATTATAAAAGTAATATTTTTAAAGATTTTATGTATTTATGTATTTATGTATTTATTTATTTACTTAGAGAGCAGGGAAGGGAGAGAGAAAGAGAGGGAGAGAAACATCAATGTGTAGTTGCCTCTCATGTGCCCCTTACCAGGGACCCAGCCCACAACCCAGGCATGTGCCCTGATTGGGAATCGAACTACTGACCCTTTGGTTTGTAGGCTGGTGCTCAAACCACTGAGCCACACCAGCCAGAGTATAAAAGTAATTTTTTTTTTAATTAATGGGAACATGCGGATTTTGTGGCCTAATCGGTGATGACAATTATGTAGATAACTCATTAGCTGTGAGGGTAGGAAGATCACTGGAATACAGGAAGTCAGTTTTGCAGGAGGCAGGGTGAATTCAGGTGTGGGATTGTCCCCTTTAAGGCTTGAGAGGCAGTGAAACTACAGAGAAAAGTCTGAGTAACAGTTGCAAATGCCATTCTGGGACTCAGGGAAGAGGCGGGACTAGCATAGCAGTTCTGGCTCTGGGGTTCTTTGCTCTCCTGAAGCCATGCTTATGCATATGGTCTCCAAAGAAGAAGGGCATACCCTGAAAAGAAGGGAGCTGAAGTCAGGATATGGTGTGCAGGGTGGGTCAGAGGAGGAGAAGGGGCGGAGGCAGTCCACCAATTAGAAGATACCACACTACCTGTGTGTGGAGGTGGAGCCTGGACTAGGTCAGGACAGTGAGAATGGGGAGGGACTGAGGACAAGACCTTGATAAGAACATCTTCTTCTCCAGGTTGACGTTGCTCCCAGTGTGATTCTCACACTGGTTGCAGGGATGGGCTGGCCTGTCCTCAGTTATGAGCCTTGATTATATCCAACTTTATACATCATTCTCACTCCAGCCTACTTAGAAGCTTTCTTCCTTTGACCCCTGTTTTTCTTCTCTTGCTCTACTATCTCAGCTCAGAATTGTTATTAATGTCCCCATGCACCAGAGACTCTGAACCATAGCAAATATTTTATATCCTTTTTTTTTTCCTGAAACAGAACACTTTGGACTCAGTTGGTGATGGGCAGAGCAAGCTTGATGCTGTGACTCAGGAAGGACAAATTCTGTATGCACATTTGTCTAAGCAAATTGTCAGTAGCATTCAGGAAGAGGTTACGAAGGCTAATGAAGAGTTTCAAGCATTCCTGAAACAATGCCTGAGGGACAAACAGGCCCTTCAAGACTGTGCTTTAGAACTTGAGAGGTAGGTTGTTTTCATGCAGGTAGATTTCATCATTCACAGAATATGTTTTCGGTGACTTGGAGAAAAAAGCTATTTGAATAAACAAGTCTCTGAAATTATGAGTTTAAATTTTAAAGCTTTGACTTTAATTATAGATTCATGCGGGGACAGTAACTGATTGTTCGAACTATGGCTTTATTATCTACATAGAAAATAAAGGAATTATACTCACTAGTAACTGTAAGTGATATGAATATAGAAATTTTTTGTCTGTTTGACTAAGTCAATATATTAGAGCTTTGACATCCAGGTTTTATATTATCTAAGTTTTTTTCTTGTGTCTACTTTCGCTGGGTTGGACTCATGGCAGAAAACACCTATTGAATTTATGTGAATTCAGATTCCAATCAGGAGGCTATGTCAACGTGGGTGAATGTAAAATTAGAAAAAGGGGAAAGAAACTCTTGTTAACAAGGGGGAAAATGTCAGTATAATCAATATGCCTTTCTGGTGGTCGATGATGTGCCTGACTCTTGTCCACGTTTCTCAGAGAACTCAAACTGTTTTCAACACCCAAAGTCCTGTGCTCTTGTGCCATATTCAGATCCCATAAGACACAAAGACACAGAGAAGACTTACCCTGTTCTTCACAGGGCTTCCACGGCCTCATTTACCCATTGGCCCAATTCAGGATATAGGCAGTAACACACAAAAAGTTAAGTGCACGTTGTCCGGGAATGTAATCTTGCTGGTTTGCCAGGTAACCAAGTCAGCAAGATAGGGTGATTCACTTTTGTCTGGATTACAAGAGAAATTTTCATGATTTGTCCTTTTGTTACTAAAATAAGTGATCACTTGAGTGGGCTTATTGTTAAGTCTTCTACTTGAAAATTCATGAGATGTTAATTACCATAGGCATTGTGACCTCAGGTATTAGAATTTATTATCATGAGAACATCGGAATTTCTCTACGGTGTTTTTTCTGCTCTTTAGCTTTGAGGATCAGCACAGAAAACTAAACTTATGGATCCATGAAATGGATGAAAGGTTGAGCTCAGAAAATTCAGGAGAGAGTAAACAGCACATTTCTGAGAAGAAAAATGAAGTCCATAGACTTGAAATGTTTCTGGGTGAACTACTGGCTGCCAGGTATGGTACCCAAATGGAATAGGTCCTTTCTCGACTCATGACGGTGTGTTTGCCTTGTTGGTTGGTTGTTTGGTTGGGTTGTTAGGTTGGGTTGTTAGTGGGCGGGTTGGTTAGTTGGCGGTTGTGTTTATCAGTATCCTTGAATGTCTAGAATAGAAATGATTGTGCAGTGTTTTCCCAGGCAGCGTGGGGCTCTGGAGAGAGCACAGAGATGAGGTAAGAAGCTGGGCTGCATCTTTGTTCCACCTCCCTTCCCGCAACAAACTGGACAGGACACTCATTTCCTGTATTTCTTGATATTAACCCATAAACATCGTGATGAGGATGATAATAAGGATACACTGTCTTCTCAGAGAGTATTATGAAGATATAAGATGATTAAAAGAGATACTTTTCATGGACACAAATAATGCTGTAGATCCCAATTTCCACATATTCTTTATGTACTTCAGCCTCTGGGGCCATTTCCAATTCACCCCCTTCTCACAATGTGCTTTGTAAAGCACGAGGCATGCTCATTAGATCCGACTGTCTTGGAGGTCCCTCCTCTCTACATCAGTATTTGTTTCTTCATTGCCTCCAACTGAGCAAACGATTCTGGCTTCATTCCCAGGCCAAGTTCTCTGGCCTGACTTTCAAGACATCACTCCCTAAATTCGTGCTTCACTCCTGGCATTTTCAATTTCCAGCAGGGGAGTGCGATTTGACCCAAAACTCCTTAACTCCCCGTGTAAAGGGTAGACACACTCATCTGTGAAGCAGTAGGGGCGAGCACCCAGCCTGATTAATCAGGCAAATCAGATTATATCCATTCAGATTATACTCATTCCCTGTTTCCACTGAGTCCTCTGTTTGGCCAAACATGTCGACTGTTCCTAGTGTTGAAAACCAAACACGCAAAGGAACACACAGGCAGCCCTCACATCGACAGCTGTTGCTGGCATGCTAGTGCGATGACGACCAGGAACTTTCCCTGGGGCGCTTTGCTCCCACCTCTGTGAGCCCGACCCTGGGTTAAACATTTCTGTTGCTTCTACATACACCAACCCCCTATGGTGAGTTCTTCAAGGCCAGGGACCATCAGGCCTTTATCATCTATACATTCCCATTGTCTAGTATAATGTCAAAAAATAGAAAATACTTGCTGAATTAACAGAATAATAGCATCATTCTAATTACATAACTCTCTGAAAGTTACACTTAATTTTTTTTGCTTTTAAAATCTTGGATCTTGTCTAGATAACATGTAGTATGGCCAGACCTACTTCTTTCTTCCTTCCAAACTTTTATAATAACTTGATACATTCTTTTTGAGCTGTTACTCTCTGATGGTCCATGACCAGATGCTCAGAGTCCTTAATGTGTTTGTTCCCGGGTTTTTTTTGTTACTTCTCTGGACAACCCCAGGACCGGTCCCCCTGGTGCCCCAGCTGGGTCACCTGACTTCTCTCACTTGCTGCTTTTGTTTTTGTTTTATCATAATATTCCCAGTACACACATCCTGGGCGGGGGTGTGGAGGGGGGGGTCTATATTTTTAAAAGTATCCCAGACTTGAGACTCATTGATTATTTTTTTATCATCCATTAAGCAATTCTTCTTGGAATAATACGTGATATCTGTTCCCTTGAATTATTTAACTCACATCCTTGATTTTGCCACCTTGTTGTCTTATCAAAAAGATTCTAAGAATAAAAAATGTATTTTTGAGTAGATCTAATAGTGTATAAGTCACACATATCTCACAGAGGCCCACAGGATGCCATATTCATAGGAACTACTCAGGAAGGGAGAGGCGGTGGGGGGAGACAGAGACAGAGAGACCTTGCAGGAGACAGACCGCGCATCCTTTTTCCAGCACTCACAGTAGTTTGCGTTCAGACGCCTGCGCTCGCCCTGCTGGTGTTCCAGGCATCTGCTGACAGAGGTGCGGATCTGCAGTCAGAACCTGTACAACAGGATGAAGCCCAGCCCGGCCACACGTCATTGCATTTTCCCTTGAGCTAATGAACGTAACTCCACACTGAGATGAGCAGGCACCTGAGATTACAAGAATGACACCCTTCAGCATGCACACAATGGCCTTTTGAAAGAATTTTTTGTTTTGCATTTTATCTCTGCAAAAGACCGTGTTGGGTCCTGGGGTCATGAGATGATTGTAGTAGCCCAGGCTTCTAGAAGGCCAAAGCCTTGTGGATTGAGACAGACAGGGTGTAGGAGGCGGCAGAAGGTGCCTAGAGGAGGAGCCTTGCATGCCCTGCCCTCTCCAGAGTCCTTGTGAAGCTTTCTGAGGATGTGATGCCTGCACTGAGCTCTGAAAGGAGTGGCTAGAAAAGAAGCAGAAGCCAGCAGAAGGGTGCTCACAAAGGAGGACCCTCTGTGTAGGTATATAAAACACCAGAGTGTCTGGGGGCATGTCAGCAAGCTATTCATGCTTATAGCCTTGACCGGGACTAGGGAGGAGCTGGGGGGTCTTCTGAAGTGCCCTCCTAGGCACACCCGGGGCTTGAATCGAGGCACAGCAGGGACCGAATCAGGTCCTTGATGGGCTCAAACTCCAGGAGAAACCACAGGAGAAACAGGTGGCCAGGCAGTCCCCAGGCTCTTCATTTTAAAGGCATGTCAGCTGTGAGCTCTTGTCTGGTGACCGCTCCAACATCAACAATCATTTGTCACTCCCCGGCCCTCCAAGAATGTCAGAGTTCATTTCTTTGTTTCTGTTTTCTTTAGAGAGTCTCTGGATAAGCTCTCCGAGAGAGGGCAGCTTCTCGGTGAGGAAGGCCACGGCGCGGGGCAGGAGGGGCGCCTGTGCTCTCAGCTGCTCACCAGCTACCAGAACTTGGTCAGGATGACCAAAGAGAAGCTCCGGAGCCTCCAGGTGGCCCTGCAGGAGCACGAAGCCCTGGAGGATGCACTGCAGAGCACGTGGGCCTGGGTCAAGGATGTGCAAAACAAACTGGCCTCGGCCGACAGCACCATCGGAAGCAAAGACACCTTGGAAAAGCAGCTGTTACAGATACAGGTATGTGCGGTGCCGACCTGACACTGACCGTGTCTGAAGACTGATTTGATTAAGTTCACAAATGTGTGGGTTGGGTCCTCATCATCCTGTGAGTCTCTCTCTCTAAATGAGGATTATGTGGGCGAAATGGAGACATTGGGCAAAAAGAATTTGGAGGGGATTGTTTTTCCCCTGCATCAAGGAAAGGAACGTTTTTGTTTTAATAGCTTTAAAATAATTTTTAATTTCATTTAGTAAATATCCAACAAACATTGTGAAATGAATGCCTACTTGACTCTAAGCACTATTCGAGGTTCTGGGCATATAAAGATAAAAATTGGTCCTGGCTTTCTAGGAGTTCAGGTCAGTGGGAGAGACCACCTGTAACTGTTAGCTGCAGTACAGCAAGTGTGTAGGGGCCGTGGGTGAAGCCCACAGCGGTGTGTGGGATGCACAGAGGAGACCACCCGCCCAGACTGCAGTCAGTGGCGCTGGCCTTGAAGACAGAGTTTAGCCAGGCAATGAAGGTGAGGGATTGTTAGGTTTTTGACAAGCGTGCTTTCATTTTCAAAATAATTCCTTTTTTACTCTGAAACTAAATTTCAGTAAAGTTACGATGCCTAGGCAAGTAACCTAGAGTTTCCCAAGAATTTAAATGGGAGGCAATCTTTCTTCCCAGACTCCCAGATATCTATTTCGGTCAAGTGTTCAATTGCAGTAGGGTCTAGACTTTGTTGTTGCTGTTTTCATTTTAAGGGGAGTAAGGTGTTACCTACCTTGAGTCTCATGGGAAACATAATTGTTCTGAAAACCATCAGAAGGCTTTACTATTTCTACTGACATGTATTCACTCTTCTTTGATAGGATATTCTCCTGATGAAAGGTGAAGGAGAAGTTAAGTTGAATATGGCCATTGGCAAAGGGGAACAGGCCTTGAGAAGTAGCAACAAAGAAGGTCAGAAGGAGATTCAGACTCAGCTGCAGACCCTTACAGATGCGTGGACCAACGTCATGAGCTCCGCCCTCCGTGCTCAGAGGTACAGAGCCCTTTTCTAGGGTTTCTCTGCCTAAGTAAAACCCAGGGGCTTCGTAAAATGACGGAGCAGTGCCGAGGGTATCCTGTTCGAGAGTGACCAGGCATATTATTTTCACTAGTTGTGCGCTTGCCTGTCTTTCCCTAGATTGTATTTTCTGTAATGGCCAAGACTGGTTTTTATTTGTCTGTTTGTCGTGCGTGTGTATAATATTTACGTCTCCCATAATATCTCTCATGGAATTTTGCATACAACGTGGGCTCAGTAGAATACACCTTTTCAATTCATTAAAGCAAGGATATGTGGTTTTGAATAACTTTAATGTTTTCACTTT
This sequence comes from Desmodus rotundus, assembly GCF_022682495.2. Taxonomy (NCBI): domain Eukaryota; kingdom Metazoa; phylum Chordata; class Mammalia; order Chiroptera; family Phyllostomidae; genus Desmodus; species Desmodus rotundus. The sequence continues at coordinate 93,213,021 of NC_071397.1, read as the reverse complement.
TTTAAGGAAACATAAGGGAAATTAAGTTGTTGGCAACTGTGGAGCTTAAGGATACATCCTTTCCTCAACCCATAGTAATACCACCCACACTGGGGTGGTGGAAATGTGGCAGGTGGGGAGGGTTGACTGTCACAGGGATGGGACATCCCTGGCATTTAGCAACTGAGGCAGGAGAGGTAGTGTCCCTCAATGCCTGCGATATTCACACACAAGCAACAATCGGCCCACTCAGGGCGCCCCTGGAGTCCCCGTTGGGAAGCAGTACTCAGAAGCTGCTGAGAAAATAGACAAGACACTGACTGCTACCCTAGGTATTGCAGTTATATTTGTGAGTGGAAGATTTTCACTTTCCTCCTTCCTCTTGGAGTATCCACAAATAATCAGGCTGGCTTGTTGGACAAATGACTGTCAGTCAGAGTTACATGAAAATACCTTGCAAGAACCATATTCTGAAAGTTATAGATACTGTTAGACCACCAAAGAAATGTGTGCTCACTGTGATCAAAATAAATACATAAATAAAAAGTTAACATTCATCACAAAACAAAACAGGAGACTCTGCAATTATTCACTGCGATGTAAGATGCTGTGGGATGGTAGAAGAAGGCAGGGCACGGGGTGGCTTCGGGGGAGGTGAGATTTATTTGGAGTTTCTAGAAAACTCTTTGAGGAAAAGATAAGACCTTTGACATATGTGATAAGGTTCCTATTGATGATGAAAAAAGAACAATTTGAGAAAATGCTGAAAGTACATTTCCCACAGATATAATTCCAGGATTACAGGGTTGCATGCAAGGGAAGCTAAGAGGAGTCACTGAAGGAGGTTAGAGTCATTTTAAAGCTGACTACTTTAAAGCAGGGGTGTCCCGCCCATGGCCTGCGGGCTGCACGCAGCCCAGGATGGCTATGAACGCGGCCCAACACAAAATCGTAAATTTACTTAAAACACTGAGACTTCTTTGTTTTCATTAGTGCTTGTGTATTTAACATGTGGCCTAAGACAATGTTTCTTTCAGTGTGGCCCAGAGATGCTAAAAGGTTGGATATTTGTGCTTTAAAATTTTAGAAAATCAGCCAGAAGAGCCTTTTACTTAACTAACTAGAGAACTATTTGGTTGACTATTACATTTTTTATTATATTTCTTATATTATAAATATATTTAGTCTTCATGCCTTCATCCATTCAACACTAAATGTTGTGAATATGTATCCCTAAGTGAAAATCAATCTAATGATATTATTTAGCTGGGAAGATTACCCTAAATTTTTAATTCCAGTCAATAAATAATTGCCATCTGATTTTAATGAGATAAATTGAGCCCCCCAAAATGAAGAATTGATATGTTAAAGTTGAATTGATGCCCCAGTGCTGATTTTTAACAACGTAACACATGCCTTTGCTTATTTATTAGAACAATTACATTTGGAAGACAAATCTCCAAATGCATAAATGACGACAACATCTTCCTTAAATTTCGACATAGATTCACTTTCACTGGGAGAAATTGTGCGTGGGCAAGAGAAGCGGTGTCACTCCTTGCACTTAAACGCAGCACCTTTCCCACTTGCAGCAGCATGCAGCATTGAAGAGGTGCATTAATGCATAGAGTTAGCATTGTTCCCACAAAATATTGAAGGACTCAAATGTGTAGCAAATTCCATGGCAGTTTCAAAAGTTGCACTGCTGTATAGTACGTAACTGAGCATTCTGGTTGCTTGAATGTGGAATATGCACACAGGGAAAGGAAATAATGAACTTCATAAGCAGTGTATTGTACAGTGGAAGATGCAACATCCTAAATAAAACTATTTAAAATTGGCACAAAAAAAGAAAGAAAGCTTACATGGATGCAATGCCCTCCTAATTGGTTTCCAGTAGAGATATCAAGATAACTTATTTTCATAATATTATTTCTAGCACTTTAGAGTCTGTGATTAGCCAATGGAATGACTATCTAGAGTGGAAAATCCAGTTGGAGCAGTGGATGGAATCGGTGGATCAAAAGGTGGAACATCCCTTGAAGCCACAGCCAGGTCTGAAAGAGAAGTTCTCCCTTCTGGACCACTTTCAGTCCATCGTCTCTGAAGGGGAAGATCACACCACAGCCCTGCACCGCCTCTCCGCCAAGTCCAGGGAGCTCTACCAGAAGACAGAGGATGAGGCTTTCAAGGAAACAGCTCAAGAGGAACTGAAATCACAGTTTAGTGATATAATGACCGTTGCCAAGGTTAGTGTTTTCTATTGAAGAAAAAACTTCAAGGCTCAGGTAAAGAATATCCTGTGGGTGGAATTATGGGGGAATTAGCTGCTCTAAAACTATTGGCACATTTAGTGAACAGATACTATATAAAGATAATTTCTCACCTATGGACGGCCATGAACTTTCCCTTTCTGCGTTCTTGAGACGACATTTTCTATTCTGAATTTTATGATTTTCTCTGCTTAGAATGTTAGTCCAACCATTTGGGGGGTAAAATTGTTGAACCTCAAATATGAGTGTTTAAAAGTTCTTTATCTTTTGCTGCTACTTATATTTATTATAGTAAATGCAAGTCTATTTACCTCCCAGACTTCAATCACGTACAAAACATTGTGTTTCATTCTCATCATAGCACGAACTACATTTTTCTATTCTCATAGGTATAGGCTCCTTCATGTAATATGGAGATATTTTTCAATTCTCTATCCGAATCTTTACTTTCCTTCACAATTGCTTTTGTATATTTGTGACAATGTTAAAGAAAAGAAGAGAGATTTTTTTTTCACTTTTTTTTTAGTTTTTATTTTGGGCAGTCTGTCTGCATTATTAACAATTATTAACATATGTATTTGTTTTCTTAATTTTTATTTTAGTAGTATTTAAGATAAAAATCAATAAGCCATACATCTGAATTCTAACATCACGGTTTGGATATGTGACTTTGGGCACATTACTTGACTTCTGTAGCAGCTGTAAGTGTCCTTTCCCCTAAAATGGTGATAATAATAGTATCACAACATCACAGAGCTGTTGTGAGGATAAAACAAGCAAATGCATTTAACACACTGAGTGCAATGTTTTACATAAAGCCAGCACAAATAATTTCTTAAATGATAAGAATTGTTATAATAATTATTACTAAGCAGATTAGTGAGAGATGTTAGTCACCGTTTATCAAGCACAGATTTTTATGCAAAGCTAGGCAAAAGTAAAATTATAGGCAAAAGGGTTTTATCCTCCAAGTCTTGTAGTCTAAGATTTGATATTTTTACTTTACCACATTAAACACACAGAAACTTCAAGAGTAAGAATAATGTTTTCTGAGATCATTAAAAAGCCAACATCAACTCTGGCTGGTGTGGCTCAGTGGACTGAATGCCAGTCAGCAAACCAAAAGTTTGCAGGTTCCATCCCCAGTCAGGGCACATGCCTGGGTTGCAGCCCATGTTCCCCAGCTGGGGGCGTGCAAGAGGCAACCAATTGTTGTATCTTTTGCACATTGATGTTTCTCTCTCTCTCCCTCCCTTCCCCTGTCTCTAAAAAGTAAATAAATAAAATCTTTTTAAAAACCCCAATATTACACTGTTGTCTAATTTTATATTCTCAATAGTGACTACTGCTAAAGTAGCCTTTTTTCTGTTTTCTAGGAGAAAATGAGGAGAGCGGAAGAGATTGTGAAGGACCATCTAATGTATTTAGATGCAGTGCAAGAATTTACAGATTGGCTCCATTCAGCAAAGGAAGAACTTCATCGCTGGTCGGATATGTCTGGAGATTCATCAGCCACCCAGAAAAAGTTGTCTAAAATTAAGGTCAGAAAATAGACAGATACTATAACTTCACTGCTTCATTGGTTCTTGTTATAAAGACTCTATAGATTTGATTCTATTATTTAAAATGTTTTCTTCTGTTGTTGGTGTTTATTACCTTGCACCTCTTGAATTGTAAACATAAGCAAGAGAGAAGAAAGGAATTCAAAACACTGCATTGTGAGCAAAATGTCTGTGTATGCTTCTCCATGCAAATGTGCTTATTGCTGTGGTGTGACAGATTCAAAATATACGCCAGCTTGGAGCACTGATGAAACTGGGTATCTTCCTCTAGAACAGAAGGAGAAAAGTTTATGTACAATAACTTAGTTAAAGGCTTTTGAACAATAAGTTGGAAATGTCATTCTAGACATTTTATTCTGCTTTCCTAGCTAACAGTACAACAGCATAGTGAAAGTCAGTACTTCAAAGGATATTAAAATGATCACCCATAAGGGCAACTTATAGCAAAAAAAAAAAAAATCACACACCTCAGAGAACTAGAGATTTTAGTAACTTTTAGTTATTTCTAGTGGCTTGAATATTATGGTACATTGCGATAATTTTCCTCACATGGAAAGTAATAGATTTTAATCTAAAAATTAAGCAGTGATGAAATCCTTAATGTTTGGTTAGAGGAGGAAATGTTGGGTATCCATAGTGTAACCGTGGTCAGGAATTTGAAGCTCAAATTGTACCATAATCTCTGGATGTCAGATCATAAAAACCATGAAAGCAATAGATGATGATAATGATAATAACAGTAATAACTACAATCTGAAGATTTCATTCTACGGGCTTACCTTATTTAAATCTTACAGTGATTGTGAGGTTTTAAATGAGATAATCACCTAACGGCATATTTTAAGTTTTTATTATCTGTGTGATCCTTTAAAATACTTCTGTGACCTATTTCTCAGGAACACTTCAGTGTATTCCTCCCTCCACCCATTTGTGCAGCCAGTGTTGTGAATGAATCCCTCAGGGAACTCCCCAGGTAGTAAGGAATGATGATGCGCGAGCTGCTGTTTGTTAAATAGTCGACGAAGTGTAGCGGCAGCTCCCCATGCATTTAGAGTTCAGGCTCCGGAATCAAAGCCCCAGTGCGTCAGCCTGCCTCCACTGATTCTTTACCTGTGTCTTTGGGCAAGTCACGTGGTGTCTCCAGCCTCAGCGTACTAACTGGTAAAATGAGCATAACCATAGTGCCTGCTCACAAAGTAATTTTGAGGACCAAATTAGATCATGCACACCAAACATGTTCCATCATGCTTGACACATAGAATGCATCGATGAAAAAATCCAATGAATTTGGTAAATGAGTAATTTAATTGGCTATGAAGGGACTGATAATGTACTAAAAGTCCAGAGTGATGGTCAGGACATCACCCAGAGTCAATAAAGCTATGTCCATCTGAGAAAAACAAATGTAGGCCGAGCAGATGGGTTATAATCAGAGGGAAAAAGGAGGAGTTCACTTGTGAACAGATGGAATTTGGACTGCGGGGTTGGTGATGTCTAGGAGACAAGTGAATGTTCACGTCTGAATTTCAGGTGAGGAGCCCGGATTGATGATTGATGACACAGAATTGGAATGGTCGCATATGATCTGCAGTTGAAATCACCAGAGTGAATGACACCGAAACCTACATAGAAAGCAAGCAGAACCAGGGGCACAGAACCCAAACTATCAATATTTAAGGGACCATAGAAGAGCATTGGAAAGGGAGAGGGAGAAAAGGAGAAATAATAAGAGGAGGACCAGGAAGGTGTGGTGCCCCCAAAGCCCCTAGTGGAGAAGGAGGTCCCCAACACAGGAGCAGCAAGAGGCAGCCATTAGGAGGAGGACCAAAAATGCTCACTGGACTTGGCAGTCAGGCTATTCAGCAGCCACTAAGCTATTGCCACAGACAGGGGAGGGGAGAGACTGGTCACGTGGCTTTGGGAGTGGTAGGGTGGAATCAGAGATGGCAAAGCAAGACTAATGTTTTGAAAGGAGGAGATTAAGACAATTCCTTTACAAGGCTGCTTCCTGGGTTGTCAAATACTTTAAAAAGAAAAAAAAAGCTTTTATGAAATAATTCAAAAAATATAGGAAATGTGGGAGAAGTTGCTGACAGACAGAAACTGGAATTTGGGAAGGGGAAAGGGAAGCCTCTCCTAAGTCAGGTCAGGCCTAGATGTGGGCTGGCGTGTGGGTGAAGAGAAACCCCAGAGGAAACAAGTAAGCTCATCCTGTGTCCTTCAGAGCCATCCCTGCCCACCCCTGGGAGTAACCCCTGAGAACAGGTGTCTTCAAAGCCAAATACGTGTGTGTAAGGGGGTGTGTGTATGCATGTGTGGGCGTGTTCACATAGTATTTTTAAAGAGTTTAAATATGAGACAAGGGAATACGTGTAAAAGCCTTTTTAAAACACTTTAATATGATCATTTTAATTTATTTAAAATCGGGGTGAGTGGAGTTAGTGATTGCATATAGTGAAACGCCCCATTTTAATGCCAAAGAAAACTGGGATGATGCGGTAGGGAGTGCATCGGGAAACGGATTTTTGACAATTGATATTTTCTGAACTCCACACTGGAAATCACTCATGGAAGCAACTGCAAGTATTTAAACCCAGTGGTTAGACAGGCAATGGGATAGAGACCCTGGGCAAAGCCCAGCCCTGCTGCAATCCTTGCTCCCTTGCCCGTCAATGGAGAGCGGCGATTTTCAACCCGTGTGTTGCAAGAAGTTTTAAACCATGCAACACCCGACTATTAGTCAGGGACACTGACCTCTGTTCCCTTTTTCTGATTGTCACAGAAAAAAATGACAACAGCCAACACAACAATAACCTTCTGGTGTAAATAAATCAAACTTATACTTATTTTCTTGTCAGATCAGCTAAAAATATATTTTTGGTGTGCCATAGAATTTTAGTAATTAGTTTATGCATATCATGAGGCAAAAAGAGGTTAAAAATCCCTGATTTCGGGAGAAGTATGGGTCTGCATATTGACAGAAGCAGTAAACCATAGACAAATATTTAAGTCACCACCAAAACAGTTTTGCACATTCAAACAACGCCAGGTTTCAGGGTCGCTGTCATGACTGTTTCAGGATGTTTGGGATTTCCACAGTTTATTTTTTGCCACAAGCCTTGGTGCTGAGGATGAGAATTATCTGCTGTTATAACGTAGGGGCGGGTGGACGGATTGATTCCGGTTCCCTGTGGCACACTTGCTAAAACTTCCCAGCAGGATGGGGTCCCCCTCTGTACATATTTGGAAACTTGCTGTGACTCAGCCTCCTCGGTTACCATGGTGACATTCCATCGCAGGAGCTGATGGATTCCAGAGAGACCGGGGCAGGCCGCCTAAGGAGAGTGGAGGCACTGGCTCCTGCAGTGAAACAGAATACAACGGCCGGCGGGGGTGAGCTCATGGACTCGGAGATGCAGGCCCTTCGTGCCGACTGGAAGCAGTGGGAAGACAGTGCGCTGCACACACAGACCAGCCTGGAGAACCTGGTTAGCCAAATGGCCCTTTCGGAGCAGGAGTTCTCGGGCCAAGTGGCTGAACTGGAGCAGGCCCTGGAGCAGTTCAGTGGGCTTCTGACATCATGGGCTCAGCAGCTAGCTGTCCTGGAAGGCAAGAACACAGACAAGGAGATAGTGGAGTGCTGGAAGAAAGGACGAGTAAGTTGGCTTCCTGGTTGCTGTTGGTGGTTGTGCTGAAAATTTGGTTTGGTTCTCATTGTTGCTAAAAAAAAAAAAAAAAAAAAAACTAAAAAAAAAACCTTGCTAATTAAAACCACACAACGTTCAGACGTGGAAGAAATAAGTATTTCTAATTATATTTGCAAATCAGATCTGTTTGCTTTTCTCATAAATCAAACTATTGCAAAGATAAAGATAGAGGAGAGAAGTTACTACGTACCACAGAAAACAGTTATTGTTAGTGGAAGTATTCTACTTTCATTCTTATGGTGTAAGAGTTTGTAACACTGTGTTTCGCCATTCAGTCTGAAAAATGGCCTGTGGGTAGAGGCATAAATAGACTAGACGGAGAGTCATAGCTGTTTTCCTGCCAGTGAATTATTTACAACAATTAAATGATTGAATTTACAGCTTTGAAAGCAACATTCAGTAATCTCCTAAAGCACAACTAATAGTTTTCACCCTGATCAGCTCTCCTGTGTGTCGTTTTGACAGCTGGGCTGGAATTAACGCATTTTCGGAACTCCTGTGTCACGCTCGTGGGTTGCCTTCTGGACATTTTTTTTTTTTTTTTAACTAATGGCAGCCCTTTCAGAATGAGAGAAAAGGAAGCATAAAAGGGATAGTGAAGAATGGGCAGAAACTTGAGATCTTCTTTCCCTCTTTACTGTTAAATGCTATCTTAGAAAGACTTTCTTTCAATATTTGCAGGTTAATAATGCTCTGAATTGTGGATGTCCTTAAAAGGAAGTTTTAGTAAACTTCTCTGTCTATTTATGTTATAAACGGTTCAAATTCGCTCCAGCTAGTAAGAAACTCGTGCAGTATTTCCCACATTGTCTTGTTTTCAATCAAGTTTTTGGAACAGAGGGAGCACACCGCAAAGGACAACTCTATATATAATCTTCTCTTTATGCTATTTTATTTATAATGTTTCTAGGTTATATATATATTTTGGATACCCTTCTTGTCCTTTAGGCTTAAGCACGAGAATAAAGTGTAGAGAGCTGTTTTGTAAAACAGCGACAAGGACGTTGGTAGTGATTTCACGTGGTTAGTATTATTCACTCTGATAGCAAAAAATCTGTTATAATGTTTTAGTTCTATGTTGTTTCCCTTCCCTTTCCTACCATGAATATGGGTGAAATTTTTTAAAGATTTGGTGGTATTTAAATTATATTTCTATTATATTACTATTCTTAGCTATCATTTTTTAATATTGATCCTGTTAGTGAAAATAATAGGTGAGGCCTACAGAAAAGTAATGCGAAAGGAAGTGTAGGTTTTCGAGAGTGAGAACAAGTCAAAGGCAACAGCCCCTGCCTACATCGAGGTCCACAGTTGGCTCTATTGGATGACAGTACTACATTACCTCTAAATACTCAAACTTTCTTATTTTAATAAGGTCATTTTATGTAATAATGGGGACAATAAGAAAAGAAATTATAATCCTGTGATGGGATAAAGGTGCTAGCTAATGATGCTACCTGTGGTGTAATCATTTTGTAATATATAAATGCACCAAAGCCATGAACTTTACCCCTTAAACTCATACAGTGCTGTATGTGCACCATATCTCAATAAAGCTGGAAATAATCTTTGAAATGTTTAAAAATTGGAGACAGTACTCCCATTACAATGAATGCATGGGAAAGCTTCACGAAACAATGGATTTGCCGAGGCCCCTATGGCTCCGTTTTGCTGTTAGGGAGGGCTTGTCATTGTCAGCAATCGTGGTAATACTCATGAGCCTTCACAGGCTTTTACCTTCTCTTCTGCAACTAAATGCTGACACTCAAGAAATCTTTTTAAAAATAAAATGGACTATTATCTATAAACTATATAAATCATGTCACAAAAAATTTTTGTTCACTGTGTTTGTAAAACTCCTGTCTCTTAATATCCATGGACAATTAGTGTTGGACATTTAATAGTTTCCTTAACCTGTACAATGTCTAAGGGGAAAAAAGTGCATCCCAGGACTTAACCAACATAGAAGTATATAACCTGATATTTATAGAAGGAAGATTCCAATAATATCCTTTAATTTATGGTGAAGTTAGAGAAAAAAATTTCAGTGTAAAATTTTGGTCAAAACTTCACTTTTGATAGCACCTAATACATAGATAAGTGACTCATTTGAGTCTCCGGGGTTTTTCACTTACTTCTTTGGTAAGTTTCTTTGGTTCTTATAATGTTCCTCCTTGAATAAAAGATTCAATATGAGGTAAAAGAGTAGTTACTAGTTTAGCAGCTAGAGTTTCAGAGAGAAACTTCCTAAGTATGATTTATGAATCTTGTAAATAAAAACATTTTAGAGGCTTCTAGCCTGGCACTCAGCTAAATAAAGAAGCTTAAAGCTAAGAGAACACCATCCCTCCTCTCGGAGCCACGGTCCAGGTGGAAAGGCCAACACGCTCAGAACCAGTGGGAACATACCAGCAATGAGTGCCAAGTGGTGGCTGTGTGTTCTCAGCGAGAAGCCCCTAGGAGGTGAGAAGGAGGGCAAGGCATCCTTAGGGGAGGTGTTACTTGAGCTGAGTCTTGAGGGGTAATTACATACTGGCCGGATCTGTGAGACGGTGGAATGGCATTGTGGTACAAAATTACTGAGGAACGAGAAAACACAGGACAGAAAACCAGATAACAGGATTCAAATTAAGAGGCTATTGTGCCATTCTGGAAAGAAACGACAAACGTGTCAATGGAGGCTGTGAGAGTCGAGATGCAGAGGCAGCTGATTGAAAGAGCTCTCTAAGATGCAGAACAGACCAGACAGCATTAGCTCGTGCGTGGAGTGAGAAGGGAAACGGGCGAGGCCGGGCGAGGCCCGGTTTCCTGATTTCAATAAGGTGGGGGACAGTGGTGCCATTTACTGGGATGAGGAGTGAAGCACAGGCCTGGTTTGTTGAGAGGTGCGGTTCGCCTACAAATCTAGGCCATCTCGCGATAAATATCTCTGAGAATGAAAATAGTAACAGCAATAGCTCTCTGAGTAGTTACTCATCTTCTTGTCCCTCCTGTTTAATTCTTCTTCTTATTATTCACCTTGGCAATGCCATTATCCACACACTCCCATTTAAATATTTGAGAGTCATTGACTTGCTAATTTTACTTATCAGGCACTTATTAATGTGCTAGAAACTGTGTAAGTATTTGACACCCAGGGTGTCATTTGCTCTTTGTGTGACAATCCTTTGTATGACTCTGTGGACCGTGGCCTTCATTTCAAAGATGCAGTTGTCAAGCACCAAGACTTTATTTTGGACTGATATTCACAGAACTGTGATTATTCACGAGCCTCATACCTTTAGTCCTGTTGGGGTGGGGGATCCCAGAATTCAGCAGAATGATTGGCACATGGCAGCCATTTAGAAAATATTTCATTCATGCTTTTATATGAATGAAAGTATGAAGTAAATGAATTACTATTTAAATCAAACCTGTGGATTGTAAGGATTTTTTAACATGAAAGTTAATTTAACGTACTACACAAAATCAATTGCTACATTATATGTACCAAAAATAAGTGTTGCTTTCCTTTGAAATGATTTCTCTTTCATTTTAAATAATATATATATTTTCTGATGGTCTAGTCAGACTGTTTTTAAACAACTCAGGCTACTTTCTCTTCTTTTTTGTCATCCTACTTTAAGTTATTTGACCACTTGATCACTTTTTTTTTTAATTTTTACTGTTATTCAGTTACAGTTGTCTGCATTTTCTCTTTTTGATAACATGTCACACTAGAGTGCCTATCCATGGCTAGAAAAGGATGCAGATTAGCCATGTGGTGTTATTTGCCATGGGGGAATCCTGAAAATAGGCCGCATTTCCTTACTGAATCTATGTTGGCTCTCCCCTCACTAATAAGATAAAATACAATTTATGCATTTATAGTATGAAGATGTGGAAATTACCTAGTTCAAACGCTTGCCCCTCCATCTTGTTATTTCCTAACAGGAGGTACTGGATGCTCTACAAAAAGCAGAGCCTAAGACAGAGGATCTCAAGTCTCAGCTGAATGAACTTTGTCGATTTTCCAGAGACCTGAGTACATACAGTGGAAAAGTTTCTGCCTTGATTAAAGAATATAACTGGTGAGCAGGAACTTAATTGGTATTTAAAATATTTTCATACAAATAAGGAGCTAGAGGTTTGTATATGTTAAGGTGAGATTTCAATATTAATATAAATTAATCATTAAATACATCACTAAATGACATGAATACATTCTCTAAGAATCGTTGATTCTATCAAACATTATTTTAATCTCCTTTATCGTTCCTTCCCTTCCATGAAATGCTTCCAACCATGGATCCAGTCTTTGTCTGCAAGCATCCAAGGGCTGTCAGAATAAAGAGCAGATTTTACAGCAAAGATTTCGAAGAGCCTTCAAGGATTTCCAGCAGTGGCTGGTTAATGCAAAAATCACTACCGCCAAATGTTTTGATATACCTCAAAATATTAGTGAAGTTTCAACAAGTCTTCACAAAATACAGGTAAGAGTGTTGTTAATTAATTCTAATGATGGAACTTAAGTGAATTAAAAAGGTGCCTCAAGATCATTTTAGAAGCATATTTAAAATTTTGCTTAAAAAACTCAACTTTCAATTAAATCCCTACTTGAAACAACTGACTGTGGAGATGATGAGAAACTAGTCCATTTATGTAAATGCATGCTATTTTATATACATTAATAGGGATTGAGTGACAAGCACTGTACCTGAGCACTCAAAGCTGATTTTTTCATTTAATTTTTACGGTAACATCATCAGAGATGGTAATAGAGCCTTAGTCACTTAATATATACAATGAAAACTGTTTATTCCTTCTCTGCGATTTTATTGAGCAAGAGGTGGAAAAATCAATGTATTTTAAAGCAGAGAGCATTTTATGGTACCTAGTCTTACGTATTTCCTTGTAGGAATTTTCGTCAGAAAGTGAAAATGGACAGCACAAGCTAAATGTGATGCTCTCTAAAGGGGAGCTTTTGACTGCTCTGTTGACCAAAGAGAAAGCCAATGGTATCCAGGCCAAAATGGCAAATTCAAAAGAAGATTGGAAAAATTTTCATTCGAATCTTCACCAAAAGGAATCTGCCCTGGAGGTATAACGGAACCAACCATGTGGACATATTCTGCGTCGTTTGTGGGTGATGATGACATTCGTTCAACCACACTCCCAAAGTATCCAAGTACCCTTGTCAACGATTCGGTCATCCCTGTCTAAATATAAATGGGTAGCTAGATAACACCCAGAAACGGCTCAGTGTCCGAAGTGGGAGCCTCACTGAGGAATTAAGTCGCTTGCATAGTAGGGGCTTTTATCACAGACCATAAGAAACAACTGGTTTTCGTTTTAAGCATGTCACTTAATCTTTCACTTGAAATCCCTTAATTTTGGAAGTTGTTCTAGGAGAATGAGCAGAGGTATCTCTGTAAGGCTACAAAACGCTATAGATGAGAAGGCATATTTTAAATAATGCAAATATCAAGTAGTAGGCTTTAGGAGTTAAGTATGCGAACAGACAATGTTTATACAATTTCATTTTATCTAGAGACAACATAAGTCGAATTTATTTTAACCATAACATAATTACTGCCACAATGCAATTTTTTTCCTCGTGAGACCATCTGTTCTGTGTACCAACTCTTCTGTTGGAGGAAAATTTAGAGACACAAAGAATATTTTTTTCTTTTAAAACAACTCTTCCTGGCAAAATAGATACTTAATTTGATTATTACCATGGGGAAAAGATAATAATAGAGAATGAATACTAGAAAAAGAAAATGTGTATTTCCCCAGTTCTTCCCTCACCCTAGGCCACCGTGTTCTCCTCTGGGTGCTGGCTATGCTGTCATGGTGGGCAGCCTCCACTTACTAGGGAGTGATAATCATTGTGCAGTGCCCAGAAATTCACTCTTAAATCTGCAGGGGCTGTTAATGCAATGTGGTCTGGGCTCTGATGTGTCTGCTACTGAGGGTAGTACATCTAGCAATGACAGCAAGATTATCTAGTTCAAGAGATGTCCAGGAGGAGAGTAAATGAATAGGTCAGGAATAGCCTGCCTCCCTCCCTTCCATGTCTCCCTCCCTTCCATGTCTCCCTCCCATCCTCCTTCCCCTCTTTCCTCCTTCCCTCCGTCCCGTCCTTCCTTACTATTAGTGAAACACACATAATATAGGATTAACACAACTTTATAACACAACTTTTGTATTATATTTCTGACTATGCCCCTGTTGCTCTGCTCCTCAGTTCTGCAGAATTAAACTCCTGATCATGGCCCTTAGTTTGCCCTTTGGTGGCCGCATGAGACTCCAACAGCAAGGAGATGGAAATGCCTTGAATTTATTAATTTATTTAGTTATTCAATGGATATTTTCTGAGCACCTTCCATTTGCCAAGGACGATTCTAGGCTCTGGGGATATAGCAGAGAATAATAAAGCAGAACAAAATTCCTGACCTCATGAAGCTTAAACTTGAGTAGATACTCCAGGAACTTTCTTGGTATTTTACTTTGTGAAGCACCTTTAACTTTCCCAAGTATCCCCATGACTCTCCATCTCCCTCCAAGGTGACTATGGCAGGCATGGCTGTCAACAGCAAATGTGACAGAAGTGGGTGCCAAGTCTGATGTGGGCTGGATAATTACGGAAAAGTTCATTTTCTAAAAATATAGGTCCAGTTGGACGGGGTGGGGAAGAGCAACAGGGAGAAAAGTGGAGACAACTATAACTGAACAATAATGTAAAAAAAAAGTATGTCCATTAAAATTTCTTCAAGGATGTTCAAAAGTTATACAGGTGCTAAGGGAGAGGATAGAAGGTCCCAGATATTGGGAACGGGGCAAGGAAGAGGGGAGGGGTCAATAGGGCCAGACTGAATGCCAAGTGAAAGAGTTTGCACTTGCTATTAAAACGTTTTTCTGTGCCTAATATTATGTGAAACCTCATAGAATCTCAAGATCCAGATGAAGGACTTTGAAGTGAGTGCTGAGCCTGTCCAGGACTGGCTGAGCAAAACGGAGAAGATGGTGCGTGAGAGCAGCACCCGCCTGTATGACCTGCCAGCAAAGAGGAGAGAACAGCAGAAGCTGCAGGTGACCAGACCCTTGGCCCGCATGGCCCCATCTTCATCCCCATCTGTGTACGCTGTGTGTCCAGGGGCTCACCAAACACCCTGGAATTAGATGATGCTGTCTTGAGATAGAGTGTACCCTCTCCCTATTTCTGATGGATTTTATGTTTTCTGGCTTTCCTTTGAGGTCGATTTTTTTTTATGTCCTACAGTCCATACTGTGTGTAGCTTGGAAATGATAACGCCTCAGGGCAACCTGTGGCTCGCCGGTATTGATTTCCACGTCCTCCCAGCCAGAGCTTCGTTGGCGATGTGCTTTTCCCCAGCTTCTTAATAGTGACTTGCTTGTGCTTTTCAGTCTGTCCTTGAGGAAATAAACTGCTACGAGCCTCAGCTCCACAGGCTAAAAGAGAAAGCGCAGCAGCTGTGGGAAGGACAAGCTGCCAGCAGGAGCTTTGCGCACAGAGTGTCGCAGCTGTCTGCTCAGTATCTAGCGCTAAGCAATCTAACAAAGGTAACGCCCGCCATGTGCCGTGTGTGAGTGTGGTACTGATGTCACAAAGCCAGAGTCCCGGTGGGGCTGGGCAGGGTGTCGGCCCTACAGGCCCCGGTCGGGAGTAAGGCCTGTCAGTTTCTTCCCAGCCTCTCAATCGGAGTCTGTTATTCGTGTTGCGTCATCTCAGTGTGGTTGTCCAAACAGAACGAGGGAGGGCTCAGAGATTGAAGGGACTTCCCATGTCTATTATTGCACAAAACATTCCCTTTTATACTGACTTGGCATGTTCTCTGGAGCTTTTGTTTTGAAAACTCAATGCATAAACATAAGGCAAAATTCAGTTCGGGGTATAAGGAATCTCAGATTAAATTACTTTAGAAAAACATGCATTCAAAGCAGTTTAAATTTTAGTGGACTAAATAAAATGAGTTTGGGATCACTTTTAAAATTTGTCTAAATTCTTTATATTCCTTCCATAGGGGTCAAGGGCGTGTTGAGGTGAGATTTTTAGTTCACTCCACAGAGCAGAGCTCAAAACTGACAACGATTTGTTTCACCGATTAAATTTCTTTTCTAACAGCCTAGAAAAAAGTAAACGGGATCCCACTTGGTCTCCTTTAGAGCGTTCAGCTGAGGCGACACAGATGGTCTGGGGCAAGCCTGCTTTGAGCTTTATGTGGCTTGTGACATTTGTTCCCTATATTTGTCTTTTGCATTCAGGTCTTAGAAGGTAGGGGTCCTCCTGTAATTTAGTCTTCTTTACTATGGCATCCCCTATTTTAGTGTGGACGCCCTTCTGGCTCTGCTATTTTGGATCCTCAATAAGACGCCATGGGCACAGTCACACTAATATTGACTTGGAGTAAATAGTCTATGTTTACGCAGATGCTTTTCCTATTAAGCATTATGCTAAGTGAAGTAAGCCCATCAGAAAAGACAATTACCATATGATATCACTCATATTTGGAACCTAATGATCAAAATAAACTAACAAACAAAATAGAAACAGACTCATAGATACAGAACAGACTGACAGCTGTCAGAGGGGAGGGGGGATTGTGGGGCTGAGTAAAATGATGAAGGGATTAAGCAAAAAGCAAAAAGAAAGAAAAAAACTAATAGACATAAAGTAAGTTACAGTTTTTATCTTTAGAAAATCTGGCTCATATGTAAAATTAAAATTAATTGAGGACAAGTCCATGAGTCCTTTTTTCTTTTTACTCAGTCCCTCTCCCCCCCCTCCACTAGCTGTCAGCCTGCTCTCCATCTACGACCCTGTCCCCATTTTCCTTGTTAGTTCAGTTTGTTCATTAGATTCCACATATGAGTGACATCATATGGTATTTGTCTTTCTGGTGATCGCTGGGGGCAGGGGGTATAAAGGGACTCCATCGTAATGGAAAATATACAATGAAGATTAAATAAAATAAAATAAATTAATTAAGGACATCTTGGTATTCCTTTGTATGTTTTTAGATACTAATTATCAATAGACATGTGGATGCTTTAAGAGCCGCAAAACCACACTTATAAACTTCACTATTTTTGATATGACTTATAATTAATAAACAAAATCCTATCTATGGTTCCAGCTTTTAAATTTTTGTGGCATTACGAAATCTTTTGCTAACAATGTAAGTCATGTGGTATCCGTTAAGCCAAATATGATGATGTGAAAGCTAGAAACTGCTTTGAATGATCTCCCAGATAATGTATTAGGAAAAATTTTACTGATTCTGAAAAAAAAATGTCACCATAGTCATAGAGAAGAATAGCAATTAGGTTGAGGGACTGTACATTGTAATTGTAAATTATCCGTTTTCTGCTCTCTGACCTAGGGAGTCTCACCCTTTTACTATTAGGCAGAGTTCACACATCTCATAGGTTAATGCGGCCAGGCATCATCTCTGAGCAGCACGAGACCCTGGGCCCGTCACTGTTATTTGAAACAAATGGTTAGCTCTACAACTTGAGTAGCTTCACACGGGGAGGTCTCTGTGGAATGGACAGCTGGAAAGCCGTGTCTGTCCTTTCCAGGAGAAAGTGTCCAGACTGGACAGAACTGTGGCAGAGCACACTCAGTTCTCCCTCGGGGTGAAAGAGCTGCAAGACTGGATGACGGACGCGGTTCACCTGCTGGACTCTTACTGCCACCCCACATCCGACAAAAGTGTGCTGGACAGCAGGATGCTCAAGCTGGAGGTAGGCCTCCTTAGGAAAATATCTCTAATTGACAGAATTTGTTTTCTGCAAAATTCCTTAAGTCTCCACCTGCCTGGTGTTGCTGTGTCTCAGAGGGCATCTCAGAATGCTCTATTTGCTCAGGGCGGGCAAGCCTAAGCACCCTGAATCATTTGGAACAGGTTCACACATAAATGCTTCACAAAAATAAAAGAGCAGCCCAAAGAAGGTTATTTGCTTGACAGCCAGTTAAGAGGCTAGTTTCAAATCACATCACTGACACATTTATTCTGGGGAAATATTTCACTGAAACATTTTATAGGGCAAAACATTTTTCATCTTGTTCAACTGACTTGCCTGCCTATATTATTTGGCCAATTTTTCCATCCCAACATATTGTTCTAGTTTCCATTAATGGTAAAATAATGATTCTTCATTCGTTCGCCTCTCATTCATGTACTGGGTGTCTTCTAGGAGGCTGTCATTCTGTCTTAATACCAAGGATTCAGAAATGAACAAAATATCATCAGTGTCCACAAGGATTTCATTTTCAGGTGCTGGAGGCTGAAACTCAGAGGCAACCAGAGCAGATGAGATGATGCTTATGGTTAGAGACATGCAGAGTGGAGCCAGGCAGGAGGGATGGGGTTAAGAGTCAGAGCAGGTTTCTCAAGAAGTCTGATACCTAAACTGATATTTGAGAAGACTGCCACATGAGCAAAAGCCAGAATAAACAAACAGCATGGCGTGTGAGAAATTGCCAGCAGCTCCTTCACGCTGCAGCAAAGGTCGGTGCCGGTGAGTGGCCGAAGCTGAATCTGTAGAGGTTGTCCAGACCCAAATGGGGGAGAGAGATGAAGCTTTGCCTCTTGGGTGATAGCACCAGTTTCATAGCTTTGATTCAAACTTCCTTCTAAATAGAAAAAGATGAGTGCTTATGAAGGACTTGAAATGTATAAATTAATACATAAAATAAATTACATGTCTTTGTTTGGCTTGAGAGGCCTTACCATTTATCAAGTTCTCCATCCTGTGATTTTTGAGAATTCGTGAATTCTATTGCAGTCTATTTTTCTCTTATTAAAAAGCAGTAAGGTAAAACTTCAGTGGTAAGAAGGGATAATGCAGAGAAGAATCGAGACCTGCAAAGCCAAGGCCACCTGGAGACCAGCGGGTGACAGGGGATTGGTTCATGGCACTCACCAACAGGTGACTCTCCCACCCTTGACGGATCCAAGGCTCAACACAATCGCATATCATTCTACAATCTTTGGGAGCTCTGAAATATTTAAATCCAGAGATGTTCAACCTGCAAATGACACAAGACTTCCGTATTTGCTTTTACAGGCTCTGTTATCAGTGAAACAGGAAAAAGAGATCCAGATGAAAATGATCGTGACCAGAGGGGAGTCTGTCCTGCAGAGCACCTCTCCGGAAGGCATCCCTGCTCTTCAGCAGCAGCTGCAGAGTGTGAAGGACATGTGGGCTTCCCTTCTGTCTGCGGGGATCCGTTGCAAAAGGTAAGAGAAACTGAAGCCCACTGCTGTAGAGCCAATGCTGACAGATCAATGTAGTCACTTAGCAGCACCCTGTCCCTGGGGCAGGGACTCGCTAGTGCGCTCTCTCGCTCTCTCTCTCTCTCTCTCCCCCTGGCTCCTTCCCTCCCTCCTTCCTTCCCTTTACATCTTATTAGAACAAAAGAAACTGGCAAGAACAGACTTACACTTAGGTTATTTGCAATACTATGCCTTGTTTAATATAAAACTACATGTTTAGTTTTTTTCACTGCTTAAAAAGTAAAATGATAGATAAATGTTTCATCATGTAAAGATACATCAGTTAAAGCCAAGTAGTTTCCTTGGGAGATCACTCCGGGAAACACCAGTTGGGGATGGGAAATAGAGATGAGGAAGGCATGTGGGCAGCTGGAATTGAATCCTGCCAGGCATTGCTGGGAGCCAGAGCAGAACAGGCATCTGGGAGTTACCCTACTGAAGAATAGGGCAGCAGAAACTCCCAGGAGTCGGGAGGGCATTTGCAGGCTGCTCCCAGGGGCACCAGTCCCTGCTGCTTCTTGCCTACATAGCCCTGAAGCTGAGGGGGCACAGGGACCAGAGCGTGCCCTCAGGCTGAGAGAACAGGGAGCTGGCCATGTGCTGCAGTGCTGTGGTCCGGGTACACCTGGGTGGAACACCCAGAGCATGGCAGTAAAATCAGGCACAAATGATCAAGGGAGTTAAAAATATATCCTCCGTATTGAGAGAGGGAGGTCCTTATTTATCTGTAAGGGAAATAGGCAGGTTTTAATAATTAGACCAATTCAGGAAATGTTACCTTATTTTTCCACTGTAATTCTCTGATTTTACATCTCATGTAAGGTAGTAAACTGTACTTGTTCTTGCTCACGTCTCCCTTCCTTCTTTTATTAATTCCTTCTCCCCTCTCCTCTGACCGTGTCCTACTCATGCTGATGGAGTTAAGTACTGAGTCCCTCCCCACCCAGAGTCTTGTTTGGCTCCATAAAAGCCTCACTCCATGGAATTCTCCGGGTTGTGCCCTAAAGCCTTTCCCAGTGTGTCCTGGGGCCTGATTCCTGATGCCAGGTTTCATATATCCAGTCCCACTTTCTGCCTGTTGTTCTGGACTTAACTGCCCTTGGCCTCCGGAAGCTATGCTTGCCAGGGACCCAGATTTGATCTGCCCAGGCTATCTAGGGTACCACAGGCCCAGCCCCGTCCTGGCCCACAGACGCACTTCCTGTGGTTGGAGTGGATAGAGCAGACACCACCCCGGGATCCCACTGACAAGGCTTCTCAGTATAGACTGTTGTCCTTTCAAATACCTTTCAGTCAACTGGAAGGAGCGCTGTCTAAGTGGACAAGCTATCAGGACGACGTTCGACAGTTTTCCGGTTGGATGGACAGTGTGGAAGCCAGCCTGGACGAATCGGAAAGGCAGCACGCGGAACTGCGGGACAAAGCGGCTGCCCTGGGAAAGGCCAAGGTGGGGGCTGGATTGCAGATGCCAGTTGTTCCCTGACGGGCTTCTTCGGAATGCCGCAGTCACGCAAAAAAATGTGGTTACCTGGACGATGAGATAGGGCTCTACACAGAAGAAAACGATTGGGGCCTTAAATTCAAATGGCTTCTGTGAAAATTTTGTCTTCCAGGAAAACCATAATCATCCATGTTTTATGACACAGACCATTTCAAATTTGGCAACTTGTAATATCTTTAGCCTGCTCATCCTCAGGAAGTAAAAATGCTTTGTTTTGTTTTAATACACCCTTTTGTATTTCTGCTTTTGTGCATTTGTCATAAGGCTCCTACCAGTACAGTAGTACATATGAAGATTTTTGAATAGATACCCCGGTAAATATTAGGGATGTGTTCCCAAATCTTTATTGATAGTAGTATTCCAACAATAAAGCACACACACATACATCTAGAGATGGGTGGCCCATTTATCTATCTATCTACAAATAGATAACCTGAGATCACTTGTCAACTATACAGTTAAAATACCTTACTGTTATCAGCATCATCGATACGATGGTATTTGTGGGAACGTCTTGATTATTTTTTAAATGTTCTCTAGTTATTAAATGAAGAAGTGCTGAGTCACAGCAGCTTGCTGGAAACCATTGAACTCAAAGGGGCTGGCATGGCGGAGCACTACGTCACACAGTTAGAATTCCAGGATCTGCAGGAGCGATACAGGGGCATCCAGGAGCGGGCCAAGGTACGTCCCAGCAGGTTCCCTGCAGACTCACTCTCTGAAGCTGGGATGTTGGAGCAGTGCTTCCTTAAAGACTCATTCATTTCTGGAAATGACAGATTTACGAGTGCAGATAGAAGAAAATGAGATCGCAGATAGCAAACTAAATTGTAGTACTTTAAGATAAACCACTGGCAAAACCAAGCGAAAACTTTCAAATATTTTAGTACATGAAAGTTACTGAAAGAAAATATGTCTCGACTAAGCATCCCTAGAAATTTATAAGGAAGATTTATGAATACATTTGCATGGCTGGTACTGAGAGTTTACTAAAGCAGGCAATCTTTATCAACAATATCATTCTTCATTTAGGCCTCACGAATAAAATAAAAGTAACTTTTCAAACCACATCCTACTTCATTAGACAAAGTACATGGAAAAATAAATCCACAGTGAGCCCAAATCCTTACTTAAGCTACAATGTAAGAATTTTAGTTTCCTTCATAAGCAACAGTGTATTTTTATGACATGTGAAGTTACTTCACTTTTTTGGCATGTCAGTGTTACACTTCATAAGCAATTCAGAGATCAGGAAGTTAATTCAACAAAATGATCTTTACAACTTCTTTTAATCCTGATAATATTTTTGGTATTTTTGCACAAATCTTGAATCTTCATTCTTCTAGGAAACCATTTTCCAATGATTTAATAAGCATGCTTTTCTAAAATTCCAACAGAGAATTCTTACAGGACATTGACTGCATGTAGTATTGTATTCCCATCTTAATCATCTTAAATGCTAATACTAGGATGCAGTAATGAAGTCTGAAAAACTAGTTCGCCTGCACCAGGAGTATCAGAGAGACCTCAGGGCGTTTGAAGTGTGGCTGGGGCAAGAACAAGAAAAGCTGGAGCAATACTCAGTTCTTGAAGGTGATACCCATACTCACGAAACAGCATTGCGGGATCTTCAGGTAAAGTTTGTTTTATCCTAAAACAGAGGAATTTTCATTCTGAATATGGAATCATTCTTTTAAGCAATGAGAAGTTAACATGGCCTTGAATCCTATACACAGCTGATACATGTTTTAAATGAGACTCTAGTAAGGTCTGATCTAGAGCATTCTGGGACCTCAGTGGTATACGCGGGCCAAGATCATTTAGTAGGTCGTTTAAACCTGGTGAGACTGGAACTTGAAGAATTTGTTCAGATGCTATGGTGGTCTGTGACAGGAATGGCTGGTGGTCTAACTGATGGTATTGACTGGCCCACCCTGCCCATTGGTTCTTAAAGGACTCAGTTAGATAGGGGACATAGCATCCAGAGTCCACAGAATGTGATGCTCCTTAAAGTCAGACTGGCGGCACCATCTTGGGCCATCTGGTTTCAACCACAACTTCCATCGGTGAGGAGAGAGGTCCGAGGTCAGAGTCCCAGAAGAGGGAATTAGAGGCACTAAGAGAGTGCGGGTGCCCAGGAAACAGGCTGTGATTCTGGGCGAGATGGCAGACCTAGTGGGAAAGCAGTCCTAACCACTTGTTTACTCATGCAGCATGTATTGAATACCCAATACAGTGCAGACACTGGGCTAATGACTGCAGGTAACAATTACTAAATATTATCTCTGCCTTCAAGGAACTGTAATCTAGTGAGAAATGTAGATTCATAGTTTATTTAAGAAACTCATCCATTCTGCTTTAAGGTCGTAGGGTACTCTGGTCTGCCAGGTTTAGCTGTCGTCATTTATTTTAGTAGAGTTGTCTCTGTTTTTGCTGAATAACCCTTTTCGGCACTTCACTTCAGGCACTCTTGGCAAAGGCCAATGCTGAGCTCTCTAGGCTTCTGTGTGGGAACTGGGCCAGTAAGTTACTTGCCTGCCGCACATGTTTCCCTTGTTGCGGTCAGAAGAAAATATTTCACTTCGGTCTGTAGTTATGTGGCCCGGACCTAACCTCTCAACTCACCACACATTAATTCTTACATGGTCTTGTAATGAGTCATCACAAGGTTGAAAGGGAGGTAAGATGATAGAGGCAGATAAAAGCAGTGAAGAACCGTGATGTTCCAACTGCATAGCACACCGTCTCCAGGACCTTGACGTCCCCAGCCACGCACGGTAGTGTGGGGATGGCCGGCCAGCCATGGGGACCACGTTCACAAATTGTTTTGTATAAACTGAAGGCCAATAGAACATAGTGGCCTTTTAAACTATTGAACCATATTTTTCTTTCAGGATGAATACTTAAAATATGGGCCACATAAGAATTTATATAACACAGTGATGATGTGTATCATAGCAAAAGCAGTTGTAAAATGTGGAAAGGGTGATATATTGGGGAGAGTAATAACTTAGGGCAAAGATCAGTAAACAACAGCCCAGAGCCACAGTGCCTGTATTTAAATAAAGTTTGATGGAAACACAGACACGCCCATTCATTTATGTACCACTTGTTGCTACTTCGGAACTACCATGGCAGACTTCAGGAGATGCAGCAGAGACCGTATGGCCCACAAAGCCTAAAATACGTGCTATCCAGCCCTTTATAGAAAATGTTTGCCGACTCCTGAAATAACGAAGGAGATTAAAAGTGTAAAACTAACTTTAAAAAATTTAAGAACTTTGGAATAAAATTTCTGTTCGTGGCTGTTTTGATTACTATTTCACCACATATATTGTTCTCTTCCATTTACATATTCACATTACGTTGTTCTTGAAAGTGACCTCCTACCGAGGAAAAATGAATCCATTAGTTTGTACCCTATGAGATTGCTATCTTTGCAGGTCAAAATAGTCAGGTACCAGCAATTTCAAATGGTTTCAACCAATATTAAATATTTTTACAGTACCGTATTTTGACTAAAACTCTTGGTACTTTTAACATACTTGATGGGTTTTGACTTGGCTCCTTTCAACTTGAGTTGATCAGATCAAGTATCAGTGTCCACCTTTTTAACGTAAGAGATTCAAGTATTTAATGTTGTTTTGCCAGTATCTTTAGAGACATGAGTTTTTCTTTTTCATAAATTATAGTTGGTACTCTCCAAGACTTGGTTTATACTGAGCTTGTGAGGTAAATCTTTGGGGCTTATTCTTTGGTGGAGGCAAATGTATTGCTCTTGGGAGCATCCATTCGGCAGTTGTGATAATTCAACCTCCCATTACCCTCTGGGAAAACTTTCCTTGGCCCACCCATTCCCTAGAGCACAGCTTTGGCAAAGTGTCCCTTCTTAGCAAAAAGAGGGCCCATTGTTCCTGTCTGAGCTACGGGTGTAACACTGATTTTATGCAATCAGTGCCAAGCAAGAAGCCTTAGGTTTTTAAACAGATTACGAGCCATAAAAGGCCTAGGTATTTCTTTTAAACAATAGCCCTTTAATCACAAGTGTTTTTGCCTAAAAGCTGAAGAGTCAAAATTCACAAGCTGTTTCTAAGATGATTGAGACAAATATTACTGTGTGTGTGTTATTTGTGTGTGTGCATGTTTTTTGATTATTTTAATAGGAAGTATTTGCAAACCTTTCTCCTGACTTGGGAGATAATATTTCGTGTTAGGTTGTTTTGTATAAGATGATAAAATCATTCTTTTCTATATGAGGTTCAAGATGGCACAGTTGGCTTGGGTGAGACACAATAACCTGTGCAGGTGTAAGCTATGAATGACGTGTGACAGCGTCCCTGTCCCCTGCAGGAGCTGCAGGTTCACTGCGCCGAGGGGCAGGCACTGTTGAATTCCGTGCTGCACACCAGGGAGGAGGTGATACCGTCGGGCATCCCCCAGACGGAGGATCGGGCTTTGGAGTCTCTGCGGCAGGACTGGCAGGCTTACCAGCAGAGACTGTCGGAGACCCGAGCTCAGTTCAATAATGTCGTCAACAAATTGAGACTGATGGAACAGAAGTTTCAGCAAGTAGACGAATGGCTGAAAACGCTGGAGGAGAAAGCGAGTCTCAGGACTGGACGGCAGTCTAACCGGGCAGCCAAGGAGACACAGTTACATCAGATGAAGGTAAATCAGTGCACATTCCTGACCTTGGTCAAAGAAGCAGTTGCCTTACGGAGTTGGTTTCATTAAGATATTTAGTAATTTGTTTTATCCAAGGTGTCGATTTGCAAAATCTTCTGCTCGAAAAGAAAGTTAACATAAATTACAATGGAGCATTCTAACAGCAATTTTGAACAAAATCTTAAATTTGCCTTTCATAAAATAAAATTTAATGAAATATTTTATATTTTTCCTATACCCTATGACCTTGCTTTGTAAAGGTACATAAATGCTAATATTGTAATCATTTAAGTGAATTGTTCTGATTTGAAATCGCTCCAATTAAGTGTATTGAAGTAATACTTGGTATTTAGTTTTATTCTAATTTTCATGCAAATTTGATGCACGTGATCAAAATAATGCTTAGGCCTTTAGAATTTTCTTCATTATCCCTCTAGTTTAAAATTTATCTAAGTACAAAAGAAGATATAAAAATACGCCACTCTATTTTAAAATTTTTGAACAGAATTGTAATATATTCAGAAAAGTACTCAGACTCAAAGAGTACAGCTTTTATCTGTAATCATATTTTTCACAAAGGGTATATATGATACATTTTCAAAATTATATCAGAATAAATACAATCTAAACATACACTGGAATCATTCCCTATTAATACAGTTATATCTACATAAAACTTTATGTTTTTTGAACCTAAGTATAATATATACAAAAAATGACCCCAAATCAAGAGTACATAATTTTTATGACATTGTTGGAATACAATTTTTTATGAAGGTTAAATACATATTTTCAAAATTGTATCTCAGAATAGAAATATTCTAAACATGCACTGGAATCATTTCCTGGTCAGAAGATACACGTATCTGTCTTACTCAGCAGTGCCTAAGACTAAACCTTTCCTCGCACTCTTTCCGTCATCTCAGAAGTGGCAGGAAGAAATCACCTCTTCCAGGGACGAAGTGGAGGAGGTGGGAGCCAGAGCTCAGGAGATCCTGGACGAGCGCCACGTGAGCAGCCGCCTGGGCTGCCAGGCCACCCAGCTGACTTCCAGATACCAGGCCCTCCTTCTCCAAGTGCTGGTGAGCCGGCCACCAGCTGCCCCTGCAGGCCAGCCCACTTCCCAAGCCAGAATGCCCCTCCTTTCATTCCTTTCTTTCATGAAGGCACTGGCCCAGGTCTTTAATCCACCATTCAATTTTGTTTCTTTTTTTCCAAAGGAACAAATAAAATTCCTGGAGGAAGAGATCCAGAGTTTGGAGGAGGCCGAATTATCCCTAAGTTGCTATTCTGATTGGTATAGCTCTACTCATAAAAACTTCAAGAATGTGGCTGCCAAAATTGATAAAGTAGATAAAGTGATGATGGGGAAAAAAATGAAGACGTTGGAGGTAGGCTTGCCTGCATCAGGCTTGTCTCCCAACCTTAAGTCTTTCACTGGTCTGCTGCATCCTCCCACTTAGCTCTTGGGAGGCGCAGGCTCATCCCTGCCCAGCGTGATGGGGGGTCCTTGGCTCATCACTTCACTTCAGATACTAAGCTCTTGAAGGCCAAAATCAGACTTTTATTTATTGGTGAGGTGATCTCATTTGAATGACTTAGCCATGACGGTTCATGAAATTTTACCTAAATTCCAATTTAACACTTGAAAAAATTAGGACAAAAAATGTATCTTGAATTCATGGCACTGTGTGTTGACAGTTGTAACTCGGATCTCTAGGGACATTGCTGAGATAGGAGAAACACCAAGGCCTTTCTTACGTCACTGGTTTGGAAATCATCTATTGACAGAGATGTTTTAAAACCTATATTGATGTAAATAAAAGAGGATTTCTGATTCCTGGCAGGTCAAAACTGGTTATAAACTTCAAAAACATATTTTAAGGGGCAATAGTGGACTCAAGAATGGGGTTGAAAGTCTTTTCTCTAAAAAAAAGGAAATAAGGTTAACTCAGTATCTGCTCCCCCTTCACTCTCTTTCTCAGGGTTTGCTAAAAGACATGGAGAAAGGCCACAGTTTGCTGAAATCAGCCCGAGAGAAAGGAGAGAAGGCTCTGGAATTCCTGGAGGATGGAGAGGCCAACACTTTAAGAAACGAGATTCATGGTCATGTGGAACAGCTGAAGGAGCTGACCAGCACTGTTCGGAAAGAGCACATGACTGTGGAAAAAGGCCTTCATTTAGCAAAGGAGTTCTCAGATAAATATAAAGCACTCACTCAGTGGATAACAGAATACCAAGAAATCCTACATCTTCCTGAAGAGCCCAAAATGGAATTATATGAGAAAAAAGCTCAATTATCTAAATACAAGGTAGTGTGTTGTTACTCATGGACAAATGCAGGAGGAGCATATATATAGGGACTGAATGGGAGGGAATGATTCCTGGTGTGTCACTCTTAGTCGGGGCTGGAAAACACCCCTAACATGTCTGTCCTACTGGGGGTAAGTGATGTAGATGGACGTACTGCATCAAAGTTATGTTTCCAACCAGGAATCACACGCGCCCTATATTCAAAGATTGTATCGCTACAGGGAGAGCTATTCCCACAGTGCGATGCAGGTAGAAGGCTCCTCCAGGTACGCCTTCCTGGCATCAGGATCTCACGCCTGTAGATTTTATTTGTTTCAGGTAGTCTTCCCTTACCTTTGGCCTATAAGCTGACCTACGGTAAATTTAAAGTGAGATACCATGTTTGTAAGAAAACATGTTCCAATTAACCAACTATAGCTAAACATCTTAGAAATTAATTTTTCAAAGAATAAATGATGGTGTGACTATAGCTACCTGTACAAGATAGAGATATTTCACCCGTTCACATTTTTTAAGCAATTATGGAAGTTTATATGTGGAATAATTTGTGTTCTAAATTTGACCTGAGTGATCACACAATAGTCGTTAAGAATTGTGTGATGACTAACGTCAAGGAGTTCCCTGTCAGAAGCTTCTTCTTCCTGCAGCCAATGTGTCTAATCCAATCCTTGGCTTTTCTACCAAATCCGACAGCTTATCAGTCACTGAATCACTGAATTCTTGATATATTCCAATAGTCCTGTGGGCCTGCACAGCAGCCTCACAGCTGGAATTTGTTTCCCTAACTTTACACGCACCTCAAGCTGCAGTGAGCATCATGAACTCAAGATAAAAAGACAGTGCCTCGTTTTGTGTCTCTTTTTCTCTGCTGAAAGGAATGGGTTGGAAGCCGGAAATAGAAATTGTGTTAAACGTAGCCAAAGGCAGCTCTTTTCCATACTTACCTTTCCACGCTACTGGATGTGTGACCCTCTGTTTAAAAACTCTATCAGCCATAAAAAAACATTTCCTTTAATGTTTTCCATGTACAGAGTTATAAAGTAGGTTAAGTATCAGATCTTGTGGTATACTCACCTTGACCACATGGGTGAGCTCCCTCTCTCTCTTTTCTTTGTAATTCAAGTCACTTCAACAAATAGTGCTGTCCTATGACCCGTCAGTAAAATCAGTGCGAGAAAAGGGTGAAGCTCTTCTGGAACTGGTGCAGGATGGCACTTTGAAGGACAAAGTGGATAAGCTTCAAAGCGATTACCAGGACCTCTGCAGTGCGGGAAAGGTGAGGAGACATCAGGAACTCAGTACAAAATGTGTTTATTTGCCAAAAAGGGGACCTTGACTCCTTTTTCTCTGTCAGGAAAATCTAAGGGCTGGGATGGATCCGTATTTTTCCTTCCATTCAGATGGCATAATGACTTTTTTGGGGGATCCTAATAATTTTGTGATATATGTAACCCTATGTGATATATGTAACCCTATGTGATATATGTACTCTAGGAGTTGCACTGGGTTTTTGAAAATGTAAAACGGTTTCGAGTAGTTTCTTTGGCTTCTAAGTCACCTGTGATGGGCACCTCGCTTCACAGGAGCACGTTCGCAGTCTGGAGGCGAAGGTCAAAGACCACGAAGATTACAACGGTGAGCTCCAGGAAGTGGAGAGGTGGCTGCTGCAGATGTCAGGCAGGCTGGTGGCGCCCGACCTCATGGAGACCGGCAGCCTGGAGACAATCACCCAGCAACTGGCCCACCACAAGGTGCGTCTGGTCTCTCAAGAGCCGAGATATGCAGGGTGGCTTCCACAGCTTTGCCTGTGTGTGTGTGTGCATGCGTGCGCGCACATCTCTGGATTATAATGTTTGACGTTAAAGGCAGTTAGTGAGTCCCAAGGATATCTAATAATTGAGAACAGTGAAATCCAATATTGAAGTGAATCAGTAATAGTTGAATCCTGGCATTCAACTCTGAACACCTTGTAGCATTCTTCCAGCTAATAGTTTCTTATTGCAGAATTTAATCTTTATGGAGTCATTTATCAAAGAGATTACCTTTAATTTAGAAAAGTACAGCCAAAGATAGGATACAGGAATAGTGATCAGAAAGTCTGAATTCTAGCCAGACTCCCTCCTGTCTAGCTGGGAGAACTTAGCATCTCTGAGCCTCCTTTTTTTTGTAAAGAGCGATAATGAGACCAGCCCCATCACAGAGCTGTATGGACATCACAGGAGATAATTCCTGTGAAAACATTTTGTCAGCCACAAACTATGGTACTGATACGAGGTGCTCTTATCTTTCTTAATGTGTATCTTAGTAACTGTATGTGCCAGATAGCAGATGTCATGTGATCACAATGTAATGGAGCAGTTTTGCTGACCTCGAGAAACTGAATTTTAGTCATGATGTACTTAAGGTCTAGTATGTGTCCTAGGAAAGCCGTTAACACTCCTGGGGTTCAGGATTTCTATCTGTAGGAGAAAGTTTCATTTAGGAAATATGAATATGAGACTCATTACATGGTAGAGGCTATTAGGCACCGAGGCAATACCCTGAATAACCTCAAGATACGGTGACTCTATTCCAACTCGAAGACCAAAGGTTCTTTTCAATATGGTGTGTGTAATAACCATTCAGTGTGTGTAATAACCATTCAGTGTGTGTAATAACCATTCAGTGTATGTAATAATCATTTATCTTGCCTAAATGATAAAACTCTTTCAAAAATATCATTAAACAGTGAAATTTTAATCTTAAACTTTCTGTTTAACGAATAGTTTATTTAAAGACTAAAAATTGCATTATGAGAACTCTATTTCTTTTTCTAGGCAACGATGGAAGAAATTGCTGGCTTCGAAGACCGTTTGAACAACCTTAAAATTAAAGGCGACAATTTGATCAGCCAGTGTGCAGAACACCTCCAGGCGAAGCTTAAACAAAATGTGCACGCCCACCTGCAGGGCACCAAGGACAGTTACTCGGCCATCTGCAGTACAGCCCAGAGGGTGAGTGCCACTGGCTTGTTCTAGAATGACTGTGAATCAGGGAGAAAGCCTGTGCCATCTAGAGGTTTGTGAAAATAGTGTTGCTGCTTTGGTCTTCGGGATAGTTTCAGGGTGTGTCCAGACAGGAGCAAAGATTTCAGTCTCTCTGTGGACACAGAACGAACACAGTATTGTATGTTTGATCGAGGTGACAAGGCAGTGAATTTCAGATATTTGCTTTTGCCCAATCCTTTTATTCATCAATCAATATCAAGTTTATTTGAATTTTGTTTTTTATTTTAAATTGAACATCACTAATACTTTTTTCTAATTTCCCACTTATTCTATAATACCCAAATAAGTTTACCTGTAATTTGCAGAATAATTAATTTTTTAACTCTATGCAGCCTAGGTTCTATTCTAATTTAATATTTTTATGCACTCATATAGAAATTGATAAAAAGAATAAGTATCAATTTTGAGTTATACTTTAAAGGGTGTAAAGAGTTATACTAAAATGGAATCCCTAATGTTATAGAAATAAGTCTAAGATGGATAAGAATTGCCCTTTTAACAAAAATTAAGTACACCAGGTTAGGGAGGCTTTCAGCCACTATTCCTTCAGATGGGTTCTCAATCCCTTGCTCTCTCTCTTCTCCTTCTGGTACCCCTATGGTGCGGGTATTGTTATGCTTGATGTCGTCTTGAGGTCCCTTAGACTTTCCTCATTTTTTAAAAAATTCTTTTTTCTTTTTGTTGCTCTGATTGGGTGTTTTCTGTTCTCTTGTCCTCTAAATTGCTGGTTCAGTCCTCTACTTCATCCAACCTGCTGTTACTTCCTTCTGGTCTATTGTTCATTTCAGGTGTGGCATTCTTTCTTTCTCACTGGTTCTTTGTTATGGATTCTACGTCCTTCTTCATGCCTACTCTCTCTTTAAGTTCTCACCGAGACCATCCCTTCTTCCCCTGAGGTCCTTGAGCATCCTTGTGACTATTCTTTTGAACTCTGTATCTGTTATCTCGGTTGCTTCTATTTCATTTAATTCTTTCTCTGGAAATTTCTCTAGTCCTTTCCTTTGGGACATGTTTCTTTGTCTCCCCATTTTGCCTACTTTTTTGTGTGTGTCTCTGTGTATTCACTACACACAAGAATAAACTCAAAATGGATTCAAGATTTAAATGTAAGACTGAAACCATAAAAAATTTTAGAAGGAAACATAGGCATGAAACTCTCAGACATTCCTCGTAGCAATATTTTTTCTGCTAGATCTCCTTGGGCAAGAGAAATAAAGAAGAACTTTTACAAAATGGGGCTATATGAAACTAAAGGCCGAAACATCTCAGTCGGAGAAATACTGTTCATCTTTTCATGACATGGCACTTCGTTTTTAGTTTCTAGCTTAAACAAAACTGCAGTTGGTATCCCATCATGGAGAAACTACAAAAACTCTGATTTATGTTTGATAATTTACGTCAGTGATTTTATGTATTCTAACACAATTCCAGAGTTCCTTTAACGCTGCCCACATTCTCCTTCCCTAGTCAGGATAGTATATGGGCATGTGTGGGTTGAGAAGTTACAAACTGGGGATGACAATGTGCTTTGCAACCTTTTGGAGCACATGAAAACTCCACATGCATTGTGTTGGGGAGTCCTGGGGGAGAAATCAGTCTCAGTGGACTTGCGGATGCATTTCATCCGATTCCAGTGGTGTTCGTAGAGGTACGAGACAGCTCTCACCGCGGCAGCACGGTTGTTCGTTTCAGGTGTACCAGAGTCTGGAACATGAACTTCAGAAGCACGTGAGTCGACAAGACACCCTGCAGCAGTGCCAGGCCTGGCTGTCTGCGGTCCAGCCAGACTTAAAGCCAAGCCCACACCCACCTCTGAGCAGGGCAGAAGCCGTGAAGCAGGTAGGGGACTCCTGGAAATTCATGTTCATGTGATATATTCAGACATGCAATGAAAACATGTTAAGTGCTTATTATGTGCCAAACTGGGCTGGCTGCTGGGGATATAAAAGTACAGGCACAGCGATTATATTGGGCTGTACTGACTGCACATTGCAGATACTGCATTTTTACAAAGTGAAAAAAAGATTATGACTCACTGCAGGCTCAGATGATGGTCGGCATTTGGGGGCAGTATTGTTTAATTAAGCCGTGTACATTTTTTTAGACATAGTGCTTTTGTTTACTTAGTAGACCACAGTGTAGGGTACATAAAACTTTTATATGCACTGAGAAACCAGAAACTCTGTGTGATTTGCTTTATTGGGGCAGGCACTTTGCTGAATTTACAGTCCCTCCGAGCTGTGCCTCTCTAAGTAAGGCCCAAGTCTGGCTGTAGTTGTTGGCTTGTTTGGATGTGTGACTGGAAAATTTCACTTCTGGCTCCATGACAACCTCTGACGGTGTCTCACCGGGCAGACTTTGACAGCGTGCAGTGGCATTTTGGTCACGGTGTCCCCCACCTGGTAAACAATAAACGTGTGATGATAATATACCTCCCACGACCATGAGAAAATGACACACTAATCTGATTCCATTGAGAATGGGTATGTTTTTTATAAGGCATGCCATGTGAATTTGGGGGAATGGGAAAAAGTACTGCCAGATTTGTCCTTGAAATTGATTTTAGCAAAAGTCTTTTGCGGCTGTTTTGTCACTGACAATCTATAAGCTACTCCCAATGCTCTTGGAATCAAGTCAATATCAATCTTAAGTCGCTATTAGATTTAAGTTACTAATACATGTCATTTACAACAAGGGTTGTGAATACTGAACACAGCAAAATTATTTTTGAAATGTTAACAAAATAGTGCAAATGGTACAAAGACTTGCAGTCTAAATATAACGTGCATCTTTTTCATTCTGACAAGTGTTCTTTTGTTTGTTTGTTTGTTTGTTTGTTTTTTAAGGTCAAGCACTTCAGAGCTTTGCAGAAACAGTCAAGGACCTACTTAGACCTTCTTTGCTCCATGTGCGACCTGTCAAACTCTTCAGTGAAAACCACAGCAAAAGATATTCAACAAACAGAGGAAATGGTACCATGTTTAAAACCCACATTGCATTTGCCCATTGTATTATATTCTCTTGTTTGAATGTTAGAGGTGACTTTTAAAGAAAATATCTCCTTGAGTTATTCTTGCTACAAAGCTCCTATGGTGATTATGATAGATATTTGAATTTCAACTAAGTCACAGCAAAATAAGCACACTCTGATCCTGATGTCACTGAACTGGAACTGAAACATTTAGTCTCATTGATCTGCTCATCAATATACTTCTTTTCTCTTCTTTTTTCTCAGTTTCCATTCTCTTTTCCTGTTTCCCATTCATTTTTTTGTTTTCTCCTTTCCATGTTTTTCTGTAGGTAATACTTAATATGGAGGGGGTACCTGCTCCCTGCTTTATGTTAGGGGTGGCAAAGAGCCTACTCAAGCATTGGCAGTGGCTGAGTGTGGTGTCAGAAGGATTCTGAAGCTCCATCTAGCCTCCTTGGAAATGCTGTGATGAACTAGCAGTACCCATCCACAGCAGACAGATGGCAGCACAGGGCCATGTGTTTGGTGCTGCTGCCTTAAACTCTTAACATTTTTGGGTTTAAAAGAAAAATAAGATGTAGTTTTGGTTTTTAATTGATTAGATATTTACAGAATAGTAAAATCACCCAAAGCAAGAAATGTCTTAAAATAATGTAGGTTTTTCACTTGTGTATTATCAAATCAAATCTGTCTTTAATTCATATGTTTTTACAGAAATGATTTATTGAAATAAATTATATGGTTACAAAAACCAGTGAAATGGATAAAATATATTTAACACATGAATAACGCAATTTTACAAGAAGTAACCACAAATGCACAATACAGAACAATATAAGTCTTTTCCAGTTAACTGCAAGACTAAATTCATGAGTTAGTCAGATGTTGAAAACACCCAGTGTGAAAAACCATCAGGGCAACTTTTGACCTGATAAATTTTTAAAACTTCTTTTTAACTGATTAAAATCATATGACATCTCTTACACATGGAAAGTCCTTGGAAAACCTACATATAAAAAGAAAATCTACTTTTCTTGGGGCAAATAATTCTTTGTGGATGTATCATGGAGCGTGTGCATGTGAGCGCACATGTGTACATGTGTGTCGGCCTGTGGACACGGATAGGCTGAAGGCTCGCCTCTCCGATTCATTGGGCATACGTGTTTCCGTCTACTGCTGCTGACTTCTGGCTCTGTGTTCTCTCAAGATCGAAGAGAGGCTTGTCCAGGCACAGAACTTAACTCAGGGCTGGGAAGAGATCAAGCACATGAAGGCTGAGCTGTGGATTTACCTCCAGGACGCCGATCAGCAGCTGCAGAATATGAAGCGGAGGCACTCGGAACTGGAGCTCAATATTGCACAGAACATGGTTTCCCAAGTAAAGGTAGGAATTAATGGGTCCCCAGGGAAGACGGAGAAGGCCAAGATGGGTGTGTGTCCATCAGTCCTTAAACGTTAGCTTAGCTACTTAAGGAATAAGGTAGAATCTGGACAACCTTCACGTGGTGTCAGGACAGGACAGATCAGAGAGTAACCTTCTCTAAAGTACAGCAGAGAGCATGTAGTCAGTAATAATATAAAAAGGAAGTACGGTGTCAGGTGCACACCACACGTATGAGGGGGTCATTTTGGAAGTTACATAAATGTCTGACCACTGTTTTATACACCTGAAACCGGTGTAATATTGAATGTCAACTGTGATAGAAATATAAAAGTAATAATTAAGAGAAGAAAGCACACATTCACATATTTTATTGGAGTTCCAGTTGGTCAGTTGCATCAACAGACACCCACTCTGCACTTTGACCCTGAAGGAGGCAGCTGTGCCTCAGCTGACAGCACCAGAAACCTCAGCTGCCGCACTCACACAAACCCTGTGAGTCATCTTTCCATCACAGCACTGTCGAAACTGCAGGGCTGCCCAGGAACCGATTAATCATACACATATTTAATGTGCAAGATATATATTAGCTAATGTATAGTTAATTTAAAATGTAATAGACATATAATTGCTAGTCTACAGTTACACGTAATTTGATAGAAGATGATGTGAACTAGGGTGGAAGCTGAACCAGATTTTTAACCAACTTTAAGGCTTGTGTTTCTCTCTGTGAGAGTGAGCCATTTATAGTTTCTACTGAAATATTGTTTGCGTATGTAGAAGAAAACACGATGACAGAAAAGAGAGATGACATATTTGTTTTCTCAAAAGCATGAACTTCAGAAGTTTTTAGGAAACGAAGGCTGCACTTTAATATATTAAGACATTAACTTTTCCCTTAGTGAATGTAATATTGTTTCACATTTCTCAGTTTTTCTTTATACTGTTGAAAATTACACAATAAAATAAAATGCCACCATGACCATTTGGTCCTTACACACTTGGAAATTTATATTGATACAAAATTATCATACAGGTATGATACTTTTTAGTTTCTCTTCCTCCCTGATGACTCATTCATTATACAGCCTTCAGTTATTTCAAGTATTAGATGTATTACATCTATGCTTCACTCTTTATTTATTGGGAGTTAATTACATGTTAGTTATTTGTCATTGTCCTTTAGGATTTTGTCAAGAAACTGCAGTGCAAACAGGCAGCAGTGGCTGCTATCACAGAGCAGGTGGATGCATTAACCGAGAAGCGGGAGTCTCCTGAACACAAGGAAATCAGCCATTTGAACGACCAGTGGCTAGATCTGTGCCGCCAGTCCACCCACCTGTGTCTGCAAAGGGAAGAGGACCTTCAGAGGACGAGAGAGTACCATGACCGCATGAATGCCGTGGAAGTGTTCCTGGAAAAATTTACTACAGAATGGGACAACTTAGCCAGGTAACCGCCATTCTGCAGTGAGTCACCGAGACACGACGCCAGGAGTGTCTTCATTTCCACACAAACGTAAAAGGCCTGCCTTAGGTTTTCAACAGCTGTTGTCTATCACTATTAATGTTGCCAAAACAGGTTAAGAAACTCATGTTGTCGTGTGAGCTGTGCTACTCCTTGCTCAGTGTTCACTTGGCCAGCGGGTGAAGGAGAAATGTTTGAAAACAGCACCGTTTTTCTCTGCGACCTTCAAGAATATTGCAAGCCTGTTTCAAATGCTGTTTAATGACCAATTGTGGTACTATCATCTATGAATTAATGGAATAAATCTTTTTGTGCTGTAGGCTTCCTACCAACTCTGTCAAGAATGATTCTGTGTCACTCAGGCTTTGTCTTGCATTTGTCTGTGGTCTTGTTGACATGAACAAACCAGCCAAATCCAATTAATATATGTCATTGGTGATTTTATAGTGATTGACCTCCTAGTGGCTTTGTCTTTGAAAAATAAGAATCCCTTTTCCCCTTCCCCACACACTGGGTCTTCATATGGCAGTTTGTCTATGCTTCAGGCCACTATAAGTATTAAAATCTTCAAGTACGCTGCTCAGATTTATTAATTTACAGTAATTAAAACTGAATACATAATTCTAGACAGAGTGAAATCAGGCAGTTTTTTTGAAGAAGGTACACTATTTTCTAGTTTGTTTATAAAACTGTTTCTTAATGCTGAACATTTCCTGGACTTTGGGGTAAATCCAGTCAATATCAGCAGAAACCCGTATTTCAGGCGTGCAATAGACACTTCCCTCTGGTTGGCCCTCGGGCACCTCTGGCCCAGCATGTCCCACGCAGAACTCATCATACCGCCCCAACCCTGTTCCTCATACCTTGAACTGATTGCTTTGTAAGTAAAAAAGAAAGATTCCATTTTCTCATCTGTTTGTAATCAAAAGGATAAGGATTCTTTGCATTTCACACCTATTTTGAAAGAGTTCTAATCAAAACCCCAAAATATCTAGGTACACGAATGGGTGGCAGACAGAGCCCTGGTTATGTCCGGTAGACCAGCGCTGCTCCTCACAGGAACATGCATACAGCATCATGATCGCTTACTAATTTCTTTAAGGGCCATTTCCAAAAAGGCATAGATCAGTGCTTCTCAATGTCCAAGTTACACAGACCATCCAGGGATCTTGTTAATATGCAGACCCTGCTCAGTTTATATGGGCTGGAGGAGAAGCTAAAAGTACATGTCAGATACGTTGGGAGGGCAGTGGGAGCCGGAAGAATAGAAAAGTCATAGTTAAGCAATTCGTTTTGGCTCAACTTCCGATATACAAATATATGCGTCCTGTAGTCCATAGTAATGAGAGCAAATGATGACTCTGAGCTAAGAGCATCCTCTTAAAGGAAGTGGTGAAACGTCAGATAACATGCTGTGAACAAATACAGACCTTGAGGTGGCTAATTGGCCCTGACGCCTTTCGTCTCTTTACAGGTCCGACGCGGAGAGCACCGCTGCCCACCTGGAAGCTTTGAAAAAGCTAGCCCTGGCATTGCAGGAGAGAGAGCAGGTTGTTGAAGACCTGAAAGAGAAAAAGCAGAAAATGATAGAGCATCTGAATTTAGATGACAGAGACTTAGTGAAAGAACAGACAAGTCACCTTGAGCAACGTTGGTTTCAGCTGGAGGACCTTGTTAAAAGGAAAATCCAGGTGTCAGTCACCAACTTGGAGGAACTGAATGTGGTGCAGGCCAAGTTTCGGGAGCTGATGGAGTGGGCAGAGGAGCAGCAGCCCAACATCGCCGAGGCCCTCAAGCAGAGCCCCCCGCCCGATATGGCTCCAAACCTTCTCATGGATCACCTCGCCATCTGCAGCGAACTGGAGGCCAAACAGGTGCTCCTGAAATCTCTCATAAAGGACGCCGACAGGGTGATGGCTGATCTCGGCCTCAATGAGCGGCAGGTAATCCAGAAGGCGCTGTCCGATGCACAAAGGCACGTGAACTGTCTCAGCGACTTAGTGGGCCAGAGACGAAAGTACTTGAACAAGACCTTGTCTGAGAAAACTCAGTTGCTCATGGCGGTGTTCCAGGCGACCAGCCAAATTCAGCAGCATGAGCGAAAGATAATGTTCCGTGAGCACATCTGCCTGTTGCCGGAAGAAGTAAGCAAACAGGTGAAAACTTGTAAGAGCGCTCAAGCCAGCCTCAGGACGTACCAAAACGAAGTCACCGGCCTTTGGTCCCAGGGTCGTGAATTAATGAAAGGAGCCACAGAGCAGGAAAAGGGTGAGGTGCTGGGTAAGCTTCAGGAACTGCAAAGCGTCTATGACACTGTTTTACAAAAGTGCAGCCACAGGCTGCAAGAACTAGAGAAGAGTTTAGTTTCTAGGAAGCATTTTAAGGAAGATTTTGATAAAGCTTGCCACTGGCTAAAGCAAGCAGATATTGTTACATTTCCTGAAATCAACCTAATGAATGAGAATACAGAGCTTCACACACAACTGGCCAAATACCAGCACATTCTTGAGCAATCTCCAGAATATGAAAATCTCCTGCTTACGTTACAGAGAACCGGGCAGGCCATGTTGCCGTCGCTGAGTGAAGTCGATCATTCCTACCTCAGTGAAAAGCTGAATGCTCTGCCCCTGCAATTTAATGTCATCGTCACCTTGGCCAAAGACAAGTTCTATAAGGTCCAAGAAGCAATTCTCGCTCGGAAAGAATATGCTTCCTTGATCGAGTTGACCACCCAGTCTCTGAGTGAACTCGAAGAGCAGTTCTTAAAGATGAGCCAAGTGCCCGCTGACCTGGTCGTTGAAGAAGCTGTGTGTCTTCAGGATGCATGCAGAGCTCTTCTGGAAGAAGTGGCAGGCCTTGGGGGAGCAGTGGACGAACTGAACCAGAAGAAAGAAAGCTTTCGCAGCACGGGGCAGCCTTGGCAGCCGGACAGGATGCTGCGGCTTGTCACCTTGTACCACCGGCTGAAACGACAAACAGAACAGAGGGTTAGCTTGTTAGAAGACACCAGCAGTGCCTATCAGGAGCACGAGAAGATGTGCCGCCAGCTGCAGAAACAACTCGAGGCTGCGAAAGCAGAGCAGTCCAAAGTGAACGAGGAGACCCTTCCTGCAGACGAGAAGCTCAAACTGTATCACTCACTGGCAGGAAGCCTTCAGGACTCAGGAGCTCTGCTGAAACAAGTGGCCATGCATCTGGAGGATCTTGTTCCACACCTTGATCCCTCGGCTTATGAGAAGGCCAAGCATCAGATCCAGTCCTGGCAAGAGGAGTTAAAACTGCTGACTTCGGCCATTGGCACGACGGTGACTGAGTGTGAGAGCCGCATGGTGCAGAGTATAGACTTCCAGACGGAGCTGAGCCGCTCTTTGGACTGGCTGAGGGGTGTGAAGGCAGAACTGAGTGGGCCCGTGTGCCTGGACCTGAACCCCCAGGACATCCAGGAGGAGATCAGAAAGGTCCAAATTCAACAGGAGGAGGTACAGTCCAGCCTGAGGATAATGAATGCCCTGGGTCACAAGGAGAAGGAGAAATTCACGAAAGCCAAGGAGCTGATTTCCGCTGATTTACAACACACTCTTGCTGAGCTCTCAGAGCTGGACGGAGACATTCAGGAAGCTTTGGGCACCAGGCAGGTTGGTATGATAGGGCTCCTCTTGTCTTTTTCTCCACTCTGCTTATTTGTAAACATGTGTAAGGTGTGTCTTCATTTTTGTTTAATCGTTAGAACTGCTTCCTTAAGTATTTCTTTTATGATACTATGTAAAATCATTGTCAACAGTGACTTAAAAGGATTTCTTTGTTGTTTGTGGACATGGTATTCATTTCACGTGATTTCCACGTTGACTTCACTTTAGTTATAATACAGCAGCCTCTGCTATCTCTCACCTTTGGGAGAGGTAATGAATGATAGCACCAGTGGAATTAATGCCATGGTGCGTACATTAATAATGAAATAAACTAGCAATGAATAATTAGTGATGCCTTTTTAAAACAATGTGAAACCTGGTGTTTCTGAGACCAGCACTGGATGAAGAATCTCCAAATGGAGAGACGCAGATGGACAATGCAGCCCCACCCCTGATGCTGAGCCACCTTTTTTGCTGGTGTCTCCCATCGGTCACCCCATCTTTTCACCCCTTCCTCAGGGAGGAGTGCTTCATCTTCTCTTGCTTCCACAGGAGCAAGACTAGAACATTAATTATGACTTTACTTGGGGATAACAAAAGAATGAGAGTATGTTTAGAACGTACGAGTACAGATATCCCTTTAAGATAATGATTTCATGCCTTTGGGTAAGTACTCAGAAGTGGGATTGCTGGTAGTTGTGTTCATTTTTTTTGAGGAGCCTCCATGCTGTTTTCCATAGTGGCCGTACTGGTTTACATTTCCACTGGTGTTATTTTACTGTTAACCAACTGAGGCATTATTTCACCTTGGTAAATATTCAGTCTGCCACATGTTACTAAACATTATTATAGAGAGAGATATATTATAACATATATACAAGAGAGAAAATTTTCAGAACTAGTCAAGATATCAGTATAAATTTCTTTCATTTTTGTCCTTCTTTACTTATTTCAACTTAATAAAAAATTATAGCAAGATCAACAGAAGGAAAAATAAAGGATAATAATGAATTGCACCAAAAATATTTCACCACCTTTTCCTTTCATGTATATATATACACATCCATGTGATGGAGGACTGGAAAAGAAGGGAAAAATTAAACTATTTGCTGCCAACACATTGCAACTGAGAGTTGATTGTGTTTGTACTTACTATGTTTCAGGCTACCTTGACTCAAATATATGGTGAATGTCAAAGGTACTATCAAGTATTTCAAGCAGCCAGCAACTGGCTTGAGGATGCCCACAAAATGTTAAAGCTGGCAGGCAACGGCCTCGACGTGGAGAGTGCAGAGGAAAGTCTCAAAAGCCATATGGAATTTTTTAGTGCAGAAGATCAGTTCCAGAACAATCTGGAGGAGCTCAAAGGCCTGGTAGCCAACCTGGACCCACTCATCAAGCCAACTGGGAAAGAGAAACTCGCGCAGACAATGGCTTCCCTGGAAGAGAAGAGCCAGAGGATAATCCAGGACGCCCACGCCCAGTTAGATCTCTTGCAGAGGTAGAGTTGCTTTCGTCTCCATGTGCTAACGAAATATAATGTGTTTTGAAATGAATTTTCACATGGGAATCGGGAATATACTAATGATGCACATCTGCATGAAAATTCATTCTTTTCTCTTAAGTACCGTTAGACAGGTTGACATCAGAGCTCTGCATAAAAACGTGTGGTTTGATGTTGCCTAATTGACTTTTGCTGGACTTTTTCAAGATGTGCAGCTCAGTGGCAGGATTACCAGAAAGCAAGGGAAGAGGTTATCGAATTGATGAATGACGCAGAAAAGAAATTGTCTGAATTTTCTTTATTAAAGACGTCTTCCAGTCATGAAGCAGAAGAAAAGTTGTCAGAAAACAAGGTTAGTTTCATTGTTGTTGGTTTTAATGTCCTTCCATTGTCTTTGTAATGGGTCTCTGCAATACCACAGTTCCAGAAGCAGGTTGATGAATCATTTCCACCTGGGTTCTTTGACTTTGAACAGGATACACGAAGCACATTTCATTACAGTTTTAATGCAATTAAATGCTGTCACTCTTCCAGGATTTCAGTTGGAAATGCATAGCTAGGTTTAAAAAGACATTCAGAGCAATTGCTTCTGATAAGGTGTGACACTATGAATTTCAGTAAATACTTTCTGGTGATAAGTTAGATTAATTCAAATATGATTTAAAAATGAATGCTGAGTCTTCCTCATGTATCACAGCAATACAAGGTAGAATATAACATCCTTAAATACTAAATTCAGTTCACTTAACATTTTTGCTGTTTTTTTAAATGAGAGAATTTCATCTCAAGTAGCAAATACACTTTTGTTTTTAATAAATAAATATTCACCTTACCTCTTTAAAACAATCCAGACCTAAATCAATTAAGAATTCAATGGAAAAGTTAGGAGTTACCAGGGGAGAAAGAATATATGTTGCAACACTTCCCTTGGCAGGTAATTCTGGGCTTTACTCAAATCCATAGAACTTTTGAAAAAAATCTATCCCTGCCCCAAACCTCTTCTCCTCCCCCACCCTAGGCTTTAGTGGCAGTGGTTAATTCTTTCCACGAGAAAATTGTGGCCCTGGATGGTAAAGCTTCACAACTAGAAACAACTGGAAATGACTCGAGCAAAGCAACCATCGGCAGGTCCATGACGACAGTCTGGCAGCGCTGGGCGCGGCTCCGCGCGGTGGCCCAGGACCAGGAGAAGATACTGGAAGATGCAGTGGACGAGTGGAAGAATTTTAACAATAAGGTAATTGCCTTTATTGATGGGCTCTCATTATTGTTCCCCCCCACCCCCCGGTAATTATGTATTTTGAAAAGCAGTATTTTGCTCTTTTTTTTGAAATTGGTTTTGTGAAAATAAAAGCTTTTTGAAATTCTGTTTTGATGACACGAAAACCAAATTATGAAGCAATATACAATATGCAGTGTACAATGTAATTCCAAATCAGGGCCTAATTATTTTAATGAGAAAACCAAGAAATTATACTTTGAAAGGAGAACAAGGTCACTTTCCTCCATTTGCTAGATTCTTAGTGAAACTTTCTTACTTGGCCCTGAAAAATTACAAAAATACTTTTTCTGTGCCATGGAATTGAGCAGGAATTTAACTCATTTCCCAAGTCTTATATTAATTTCTTTCACCTTCTAAGTAGGATTCAGTGTGTGAAGCCCCATCTCTCTTTATAAATCAAAGAGGCACATTCATGTTAACTTAAGTATTGGAAAAAGTTTTTCATTTGTCTTTTAGTTTTTTTTTTAAAAAAAACACACCTTTTTCTATGTTATGCAGTCTCCGCTTGCCCTGATACTATTTTGAGATCAAAGCTTTCCACCCAGAATTATAAAGATGGTCTTTCCTTTCATGTTAAGAAGATTGTTCAGGGCTTACTTTCCTGAAATTTAGAGTTTACACCATCATCTTTAACAAACTTTGATGCATTAGTGTCAAATGTTGTATATATTGGAATTGCCCCAATATTTCAGTTTATTTTGAGCTTCATAATATATACATTTTTCATCAGGTTAAAAAAGCCACTGAAATGATCAGTCAGCTGCAAGGTAAATTGCCGGGAAGTTCAGCAGAGAAAGCCTCAAAAGCAGAACTCTTAACTCTTCTGGAACTT
This sequence comes from Desmodus rotundus, assembly GCF_022682495.2. Lineage (NCBI taxonomy): Eukaryota > Metazoa > Chordata > Mammalia > Chiroptera > Phyllostomidae > Desmodus > Desmodus rotundus. The sequence goes on along the minus strand of NC_071397.1, from coordinate 93,169,623 downwards.
CATGACACGTTCATCCTGGAGCTGGAGCAGCAGCAGTCAGCCTTGGGCATGCTGCGGCAACAAGCACTGAGCATGCTCCCGGATGGGGCCACTCCGTCCCCTGGGGAAGAGCCACCCCCCATGCAGGAAATCACAGCCATGCAAGATCAGTGCCTGAGGTAATTTTCCACCTCTCATTCTCCGTTACTGAACTTGGCCAGGACCCACAGGGATCAGTGTGGTCCAGAGTCTGCAGGTGCTCCATCAGGCCACCTTACAATGCAGGGATCTGTTCCCACCATCCCTGCTTTCCTTTTTCTTTGCTCTGCAATTACTTATCTGACAAGCACATATGTAGCAGTAGTTAGAAACACAGGGATGAAGCAAACAGATTCAGTCTGTACCTGCATGCTGTTGGCAGTCACGCAGCGGAGATGGGTGACTGCAGAAGCCGCGTGGGTAAAGCATGAAGAGGGTGGGAAAGGCAACTACCCTGGGAAGGCCGTCAAGGGAGGCTTCCCTTCAGAAGGGTGTTTCAGCTGAAGACTGAACAGGCCTGTGCGAGGCGGGGAGAGGAGAGTGTTGCAAATGGGAATAGCATGTAGCAAACCTTGGAAGTAAGCATGTCACTTTCGAGGAACTGTTGGGTGATACAGCAATTCATGAGAAACAAAGCTTGAAAGCTAAACAATTGAGAGCTACTTAGAGTCTAATTTTGAAACAGTTCAGTGATTCATTGGTTAAATCCATTGACAGAGAGATTGGAACGAGGATGATACCAAAGTCTAGGTAAAGGAGCCATTCAGAACTTAGTAGATGGCGGAAGGTAAACTTAATGATATCTGACCAGCCTGGTTCACTCATTGGGCCAGGGAAGAAGAAATGTCAGTAGATAATTTAACTGCTGTAATCACTAATATTATTCATACATATCCTATACCTGCCTCTTTAGTTATAGATGAGTTCGAGATAACTAAACTCCATTTATTTAAACTTTTTAACCAAATTTAAGTCAATTCAAAGAAAGACTTTTATACTTTGGGTGTTGAATATTATTAACTGTAAAATTTCGAAAGCTTGACTCCAAAGACTAGCTTCTAACAGACACAAATATTCCAGTAACACATTACACATTACCTCTAAGGGCTGATGACCCTGTACCATACAAGGAGATTTCCGAAGAGGAAATCAATAATGCCCCGGTTATTCTACATAGGAAAATTCATTGCAATGTAGTGGCATGGGAGTGTGTCAATTCTCCATTTTCCAGGAATAAGTCCTTCACATCATATGATGTATATTCTTCTGCTATACTTGAACTAAACTCAAGTCTTACTGAAAATTATCTGATAGTTTGGAAGAAGTGTATTTACTTGCAAAAAGATATGTGAATCCACCTTTTACAAAATGTCTGTGTTTTGATAATACAGTGCTCTGTATTAGGGCATTCTTTTCATTTCCAGTTCATGTCTGCTTTCTCCCTGTACCCCCTGTTTCTGAAGCATGCAGGAGGAAGTGAGGCATCACGGGAAGGTGGTGAAGCAGGAGCTGAAGGACCGAGAAGCAGTGGAGACTCAGATCAATTCTGTGAAATCCTGGGTCCAGGAAACAAAAGAATATTTGGGGAATCCAACAATAGAAATAGATGCTCAACTTGAAGAACTTCAGGTACAAAACTCTCCTCATTCCCTATACCCATCCTTCAAAAAAAAAAATTGCCCTGATTTTAATCAGACACATTGGTTTATAATCAATGAAATATTGAATGAATTTAAAATTTTCAGTAATGTGTTACATAAAAGGTTTTTAGTATTATTCCATGGGATTTTTGTTTGTTCTATATAAAGTGGACATGTTTCTTATTCAGAGGCTAAAGAAAAGTTTGGTTTTTCTCAAAGTGTTTCTCTAATTCCACACTTAATCCTGTATTGAGGGACAGTATATCGCCTTGCTCTGTACCCATGAAAATTTCCTTAGGTGCCCAGAAATTTCTCATTTTGATCTTTTCTTCAGATTCTCCTAACAGAAGCCACCAATCACCGACAGAATGTCGAAAAAGTAGCTGAGGAGCAGAAGAACAAGTACCTGGGTCTCAATGCTATATTACCTTCTGAACTCTCCCTTCAGTTAGCCGAGGTGGCCTTGGACCTAGGAACTATCCATGACCAGGTAAACCTGTTACCAAGAAAGAGTGCTCTTGTATTCTTTTGTAGGCTCAAGACTCTTGTACAAGAGCTCTTGAATTTCACAATCATATCTTCATGGAAACAGAGTTTGGAAAAAAAAAACCAGCTTAGCATAAAACAATAATATTAAATTAGAGGCCTTATTCATAGGCAAAAAGCACACATCAGATGATCATAGTTATCAACAACAATGTCAAGTAATCAAATATAACTTATCTGCTTTCCTTCATCTTTTTCAAAAAAAAAAAAAGACAAAGAACAAAAACAACAAAAGATATATGTCATGTGTTCAGCAAATATTTATTGAGTGCCCACAGGTTACCAGACACTCTGCTAGATGCATTTCAGCCTTTCACTTACATAAAAAGAGAACTTTGTTTTACTATTTTTCTTTGGCATCTTGTTATAAGCAAAAGTATGAATGTTTGTTATCAAATCAAGCCAAAGCCATTAAAAACCTGTAAATGTTAATGGTCCTTTTTCATCTTCCTTCCATGGCATCTGCTTAATGCTTTTTTAATCATACTGTAAGGATGTAATTGCGAAGTTAGAAAAAGAGTTACCAGATCATTAACAACTACTTATGAAAAGGTGCTTGGAAACAAATTTGTGTGTTCCGATTATCTGGAGGAGTTTTGCATATTGTGAAGAAAAAGGCTTAGAAGAGTCTGCAGGCTCAAGGTCACAGTGTTAATAAATGGAGATTCAAACTGAGCTACCTACACTGCCATCTAGGGATGCTCTGTAAACAGTTGAGCGAATCACTGTACACGCCCTGCTTGTTCCTTTGCCGAAACAGCAGCGGAAAGACATGCGGTGGATGCGTAAAGACGGGAGAATAAGGCTTCACGGAAAACCACGAGTTTGCACAGTAACTGCATGTGGCTGGTTTGACAAAGCTCACTAAGGCCAAAGCAGCCCTGACCACCTGACATCTCTCGTCAACATCCCCACGGGGAGCTTTTTCATATCTGTTCCCCAATTTTAACCACCATTGCTTTTGCTGTTCTCACTGATTATGTAGATCCAAGACAAAGTAAAGCAAGTTGAACAGAGCAAGGCCATGAGCCAGGAATTCAGCCGGCAAATTCAGAAGATAACCAAAGAACTCACAACTATTCTAACTACACTGAGAGCAAAGACGGATAATTTAGTTCAAGCGAAAACTGACCAAAAGGTAAGGGAAGAGAAGTGGAAAACATATGGGGGGCTACTGAATAAATTCAATATTTTTTGGAGTTAGTTCATTTTGGGGCTATAAAAATGGGACTTTCCTGATCAGCAAGCTTTGTTAAAACCAGTCAGCAAAGAGAGGGAGTAAAGGCATTTTATAAACCTGACAGCACAGATCTATTTACATGCTATAATTTATCAACTTTATTAATAAATATAAATGCATGTGTGAATAATGGGGAAAGTGTCAGAGAACAAATAATGAGTTAGGAATGTAAATTCCCAAAGAAAGGATGTTCTTGGTAGCTAAATCTGTTCTCACTCCGCTGATGAGTTAAGTGACTCATCCCTTTCGGGTGGGGCAGAAGGAAAATGTTAGGTTTCTCAGCCTCATAGGAAATAAACACCAGGGTTGCAAAACATCCCGTCCTGCCTTTCCGACTGAAGACACAGAGATGACCTGACCGTGGTAGAATTATTCTTTATTGCATTTGGCTTCTATGGAAGCATGTAAAATGTCATCCTTTGAAAAAATAAGTGAATAGAATAAAATAAAGTGAAATGTCATCCTTCCCATCTTGATAACTCGGGAGAAACTCATTTTCTGTAGTCTGATGTTCTCTCACTTCGATGAACACCTAGGCGCTAGGAGAGGAGTTGGATGCCTGCAATTTAAAGTTGATGGAGCTGGATGAAGCAGTACAAAAGTTCTCAGAACAGAATGGCCAGCTGGGTAAGCCCCTGGCCAAGAAGATAGGAAAACTGGCTGAACTTCACCAGCAGACCAGTAGACAGGCTGAGAACCGGCTCTCCAAGCTCAGCCAGGTAAGTTTTCTGGCCAGTAATCAAAATTCTCTAGGGCAGAAATGCTACGCTCTGTTTTTCTCTTTTGAAAATAAATAAAAAGATGATCTTGAAAATGATGAGAGTAATTTAAGGGTAGCTTATTTCATACCACACCTCTGTTCCTAAGAGTTAGGCATAAACCCACCTTTATTTTACATCAAACCATTATTATAAACTCATTGACAAAGGTGGTCATGTAAATGTAATTTTGATGTGAATACTTTGTAACCCAGGGAAGTATTTTGTAAAATGAATGCTCATGTATTAACTTGTTTCACAGATCAGTTTGTGTAAAGTAAGATGACTATGTTGACTTACAGATATGTAATAGCTATTATTTACTTAATAGGTTCAGGTCACACATCCACCATAATTGTTGATTATAGACTCAACTTTTACTAACTGATTATGTATGTTTTCTGTAACCAGAGATAAGTTAAATCAGGATTTGGCAACCAATGAATTACAATATTGAAACCTGGTATGCCAGAATCCCCACCCCTACGTCCTTACTCAGTGAGGGTGGAGTACAGAAGGAGGGAGGCAGAAAGGACAGCTGGATAGATAAGTAAGAGGTGAGAATAGAGAAGTTTTTTTCTTTTTAAGGAAAGATTATTCAAGCATATTGAGAACTTGGATTTTATCCTGAAGTCACTGGGAAGTCCCTGAAATGGTTTCCACAAGGACATACCTTTTGTAGATTAAAAAAAGAGGGTGGGGGTTCTATGGAAAGTGACCTCGCAAGGTACTGATCATGAATTCCTAACTGGGCAGGTCACGGTGGGTAGTCACACCCCAGGCCTTTAACTCCTTTCATGAAAGGTTTTAAGCCAGCCCTGTTTATTATTCTTGTGCATCTAGGTTAACACGCCTTTGAAATAAGTGAAACCACCCTCCTCGAGAGAGCTATGATCATGATCGTGTTAACTACCCTCTAATCCAATCACCACCCTACTCTCTCCAATCTTCCTTCTGTCCCCTCCTTAATTGTTAAAAGAAACTGCAAAACTATTATTCTGTGGAACATTTGAGATCTTCCTCCATGGCATGTGTCGTCAGCTTGGCTCAAATAAACTAGTAAAATTTCTCTGCAGGTTTGGATGCTTCTTGTGTTGACACTTTAAATATCTCGGATATTATATAATGATTGACCCCTATGACTGTTGTATCCAAAGAGAGACAGAAGGCTGATTTCTAGCTCAAGAAGTAAAGGTTACATTTGTTATCGGAATGTTAATGATTTTTTTTTAGGCAACATCACATTTACAAGAATACAATGCAATGCTTGAATTAATTTTGAAGTGGATTGACAAAGCTAAAGTCTTGGTACATGGAAAGATTGTGTGGAATTCTGCAAGGCAACTTCGGGAACAATACATTTCACATCAGGTAACTTTGGGAAAAAGGGTTTTCAAAGAATAACTAAGAGAGCAATTTAACTTAACTGGCTAGACCAACAGAAAACTCAGACAACCATGATGTCAAGTTATTGTAGGTGCCAAATTAACAAAAAAGAAAGAAAACTAAGGTAGCCCTACAACTTGCCCAGTGGTTTGAAAGAAAGTAGCTATGCATGGGATTTCATAACTGTGCAAAGAAACCCATGTCCTCTATCTCCCCTTGACTTTCCTTCCCCAACACCAAAAATAATTAGTCTCTTTTTTGCAGCTTCTTTGAAACAGTTCTATGCAAGGGTTTGGCAGAAACTTCTTTCTGACGAAGAGGTGTAGCACATTTAGAGACACTTTGTGGGCTCGAGGCAGACTGATGTGGAAACCAAGCGCTGCCATTTCAGGCAATGCGATTTGAAAGAAACTACATTCCCTCCCTGAATTCAGTCTTCCCAGCAGTGAGATGGAGGTGTAACTGATTCACATTGCAGAGTTATGATGAGGATCAAATAGTGTAACTCCTGTGCAGACATGAAGCACAGTATCTGTCACGTAGGTGTTGAACGCTCAGGCCTCCTCCTTCTCAGCTCTGTGCCTGGCACCTTCCACAGGAAGTAGGGGTCAGCCGGGAGCCAGCAATAAGTCCACATCATATTACTTCATTTCCTCTGAAGTTTTCTCTAGGTCATGTCATCCAGGAAATTATTTCATTCTATCTAATAGCCCAGTTACCTTGCAATGGAATACAGAATGCTTTTTAAGTTACGTGAATATCCTCAAGTATTGTGGGTTTTCTTTCTTTTAGTCTGGACTTTTAAATCCATTGCTTTTTCCATTCCGATTGACAGAGTTCTAGATCAAAGCCTCATTTTCTCCTTGTACTGTTTTCACAGCCTTATAGTTGGTTTCACCGTATCCACAATCTTTCTTCCCTCATCAGTCTCATACGCTCATCTCAACAAATCTTCCTTAAACAACTCCAACCTTCTGCTTGAGGATACGCTTATATATTAACAGATAAGACTTAAGGTAGAACTGGTTGTAAACAATGAAGAAAATATTCAGCATTATTAGAAATCTAGAAAGGCAATTTAGGAGAGAACATTTTAACTACCAAGTGAACACTATTCCTTCCAGTTCATTTTAAAGAAGTTGAGAGCTCTCCAACACTCCTGGGAACTTGATGAACTCTCTCTGAAAGACAGTTGGCAAAATGGATCATGATCACCAAAAAGTTCCTCCTCTGTAGTCCAAAATGCAGAAAGTAGTTTGTGCAGTATTAATCACTAGAATGGAATTTTAAAGGAAACTTCAATGCCAACTCATTTTTCTGAGTACAATTTTGGATATAATGGAATATAACGCAGCGTTAAAATAGCCATAAAGGCTTTTTCTTTAAAATAATTTCTGTACTCATTTATTTAGTCAATGAACATTTATAAAGTATTTTCCAAAGCTAGGGATTTGGGTAGACATTTGGAATACAAACAGTATTTCCTGTCCTGGCCCCCAGGGAGTTGGTAGTTAATGGAAAGATGGAGATAGAGAGAGCTAGACAATTACAAATTGATGATGCAAGCGTGCAGGGCCCAAAGTGCTGAAGAAGCCCCAGGAGGGTGCTCTACCCAGACCACCATGAGTTTGAGAAGAAGGTTAAGGAAGCCTTTTCAGGGAAAGGTGATTCTGGGTTGAGCCCTGAAAGACCGGCAGCCCACTCTGTAGTAGGAGGAGTGAGGGGGTGCTCTGTTGGGGTCACTGGAAGGTGCAGCTTGAGGGCTGGAGGAAAGAGGCGTCAGAGATAAGAATAGAGAGCGAAGGAAAAGACAGGTCGTGAAAGCCTGGTAAGCACGGGGACTTTATCCTAAACTCATGCTGAAGGTTTTGACAGCTATTCTGTAGGCAAGTGACAAGTTCAGACTTGTATTTTAAGGGAGATGACTGTGGAACACAGATTATTGAAGGGAAGACTACATAGAAGGTAGTTGTAGTACTTCAGGGGGAAATGACAAGGCTCTTCTTTGGAGGCTGAGAGAAGGCAAAAGCAAGGGGACTTCCTGAGCTGGAGTTCCGGACTTGGAGACTGTGGATGTGGGTGAAAGGGAGGGAGGAGCCAAGGGTGATTCCCAGGATTTTTTTTTTGCCTTGGGCAGTTGGGTGGATTGAGTGCAGGTGGACAGATACCAGGTGTTGGTGGTTAATTCACACAGCTGCCCAGGAGAGATCTCAGCCTATACACACTGTTTCAGGGAATTCTCCCATGCCTGCCTTTGTAATTACAGCTGCCTGGGGTCGTCCAAAAACAGTGCACAGAGAGAAAATGCATGTTTCCAATGTCAGGTAAAAAAGGAAGATAGAAAATTGTAGGTATATTGTGATGTTAGTTACCTAAAAATATTCCCACACATAACAGCAGCTATAGCTTACTTAGTTAGCACTCAGTTGTGGGATTATGGAATATTTTACTCACATATTATTGTGAGAAAAAAATGTATTCTATTTTTTAAAATTAAAAAAAATTGAAGAATAATGTCCCACCTCCCATTTGTCCTCTTCACACGTCACTCACCCCAGCACCTGCCTATTTGGTGCTCACTCACCTATGTGCCTTTGCTTGTACGGCTCCCCCAGCGTAAAATACCTTTCCTCTTCTTCCCCATCTGTCAAAATGCAAGTGGCCTACTAACTCAGCTCAGATGTGAGTCTTCCAGGAAGCCTTCTCCAACCTTCCTGCAAGTTCATCCCATTTCTGACCTCCTTAACCCACTATTCTTTTCTCTCTACTCAGGTAGTGCATGGTTATTAATCCATTTGTATTCGTATCACTCCCAGTAGATGATACTATCCTGAATGACAAGGGAGCATTTTATTCCTCTTGGTACCCTAAGTTGTGTCTATGCTCTTGTCTCACTTAAAGCAAGTGAGAAAAGGTTTTGTTTGTTTGTTTGTTTGCAGTGCTCTAGTCTTTTCCATTTCTTAGATTGAGCTGCACTTAGATCTTAGGTATAGAATACGAGAGCTGAAATGCATCTCTTTAGTTTAAATACGAATGCAAAAAGGTAGGAGGCCCCGCGACCTGCTGAAGCTACCCCTGTGCAGAGCATTGCCCCTGCTGGGATACTTGTGACCCTCAGGAAGCAGCTTGGGGCGGTGGACAGAGCCCGAGTCTTATGGTCCAACACTTTAAAACATGTGGCCTCGGCAGATTGTTCACAGTCTCTGAACTTCGATTTCTTTCTCTGTGAAATGCGGATAACGGTAGGTGGGGAGTGGGCCCTGGGGTGTGAAGATTAACCTGCAGGAGGGCCCACAGAACCTGCCTACACAGTGCACATGGGCTGAGGCTCCCTTCCTAGTCTGATGGTCTCTATGCCACACCATGTTCATTACCATACTTCTCTGCCTGTTATCAATGTCGTGAATGGTGATCATTCACTGTAGACCATGCTAGAAGAATCTGAAGAAATCCACAACGATCTGGAAGCAATGACCGAGAAGTTACAGCACCTTTCTAGCGTGTACCGCACAGAAAGAATGTGTCACCAAGTGGCAGAACTGGGACGGGAGACCGAGGAATTGCGGCAGATGATCAAATTTCGTTTGCAGAACCTCCAAGATGCTGCCAAGGTAAAAATGAAATGATGATGATGATGATGATGATGATGATGATGATGATGATGGTGATGATTAAGTTAAGTTGAAACGTCCATCATCAAAAAAACAATGGTGGTCTCATAGTAGAGAGATAGTGCTCATCTCTGATGTGCCTTCTTGAGGTGATGTTATTCTTCACCTATAAGGTTGGACTTCAAGTACTTAAATATTGACATTCATGTTGTTTTTACTCTGCAGGATATGAAAAAATTTGAAACAGAGCTAAAAAACTTACAAGTTGCTTTGGAGCAAGCCCAGACAACCCTGACCTCTCCAGAAGTCGGACGTCTTAGTCTCAAAGAGCAACTGTCTCATCGGCAGGTAAGCAAAAATAACTCAGGGGGGACCACTGCGGACCTACTGATAGATTTCTTAAAAAGGAAAGTTATGAAAGATAATTTCTAAACTCAGTTATCATCTCAGCTCCATATACATGATTTGTTGTAACATTTCCTGGAAAACGTGTATGACTCGTGAACTAGCTGTAGTTTAAGTGGCTCTTGCTTATGAAAGGAACGCTTCGACATAAAATGTGTGAACTGTGTCCTCCCACTTACAGCATTTGCTGTGCGAGGTGGAGTTGCTGAAGCCGAAGGTCCGCGCGGTGCAGACCAGCCAGAGCGCGCTCCGGATCCCGGAGGACGTCGTCGCCCGCCTGCCGCTCTGCCGCGCAGCGCTCCAGCTGCAGGAGGAGGCCAGCCGGCTGCAGCATGTGGCCATCCAGCAGTGCAACGTCCTGCAGGCACGTGTGTGGCCCACGCCTGCGCAGCAGCAGCCAATGAGTCACTGGCTCCTGGTTTTAGCCAGGGCTCAGCCATCAAAACACCCCCAGAGTGTTAAATGTGGCAGGTTGTTGCGGTTATATAAAATAAGGAGGTGAAATGCTATCCTTTGGATCACCCACAATAGCCTGGAGAAAGTTCTGTAAAAATATCCGTTGGAGAAAACTATCTTGTAGCAATATTTTTTATAAGAACGACTTATATAGGTTAATTTTATATTCAGTTTTATTTTTACCTCATTATTCATCTGAGAATCATCTAGAACAGGGGTGTCAAACTCATTTTCACTGGGGGCCACATCAGCCTTGCAGTTGCCTTCCAAGGGCTGAATGTAATTTCAACTCCTTAACAGTTAATAGTTACATTTACACAGTCCTAAAATTACATTGGGCCCTTGGAAGGCAGCCATGAGGCTGATGTGGCCCCCGGTGAAAATGAGTTTGACACCCCTCATCTAGAACCCTGTAATATGACTCTAATGGTAGCATATATTACAGGGTTTTTTTCCGTTCTTGAGCTTATTGATGCACTAAGTGCATTTTCGTGCCTGAGAAGTACACCCAAGTATAACTCAGTCTCTTTAATAAGACCGACATCACTGACTCAGAAGATATGGCACTATTACCTCATATCTCATTTCAACTCACATTTCGTCATTTTTATCCAACAATTACACACGTATCCTTTCATTAGATTGCTAAAGGCCTCTTTGGGCGATTATCCTTAGTCCTTATATGAGCTTGTAATTTGTTAGACAGTAAATTCCTGGGGATAGATGTCATGCTTAATTAATTTTTTTTTACCGTTTACTCCAGCATTTAACAAGTGCCTTATACATATTTTCAGTATTTCTTGTGGGAAATGAAGTAATCGTGTTTTTCATACTGCTTCCTACCATCTTCAGGACAATACGAATAGGGGGAAGACAGAGGAGCCACTTAACTACTTTGAATTCATGAATAATCCTCGCAAAATGATTTAGGAGAAAGGCTTTGAAATATCTGCATGAAGTTGAGAATTTGAATGATGTAGGAATTTTACCCATCATTCCTTTATTCCCTAGATACGCAGTTAAACAGGAGTTGATACTGTAGTTTGCCAGAGAGCAGTGCAGAATTACTTAACACAGTTATTGATATAGAAAGATAATCATGGGGTATTTTTTTTTTCCCAAAGGAGGCTGTGATGCAGTACGAACAATACGAACAAGAAATGCAGCACCTCCAGGAGCTCATAGAAGGAGCTCACAGAGAGATTGAGGATAAGCCTGTGGCCACCAGTAACATCCAGGAGCTGCAAGCCCAGATTTCTCGGCACGAGGTGAGACAGGAACACGGGCAGGATGCTGGCTTGATGGGAATTTGTGACTGGTTTCTTGTGAATGAAAGAGAGAGGTTCTTCCTGTCTGGCACATAATGTATTCAGTCCTTGGCTGATCTCTTTGGCTGTTTTTGCATTTTGAGGGCTCTTTTTTCTGATAGTTTCCAAGACCTAGTAGCATGAGTCTTCCCCTTGATTCTAAAATGTCTTTACATGTTTTTCATGCTGTATCTCAGCAGGGACCCAGAGACTCTCCTGCCCCTGAATTCTCACAGTTAATGTGCCAACACACAGGCTGAGCCCTGTACTTAAAGCCTGTAAGAACCAGCAATGCTCAAAGTCTCACTGCTTTGATCACCCTCTGTAAAAAGAAGGGATCTTTCATATTTTTTTTTAAAAAATCATTTGCTCTTTCAAATGTTGATCATTTCAGCTCCTTTTACCAAAATCAGAGAATGGTCCATATTTTTTGTTTTGTTGACTTCCAAATGTAGCCTCTTCCCAATTTTAAACGTGCCTCTTTCCTTGGACCTTTGCCATCATTGTGACCTTAGGACTTGGACACCCCTTTTGCAGACCTGGTCTAAGAGGCCATAGACCTTGAGTGTTTGAGCCCATTGACTCTTGGTAGTGAACTCCCTCTCCTGGCTTGTCGATTCCTATATATGTCACATTTACACTTTCCCTTGGAGGCTGACTCATAGCACCATGAATTTTGGTAGGGGACTGGGACTAAGGGGTGTCTTATTTCTCTGTGCCAAGGGTAGACATTAAGTTTACCCTTCCAAAGGCTCCAGTTTGTTGTCATAAGAGCAATAAACTCTTTTTCCAAACCAGGTGTCATAGTGAGGGTCTCAGCAGATTCATTTGTTGACTTTTATGGATGGAAAATCTGACCACCTCCCTCTCCAAATTCAATTCTTTAGTTTCTCAACACATCCAATGTGTAAATAACTTACATTTATATATGATTTATAAATTAATGGAAATAAATATCCCACCTACATTTACTTCTGTATAGTAGATACATCTATGTTTACTATTTTTCTTATGCCATTATTAAAACTATTATGCAAATATTTAAAACTATTTATATAACTCATACATTAGACTATATATTATAAATTTACTTCAAAACTATTTTTAATCCCATTTTCTAAGATCCAGAATTTTGTTGTAACAACTTTTCTGTCATAGCACAGAAAAGTTTATTAAGTCAAAAGAAATATTTTTTAAAAAACTTCCCTAGAATAACAGTAATTCTTATTACCATGTTTTTCTGATTTTTAAAACAATCCACAAAGGTTTTAACATTATCTCTTACAACAACCCTGTGAGGTAAAGATCTCTTTTTATTATCTCCATTTTCCTCATAAGAGAAGGGAAACTGATTTTTTAGATGACTTCCTAAGCTCCCAGATCTAGTAACTCCAAGAAGCCAGATTCTAATCTAATGCCTTTGGCTCCAGATTGGTTTTTCACTGCAGCAGAAGCTATGTGAGCTATCTCACTGCACAGAGGCAAAGAACGACGGTCCTGGAAAATAAATGACTTGCATAAGGTCACAGAGCCCACACTCTGCACAGTCAGGAGTAGACTGTTTGCCTGGCTTCTGCTCAGCAATCTGTTCATTTTGTCATGTTCTCCCCCCAAGTTCTAAACATCAGTGTAGACACGTGTTCGCTTTGTCACGTGATTTAGAATATATCTTCCTATCAACAATGACATAGTCCTGGGTGAGGCTCATTGTATGTAAAAAACAAACGCAGGAAGGAAAGTGCTGAATGGAGAAAGCCTGATTTATGATAACAGAAAAATTTGGAAGACTGCTTTTTCCTGTACTTTCAATCTGCTTTTAATAGAATTTCAATCTTGATCTGAGTCTCATTGCCTTATGGGTAACTTTAACTCACAAAAGTAATTGATAATTGATTCATTTCTAAGGAATTCCCTTTTTTTTTTTCCCCTGTGACTTTTCAAATGTTCCATTTAATTGGAGAAAATTATCCTGCCACTTTCAAATCTTAGGAGAGAAGCACTCGGACCTCTTGCTTTCCACTGGGCATAGAAGGCTCGTGAGTGAGTGCAGGTGGTGGCCCACAAAGGGCAGCTTTCCTCGGAGCGGCCACAGAACCCGAAATCCCCACCTTTATGCTCATCCTTTATAATCGTTTTCAGAAATACCCAATAAGATTAAAAATAAACAGGCTTTCCAAGAATGGGGACACACTAACCCATTAGTGCTCCATTGTAATGTGGCAGACTTGACCACCAGCCCACAAAGTTGATGGGAGACAAGCAGGTTTATTCTTACAGAAGAAAGTTCTAGAGAGCTGTTCCTCCAAGGGAGTCACTCACAGAGGGTAACCATATCATGCAGATTCTCATAAGCCCAGTAAATCAAAATCTTTTGAAGTGAAGACTAGAGTTGCGTTTTTAGCAAACAGCCAGATGAGTTTTACACACCTGGTTGAGAACTCCTAGTTAGGCAAGGGGAGTTTGCTGCCGGTGTGGGCCTACACTGGCACAGCCGTCGGGGCGGTGACCATCCAGCCATGTGGGCGCCAAGGGTGGGCGGACTGCAGCTGCTCGTGCTTCATGAGGATTCCTCCAGCCCACTTGCATGGGGCAGGCTACTGTAAGGGTGCTCGGAGATTTGTCCCGTGGCAACAGAGAGCTCAAGTTGTCCAGGGAGCTGACGGATGTCTCCTACGTGCACACGTTCACTAATCATTCGTAGAGTAGCCCTGTGTCAGGTACAAGACCAGATATAGGAAGTAGCTACGAAATCACTATTTTTAAAGCCCTGTTAGGTATAATCAAGTATCTAGCAGCCCTAATATGTAAAGAAGTGATGATTTCTACTTTTTAAATTCTTGCTTTAAAAATTCCTCTACTGTTCTGGAAGTCAAGAAAACAGGCTGCTGACTGAGTTCTTCTGGACTGTTTTCCCTCCCACTCGGTCAGTTTTGGTTGGGAGGGGAGAAGGAAAATGGCAACGAGAAAAAAATGGTACATACATGTGTGTACATGTGTGTACTGACACATACATATGTGTACATGTGTACACATACACACATATACATGCACATATATACATTCGCAGAGACATATACACACGTATATACCACTTTGTTATGTTGTCATTTCGTTTGTTTCTGAACTTCAAGTTCAAAACTCTAGTTTGAATGTCAATGTATTTAAAAATATGAGTAGACACACACTCGTATTTTAAAGACATTGACATTTAATGTCTTTGTCATACAATGTGTTCTATACAAACACTGTGACGTTTTAGACCAAGGCGTCAAATAAAAGGAATAGGAAAAAATAATGGTATTGTACTTTTAGGAATATACCTCTTCATTTTTAAAAAGATGTATATACCTTTTAAGTAAGAAAGTATAAATTTAATATTTTAAAATTACTATTTTAATTTATTATTTCAAAATTTTAATATTTTAGAATTTTTAAGGGTCGTGTGTTATCCAGAATATATTTTCAATAAGCTCTTGGTAAAAGTTTTAAGACCTCTATCTCTCGAGACAATTTTTTTCAACAGGAAGTGTATTTAAAAGCCATTAAATTTAAACTGAACACGTTCAAAGCCTTACTTTGAAGCATCAGAAACATTTGAAGCATGGTGGAGTATGTGAGGGAAATTTTAATGAATGGACAACATTTTATTTTGGAAGTTATCTGCATTAAAAAATTAGAGTTTCATGTGTAATATTTAGCTTATCTACAAAAACAACCCCCAGGGACACAGCGATGACAAGCCTTTCACTTAGTGACCCTGTCTGAAAAACTGACTCCTCCATTTGCTATATTCAGTGCGATAAGAGCTGAGCATTGCATTTTTTGTAGTTTTAGTCATCACATGACCTAATTTCCACGGCATGAACCATCTGGCAGTGGCAGATTCTTAGGCATTTTAAAGAAAGTTACCGGTTCTTCAGGTTACATAACTTCCTGATTCTGCACGCAGCAGCCCCCGGGTTCAGAGCCCCGGGCCAGAGCCTGCCCCCCGCGGCTGCTGCTCCCGCACCTCTCCTCCCTGCCCTGCCGTGCCGTGGGCTGGCTCGGAGCTGCAGGCAGGCTGGCTGCTCAGCACAGTCCACATCCTGCCTCCCGGGCCGTGTGCGCTGCAGCCGCCTGGCACAGCTCTGCGATTTCATTGGCCAGCCCCGGAGGAAGATGAACGCTACTAGCTCTGTTTCCTTTTGATGCTGCTCTGACACACAGGGGGGTGGGAAAATGTTTCCTCAGGAGCTGGCTCAGAAAATCAAGGGCTACCAGGAGCAGATCGCCTCTCTGAACTCCAAGTGCAAGATGCTGACAATGAAAGCCAAGAACGCCACCATGCTGCTGACGGTGACCGAGGTGGAGGGGCTGCCGGAGGACTTGGACGGGGAGCTCCTCCCAGCCACCTCTGCCCACCCCTCTGTGGTCATGGTAAGTAAGGGTCAAAGCCAGTTTTGCAGCGCGCGGCCGCGGAGCACTCTCCTGTGACTGTACCCTGCTCCTGTCTCCAGGTCCCGCTCTGGCTTATTTTAGGGATCAGTGGTAGGTCTTGCAGACTAGAACTGAAGAACAGTCTCCTTAACTCTCTGCTGCCTTTGGGCCAAAGCCAATACTTGACACTGTAAACAATGACAGTGGAAATAAAGCTATTTGCTTGAGACTAGTGAATTACTTAATGATGTCAGAGGTCAGCCTGCATTTGTTTATAATTTAGCAAGAATTCTGAGAGGCCCTAAGCATCAAAAAATAAATAAAATCCTCTGCACAGTTCTCTAGTCTTGGGGGGTGGGGGGATGAGAGAATCATGCAACGTATATTGTGTGCATTTACTTGAATAGATGTTTAAGAAAATATAGGAGAAAGACTATTGTTAGAAAAATAAGAAAGTAGAAAATCCAAAGTTTAGCTTTGGATTAAAATAAAGAAATTCCATTAATCTCTATCTACATTACTTCCCAATCACTTTGCATCTAAAATGCATTAGTTATTTTGGTTCCTCAGTGTTTTCCAGCCTGTGTATTTTTCACACAAACGTGCTGGGCACGGATAGTGCATAACCGTACGTGGGCTCTTTGGGCGATACAGCACTTAGGGGGGACTTATCGCCCTAGAATATTTGTAATTTGAGACGTCTAAAAAAATCAAGCACTATTTCATAGACCCTTCCTTCATTTATACAATTTATGAGGGTTTTTTAAAGTTATTTATAAAGATACAATCAAGGAAGAGAAAGTAAATCAGAAAAATATTTAATCAACAACAAAACTTTTCATGTGATATGCACCTCCTATCCCTGTTTGTTTTATAAATGGCTCCCAGCATCATATTCATTAGAACCAAATTTTAAATGAAAACACAAAATTTGTATGTAAATATGGGTCTCAGTAATTCTAACCTTTGTTATATAATTGTCTCTGTTTTGACTTATGCGTGAGCAGGTCTCTTGTTACATTGCTAATTGGTTTTTATGTCCTTTGGGCTACCTTTATGTGACAGATGACTGCAGGTCGCTGTCACACTTTGCTGTCACCTGTCACTGAAGAGTCTGGGGAGGAAGGAACCAACAGTGAGATTTCCTCTCCACCTGCCTGTCGTTCCCCTTCACCTGTGGCTAATACAGATGCTTCTGTTAACCAGGTACCGCCCACTTGGCATTCCTTACCTTGGATCCCCGGAGGGGTGCAGAACTCCTTTCTCACTAGACTGTGGGTATGAATCCGAGACTTTGAGGAACACACTGTTAGGTGTGACAGTGGCACAGGCTGTGATTGTCATGTGAGACCACTACTGGCTTTACACATCATCTCCTCTCCAGGGCTCCTGGCAACGAGATGAGCGAGAACTAGGTCACAGAAATTATAGCTGGTTAAGGCTTTATGGCTCCGGTACCTGACAGGCTTCCGTAGTAGAGTACTGCATCCTCCCAGAAAACGAAACGTGTCTGTCACCCTTGTACAGTAACCCGATTCTAGGGCTATTTTAACATGCACTTACCGAAGTTTTGATGCCTACCAGTTCAGATTTTGGAGATGGAAAAGTTCTGTTCATCGTATCACACTTTTTCTTTCTGTACTGATGGCTGTCCAATTTAAAGGGCTGGCTGCCAGGGTATATATTGGAATGCCTGAGCAGATTTGAGTTTTCTCACTTATCTTCCAATCATCTTCAATTTTATTTTTTATAAAATAGGAGTAATACCTTGTTATGAGATACCTTTTAGTATGCCTCATATTAAAATACATTATACCAAATTAAATATGTCAAAAAGTTTTCATGGAAAATATGGGGTAGAAATAAAAAAGACATACAATAATCAAAAAATTTTAATGCATGGTGAGTAATACTATCTTTTCATTCAGCCAAAACAACTAAATATTTTTAACTATGTTACTATGAAATTATGTAAACATTCAAAGAGGTTGAACTGTATTATCAAGGAAGAAACATTAAACAGAAAAGGTTCTATAAACTATATTGCGAATCTATCATATTTTTTATTTTAAGGCAGAAGCATTCAAAATAGGGTTTCTGTGATAAAGATAACCCCTTCTCCTCCCAGAAAGGAGAATAAGGTTGATGAAAGCTTTAGATAAAACAGTTCTCTTGGTAGAAATGTATATAGCTCTAGTGCAGTTACCCATTCACCCATTCATCACATACATTCTGAGGGCCTGTTTGGAATAAAATCTTGTGTGGAGTCCCAGGGAGGGAGGAGACGGCTGCGCTCCCTGACCCCAAGGCCCTTGTAATCTAGAGAGAAAGGGGCCAGAGGACAGACAATAACAAAAGCGATGAGAGGAAATTAAAAGAACAACAGAAATGGAGAAGTTCAGGGTACTCTGGAGGATTTGAGAAACTGTTCTCCAAATTCTGGGTTTAAATGTATTACTCATTGCTTGAGGGTGTTCTTGCCTGTGGTTACAGATATTATTAGGATCATAGAAATATAGCTATAGTCAGCTGTTTAACTGTATAGAAAAAATGTATGCCGACTTTTCTTAAAATTTTCAAATTGAACAACAAACACTGACCTTGACGCTAACTCGATAGGAGGAATATCCCTTTTCTAAAATTATAAGTCCTGATGCTACATGAAAGGTGTCTTTTTGGTGAACGTGAAAACACCACATAAATGGTAAAATGTGCAGACGTTTTTATTATGAAAACTTTAACCGTCAAGCCCAAGCAAATCCCAAAGTTATGAGTGAGATTCTGCTTTATTTTAATCTCATTTGTCACCCCTCCCCCATCACAGGAAACCATCAAATAAATCACATTGTAAACACACTTTTCTGTAATACCACAAATTCCTTTAAAATTTTTTTATTTAGTTTGTGTTAGGCAGCTCTAGGAGGATGCTACTAAAAAGCAAAAGTGTTATGTTTGGTGTTGACCCCACTGTTTATGGCCACACGTTATTTTTCTCCAGTAACCTAATCGGAGAAAAGTAACAAATACAACAGGTCAGACATGCATTGGATTTACAGAATTTTATCTTGACACTGAGGAGAACATTCAGAATCCAAATAAGTTCCAGTATTCAGACTCAAAACACTGTACAGAATGTACACAGCTGTCTCAAGGAGCAGCCAAATATAACTGCTTTATAAAATCGCCGCTGTTAAAAAAAAGGCTTTGGAGAACACTTTCCGCTTCTGTAAGTGGATCTCCGTTATGTAACCGACTGATCACCCCGTTTCAGTGTGTTCTCTCTCTGACAATAGCTGTTAGCCGGGATGTGGTAACATCTTACTTCAGCTTGCTTGAAGGTAGAAATAATGAAGCAGCCCCAGAATCGGCTGCAGACTTCTTGGTCCCCTTAGAACCTTTTTGGCACCAGGGAAGGGTTTCATGGAAGGCAATTTTTCCACGGACTGGGGGTGGGGGTGACAGTTTCAGGGTGATTCAAGTGCATTACATTCAAGCTCACCTCCTGCTATGTGACCCCTGTTCCTAACCATTCTGCAGTCCAGAGGTTGGGGACCCCTGCTTTAGAAGCAAGCCAAGACGTCAGCTCCTGAGAACAGCTGAGGACAGCCTGGGGTTGAAAGGGCCATAGTGTAATGGGTAGAGCACTGGGCTCCAAGTTAAAGGTCAGAGCAGGTTCCGGCTCTTCCTCCTCTAAGCAGAAAGTACTTGGAAAGTCCCTAGGTCTCATTTGTAATGGGAAACAAGGCTACTTCATTCACAAAACTGTGAAAACATTTTCAGTGTGATGTTAATCGTTGAAAGTACCTTTTTGACTGGAAAATGGTAATAAAATGGTAGCTCTAGTTTTCCAAATTTAGTGCCTGAGGAATCCACTGGAGAACAAGTCTCATAACTTAGGCACATAAGCAACAAGAGACATATTTCTGAGGGTGATTCCGCACTATGACAAATGTTGCTTTTATGATAGATTTATTTTATTGAATCTCTGTAGCCCTCAGACAGACCCAGGTTATGCATCTACAAAAGGAGATATATTTTCAAATCCTTTAAAAAATAAAAAAAAAAACAGGAGTTGTCGTTGCCGTCTAACAGGCCTGAACCATACGCACGCACACTCACAATCACACACAGAGGAGCCAGAAAAAAGATGTTTTGGTATCAAATTTATTTTATTCTAGCTCTTTTAAGGACCTTCTTTAAAATAGAACATTTAATTTAAAATGCTTACAACATTTAAAGCAACATTTTCCCCTTGTGGACAGTAATAGTACATAAATGTATGTAAAAATCATAAGAGTTGATGAAGTACTCTTACTTGTATGATCCATGATTACGGGTATGTCTGGCTGTTATTTGCCCAGGAGCGAAAACTAAAGGCATTTCTCCCTTATGGAGCTCACAGCCTGAGAGCGTCAGGCAAGTAGTTTTACAATAGTTGGGTCCCGTCTATGATGGCGGGAAACAGGGTTCAGGGAGCACATGGAGAAAGCAGCGAAGCCAGGCGGCCTTCATTGTTGCTTAAGGATGGCAGGCACCCTTTGGCTGTAATAATGGAGGGCAGGTTAGGCAATTGGGGTGCCCTAGAGCAAGGTGAATTTTTCAGGTGGAAGGAACCACATTAGGAAGGTGTGGTGTCAGGAAGGAAAATGGCCCCAGGCCACAGATTTGGACAAAGATGGGGAGAAATGAAGCTGAGAGGGATGCAAGAAGTACATCCTGAAGGACCTTGGATACCACATCAAAGAACCTGAACTTGATCCAGAAGCTAATAGTTTCACCACTGAGGGAATTTGACTAGGAGCTAGGTACAGAAGTCAGTTTTAGCATGGATCATTCTGGATGAATATGGACAATAGAATGGGGATGCACAAATTCAGAGCCAGGGAAGCTAGTTAGGGGCAGAAGTTGCAGTCTGGCACCAGGCCCAGCCTTGGGATGTAAATGAGAGACACAGCAGGGGGACTGCGGCCACCTGGATGGCACCGCCCCACAGAAAGGAGGCAGCCTCCCCTCAGTTAGTGTTACTGTTGCCGCATGGACACCGAGTCCAGTCTTACCTACTTCCTGGTTTGCAAGAGAAGTCACAAATTTTGATTCTTGTGAAATCTCCTTGTCTCAGTAAAGAGAAATTTAAACAATTTCAAACACTACGTAAGCCAAACTACATGTGTACAGGCCAGAGACAGACCACGGGCCGCCCACTTGCAACCCGGGAATCAAGAAGTTGGTCCTGTCATTAGAATTTGAACCAATGTTGTGGCAAGGGTAGGCGTGAGCACAAGTTCACCCTTATATAAACAGTAGGGTGGAAAGGGAGAGAAGGAATAGAGAGTAAATCCCAAGTTCATAGCTTACGTGAAAGATGGATAATACTTTACCATTTTTCCTAAGTTGATTTCTGATCCTGGAATGTCTTTTACATGTTGAGTCAGAAGAGACTATGGAATATATGTGCACAACTATATATATGAGTGAGGAGCTTATAAATACTCCCATGCTTAAGATTGAGTGGAGAAAAATGACAAAGATTGAATGACAGGGTGGAAAACAGAGGGATTAAAGGAAAGTGTTTCCCAAAAGGATGGCCAGTGGGATTGGGTGCTACTGAGAGGTCAAGCAAGAGAAAGGTTGAAAAAATACCCATTTCGTTTCACAGAGAAGAGCCGCTGATGGTGAGGCAAGAACAATTTCCCTGGATTCACTAGGGCTGAAGCTCGGTTGGGCATTTAGAAGTGGATGGAGGGAGAGAAGGGAATACATCATGTGTAAACTACCATTTTCAGAAACTGGATTATGAAATGAAAGGGAGGAAAGGAAGAACTAGCAGTTACGGATGTGTGTGCTGGTGTATGCCCGTGTGATACTCCATCACCTTGTGATTTGTGAAATTTTCTAATAGATGATTATCCTGCAAGAAGATAGTTATGAAAGAAAGTGTTTGTAGGTGTTTTCTATGGAAACAGTGTCTGTAGGGGTTTTCTAAGGGGTTCTCTCTGCCGAGGAGAAAGTCAGTAGAGGGGGAGAAGACATTAATGGACCAAGACCCTTGAAAGAGCAAGGAAGCTGGCAAGCATGACATAGATAAAGGTGAGTCTGAATATAGACAGACTTTCGGGAATTTAAGAACGTCAGGACTTCGATGGCTTCAGTTGTGTGTCTCTGTGTGTCAGTGTGTGTGTGTCTGTGTGTGCGAGTGTGCACAGACACGCACTCTGGAAAGGAAAGTTCAGTTGAGTCCTGGTTGGGGTTTTCCAAGGGGGTGAAGCAGAGGTCGAAGGCCCAAAGGAAACAAAGGTGTTGTCAAAAGAAAGGTTTAAGTAGCTTTAGATGCAACTAATCTGCGTGGGGTGAACCAATTCGGTGATGACAGGCTATCAAGGGTGAGCAGGACTGAAGTGAGCTGGAAGTGCAGGAGGATAAATGAGTATGAGCTTATCAAGGGATTCATAAATACCAAAGTAATGTACCCAAGATAGGCCCAGGGTGGGGAATGGAGAGGAATCAGTCTCTAGGTTCCCATGTCATCGATAAATGTCAGGGACTTATCTGGAGCCGCAGCAACAGCAACAACATAATTAGAAGGTCTCGTGGCCCTTCAAATAGGACTCCATGGAGTCCTCAGAGCCACCTGAGGCTTGTACAGAGGAGGGAACCAGCGCATGAGATGTGAGTGACTTGTTCCAGTTGTGTGGCTGCATAGGAAGCGAATGTCCCCTGGGATCTCAGGTGTCTTGACTTCTCAGGTGTCAGACTCCTATCTGAATTCATTCTACACCATGACCCTGCCTCTGCCCTCGTCCAGACCCCCAAACACCAGTCCCCTTCCTGCTAGTACCATGATTTCTCAGGTGGCTGGGACCTTTGTCACTACTATTTTACCAAGAAATTATTATCAGTAAAGCTCAGGTATTTTAAATTAACATAATTTTCTTCAATAGTACAGCTGTAAAAGCAGTGAATTTTATAATAGCAATTCCAAGAATGTAAACATTACTCACCAATTCAATTTCTATTAATACATGGATAATCATAGAAACATTTAGAAACACATGCATTGTATGTCTTGGTCTAGATTCCATCATCAACATTAGTAAAACATGTAATACTACTTATAACCCAAGAAATAAAAATAATTCAAAAGCCCAATTTTTCATAATTCACTTTGATTAATTTTTTAATGTACTTTCCAGGAATTGATTAGAAGAAAACCTGTGTTCATTTTTTGTTTCCTAGGGTAGTTTTAACTTCCCCATTATTTTTCCCTTATCTGATATTAAAATATTTAAATTAATTTCTATAAATAATGAGTTCTCAAATATTGAGGATCTGACCATACTTGAAAAATTACTTACTATAGATTTACTTTTACTTAAAGAAAGTACTTTTAAAAATTATTCAAAACTTTAACCAGTGCATTAAGCAACATTTTAGGAATTGCTTAGAGAAGACCATTTAGCTTTTTGTTTTTGTTTTTTGTTTGCTATGGTAGTTAATCAATCTTTAAATATGTGTACCACTTCAATCCTTTGTATTCTGTTTTACCAAATACAAATTTGAATGCATTTTGGCAACTTTTGTTGGTAAATTTGTTGATTTTTTATATATAAACTGAAATTCCAAGGCAACTGTATTGTGCCTTGATAGAGGATCTTTATATTCTTGTCACCAGAATTCACTCTCTTTAATAGTCTGTAGCCCTTGGGACAGATGTGAATCCTAAGCCTGTCCTCCACGTGACAGCACCCATGGCGTGTAGCCTAAACTCCGTCTTCCCCCCCACTCCAGTGCTGTGCTTTGCACCCGCAGGATATTGCCTACTACCAAGCCTTGTCTCCTGAGAGGCTGCAGACAGATGCCGCAAGGATTCACCCCAGCACGTTGCCAGCCCAGGAGTTCCGAGAACCAGGACTGGAGCCGTCTGCCACTGCTAAGCTGGATGATCTGCAGCGTTCCTGGGAGACTTTAAAGAATGTGGTAAGTCATTGACACGTGGAATTGCTTGAGCCTGCCAGACACCGATTCCCTTAGCAGGTGGCTTATGCAATACCTGCGGAGAGTTTACACATCCCGTGCCCAGTTGAGTACCCTCTGTTGGGCCACCGAGGTAAAGCAGTGAGGAAAGAAATGTCCTAATCTAGAAGATAAAAGGCTAGGAAACATTGGGCAATACCCCTCTTCTTCTTCAGATCAGTGAAAAGCAGCGCTCACTCTATGAAGCTCTGGAACGCCAGCAGAAGTACCAGGACTCCCTGCAGTCCATCTCCACAAAGATGGAGGCCATCGAGATGAAGCTCAGCGAGAACCCAGAGCCGGGCAGGAGTCCAGAAAGCCAGATGGCTGAACATCAGGTAAAAATAGCAGTGACTTCAGTTTCCTGCATGATTCAATAGGTGCGCTCTTGTGACTGGGTCGCCAGCCAGGCTTGTGTTTGGGAGAGCAGACTGACATTTTTTTTTTCTTTTTACTCTACCAGTTCTTACAGAGTAAACAAGATTCCAAAGGGTGTAGTTTCCACTCCTGCTTCAGGGAGGGACCTAAGAGGGAAAGAAGGAAATTCAGACTTTGAATCTAATTAAAGAAAGCCACAGGCCTCAAGGTTGCTTTTTTACTTTTTTAATGCAAAGTATATTTCCTTTTAGTTGCCACTTTATTTTTATTTTGTTGCATACTGTTATAAGAATAAAACTACTCCCTACCTCCTCTGGGTATTGTTGTTTTAAGAAATTTAGCCAGTGTGTGCCCAGCACCTCCCTCTATCACTTAAGAGAGTAACTCTCAGACTTCAGTGAGCACAGAAACAGGTGACGATGAAGGGGTTCTAAGTTATAATCTTGTGGTTGTCTCTGACTTGAATCCCTTTTGAAAAGGTTATGTCAACTAGGCAGAACAATAGCTTTACGTGAAGAATAGAGACAATTACATCAACCTAACTCAGAAAGCTATTGTTAAAAATGCATCAATTTAAAATGCATGGTAAGAATGTGCATATATTAAAATTTGGTCCATGCTTTAGCACGTAATCTGCCGTACTGTTAATGCACAATCAGGTATAACTGAGGTGCAAGGGTGCCAGGGCACGCGTTCACCTGAAAGCTCAGTCACCGTGGTGTCGGGCAATGCTGCCTGCCCCCAGCCAGAGCCCAGGAGCATGTGACAACCCTATAAAAAGCCGAAGAAAAGGAAGATATTTTTAGATGCAAATTAAGAGCTCTAAAAGAATGAAGTGATATGTGTATCACATGCTTTAAGAGTGCAACTCTTCCTCTTTCCCCCAATTTACATTCATACGGTTTTAGAACCCAGGATAATCTTGGAATATACTATTGTATGTCCACGTGTGTAGTCTAAGATAAAACTGCATTCTTGTACAAAACAGGACCATGCCATATAACACAAAAATAAAAATGCTTTATCTAAAGGCAGCATATGTAGAAATATGATTTCAGGTTTTTGACACTTTTGTAACTTTGTAAGATAGAGATCAAAGTGCATACCAGCCATTTTAGGCCTTATTATTTTTGGTAAATAATACGAAAATTATTCTGTGGGTCTTGCTGCTATCCCAAAGTCACCCCCAGTCAGTCTGGTTTGGGGAGGGTGCTATAAATATCTGACGTTAAAATCAACCCTCCTTACCTGGCGCACACCGACCACGAGGGCAGTCAGCGAGGTAGGGGACTATCTCAGTGCAGCATTTCGCTGAGCACCACAGTCCTCTTGCCCCGATTCTCCAGTTTTCCAGATGTCAAGGCCGCCTCGTTGTCCTCCGAGCAGCCTCAGTGTGTGCTCTGGGGCTGCCTCTACCGTGCTGCCCCCCCACACACATGCATGCTTCCCTGTCCCTGGAGGCTCCGGAGATTTCTCTCCCTTCTGTCACAGTGTCCTTGGAGCTTCCAAGAAGAATTGGCACACATTATCCAAAGGCTGGAATAGAGCGCGCTTGAGTGTCATTGGTTTAAGATTAGCAGAAGCCTCTGTTTCAGGGAATTGCCTCGTTCAGCTCTCTCTCTCCTTCCGGTCCTCTCTGCCTTTGTTCAAGGCTTATCATTCTTGGGTCCCAGGTGACTGACTGCAGCTCCCCAAAACCTTTCACTGGGTCTCACAGGATTGAGCAACTCTGTGAAAACAGGGTCCTGGTGATTTGCCCTGTGATTTGTCTGGTGACATTCCAGAGTTCTTCATTAAAAATGCCATAATTAGCTCCCAATCACCACTACCATGCCTCTCAAGCATTAGTATAAAAACACACAAGCTAAATGTAGAGCAAATTATTATTTTGTCCAAGGGATTTAATAAAGAAAACTCAAAATTGCACATTAATGCTAAGTATTACAAATCAGAAATGAATCTGTAACTTTTCTTGTACTGGAGACCAACCGTGTGACTTTCTGCCTCTTTCTAAGTTGAGAGTGGTAATGCTAACAACTATAGCCGTGAGGAGATGTAGTTAATTCAATGACGATTGCCTGTTATTTGAGCTTCACAATTGTGTTAATGCTCTCATGAGAGGGAAAGAAATACAAATAGTGTGTAATTTCTCATGTAATCACAAATTTGACATTTTCCATCTGACCTACTTTTGCGGTCAGCACCCAAGTTCTACAAATTCTGGGACAGAGCTGCCCACGTGAAAAGCCAATGGTATCACAATGTCTGAACTGGTTCTTAGCTTCTGGAATGGTAATCCCAGGCACGACTATAGAATTACTGTCTCTCAATTCCAACTGAGCATGGCTAAGAAAGTCCAGCATGCTTTTTAGATTTCCTAAAAATTAGTAGAAACACTTCAATGATTATTTCTTTCCCGACACTCTCTTGGAAGTATTCATGTTTCTTTTCAGAGCTAACTGAAGTCCTACATTTTAAATACTTATCTGAGTCTACTGACTTTGGGTGGCATGTTGTGACTTTCCTGTTATCCTCTCTACATCTCTGATAGATTTGATTTTGAGACATGCATCTGGTTTATAAGCTGTCCTGTGGCTGTTGTTCTGAATGTTAAGCCTTCTGTGACGGGGACCTCCATGGTCATGGGCAGCTGATGCTTTGTAGGCATGCATTGTCTCCGTCACACTGAGCTCAGTGAAGGAAAGCAGACCGAGCACTAGGTTATTTTGTTTTTGTTTTAATGTATACAACAACTCAAGGTTTGAAATAAAGTATGCTGATGTAGATAGTTCTGAAAGTCATGATGAAGTTCATGTTTGCCTTTGGTGTTGAAGCAAACACAAACCCCATGTTCTCTCCAGAGTGTGTCATTTTAGAGAAGCTCAGGGTAGCTCTTGAAACCACCAAAGTGCCATGGACACACCCCCTGCCAACCACAAGCTTGAGAACCACAGACTTGCATCTTACCTTCCTCTCGTTATTTTTGAGTCAGATGTGGTAGGTGAGCAGCTGGCCACCAGCTGAGACAGAGTTATGGGGCAAAGCCATATTTGACTGCCTGGCCTTTTTTTTTTTTATTAAGTGAAGTGAAATTCATATCACATAAAATTAGCCATTTTAAAGTGTATGACTCTGCAGTATATTGTACTTAAACAAGGTCATACAACTACCCCCTCTATCTGGTTTCAAGTTAATTTTCATCACCCCAAAAGAAAACTCCACTCCAATAAGCTTGGCTGCTGGATCTTAAAGTTAAAAACTACAGTTATCTTCCAGAAACATCCACTCCCTCTTGAGAGTAAACAGAAGCATGAACAGAGAGGCTTGACTCTAACAGGATGAAATTAGCAGTTCTAGACTCTTCCATTTCCTAATTCTCTCACTGCATGCTTCAGAACACTCAGAGAACTGCTTCAGAACTTTCTGAGTTGCAAACGGAAGCTGCTGGTGACTTCACTGCACAGCTGATTGGCCAAATCCACTGAGATTAAACGAGGTGGCTTTTTTTTTTTCTGGTTGCTTCATGATTCAGATACATGTTTTCTCTGTCAAGAGTTGGCATTAATTCAATTCGATCTGTTGAGCTCCCACTATGTGCACAGCTAAAATAGATGAACTTTTTCATTAATGTATGATTTAAAAGCCTGCTTTAGGGGAAGAGTGGATTACCAACACATTGTGCAAAAAAAAAAAAAAATGTGTTTGTGGATGACAGTGGTGGGAAGTAGATACAAGGAAACTCTTACAGGCCTTCTGGGAGACAGATTTTGAAAGTTGGGAATGGCAGCAGGAGGCCCGGGTAGGAGGCACTATGATGTGTGTGTGAGGAAAGGTTGGGGGAGAGAATGAGCGTGAACTTGGTGTGAAAGAGCGAGGGGGCTTGTCTTGCTCGTACAGCGGGGTCACTGCAGAAAACGGCAGTGGGGTCCATGTAGTTATGCAGCAGCCCTTAAATTACACAAACCAAATAATGCGAATTATTTTATACTTTTGGCAAGCAAGTGCCAAGCATTATTATAAAGTAGTAGAAAAGAACTTACTGGACAGAAAGCATTTTGAATATATAATAAGTAAGATCAGTCTGTAATTCTTTACAATCCCATTAAAATATCCCAGCAAGTTCTTTCATAGAGATTGACAAGCTAATTCTAAAATATATCACGAATGTATGAAAAGATATATGTCAACATTTGAAAGGGTCAAGAATAGCCAAGGCAACCCAGAAGAGGATGAATAAAGTTGGCGGATGTGTCCCGCCAGAGTGACACTCACGAAGCTACAGTAGCCTTGGAAGTGTGGAGCTGACACAGACGGCCAGCTGGGGCCCGGGAACAGAGTTAGAAGCAGAAGCGCACTCACCTCTGCACAGACACTTGGCTTATGTCAAAAATTATGCCTCAAAACACTGAATAAAAACATAATTTCTAAGTAAATAATGCAGAGTTAATGTCCATATCCATTAAAAAAAAATTTGACCCCTGCCGACAATGGACACCAAGATTAAGTTCAAGTGGATTGTAGATCTAAATGTGAAGGTAAAAGAAAAAGTTTTAAAAGAGTGTTTCTCAAACTATCTGTAGTGAATAACTTAAAAATTTTTAAGAGAAATATTCTAAACCATCACAGATCAGTATGTTAGTAAAATAAAATAAAACACTGCTTGCATATCGAGTCAACGTCAAGATGTTAGAAAAGTTTCCTAACATTTATCCACAATAGCTTTACCCTGCCATGAACTGGTGATAGACATTTTGCAGACTAATACCGTTTCTTGGACCACACTTTGAAAAGCATTCTTCTAGAAGAATGTGAGAATGTGTTCATGATTTGGCGGTAGGCAAAGATCTCATAGATAGGACACCAAAAGCCTTAACTTTTCCAGTGGAAGAAAATATTGATGGATTTCGGACAACAATCAAGTCAAGAACCTCTGTTTATCAAAAGGCACCCTCAAGCAGGTCTTTTCCCATTAAGGGGCACCTAGTTCACAAAGTAGAAACAGATGTTTGAAAAACGTAAAACCAAAAGAAACACCAGTACTCGTTTTTTTAAAGTTTAATCTGTACTTTTTTTTCCATTACCATTTAGTTCCTTTATGTCCCCCTTCCCCCAGAAAACTTTTTTTATTGGTTGATTTTTAGAGAGAGAGAGAGAGAGAGAAGAAGGGAGAAAAATAGACAGAGATTGATTTTTGTTGTTCCATTTACTTATGCATTCATTGGTTGATTCCTGTATGTGCCCTGGCCGGGGATCAAACCTACAACCTTAATGTATGGGGATGATGCTCTAACCAACTGAGCGACTCCAGCCAGGGGAACAGGCACTCTTATCCAGAGTAAATAAACCTCTCTACACGTCAACAAAAAAGGGAAAGGCTCCAATAGAAAATGAGCAAAAGATTTTTGGGAAGTAGTCATCAAAGAGGATATTCAGGTGTCCAGTAAGCATAGGGAAAAGTGCTCAATCTCATTAGTCATCAAGGAAATGCAGATTAAAAGTACAACGAGATTACTACTATGAACCCACTAGAAAGGCTTAAATGCAAAAGATCCACAATCCAAGTGGCCGTGGGATATGCTACAGTGATGAAAATGACCAGCTCTTTCTCCACGTGACATGACAGACTTCCACAATCGTGATGGATTGAAGGAAGCCAGACACAAAACGGTACATCAGGTCAAAAACAGACAAAATTAATCTGTGACATATACAAGCCAACACCTTGGTGATCTTTCGGATGGAGGGAGGTGGTGACAGGGAGGAGGGCCGGGGGCTTGTCGAGTCCTGGAGTGTTCTTGTTTCTTGATCGGGTGGCAGAAGCATCAACGGGTATGCACAGTTTCTAAGAATTCATAGATCTGTATCTTTAGTATGGGCACTAAGTGCATCTAATAATGTGAGTATAACTGTTTATATTTTTAAAAAGTTAAACCTGATGACATTTGCTCTTAAAGAAAGAGGTTTATTTGCTGTTGCTTTTTAAAAATACTTACAGAGAGCCTACAACAAGAAGGCACCGTGCTTACAGTGAAGCCCGATGTCCGACAGAGGACGTGGGAATTGCGCCAGTGGGGCCCGTTGGAAACAAAGGGAACTAAAGCCCCTTCTGCACTGAGGCCTGATTTTCTGACACACCTTTTAAATCCTAACTGAGAATTTTTCCTGCCAAGATTACAGCTATCTTGAGCAAGTCATAAAAGATGAAAACTGGGAAATAAAACCCATGTATAATCGTGATACATGTCAATCAGAAAGACAGGGTGCTTGCTACTGTACAGAAATTGCTACGGGTCCTGGAGTAACTATTAAGGAAGGCAGGACTGTATGAGCTGGAAGGGTGTGTGGTGGAACTAGAGGTAGGCAGGGGTGAGACCCTACAGGCATGAGAAGGAGCTTGGACTTTATTTTATAGGCAATAGGCCACCAAGTATTTTGCAGTAGGGGAGTGAGAAGATCTGATTTACCTTTTTAAAAGCTCACGCTAATGACTTTGTGAAGAGCAGAGTGGAGAGACAAGAATGTGAGTGGGTAGTTCAAGGTAGCAATAGACTGAGAGCAATTCAGGTAAGGGAGTCAGCTCTGCTGTAGGTGGGGGCAGAGGAGATACACAGATACAGAAGGTAGAGGCTGGAGATAAAAGCAATTGGATTTGGTGTGGGATTGCAGTGAGCCAGTGGAGAGAAGAAAGTGTGCTTGCTCCTAGGTCTGGAGGTGGAGCAGTGAGGAGAAGGGTGGTGCTGTTTACTGAGGTGGGGAAGACAGGAGAGGAAGCAGGCTTGATGCCTTATAGGAGGGAGCCACCCACGAAATGCCAAATGAGTCTGTTGAATATACCAGCCTGATCCTGAGGACAGATGTCCAGGTTAGGGATGTACCTTTGGAAGTGTTCATTCAGCCTTAGAAACTTTTTAAAGCCTTGGGAAGGCATCTCACGTGGGAGAGACTGTGAAGAGAGAAAAGAGGGCTGGAAGTTAGTCCTGTGAAACCTGAAGTTTTAGAGTTGGGGAGCAAAGGAGGAAAATGAGGAGAGGACGATGACATAGGAAGAGGTGGCAGATTTCTCCCTTCTTGTATAAAGTGAGTTTGGGGTTAAAATGCATGGCTGCCTCGAACTTGGGGAAATTTGGAGTGGGAAAAATCCTGTTGAGGAAGAAAATGATGAGTGTCATTTTCAACATAGAATTGTAGATGCAAACATTAATTGAGCATATCCCTTTCGTGATATAGATGAGCCTATTGAAGACCAGAGAGATTGATTAAATTGTCCCATTCTTTTAAATTAGTGACAGGAACGGTTCTGAAATCAGAAATTTTCTGACACTTAGTCTGGTATTTTCATTTTGAAACTTGGTTAGTAGGCCCCCTATTTGCTGGTTGAACGCCCAAACGTGAAATATATTCACTAATCTCAGTCGGTGTGAGACTCAGCCCGCGATCAATCGGATTTCTTAGTCCCCCCAAAAATGCGTACATGAGTGTGATTCCAGCCTTCCCTGCAGGCTCTGATGGACGAGATTCTCATGCTCCAAGAGGAAATCGGTGAGCTGCAGGCATTTCTCGCAGAGGAGCTGGTGTCCCAGTCCCCAGAGTGCGACCCTGCGGAACAGCTGGCCTTGCAGTCCACGCTCACCGTCTTAGCTGAGCGCATGTCCACCATCAAGATGAAAGCATCGGGGAAGCGGCAGCTTTTGGAGGTAACAAGTAACTCCAAAGCCCCTCGTGTCCGTCTCTTGGAGTCGCGTTGGCAAGTGTGTGGGTAACTTATGTGACCTGCAGTTTCACTGTTCCTCGCTCTCCGGAAGCCTGTTTGGTGTCTCAGGAGGGTCTTGGGAACAGAGCACTGAGTCAGTGTGCTGCTGTGAATGCTGTGAATACGTCTCTTCACCCCCCTCTGCTACATTTCAGCATGAAAAATTGAGAATGTAGAAAGCGAATACTTGGGTAGACATGGGCCTTGCAAAGAATCATTGTAGAAGGTTGACACAATGGTTTGCTGTGTTTAAAAATAAGAGCACTCTTTGAATAGTATCACTAATGGTGTGAAGAATACATGTGTAGTCACCATTAGCCAATTCAAGTGTGCCGATTCGTGAACATTTATTATTTTCTTTGTCCTTTTATAATTGCTGGCCCTAAATATATATGATACTAGACCTGAGACTCTATAAGACCTGTAGACTCGAGTGTGTCTCCTTGTACCTCTGGGGCATAAATAGTTCTGAATACGTTTCTCGCTACATGAACTTCTATTTTATTTAGCTGCTGACTATGCTATGATTCAATTAGCCATGGCCCTCCTATTGGATATGTAGGCTCTTTCTAGTTTTACTGTTACAAGATTACTCAGATCATATATTTGTGTATTTCTCATTTGGAAGAAATTTAAAATCGATGAGTCTGTTCTATTTAAATTTTATTTTAAACTAATTTTAAATCTAATTTAAAATAAGAATAATAAATTATTCATAAAATAATTTTTAAAGTAAGGTATTTAGAGTACCTTATCTTAAGAATTAACTTTATAATTTATTAATATCGTTCTCAATCACTCTATGAAACATTTGTGGGGTTTCAAAATATACTGATTAGTTTTGATTTTTTTAAAATATGAATCATTTGCCACCATTGAAAAGAAAAGCAGAAATCTAACCAAAAAATGAATTTCTGCATTCATTCAAGAAACTAGTAACACTGGGCCACTCTTCTTGAAGGGAATCAGTTGCCTGCAATTGATGCTACCTTTTTAGGTGGGCCATATGTTCTTCAGTTTGCCACAGTCCCCACCACTCCCTACAGTTTCCCCAACATTTAAGCCATGTACCTATTTCCATTTACCAACCATCTTATGCCATTGTTTTATTCTAATCCTTGATCAATTTTCACCATTCATACTATCTGCCTGATCCTGCAGGTATATCGTTTAAGAACGTTGAAACTCTCAGTACACACTAGACTCATTGGAGAAGACTTTTAAAAATATACATCTTGAGACTCACCTTCAGAAATTCTCATTTATTTCTCTCGTATGTGATCCAAGAATAGGTTTTCCTGGGTTGTTTGTTTGGTTGCAGTTTCACTGTGTATTCTGAGGAACAGCCAGGGCTGAGAACCATTGCTCTATCGTGTTGAATCCTAATGATTTTACCTCTGGGTGAGCGAGCTAACTTCTGCTTAATTCATTAGGAGAAATTAAATGATCAGCTGGAGGAACAGAGACAGGAGCAGGCCCTGCAGAGGTATCGCTCTGAAGTCGACAAGCTGGACGACTGGCTCTTAAGCACCAAGGCCACCCTGGACGTTGCTCTGGGCACCTCCAAGGAGCCCATGGACATGGAGGCCCAGCTGGTGGACTGCCAGGTACAGAATCATCCCGAAGGAGTATGGCAGCACCACAAAGCACACAATTTTTAAATGTGAAACGTGATGGTAAAAAGGCTTGATGTGGTTGTGTGATTTTTACAACCCCATATATTTTCTATGTTTAGAGAGTAGAAGAGCAATATCTTATAAAAGCTGACATGAACTTCAGGCTTGAACTTTGTCTTTTGAAAAATTTTACCAATAGTTCCTAATCTTTAGAAAATCTTCAGCTTCCTAGAGGGATTTTTAAAAAGACTATATTTGGGGCTAATAAGAAATACAAAGCCAATGAGAAGGATTAGTGAGTAAGACTGGAGTTAAACACAGCAGGAGATGTTCCTAGGTGTTCTGCAGTTTTGGTTCTAATTCTGATTTATTTTTTGGAAAACTTGGAAAAACTGTCAGTTATAGGCAGACAAATGGAACATAGGACAGTTGTCTTTTTGGAGCAGAGAATTTCTCTGATGTGAGGTCTCTTGGAATTCAGGGATAATGATTTTAAGGGCTTATTGTAATATTATTTTCTTACCTCTTTGTTTTGAAAAATTTCAGACACACATATAAGTGTAGAGAATATCTCTAATGATCTCCACATGCCAATCGATGAATCCAAAGACTGTGAACATATTATACCTCATACATGGATGATGCCTGCCTTACGATCTCTTTCATTTAACTAGCAAGCCTCTAGCAAATCCTACCTAATCTGCAGGGGTAAATATCAGTAAGCATGACTTCATATTTATCCCATTTAGGGTTAGAGGAAATACACAAAAACCATTAATTAATGGACGTTATCTTTTTTCTTAATGTGAAGTAATCCATTTTGGACATTTCTTTTATGATTTGAGATTTATTGTAACACTCACCGTTAGAGTTTGAATTTTTAAATTCCTCGGGCAACTTGCCCACGTGTATTCAAAGCATTATTAGTCTCTGCTTTGATGCCAGACAGCAGAGAGCCACGGGACGGTGTTTTCTAGTCTGTAGATCATATTTCCTAAAGTTTCCTTCTAGAAAGAAACACCTATTTTTAGCATTTCCTCTTGGCACTTGAAATTACCACACGTGCTGGCACTTCCAAATATGTTTGCTTCACTCCCACCTCTCCCTTTTGGATACCTCTATTTTTATCGTTATACAAAGTCCATAATTTAAACAACACATTTCAGGACTTTTACCAAGTACTAAAATGGTCTTTTGACAAAAAATGGTCTTTTCACAATATTTTTGGAAACTGAAGCATATGGAATCACACAAATAAGCAACAGTTCCTCAGTCAATTGAAGTCTAATATTTGAGCCAGTTGTATAATTGCATCTGTGGCTATTACACACAGTTAGGGCCAAATCGTGATGTCTGGTGCTCTGGACACTTTGCTTCCATGCGTCCCTTCTTCCGTTGAAAATACTAAAAATTATATTTTTATTTTACAACTGCTTTGGTACAAAGACTAATATAATCCAAGGTAGATTCATTTTTCCTTCTGATTTTACTTTTTATTTTTTAAAGATATTATTTATTTATTTTTAGAGAGAGAGGAGGAGAGAGAGAAAAAGAGGGAGAGAAACTGATTGATGTGCGAAAGACGCATCAATGAGTTGCCTCTTGCAGGCCCCCAACCAGGCATGTGCCCTGACTGGGGATCGAACTGGTGATCTTTTGGTTCACAGGCTTGCGCTCAATCCACTGAGCCACACTGGCCAGGGATAGTTTTTTCTTCTGATTTTAAAAGAAATTACAATTACAATGTTTTCTTGGGCCCCCCAAAGTATTATGGACCCTCACCACTGTCTCAGCTCTGCCTAGTAAAGACGTCAGTCCTGCACAGAATTATATTAATTTCTCAAAAATAATACTCGGGGTATCATCCTTTAAACCCCATTGCATAAAAAATTTCACTCTTTTATTGAGTGCTAGATGCTTGATTCAAACTGATATTCTTAAAAATTTCTAGGCAGCAATTCTGATTTTGTACAGGGAAATAAAATACTTTTCTCATTAAAAAATTACTTGATTGAAAATTACTTGGTAAATTAGGAAGTGCTTTTGAGAGAGTTTAGAGTGAGGATATAAAAATAGAACAATTTCTGTAGGAAATAAAATGAGTATTACTTGTTTTGCTTGATTTGTTTTGTTGGTGTTTGGTTTTGTTTTAAATCTTAACTTGGAAGAATGGAGACTATTTTGCTGCTTCTCTGGACTTAGCCTCTGTTTTGGAAGAAAACATTCAGAAATGTATGGTTAAAAATATATCATAAAAGAAACAAACACAAATATAAAAGTCGAGAAACAAGAATAGCAATCTGAAAAACAAAATTGACCCAAAGAGGCAACGTTTTGAAAGGGAAGCCTTTTTAAATTGACAAGAAAATAGCTGATCCTGTGAAGTCTTTACTGTTACGAGCCATAAGCATCACAATCTAACAAGAAAATAATAACATAATTGTAATAATGGGATAGCACTAAGGCCTGGCCTTTTCTCCCTGTCTGTTGATTATAAAAAAATGGACTTCCAATGTGTTTTTCCAATATATTTTTTAGTATATAACATCTAGCCTTGAATAAGAGAGAAATCAATAAGCTTAAGAGAGTTTAAAAAAATCTACCCACTACTCTTCAAGGCTGTAGGAAATCTAGGACAGAAAACGTGAAAGCATATTCTTCTGATGAAAGACGGGCGAAGTGCTCTGTGTCCCTGGGAGAAGCGGTCTCTGCAGAGGCCGGCAGGGTGTGTGAGTTTCACCCTCATCTCTGTTGTCCTAGAACATGCTGGTGGAAATAGAGCAGAAGGTGGTGGCCTTGTCGGAGCTCTCAGCCCACAATGAAAACCTGCTGCTGGAGGGCAAGGCTCACACGAAGGATGAGGCTGAGCAGCTGGCCGTAAAGCTGAGAACCCTCAAGGGGAGCCTGCTGGAGCTGCAGAGAGCCCTGCATGACAAGCAGCTTAACATCCAGGTGAGGGCTCCAGCCGCTGACAGGGTGTTGCGAGGACAAGTGACGGCTTGCGCATCGCTGGCATGCCTTTTCTGAGCCTGTCCATGTAAGGGAAAGGTGGGGATGATGCATACTTTTCTGCACATACCTGCTTTACACAAACTTTGGCATAGATTTTCAAATGGTTTTGTAAGGACTGTTTAAATTTGTGGACCTGAGGATTGCAGTGCAGGAAAAGAATTAAAAATAAATATTAGAATCTAGCAAATATAATTTTAAAAAGGATTTAAACACAATTCATGCATTAAGATATTCTGAAACATTTTTGTATTTTTTCTTGTATTTCTCTTACATTCCACTTTTTAGATGCACTTAGACTTGTATTTAGGACCTACACCTTTAGAATTGTCATGTATTCCA
This sequence comes from Desmodus rotundus, assembly GCF_022682495.2. Lineage (NCBI taxonomy): Eukaryota > Metazoa > Chordata > Mammalia > Chiroptera > Phyllostomidae > Desmodus > Desmodus rotundus. The sequence goes on along the minus strand of NC_071397.1, from coordinate 93,132,735 downwards.
GGTGAACTGAACATTTTTACTCTCATGTAGCGACCTTAACATTCCCTTGTAGTGGTTTTTGTTTCTCATTACCGGAGCTTTGGAAGGATAGTATTTGCCCGGTGTATCTTTTAACTTTCCTTTGATTTCAGTATTTCTGTGTCCTGTTGTTTTAGATTTGATTCTTTTAAAGATTTGATTTATTTATTTTTAGAGAAGGGAAGGGAGGGAGAAAGAGATGGAGAGAAACATGATATGTGAGAGAAACATCAATCTGTTGTCTCTTGTTGTCTCTTGTACACCCCCAACAGGAGACCTGGCCCACAACCAGGCATGTGCCCTGACCAGGAATCGAACAGGTGACCTTTCGGTTCAAAGGCCGATGCTCAGTGCTCTGAGCCACACCAGTGAGGGCGAGATTTGATTCTTTTGAAGAACACTTAACTGTATTTTGTTGGTTTGAAAGATTTTACCTAATTATAAAATCTCTGACTTTTAAAAGATAGGTTTGGTCCAGTTAGATTTATTGCAATTACTGTTATTTTGAGCTTTTATCACCTTACTTTTTGTTTTATGTTTTTCCTGCTCCTTTTATTTTTCTCCTTTTTAACCCTTGTTTTAAGTGGCTGAGTGTTTTTCTTTGTTTTTGTTTTTTCACCCTCTACCTTCTACCACGCATATCCAGTGCATTCTAAGTTTACGTCTTAATCTCTGCCCAGATCAGCGTGAGGAATGACTAGATCAGATTTTAAGCACTTTAAGGGACCAGGGAAGAAGCTGGGAGACCAGTTAAGAAGCATAGTGCACAGGTAGAAATGATGAGAACTTCTCAGATTCTGGATAATTGGGAAGACGAAAACTATCTGAAGAAGAGCCTCAAGAGGGGGAAGAATAGTAAGGTGAGCAGTTTAATTTTGGACAGGTGAATTTGGAGAAGCCCATTACATTTCTAGTAGTGGTGGGGATTCAGGGGAGAGACCTAGACTGGGGTCATCGTCCTCTAGATGGTCCTTAAAAGCATGAGATTTGATGAGCTCACCAAGGGAGTAACGGGAGAACATGAAGAGCAAGGTCCTCGAACCCAGCCCTGGGATGCCCCAGTGGTGAGAGTTTGGAAGATGTGGAGGAGCCCACAAGAAAGACTGAAAAAGAGAAACCAGTAATCCAGGGACTGGCTTCATGGAAGACAATTTTCCCACAGATGGGATGCGGGGAGGGGAGACTGGAGGTGCCCGGGCAGAATTGTGAGCAAAGCTTTGCTAGCTCCCTTCGGCTCACCTCCTGCTGTGCAGCCTGGCTCCTAAAAGGCCACAGTACCGGTACCGGCACACAGCCCAGGGGTTGGGGGCCCCTGATAGACAGGGAGCAACATGCAGGTCCCCTGGGGCCTCAGCAACAGCTGTTTTTCAGTGGAGGAGCTCAGGCAAAGGCTCCAGAACGATGGTGAGAAAGGGAGGGGAGGCGCTGGGGAGGCAGCAGGCAGGCGGCTCCAGAGTTTCACGGCAAAGGAGAACAGGGACTGGAAAAAGCTATACAAAGTGGGTCTAGGGAAATCTGTTTCATGTGAAGATCAGAAGAAGAATGGCAGACAACCACAAGCCGGACTGCACACAAAGGCAGGAAGATGCACACACGTGTGCAAACACACATGCACACTCCCCCCACAGAATGAGTGCCTGTGTGTCTTTCGTCCCGGGAGCAAAACCTGCACCAGAAATCTGGGCAGAGCTAGACTCCTGAGACGTCGGCTGCTGGTGCTGGGGCTTCAGGGTGGCGACCAAGCCCAGGGTACTGCCCCCTTGCCTGAGTCCAGGCCGAGCACGTCCACCCCGCACTGTGGAAACTGCCCCTGGACATAGCCTCCACCCACGTCTGTCTTGCTCTGTCTTGCCTGCTCAGGCTCTCTGTCTGTCTGTCTGTCTCTCTCAATGACTTGTTTCCATGGACATAACTCAGTAGAGGAAAAATCGATGAAAAAGAGGTGAGATTGCAAGTACAGACTCGTGTAGGAGGGAGAAGAGATCAAAGGGGAGGGGTGGTCTTAGAACCCCAGTGTCAGGAGGGAGGGAGACTCCCGTACCTGGGTGCAAAGGCCAGCAGGGGAGGGGGCGCCAGGATTGAGGTGGGTATGCAATGCACAGAGGGGCTGTGATTGCTTCTATTTTCTCAGGGTATGTAACTTTTTGCAGACTAAACCACGTATTTCCAGTTCTTCGCTAACTGCATGACTTTATGATCTGAAGCATCAAACCTAATCAGTAGAAAACTACTGGGAGCAATAGTTTCCTATCTGGGAGAGCTCTTACTTACAAAGCTGCAGTTGTGCCCTCCCGCTGGGGGCAGGTAGGGCGGCCTTACTGGCACACGGGCACCTGGAGGGAGGGACTGAAGGGCTGGGGCACACGTCCCAGGGCCTCCGGGCCGGGGACAGGGATTGAAACTAGTGAAGCAGGCCCAGTCAGGACCTGGGCACGCTGGTCTCAAGTCAGAGAGGCAGCGGTGAGCTCCAGCTGCTGTCATACGAGGATTTATAGTCAGCATGGCTAGATCTTCCAGAGAAGGAAATTTGGATTTATAGCTAAAGCCTTCCGATTTAAAAACATTTAATTCTAAAATTTAAAAATAATGTGTGCGCCAAATAAAGCATATCCAGAAGCCAGACCTGGTTCTTGGGCCATCACTTTGGAATAGCAAACTGCTGCTCACTGGTATTCACCAGGGACCTGGGGCAAGATCCTTGAGCTTCCTTTTCTTACAGATCAGTTTCCTCATCTGTAAAATGGGGATAATACTAGTATTTACCTTTTAAAAATCCTGAGACTTTTAATGCAAGTAATGGTTATAGTAAGTGCTCAAATCGCAGTGAGTATAATAATGGATAACAGGTAACAGTTTGCAAACCACATTCTTTGTGAGGAAAGGACTCCTGACATGCTTGAAGGCTGCGCTTGAGACGGCCTTGAGACTAGTGGAGCGGGGCTGGGTGTGCTGCCAGCCGCCCTGGCTGCTCACACCTGGCGGGTCCTGCCCATAGCTGGCAGGTCCTGTCCATACCTGGCAGGTCCTGCTCACACCTGGCGGGTCCTGCCCACAACTGGCAGGTCCTGTCCATACCTGGCGGGTCCTGTCCATACCTGGCGGGTCCTGCCCAGCGCCACAGAGGTTCTTCAGACTGAGTCAAGTCCCGATTCTGCTGTAAGCTTTCCCGAGGATCCCGATGTATACACTGTCAACACAGGGAAAAATGGTCATGTTTTACTGCGTTGAAATTAGTCAGTGTTCATTTTTAAAATAATTGTAAGTTACACCATCTTTCATCTAATAAGTCTCTGGCATGTAAAATTTTGTTGGCTTTTTAACATAGAATTACACCTTTTTGAAGAGAGTATTTTCCTAGGGACAGGACTGAAAGGAATGCTGTGTGTATTATCACTGCCAAGGAAAGGACCTGAAATTAACTAATTAACTAATTTCAGGTCCTTCTGTTGACCTGAAATTAGCTAATGGGTGTTGGGGTAAAATCATCTTCCACTGAATGTAGGTGTTAGCGAAGGTGTGCCCCTCACTCAGCTGGGACTCGCCTGAGTCAGGAGGGCTGGACTAGCTTCCTAACCTGAGAGGGGCCGGAAGCACATCATTTCTCAAAGCTCTGTATCTGTGAGGCGGCCTGTTTGCCAAGGCCATTCTTTTAAACTAATTGGATTTCTGTTTGTATCCATGAATAACCAACCTCTTTAGCACCCCCTCCTCCATAGGTTCCTTCTCTGTATGAAGGGATACAGGACCTACTGGCATATAATAATCTCTTGAAGTACGTGTTATCTTTTCTTTGCAAGAAGTTCCGGTCATTTCACACATTATCATCCATCCAAGGGAGCAGACAGTTAGCCCTATACATATAATGAAATGCTTTATAAAGAAACGTTTTATTTAATGTTTAGCATTTTCCAATCTTCATTCATCTTCCACGGAATGTTCCTGGCAAAAGAGGCTACTGTTCTAGTATTTCCAAAATAAACAGCTAGGTAGCTCCACCCAGGGAGGATTCTGGAGACAGAAGTCACTTCCGATTCCCAGGCCAGGAGAGAAAACTGTTATCAAACCTCAGAGAAAGTAATTACTATTATTTTCTCCCTTCTGTTAGTGTCTTCTCATGCCAAAGGGAAAAAGAATGACATCTGAGCTGGATTCTTAATCCTCCTGTTTTTTCTTTTTCTTCTTGTGGTCTAAGTGTTATGTTTCAAAGTGACTAAATCAGCCCGAGAAAAATGCACTAACTGAAAAACCAACCTAACCACCTAGAAAATACACACTCGGCATTTGCTTCTGATGTCGCATAATTTCTTTCTCTTTAAAGCTGTGAATTCAGTTAGCCAGCTATGCCTTGCCTTTCCAGACGGTAAGTCCTAGAGTTTGAATATGTGTTCGTCGTGCATGTAAAGGGGTTAACCCGTCCCTAAGACCTAACATTGCAATTGTCCTTTCTCTAAGCGCAAATTCGGTGTGAGAAACTTGAAAGAGTAGCTCTCAGTCAGACAGTAGGAACCCGTGTAGAAGGGTGAGGTGGTGAGCTGAGGAGTCGCCACTCGAGTTTTCAGCTCTGAAAACAAACCTTTTCTAAGAACAAAGCGGAGAGGAAGTGATCGGATCCCACACAAGAGAGGCATTCTCTACAGGTCCTTGTCGACCTGTGGCATCGTTCTTGCCAGAAGGTCCAGGATCTCTCAGAGCTTTTTCTGGGCAGACGGTGCATCTCAGATGGAGAGAGTCTGTTTCATGTAGAAACTTATGGGCATCAGCACCAGAAGAGTGTCGATCCACCCCACGCCTCCCACCTTCAGGAAAATCACTGCCTTTCTGTGATGGGCTTTCCTGGAGGAGTGAGGAATATTCTGAACTGGGTGTTCCTAACCACCCATTGTGAGGGTCTTGTGAAATGCAAATAGCATTTTTTAGACTGATGGCACCTGCACTGTTCTGTCTACATCACCTTCTCTTGCTGGGAAGCTGGATCATCTTAAAGGGAAGGAAGTACCTGTGAGTTAAGGTGGCTCAGACCCTGGGAGAGGATTGCCTATAGTATCCCCTGTATGCTTCATCATTTCCTTCAGTTTATTTCCCTTCAAGCACTGATACCAACTTTGAAAAGTTTATTATCTCAACATTTTCTCAAACATTGTACAATTTAATCCTAGGATTTTCATGAATGGAAGGGTAAACAGATCCCATCTATTTTCCTGTAATAATGTCTACATAAAAAAAGTCCAAACCTGAGAGTTCTTGTAAGAGTTTATTTGAGCCAAACTGACGGCATATGCCAGGGAGCAGGATCTCAGATGCTCTGGAGAATAACATTTGTGCAGTTTCTTTCTTGCATTTGAAACTAAGGAGGGGAGGTAAGGAAGATTATATGGAGGTGGGAGAAAACAAGGCGGGGATTGGATTACAGGACAGTTAACAAGGTTATGTCCAGGGTGATGTGGATTATTTCAAAGGGTGTGACCTAAATGCACAGGAAGATGGACAGGGCTTGCTCAGGGTAAAGATGGGCGTGGGGCATGACTTCCCACCCTGAATGGCCCCTTTGGGAATTTATGATCAGAGCACCCTGTGAGGTTACTTCCCATAGAACTCTTTCGTTTTCCATCCATAATCGTTAGTGTAAAATTCTGAAAATAAGAGGGAGATCAGGGTCTTAGTGGGCACTCTGGCAGGATGAGCTGCGTGAGCTGGGGTGGCTGGGTCCCCTTCTGTGATCGGACTTGGCAGAGAGGCAAAGGACAGGAGCAGCAGCTCCAGAACTAGGCAGCAGGGCCACTGCTCTATGAAAACTACCTAAAAATGTCCCCCGTCTCTGTCCCCTCCCCCCCTTCCCTGTGCTCTAGCCACACCTGGTGCTTCAGTGCTATTGCTGCCTGTGAGAGGCCAACTTTCTTTCTTCCAACGTCTTCACTCCAGCTGTTCCCAAGTCCTGGAGGGCCCTCCCCCTAGATCTTTGCCCTTATTGGGTGCTCGGGCCCTTGTCCCCTCTGAAGATGCCTTCTCAGAGCATCCTCAGAAACCCTTCCCCTTCTCTTTCTATCCCATTGTCTGATTTCCTGTTCTTGGTGAGCTTCTCTCACTTTCTCTGGTTTGTTTATTGTTTATCTCCCCAGCAGAGCCCCTGTCTGGCTCCTTCTTGGCAAAGTATCCCCAGTGCCTAGAACAGTGACTGACAGACAGCGGGTATTTAATAAGTACTTAGTGAATGAGCTATCTTCAGGTTGTGTACTTTATCATTTGACATACACACCTATGTGTGTATAGAAAATCTCTCATTCAGAACCAATTCCATTCCTGTATGCCGTATGCCAGGGCCTTCCAAATCCCATCAGAAAAATCAAGCAGGAAGGATAAATTTCTGCCAATAATACTTACCTTTGCCTTTTTCCTTTCTTGAAGCCAGTGGTGGGAGCAGATGGCATTGGGGTCTGGTGGCGTTAGTAGAGGAAATGAGATCTAGAGTTACTGTGTTCTTGTGGAAAGCATTCTAGAATAACATCCGGTGACCACATCAGTCAGCTGAAAGGCCCAGCCTCTAAATAGGCAGTTTCCCCCTCAAATACGTCTGAGTATAATCGTCTATTTATTATTCTCCCTCCTGCAAATGCCATAAATTTGATGGGTTTTGTGTTACCATTTTTTAAAAAATGCGGTTTCACATCCAAATGGAACCGCTTTAGTATTAAACCAGCTACACTCAAGTCGTCGTAACTTCGCTGTGGTTAGGGTTTTCCTGTGGATTGCATGACTCTTGATTTCTGCCTCGTGAAAAACAGGGAACAGCACCGCAGAAGGAGGAGAGCGACGGGGATGCCACCGCCACCCAGAGGCCCGGTGTCCAGGAATGGCTGGCCCAAGCTCGCTCCGCATGGGCGCACCAGCGACAGAGCAGTCTCCAGCAACAAAAAGTAAAGCACGTCCTCCCTCCCTCCGGCCTGCAGGTCCGCCCAGCAAACCCTTGAGCAAAATGTTACTTGTGTGCTAAAGACAGACGCACCTTTGTCTTCCTTTTGGACAGACTTGGCTAAATGTTTCAACTACTTATTTGTGACCACAGGAATGCTTGGTCATTTGAAAGTCTATTATTCTTTAACAAAAGCTTTAAAAGTAGTGTAACAATTAAAGTCCTCCTTATCAAGATTACCTCCTCTATTTTCAGACTTGCCCCAATTTCAGACTATTTTATATAAAACCTCAGGAAGGCCTGTGAGAATTGGTGAAAGTCTGAGTTACATGTTTTTTAAAGAAATGCAATTAATTTTTACTTTCAAGTAGATTCCAACACAAAATAAGATTGCAAATTATTGCCCAGTGGGGAAAAAAAATGAGTTTTGATGAGTAAGAATGATTTCCCATTGATAAATTAACTTCATGTGTTGGGCATATCAATTTTTTTTCAAAGAGTAAAGGCATCTATCATAAAATATGAAGAAGTATTGATGAAGGAAGCAGGCAATTAAAGAGCAGCTGCTCTCAAGCCTCCATGTCGGCAGCTCAAAGGTGATATTAATTTTGAAAAATGAAAGTGCATTTCTTACCACTGGAGGGCACCATTGCCCAGCAAAATTTTCTTTTCCCATTGATTTCCTCCCCCCACCCCCAAGATTTTTTCACATCTTTTATCAAAGCCACGAAAGCTATAGAGTACTTGGGAAAGGTGTTTGAGCCTCCACCTAAATCACACTTTTTATGCAATGTGCAGAATTAAAGCTTACCACAAGAGCCCTCTGAGGATTTTGCAGACACAGAACCACGATCGTAGGCGATGCCCGTGGGGTAACCAGGGTGCGTGTGTTTGTTGTCTTCTTGGCGCAGGAGCTGGAACAGGAACTGGCAGAGCAGAAGAGCCTCCTCCGGTCAGTGGCCAGCCAAGGAGAGGAAATTCTGACCCGGCACTCGGCGGCGGGGGCCTCTGGCGCTGCCGGGTATGTTAGGACGCTCTCTCTTCTGGGTGCTGTTTTTTCAAACGTCTGAAGAAATATAAACATCTTGATCAACGTTTTATTTTAAAAATCTGCAAAAATTTAATCATCTTATTTTCACTTTACAAAATTTGGGGTCTGACATAAATCATGTCCCTTTTTTATTACAAAATCATGAGCAAGTAAGTCTGTAACATAACAATATCACACTCGAGCACACCATATGACATTTTATTTATTTATTTATTTATTTTTAGAGACAGGAGGGGAGGGAGAGAAACATCAACATGTGACTGCCTCTTGCACACCCCCTACTGGGGGCCTGGCCTACAACCCAGGCATGTGCCCTGACTGGGAATTGAACCAGCAACCCTTTTGTTCACAGGTCAGCGCTCAATCCACTGAGCCACACGAGCTAGGGCCCATATGACATTTTAGATGAAATGCTCAAATTAAAACTATAAATTATCACGCCCATATTATTACCCTCCCAACCACATGCACGCAGGCCTTACTTCTGCCGACCTTGTATAAATTCACTTACATTTTGAATGTTTTGCTGTGCAGCATGAGTACAGCTTATGGGGGCTAACTTATCTGCCTTCTTCCCAATGTGGTCAGTATATCTTTCCAGAGAAGATACTTCTGGTTCCATTTTTTTAAATCAAGTAACAAATGCATTATGAAAATAGATCATGATGTTTCTATCTGAATATCTAAGTGCAAAATATATTCCCCATAAGAACTTATCTTCCCTCAACGTCATAAATGTATGTGCCTACTAAATGTCTTGATTTTTCTTGAAGACCTATTTTTATAATATCTACGCACAGAGTCCTTGAACTTTGAGTCCTGTGGTAGACTGGGGGCTGAAAGTCTTCCATGTAGAAGGATAGAGTATTAAAAGAAATATTAAGAAAGTTGGACAGTTTTCAAGTCGAAGATTTGGGTTTCAAGGTTGGAAGGAAGAGGAGCTACCGCAGGAGGAAGGCTCCCTATATTTGGGGTCAGGTCTGGGTTTTATTCTAGTTCAACAGCTGCCACCATGGAGAAGTAACCTGGTTCCAAGCCCCAGATTGCCCATCTGTGGACTTAGGATAATACGTGACTACCTTCATCACAGATGGGTTGTGAGAGTTGTGAATGTCTGCTGAGAGGATATACAGGAAAAAAAATTTAATATCCAAAGCACTGAAAAGAAGTTTTAGTGAAACCTGCCTTCGTGTGTTACTACAGCTTGTGCTAGAGGACTGGGGTGCCCTTTGGCAGCCACACCGTGGGAAACAGCTTTAGCTATGCTGACCTCAGTTTTCTCATTTCTGAACATTTATGTGAAGGAAATAGCGCAAAGGACGAAATACATATTATGAAGATAATTGTTGAAGTGTTATTTATAATCAAATAATTGAATAGGCAGAAATTCCCACTAGTATAGAAAAGCTTAAGAAAAAGGTTTATGCATATATAATCCTAAAAAATTATAACAACATGAGAAAATATGTGATACTAAGTGAAATGGGACGTAAATTGAACGTATAGTACATGTGGAGGTAAGAGCCATACTAGTACGTAGATTATCAAAACAAATGGAGAGGGATGATTTAAAGATTTGTTTTCTTTTCTCTCTTTTCCAGTTTAACTAGTGCTGACATAATGTTGTTGACATGTAGCATCAGCGTTGACTATACCACATGTATATTTATGTAACTATATATACAGGGCAAAAGCAGGTTTACAGTTTCTATAAGGAAAATAATACAATAATAAATAATAAGACAAGAATAAACTCTGGGTTTCACATACTCACAACTATAAACGTGCTTTTACCACACCCTATTTGTATATACTTAAGAATTTCAAGGGGAAAATAACAGAAACAAAACTAAAATGCAATTTCAATAGACATTATGACAAAATGTATAGAAAATAGGATTTTTAAAAAAGAAAAACAAGGCAAAATATTAATAGTTCATAAATATCAACGAAAAATAGGAATGACTAATATGGCACCTACAGTCAGAATTCCATTAAAAGAACCCTATAATTAAAAATTGTGTTAAAATATAAAGAGGATTTAAAAAAACCCTATGTGGGATCATGCTTAAAAATGTTGAGGCCGTAAATATGTGTGTCTGTATAAATACACAATGGAAAAAACCTTTCTTCCAACACTTACTCTTGAGACTTGCTTTCACTTTGCATTTTATATTCTTTTTCCCATTCTTCTAAGGTGTTTATGCACCCCTCATAGTTTTCTGAACACTTTTGCCAAACTCTATTTTTACAGACCCCTTACCCGCACTTCACCTCCTCACCGTGCAGTCACAGAACAGTAGGAATCTTGTGGTGATTTTTTTTTTCTGGTTGTTTCCTTGGCCCTTCACTTTGGAAAGGACCCAGATAAAAGACAAACTATAAATTGCTCTTCCGAATATAAAAAAACAATATTTGAAAGAGTACATTGCTGTGCAGCACTGACTTTCTATACAAGATTCACTTTCAAGACTGCTTATAAATTCCTTAATTTTTATACAAATGTTTTAGAAAAGTCACCTTTAGATCTAGCTGATTCTGGTTCAGCTATGCCTTTCAGGCCATTGGGCATATGCACCACATTACTAGGTTTTTAAAAAAGCATTATGTTACGCCTTTAATTTAGTAGCTGATTTTCTAAGACTATTAATTGTGAATTGGTTTATGTAAGAAAACCCCCGTGGGAGGGGTATGACGTGCTTCATGGGTACAAATGTGATATATAGAGAGTAAGTTCTATGTGAGGTATAGGGTGGCTGATGGAGGGGCCTTTCCATAATTACTAAGGAAACTTAAGTGGAAATTAATTGATACAAATATCAAAGGGAAAAAAGAATATTTTCCATGAGAAATAAAGGGCTATGTTTTCATTTAAGGCTGATTTGCTGATGATGTTTTGTATGTGTCAATGATTGAATGTGAGAATGTAGGTATTTCATTTATTTATTTTTAGAGAAAGGGGAAGGGAGGGAGAGAAAGAGGGAGAGAAACATCAGTGTGTGGTTGCCTCTTGAGCGCCCCCCACTGGGGACCTGGCCCCGAAACCCAGGCATGTGCCCTGACTGGGAATGGAACTAGCGACCCTGATGTATTTATTTTTAATCTTTTTTTTCAGTGACAGTTGACATTCAGTATTACATTATTTTCAGGTATACAGAATGTGGAGCAGGGATTTAAACACTCAGCTCCGTCTCACCCTAAAGGCCACAGTCATTCTCAGACATACACTGTCACCGTCTTTGAGGGTGACAGGCAGGTGCCTTCTTTCCATGTGCTGAAGCCTGGTCTTTAGACTCGGGGTAAAGACTCTCAAAGACTAAGTCACACTGTTATGGTTTTGAATGAATATGTGGTCTATTTGTCAAAGGACACAAGTCCACATATTTTCTGATCCCAAAAGATACAATCATTATTATCTTTAATACTGGGCTCTTTTCTATGTACTTTTAAATTATCACTGTCCTCATGGTCCCATTATAATGCATTTGTTTTATGGTTAGTCTCAACTTTTTAAATTTTAATTTCTATTTTTTCAAGTGTGAGCTAATGACTAAAATAATCTGGTTCTAATTTTAGAGGCCACATCCAGTGCATGCAATAAGTTACTTAGGACCGATCACCTTTTTTGCACACATTGTAAATTTAGAATATTTATTCTTCTAATAGTGAAAAACCTGATGTGTCATCCCAGGACTTGGGGATGGAAGGGGAGAAGTCAGCTGCCGAAGACCAGATGAGAATGAAATGGGAAAGTCTGCATCAGGAATTCAGTACCAAGCAGAAACTACTGCAGAATGCTCTGGAACAGGAGCAAGAGCAAGTGGTATCCAACATTTCACTTTTATATACTAACTATTGTAAGAGATGTACAGCTTTGCCGAGGCAATATAACTGTGCAATAATCTATATTTTCATTAACAATACCAAAATAAGACGTGAAACAAATTATTCTCCCTACCTTTTTATATGGCTTCCCCTAACAATGATATGTTTATATGTGAAAATTTGATTTATAGATACTGTTTTCCTCAGAGATAATTAATACCTGATTACTCTTTAGCATAAACCATTAAGTTGTAAGTGTTCCTCCTTTTTTTCACCACTTTGAAAATTATGGGTATAAACCAAGGATATATACATCTAGGACAAAAGAAATTTCAAAAATCTGAAACTCAGTTGTCAAGTCATCTTATTTTCATCGCTACTTCTAGTATTTAACAGTTGCAGAAGATCTTAAAGAGTCACTCTCGGGACCTGGGTGGTTCTAAAAGGAAGGGGAAGCCAGCGGCCAGCTAGAATGGTTCTCGTGACCCACACGCAGGCTGGTTTGCAAGAAGGGTAGGTACTGTGGGCTGTTGGACTTGGTTCCACCAAGCAAGCCACACCCAAAGGAATCAAGTATAGCAGCAGAAAGTTCCAGGTAAATAGCTGTTAGTTCTCTCTAAGCCCAAGCCCAAGAGTCAGAGGAATTAAGGCCTTGGAGAGCTGGTGAGTGAGGCCGGACCCCAGGCAAGCTTGGGATGCTGACCACAGCTGTGGCCCAGCGGGTTTTGAAGATGGAAGATAGTCCCGGGTCCTGGGCAAGCAGTGCTCATCTGGGTCATCCACAACAGCAGTGTCAACAGAGTAAATTCTAAGACCTGACTTTGGGCCCGAGGAAGCTGCTATTGTCATTGCTCTGGCCAGGACTAGCTGAGGGGCAGGGAAAGGACCCCCAAAGTGAAAGGTGTCATGTCAGTCAGTAAGTGAAGTGCATCTGAGAGGGGAGGGAAATGCAGGAGCTGACCAGACAGGCACCAAAAAGCAGGCGCAGCTTGCCAGGATTGCCTGAAAGCAGGTGGTCTAGCGGTCGAAAGGTTTCCCCATCTATTGAGAACCATGCCTGAGCCACTCCGGAGCCATTTATCTCCATCTCATTTTACAAAATCCACGCTTTCTCAATGCCCTCCTGTGGCCAGGAACTTTTCCCCCACACTGTCCACAGGAATAGTCCGAACGTGGGCCTCGGGAATACAAAACCCTCCATTCCTGCAGGCATCTGAGCCAGAATCATACTCCGCCCTGACACATGGTGCCCTGTACCTTTTGTGTAGACTCCTACCTGTGTTTGAATTAATCCTTTCTCACACCCCTATTCACACCCTCCTCAGACTCAGTTTGAGTTCCTGATCTCTGATGCAAAGCTCATCTTCATGTGATAGCAGTTCCCCGTTCTTTTGACTGTGAGGGATATTTACAGCCCTAAATCAGAGACTGCAGTCTTTCTGACTATCCTAAGTCAGATAAATCCTGGATACTTCTAGAAACATTTTATGCTGTTCATTCATAAAGTGCCCACGCCCTAGATTCCACCTGTAGTCCATTCACCTTGAAGCACCTGCATGATTCATCCAAGACTGCAGCCCTCCTGGACATCTACCCGTTACCTGCCCTTGGCCGGGAGAGCTACTCCATCTCTCAGTCAGTGCCTGCACCCTGGTGTCCTCCGTGTGAGCTCACTGGGAAACCCTGTTCTGCTGCCACCGACAACCCCACACGACACCTGGACTGTTAAGAGTTCAGGTGCACATGTATAGCTCACTTCCCTGGGGGCTGAGAAGTGGAAAGCATGGGATGTTATTTTATGATGTTTTTGCAGTTAGTTGAGTGCTTTGTTTTAGGAATCACTGGTCATTTGCACAAAGTGCCTTCTAGGCTTTCATGTGAAGAGGTGAGAAAAGGAAGAGAAGGAGCAGTTTGGCTGAGAGAGTTTCCAAGAAGAAAGAGAATGGTCATTTAATGAACATATTTGTGTTCTAGGTGTTAACATTTCTAACAGTGCTGTGGGGAGGTTGATATTATCCCTACTTTGTCTATCTATAAACTGAGTCTTGAAGAGATTAGACAATTTCTTAGGGTCCCATGACTAAGAAGAGACAGAGCTGGGGGTGGACACAGGTCTATCCAACTCCCTCCTTCTCCATGCCAGCATGCTGACAACTTGGGCACCGGATGTGCTTACTCCCTCAAGTGTAAAATCAGGCACTTTGGTGCGGGGGTGGGGGTGGGGAGGTGACAGGGAGGGGGGCGGCTAACATTCACAAGGTCAAAAAGCATCTGTCTCTCAGAGCAGTTTTTCTCTGTGCATGTCCATGCAGAACACCTTATACAGCTTCTAGGAACCTATAACCAAACCAAGGAAATATTTTATACATTTTTCAAAAATTAAGCAACCGTGGAAAGCTCTGTAAGCAGGAACTGAAAAGAAAGCAAAAGTAAAAAAGAAAAGTATTGGAAAGCCACTATAGCACACACGCTATAGACATGGGATTTAAGGTGATGGGCTTCAAAAAGATGCTGCGTGTAGTGGGCATTTCAGCTACAGTGGGGAATAAGCCTGCATGCGAGAAGAGACTGAGTAATCAGCCTGAAAGGGAAGGCCACACTGAGATGTTCTTGCAAAGTCTAGAAAACTGAGTTTGACCAGGAGCAACATTAAAAAGTCTGAGTGCTTGGCTGCATCGTGGGCCTCCTGGGGAGACATCTTGTGGATGTAAAAGAGTTTAGCGGAGGTGAGGGAACGATGACAGCAGAAGGGTCGGTCCAGACCCGGAATTCGGAATGGATCATTTCACCAGGGGTAGTGCCGCAACCAGGAAAACACACTGAGAGGAGGGCTGGGAGATTGCAGGCATTTCCCCCACCACTTTCCTCTTAAAATCCATCAGTAGAAACACTGCTATTGCTGAATCTGGTCACCGTGTTGAGTGGACGTGGTGTGTCAGGGAGGTCATATTTCTCTAGGACAGGTTTTCATAAGGACGGTTTTCCACCATCTGCTTTCCTGCATGCAGTTCTAAGTGAGAAACTTGGACATGGTGCATATGCTCTCGGATAAGCTGCCCCTGTTTGTCTGCAGCTTTACAGAAAGCCAAATCGGCTCCTGTCTGGCGTGCCACTCTACAAGGGCGATGGGCAGACCCAAGACAGATCTGCGGTGACATCGCTGCTGGATGGATTGAACCAGGCGTTGGAGGAGGTTTCCTCTCAGGTAGGGCTGCACTCTTACTTTGCTCATGGATCTTGGTCTTCGTGAAGTTGTTCCACCCCTGGGCATGAGCCGTTGTGACTCAACCCTGGTAAATAGCCCTGAAAGGCAGAGCCAGGAGACCCTAAAGTCTCATCCTGGTATTTTCCTTTGATTTCTCAAAACACTAATTAATTCATTCTTCCCCCTCTTTTTTTCCCCAGGGTGGAGGGACAAAAAGGCAGAACGTTCACTTGGAACAGAAGTTATATGATGGAGTCTCAGCTACCTCTACTTGGTTGGATGATGTTGAACAACGTTTATTTGTTGCCACAGCCCTTATACCGGAAGAAACAGAAACTTGCCTCTTCAATCAAGAGGTAAGTTTGGCAGCTTGTGTCTGTGAGTGTATATGACATTTCAAAGCACTTGACTTTCTGTGAGGTAAAGACTTGATTTGTATACAGATTCCTGGATCTAAACATTGAAATGGCCTTCTCTTACCAACCCTAGGCTCTTGCCAAAGATATTAAGGAAATGTCTGAAGAAATGGACAAGAACAAGAACTTGTTTTCCCAAGCCTTTCCGGAGAATGGCGATAACCGCGATGTTATCGAAGACACTTTGGGGTGTCTTTTGGGGAGGTTATCCTTGTTAGACTCAGTAGTCAACCAGCGGTGTAACCAGATGAAGGAAAGACTGCAGCAAATACTAAATTTCCAGGTAAGACTTTGTCAAAAATGTTTGTCCATTCTCCAGCCACGTTCTATCACAAACAGGATGCCTCACTGAGGTGTGATGTACCCAGCCCTACTTTTTTTCAAAGGGACAATGAAGATCAAGAGCTTTGCAGAAAAACTAGGGGACTGAACTCAAGGATCAAAAAGCGAAGAGTTTTATACTCCTAGAAATGGAGGTTGAGAAAACCAGCCAACCAAACTAAAGGCTAAATGGGACTTGAAACTCAACCAATAAGAGTCCTATTTTTGGCACATTATAATTATAATAATCCAGCTGATAATGGTGGAGTTGAAAACATATAATCAAAGAAATATGCAGGAAGGGCTGTAATAAACAATGAACCCCAGACTCCAGGATCCAGGCCCATGGAAGTGGCCTAATTTGTTCCACCTGTGTTAAAATAGATGGCGTTCCTTCCCAGTCCTAACTCCTCACACTGCCTTTTAGCTACAGACTAGAGTTCTGTTGCCAGCTGAATAATTGTGTGTGTGCTTGTGAAACTTTTCTTATGACTATAAATTTCAGCAAATGCAAAAATTGCTGGTAAGTTTTTAGTGTTGATTTTCATTCCTAATTTTTTTTAAAAAGTATACTTTGGGAATACTTAACTTTTAAATGGATTTTATTTTTAACAAATATAGATGTTTTATAAAATGGATACCAGTGATTAGGGCCGAGTTTAATGTAAGAATTTTGATTTCCAAAATCAAAAAATATTGTTAAGTGCTAAATAAATGTAGCATTAGCCAAGAAACCAGCTCAGAGAATGGAAAACATCTTTTCCTATGTATACAAACACACACAGGTGTCTTGGTTCCGGTGGCCCACGTGGTCTCGCCCTGCACACAGTGGGGTAAGACAAGCATCATCACATCTCATAAGTAAAACCCTTGTCTCTGGCCCCATTTTTTCCAGTGCTGTTACTACATTTTCCTGTTTAGTCTGCAAGGAGGCGTGCAGATTGGTTTGGGTTTTGATTTGTGATGGTTATTGCCTCTTAGGATGGCATTTCTTTTTCTAATTCCCCTGTTCAGTGCTTTAAAAAAATTACTACACAGTCCGTTCACTATTTTACTTTTTAGCCTTGGATTTTGTGTGATGATGCTCCCACAAAGCCTGAAATAGGTCTTTCCTTGGTGAGATTACCCTTCTCCTAGTGGGACGGTCAGAATTCTTGCATCTTGGTGCTGTGCATTCGTGTCTGACCTGCCCCCAGTGAAGAGGATGAGATGAATCAAACTTCATCCTATGGTGGACTACCGGCCCATCATACACATTTACTACTGGCCAATAAGAAATAGAGCTTATTTGCTGGTATTTTGCAGAAACGGGGGTGGAGTTAAACATTTTATAATTCAAACTTTGTTCCTATGGAGTACCAAAAATTCTGGTAGTTATCTCATTTTTGTACAAACCTAACTCAATAGAAGTACAGGGTCTAGCAGGAGTAGTGTCTGCTTGAGTGTGGTTGGTAGGGTAATAATATGAGTGTACTAATTTATAGTTTTAACTTGGACATTTCACCTAAAATGTCATATGATGTACTTGAGTGTGATTTTGGTGTTTTCTCTCACTATGTCTTTGGTCATGGTAGAAATAGTTATTTTCTAAAGCTCTGGATGACTTTTATAAGTTTGTGCAAATTCTTTGAAAATACGGAAAAGCAAGAAGTGAGGGAGAGAAGGAAGAGAAGGAGAGAGGAAAAGAGGAATCATATTATTTTTAAGAATCCTATTTTTTTTCCCAGATTGGAGTAACATTTATAGGTTGTTTTACTAGATAGAAGTCATTAGTGGAATATTTCTGCTGGAATTTTTTAATGTGCACATTTATTTCAGACATAACAAGAAGATTAGGATGACCAGTATTGCTTTTTTATTTGTATACTTTATCTCCATTTATATTGTGTTGGAAATGATTTGTGAAACAAACTCTTCAAAAGTCAACTTCAGGACTTGGATAAATTGTTGCCCGTTATTTTTACCTTCCCATGGATCAGTATTGTTTTTTCTGGACATAAAATTTCTCCACTTGTACATTATTTCTAAGAGCGTGTGTTACATTTACAACTGTTTTGAATTCTCCAGTGCACATGTTAAGTCTTCCGATTCCTTCCCCTCTCTAGAATGATCTGAAGGTGCTGTTGACATCACTGGCTGACAACAAATACATCATTCTGCAGAAACTGGCAAACGTGTTTGAACAGCCCGTGGCGGAGCAAATAGAGGTATTTACAGTTGCCTTTTCCCAGAAGAGCAAATGCATAGAGTAGATTGGATTTGCTATAAAATGTCAAATATCCTATGAAAGATTAATGGCTTACTGTGGCACTTTTGTTTGTGACATGTTTTGTTTTTAAGAGCTGGGTTTGAATAACTGGCCAGGTTATGTTGACTCTCTCACTTACACTTGCACTGAGCTAGGAAACATGAGCTCAGAAAGGGGGTCAGTGACAGATGCTGACCTGAAGAAGATTGTCCCCCAACAATGAGATTAGACATGAATGGCAGTGACCCATGCAGGAAGTCAAAGTGTCCTGGGAGTGGTACTGAGACGTACTAGGGATGTTCAGAAGAGGGCTGGATTGCCTCCAGCAGGGGTAAGGTCAGGGGAGAGTCTATAAAAGGGAATTGGAGCTGGACTGAGAAGTTTGGAAGGACACGTTGACTGGGGGGAAAGGTAGCCACGTAGAGAAGACGGCGAGAACAAAGTCATCCATGTTAGACAGTGCAGAGCTCTTCAGGAGAAAAACAAGGAATCGTTTTTAGCCAAACAAACAATGAACGAATGTGATTGAGGGACATAAGGTTGGATGAGAAAATGTAAGGAGACTTGTAGGGCCCATTGCATGTCAGAGAATTTGGGCTTTATTCTACAAATCATTGGTGTCTAAACTTGACTGACCACATACCTTATTAGTTAAAACAAACAAGCACATACCACAAATATATGAATATTTACTTATTTATAAGTCATAAGCAGGCGCTTTGTTACAAAGCACATGCAGGGACAGAAATGAGAATTGAAAATGAATATGGCTGCGTATATATAAACGAAAGGTGCAGTGTTCATCCTCATCGATCATGGTACACACTTGGGACAGCTGTACTCACCTCGGAGAGCCCTAGCAGTGGAGAGTCACTGGGGCATTGGAGGCTGAGAGGCCTGGGTCTGCGTGCCAGAGCCTGCCTTGGCAGGCGGGCCTGACAGCGCTGGGGTCAGGAGGCATGCTTCCGTCGTGAGGCTTCACACAGCAGACCTGGTAAGAAGGAGTGAGAATGCAGACTAGGGTAATAGCAGTGAAAACAGGGACGGCAGAAGAAAGGGGAAGGATGCTACAAAATATCTCCTGTTTCATCAGGTAGGTAGTTATGAAAAGTGTGTGCTGTAACAAAATTTTAAAACCTAATTTCAGTAGGGTTCTATGGATAGACGATATGTAATAACCTGAAATAGTTCTTTATATTGGGCTGGCCAAAAAGTCCATTGCATTTTTATGTAAAATAAAAGACATATTTTTCATTTTCACCAGTAACTTGACTGATCTAGATATTTTGAGCATGTTGGCTGTCTCCCACTGTTGGCTTCTATTGGGTAGAGGCCAGGGGTGCAGCTGAACATCTTCCAGTGCATAAGACAGCCCCACAGCTAAGGATTATTTGGCCAAAATGTCAATAGTACCAAGAAATTTCACAAACTACTTTTGACACATTCAAGCAGTCACAGAACCTTCTCCATACACCATACAAATCTTTTTTTTTGTCTTTCAGTTGCATTTTTACCTTTATTAAAATAATAAAGCATAACACACTGAAAATCTTGTGTATTTTCTTCCATCTTCAATATTAAAATGACTGCACAAAAAGTCACCAATTTTGATAACTTTTTTTAAATGCACGCTGATATGACAGCTGTCACAATATGATCTAACAGAATTGTTTCAAATGTAGTTAAAGACAACTACTAGAGCTATGCTACAGAAAAAACTAAACCATCTTTTTGGCCAACCCAATATAAAGTGATATCTATATCCGTCCATCTGTCTGTCTGTCATTCCATCTACCTACCTGGAACAGATCATCTAAAATAGATCTCAGAATTACATGTGTACTTCTCTTGACCATAATTTTACTTAACTCTCATAAGAGATCCTCATTCCCCCCCCCAAAAACAATTTTTCTATATCTTCTGCTTGAAAAGACCTGTTCTTAATTTTAATTTTCTTTTCTTTTTAGCTTGTAATGTACCTGATTCCACAAAAGATTTGAGCAGCCATAGTGATGCTCTGCCTGAATTTTTAATGTGAAATACAGGATGTGCAAAATCACAAGTGATACTGTTACTAATTACTGACCAATATAACTAAGTGTCACAGATAAAAGTAAACAATTAGATGATTTCTTTGAATAAAGGGAAAGCCACTAGGAAATGTGCTAATTCTGTCCCCAACCCCCTTGGGATAAGTAGTAATGATAGCAGAAGGCAGGGGGTGACACCTCTGAACATACTCACATTTTGAGCTGTGACATTCTGATTTACAACATTCTGACCTGCCCCAGGAGCCTGTTGCAAAGCTGTCTTCCGGGATCTTCTTTTACTACCATTCTGAGAATTTCCTTCACTTTTCCCTGGACTGGATCTTCCTTTTCTGAGTTCTGAGGTGTTATTACATTGCTTCCTTGTTTTATTGGTGCATATCCCTGCTAAGAAGGGGGGTATGCTAGATACATTTGTCAATATTTTGCGTGTCTGAAAATGTTCTGATCTGTGCTCACACTTGATTCATAGCCTGGCTCTTTATAGAACTCTTGGTGGGAAGTCCATTTCTTATAGGGTTCTGAGGCTTTTGTTCCATTGTTTTTCCAGGTCCTGGTGGTAGCTCTAGGAATCTAAAAATCATTCTACCCTCAAGGTCCCGAGTGTTCTGAAATTTCACAAAGACATGCCTGGGGAAGGGTCTGTTTTGTTCACTGGGTCGTGAGCACAGTAGGCTCTTCTGACTTGGCTACTCTCCTTTTTCTATTCTCTAAATTTTTCTAATGATTTATTTAATATTTTTATTCCTCCATTTTATGTTTCTGTTTGTGGAACTCCCTTTTTCTTTTTCTTCTTTTTTTAATCCTTGCTTGAGGATATATTTTTTGGTTGTAGAGAGGTGGGAGGGGAAGAAAGAGAAACACTGATTTGTTGCCTCCCATACTTGCCCTTACTGGGAATCGAACCTGCAACCTTCCCATCCTCTGATGAGACCAACTGAGACCAACCAACTGAGCCACACAAGCCAGGGCTGGGCCTCCTTTTAGGCAGGTGTTGGATATTCTGGTCCGGTCTTCTAATTTCTTTGTCAAAAGGCGTTTCTCTCTGTCATTTTACTCAATTTTTCTGGAAGACTTCCTTTATTTCAACTTCAGACTTTTCTACTGGGTTTGCATTTCTGTTATCGTGTGTTTAATTTTCCCAGAGCTCCTTTTGATTTTCTGAGTGATCCCTTTTTTATAGTATCTTGTTCTTTGTTTTTTTTTTTAATAGGTGCATTATGTTTTGTAATCTCTCTGGGTGTACTGATTTTTTGTTGTTGTTGTTGCAGTTTTATTTTTACTGTATAATTTGTTTCCCTCCAGGCTACTTTAGGTTGTTTGCGTATTAGGGTTTCTATCTTTCATGTTGGAGGCTTTTCTCAGGAAATCCTTTGTTACCTGTTCAATTTAGGGTGGGGACTAAATAGCTAAATGACAACCTGATGGACGGATAAGGCTTGACATTGTTGAGATCTACAGAAGGGGGTCTGTGTGGCCTATTTGTTGGAGAATCCTTGTGTCATTTTTAGGTCTTCCTATTGGTCTTCTTGTATGCTTTCCCCCTTCCTAACCGGGAGTACAGGTCTGGCTGGCGCACTCTAGAAGATGCAGGGGCTCCACATTCAGCATTCAGTGGGTGTTCTCTTTCTCTCTCTGCTTTCACTCAAGAACCCAAGCCCACCACTGTGTCTGGTGCCCCTCAGTCCAGAGACTGTCTTACCTTCTCCAGAAAAATAAATGTTCCATCTTTCACCAGGGAAGGAAGGGGCAGTGTGGAATGGGGAAAGGGACCTGGGAATTTAGCTTCCCTTTAAGCAGCTTCTCACCAACCTCCTTCTTTAGCACCTGTGTGACTTGCCCAGAGTGCCACAGGCTCCTGTCGCTGCAACGTGGTGGCGAAGACCCACTGCTGGATCGGGATCCAGCTTTCTGAGACTTCCTAGGTCAATTATCACGGGCCCTTCCGATTTCCAGCTTCCAAAATTTTGTTGATATTTTTCCCTTTTGCCTTGTTATTCTAGATTTATGGGGGGAAGACACACCAAAAGCAAGCGAACAAAATATATTTGCTGTGGTGGTAGTGGGGATTCAGAAAAGAAAATGGGACACATGTTTTTTTATCTGCCATCTGGTGTTCATGTTCTTTTCCTTCTTCAAGGGCAACTGGGGTTGCATTTCTTCCAACAGCCTACTGGTTCTGCTCCAGGATTCACTGGGACCCCCCTTATCTGAAGTGCTTGAGCACGGGTGACTTGTGTCAAGTTTCATACACAACTGTTTTGTTGTCCTCTGTTGACTCTGGCTTCCCACACGGACTATTAGCTCTTTGGAGGCCAGGATGTGATCTTTTGTGCTTCTATAGACCTCAGCCTGGGAAGACAAGGCTTAGCACTGGCAACTACTGTGCTATTTGTTGTTGATTGCTTGGTTTTCTGCCTCACGTAAGCTTTCCCTTTCATGCTGTCACGTATTTTCTTCTTTTTTAATTTTTGTTTATTGATTTCAGAGAAAAAGGAAGGGATGGAGAGAGAGAGAGAGGGAGGGAGGGAGGGAGAGAGAGAGAACCATCAATTTGTTGGTCCATTTATTTATGCATTCCTTGGTTGATTCTTGAATGTGCCCTGACCAGGGGATCGAACCTTCAGTCTTGGGGTATTGGGATGACAGTCCAACCAACCGAGCTACCTGGCCAAGGCCTACATAGTTTCTTGTCTCACTGAATCTCTCTCCAAAGATGCTCAAGACCGCATTTCAGGAAACCACGACATGATCCCCTAGAAAATCCCAGGCAGATACCTTTATCTACTGTCCCTACATCATGCTTCTCTTTTAGCTGTTGCCACTCATGAATTTCTTTCTGTATCTGTGGATGCTCCTACGTCCTTGCCTTTAAGATAGTTGGTCTGCACTATACCAAAGGGCGCATTCTCCTTTTTCCATGTCACAGGGGACCACGGTTTTTCTGTTGTATTGCCATGAGTTTTGTTACATGTATTGTTTCTCATGAACAGAAGAGAAATAAATAAGGAGATATGGTAGTCACACGTTTCGTGGGAAATTATTTGTGGAAGCTTTGATGAAATATCATAAATTTCCCTAGGCAATACAGCAGGCTGAAGATGGGCTAAAGGAGTTGGACGCGGGAATCGCCGAATTAAAAAAGCGTGGCGACCAGTTGCAGGTTGAGCAGCCGTCTCTGCAAGAGCTCTCCAAACTCCAGGTGTGATTTTCCACCGACAGCATTCAATGACGCGTCCCAACTAGCAGTCAAGAAAGAACTTTTTCCCCTCTCTTCTTGGGTTTTCTCTACAAAATTCATGTCAAGTTCTAATCTTTCCTCCAAGTAACCCTTAGAAAAGTTTTCTGACATTTTTTTTTACTATATTTAGTGCAATAACATCAATTGTATTCTCATGCTTCTAAGATTCTCTCTTTTTTTTTTTTTGACATTTTTTATTATTCCAATGGCTAAGCATGGTGGTATAGTTTAGTTGTGTTATATTATTTTCTGCTCTAGAAAATGTAATAATTATCAGTCTAACTTAGAAACATTTTTAAAAAGGGGATACCTACTCTAGAATGTACCCCCAAACACTGTTGTAAAGAAAAAATACTCAAGTTAATGCTTTTTAAAAAGGGGATTTTATCAGTTGTTCAAATGTATAGTTTATTTTTTAGGCATGTTTGAATGCAAGAGAGACACTGTTTGAATTTCACAACAAAAAAGAAATGAAATGAGAAAGTAGCTGAAATCTAAACAGGCTTCCTGGCACCCTTCAGGAAGAGAGGGTTACTTTGCTTCCCCAGGTCTGACACGCAAGAATCTGGTATCGGGGCAGTGGGAAGGTGCTGGGGTATTAGACCAGCAAAGTTTCGCCTTTGATAAGCGACATATTTAAGTTACATTAAGAAAAAAATGTGACACATATACATACATATTCTATGCACAGGGTATTGCAGACTATTGAGGAATTACTTGTATGAGTCCAGTGAAGGGTCACAAGTTCTTCCTTTTGAGAAAGTAAAATAGCTCTTAGGTTTGAAAGAGCATTTTTATTTTTAGTGTCCCATTCCTCTATCTAACATTTCACAATGTCATGCGCCACCGCCCCCCTCTGTCCTTTGTAGATCGTTTCCGACAGCGCTTCAATGCCAGGTGTGAGAGTCCAACGTCACAGCTGTGAATAGGCATTAATGTTGAACTTTCCCAGCTTGAGTACTTTGGGCCTGCTAAACCTTAATGTCATACATTAATCAGGTCCATATGGCTCAAATAAATTTTGTGTTTGCTGTATCGTCATCTCTGAAAATGTCTTTGCAGTTAAAATATTTATTTACTTCACCACATTTGGCGAAAACATTGTCATGTCAAGTCTTAAGTCTTTCAGCTCACATTCAGCAACTCTGTTTCTCAGGCTCTTTATTTGAAGAAGAATCCCAAATCTGATAATTATTTATTAGGTGGAATGTTAAAGAGACTAATTCAATTACTCTAAAATTGCATGAATGTTGAGAACATTATAAGAATCAGAATTACATATTCTGAGACATGTCCCTCAGTCCCACGAACAAATTTTCAACATTTTAACCCCATAAATCTCCACAAACAATTGACATCCCTAAAAGACAGTGGTCAGATCTACCTCATGTGTCCTGTCTGGGAGATGTTTTTGCATAGCCTTTGGAACGTTAAAAAATTAGCTTATCTTTTTCGAAAGAAGTTTTTGAAGTGAGGATTCTAAGGAAGGCAGGCAGACTGTATGCAGAGCATCGCCCTGGGCAGACACCTAGAGCATCCTTGGGTCGTGGGCTTGGTAGGTAATGTATTTTCAGAGAGGAGCCGTGACCCAAGAGTGACTAATGCTTTCTCTGTGTCTAAGGACATGTATGATGAACTGATGATGACCATTGGCTCTCGGCGGAGCGGGCTGAACCAGAATCTTGCACTCAAGAGTCAGTACGAAAGGGCCCTGCAAGACCTGGCTGACCTGCTAGAAACTGGACAAGAGAAGATGGCGGGCGACCAGAAAATGATTGTGTCTTCCAAAGAGGAAATCCAACAGCTGCTTGACAAACATAAGGTAGAGAGAGAGACAGACAGAGAGGTGGGGGGAGAGAATGTACTTGTGAAAGCATAGTCTCATTTACTGATATATGTTTAGTAAAATCCAGTATGTTGAATCTTTTAGGAGTTCTTGCTCATATGAGTTAATCTTTAAAGTGGTCAACAAATGCCCACTCAAACCCACCGCCACTTAGTAGCACAGCACAGTTATAGAGGAAACGTGCTATAATTTTGTAAGTAAAGAGAGTACCAGCCTTAGCGGTAATTGTAATGATCACTTCCTCAGTAGTGTCAGCCAGGCTTTTGCTCTTCATAAACTGCCCTCAGTGGGGAACTTGGGGACTCTCTTCTTGGAGCCCAGCTTCCCTCTTAACTGCTATTTTTCTTTGTGTCCTTGATGCCCACTTGTTCACCCAGTCCCAGGTGTTCTCTCTGCCTTCGCTTGTCTGGCCAAGGACTCCTCGCTCTGCTTCAGGCTTGGGTTTCTCTCTCTACCTGTGACACTGGCCTTTCCGGCCCTTAAGTACATGTCCTCTACTTGCTGCAGGCCTCCCGAGCATCCTCCTGGCACACCAGGTCCTTTTGCTGCATAATCAAACTTGGTAGGCCTGAGGCGGCTCCATTTGTATGTGCCATACCAAGTTCAAGTTAGACACTACTCCTTGGTGCAGACATGCCCATGTAATGCACACACAAAGGTAACTCTTTCTTTAGTAGCAATGATTACGGAAAGAGCAGTTTTGCCGGTCCAGAACCCCAAACTCCCAGAGTTTCCCATAGGGAAACTTGAAAAATTCCATCGGGTCATAGATGGTTAACATGCTCCCATCATGTAGGTCTCTGGTGGCTTCTAAAGGTGCATTTTTTAAAATCTTACTTCTTGCCATTTTCCCCAGAGGTTTCTGTGCAAAACTTTGTGATTTATTACAGCCTTATCATTTGGCTTGGAAAACATTGCTTTAAAGTTCACATCTGGTTTTTCTCAAATCTTTGACCCTAGTAATAAAACATCTTCCTGAGTTATTCCAGAGAAGAAACTAGGATCAATGAATATAAATCACAGAGAAATAAAGCTCAATAGACCAAGCACTCCGAAAGGAGTGGGGCAGAGAGCCCTCCCGGCCGGGAGAGCCCAGCCAAGGCTGGCAGGGGAGAGGGTTGTGAAAGGAATGTCAGCTTTCCCTGAGTGTCGGGCTCAATGACCTCCAATTTTAAAGTTCTCTTGCAACTTTAAAATTCTATGATACAGTGATAATGATTCCAGCTTCTCCTGACCAGAGAATTTTCTGGGGGAGAGCTAGCTTGGCAGTGACCTTGGGCAAGTCAGATAGACTGGACAAACAGTTCAGTGCCCTCACCTGTCAAGTGGGAACCAAGTCTGCCTATCCCATAATGTCGTTGTGAGGATTAAACAAGCTAGTCGGTCAAGTGCTGATAGAGTACCCGGCACGTAATATGCACTAAATATTATTATCAATTCCCAGTCCTTCAGTGCTACCCAAGGTGCCATGCACAGGAAATGGGATGAACTCTATCTCCCTCCTATGGTGCCTTTTTCCACATCAAAAGTAACAGTTCAAAACACCACTGTAGGATTGTGCGAGGCCCACAGTTTTGTACGTGTAATATGAGGGAAATTTAAAAATACATGATACCACTCAGTATGTGTTGAGCTGTGCTGGGCAGTGGGCGTTAAGCACAACCAATGCTCTGGGGGTCCGGAGAAGTAAAGCTGAAGGCTCACCACAGGGGAAGGAAAGCTGCGAATGTGTCTAGGGAGGCCATCCCAGTGAGCAGAGTAGAGGCAGAGGCCACCATGGGGAGTGGGGACAAATGTGTCTGAGGGACGAGGGAGGCCAGTTTGCATGGTGGAGTTAGTGAGAGGCCTGTCAGGACAGTAAGGAGGGCCAGACTCACGGGAGTGGAAGATTCAGGGAGCCGGAGTTTGATCGGGAGCTGGTCGGGTAAGAAGGGCTCTGCGTGGGCATGGAGTGTCTGCAGCACAGCATGGTGTAGGGGTACGTGGGGGGCAGGCAGGAGAGGCCAGTTAGAAGTCTGCAGCCCCATCTCTATGTGGATAAGGGGGAGGCCAGCAGCAACGAACAGTATCACTCACATATTAACTGAGGACCGTCTGCTCACATTTGAAGCAATTTTTATTGTAAGGCAGTATGTGAATGAATCGCCGACCTCTTTCTCCCCGAAAAATTGCAGGAATACTTTCAAGGTCTGGAATGTCATATGATTTTGACGGAAACACTCTTCAGGAAGATAATCAGCTTCGCAGCCCCGCAGGAAACGCAGTTCCACACAGACGTGATGGCACAGGCTTCGGCGGTCCTGAAAGGGGCTCACAAAAGGGGCGTGGAGCTGGAGTACATTCTAGAGGTGAGACTCTTGACGTGACTCTTCCCTACAGCAGACCCCCTACTGTGAAACACATTTATTCCTACTGTTTGTCTCCTGCGTAACCTTGGAAGTTTCCTGGACTCTGCGTCACCTGTTGCCGGGTCCTACTGTTTTTCCAGTTTGCATTTCGATGAAGCCCATGGCCCACTGAGAGTCAGCTGGATGAATACTCACATGCGGGGTTTTGATAGTCAGGCTGAAAACCTTTGGAGTTTTGCTATAAATTATTGAAACAAACTTCAAATGATTGAAGACGGGATTTTCTAATATAAGACAAAATAAAAATCTGAATTTAGGAATAAGTCACTTGAGAGTTCTCCTTAGTAGGATGTTGATGCTATATAGTCATATTTCTTTAATGGCTGTGTTTTATACATTTGCAAATGTAATGTATTTAGTTCATTTCTACTTGAAGAAAACACACCCGTCCCTTTCAGGTAAATCACGAGGTTATCAGTACTGCGGCAAAGAATGGAGCCGGCTGTATCAGAAGCCTACTGTGCTCTAGGTGTGCTGCATACATTGGTCTATTTAGTCCTCCAAATGGACTACCTAGGTATTAGTATCCCCATCTTTAAACATGAAGAATGAGGTTCAGAGGAGCTGAGTATCTGGTCCGTGTTCGTTTAGTGATTTGCTCATGCTGCTAGTCAGTTGCAGGTGCCACAGCCCGTTCGCCATGCTTTTCAGCGTCCCTCTCTGATTCCTGGCTTCAAAGCCGTCCTTGGCTTCCCCACGCAAACCCCTGGCACAAGCATCTGTGACGTAGCTTTAAAGAGAATCTGCATGCATTTTGCATACAAAGAGGAATGCTCCGGTCTTCCAGCTCACAGACTGATGTTGCGTTTCTAGACATGGTCCCATCTGGAGGAGGACCGGCAGGAGCTCAGCAGACAGCTGGAGGTGGTGGAAAGCAACATCCCCAGTGTGGGGCTGGTGGAGGAGAGCGAGGACAGGCTTGTTGATCGGATCACACTCTACCAGGTTGGTGTCCACGTGGCATCTCGGTGTGGAAGGTTGCCATATTTCCTTTCAAAACTTTCCCATGGTTTTAACAGAATCTAAACAAACTTGCAATTAAATATTTTATTAAGTACTGCTACTTTTATTTCAAAGCTATTGACATTGTTGAAAGCACAAAATTTTAAGTGTTTGTTTTATAATAGAATATAAGAAGTGGGGTTTTTTTTGTTTTTAATAAGAGGTCCTTTTGAAATTTCAGCCTCCACCAAGCATTTTCTGTGGTTTATACTGATGTCACACTATCTTGAAATAATTATACTTTGTTGTTTTATAGTAAAGCATTAAAAGTATATTTTTTTAAATGAAAGAGTGCTCAGCTTCCACCAAGCATTTTCTGTAATTTATGCTGGTGTCACGCTATTCTTGAAATAATTATAGTTTGACAGTTTTAAATGCACATAAAGTTACCAGCAAAAAAAAAAAATGTGCATCCTTAGGTGTAGTAGATGAAATATCTCAGAGTTCCCAGTGTTACTACTTGGGTACAGAGTTGAAGTTTGACTTAGGATAATGGGAGCATGATGGGCGTCCAAGAAACTACAATTCTCACAGAGACATATTGCATTATCCAAACTTCTGACCCAGTATTTTCCATCATTTTAGCATTTGAAATCCAGCCTTAATGAGTACCAGCCCAAATTGTATCAGGTGTTAGATGATGGGAAACGACTTCTGATGTCCGTCAGCTGCTCGGATCTGGAAAGCCAGCTAAATCAGCTTGGAGAACACTGGTTAAATAATACCAACAAAGTGTCTAAGGAACTTCACAGACTGGAAACAATACTGAAACACTGGACCAGGTAACGCAATGGCTCTTTTGCATGTTTTTAAGTTAGGGTTGAAGAGGTTTTATCAAGGCTAGTGCATACAGGACTTGAAAAAGATATGGTCCCCGAGGAACTCATCACATCGTTTGGAAACTAGAGGCAAACACAAAGCCCCAAGTGGATTCTTGTAGAGTTGTATACACATGGAATCAAAAGCAGGCAGGGAGGCAGGTACCTCTCCTCTGAGCTGTCCTCCCCTGCCTGTTGGCCACACATGCGTAGTCACAGTGAAGCCTTAGAGATTGAGAGAAGAGAAAGTGGTTTTGAGAAGATGAAGGTTTTCATGGACAATGGGGAATATTCAAGAAGTGGAGGGTTGATTTTACATAATGAAATACTCTATTTCTATGCCATCTTTATTTCTAAGAAGTTTAATAGCAATCATCTAATATTGTCTGAATAGCCTCAACGTGAAAGAATAGGGGAGAAATATTTCTATTTTCAGTTTAGGGAAAGCAAAGTTGAAACTCGGAGAGACTGGCTTGCTTCAGGCATAAATATTAAGAGAATTTAAGAGTTTCAATGCAGGGCATTATTTTCCCAAATGTATCATGCCTCTTTTAAAATTAGCATTGGGAGTAATGTGGGTTAGCAGAAAGTAGGGATGGGATGTTTACTTAATAGGCTCATTAATACACTTACAGGTATCAAAGTGAATCTGCAGCTCTAACTCACTGGTTACAGTCTGCGAAAGACAGGCTAGAATTTTGGACTCAGCAATCTGTGACAGTCCCCCAAGAGCTAGAGACGGTCCGCGATCATCTGAATGCTTTCCTGGTAAGACTTTAAATGCGTGGTTTACATGCCCACAGCTAAGACCTGGACTACACTGGTAAAAAGGAGACCCGCTGTTTAGGGAGACACTTCATAAACAAAGTTCTAGAGAATCTGTCCACGGCAACTATGTGTGTTGAATAATTATGCAAAATTCCAGGACCCCACATTGCCTCTGTAAGTAGTTTATAGGTCATGGTTTCATCGCAGACATTCATTCAAGGCCAGGGTTGCTGCTTTTGTTTCTTTTCTAGAATGCGTAACCTAACTCCCCTTCCAGATGTAAAGAAAAAGTGTTTATGCAGTACATTTGTCTAAGCTTCGGCTACTTACTCCTAACTTCACCTTTGCTACTTCTTTCAGGAGTTTTCCAAAGAAGTGGATGCCAAGTCTTCCCTGAAATCATCTGTTCTGAGCACTGGAAATCGGCTTCTCCGGGTAAAGAAAGTGGACACAGCCACCCTGCGCTCCGAGCTGTCACACATTGACGGCCGGTGGACCGACCTGCTGACAAATATTCCAGCCGTTCAGGAAAAGCTCCACCAGGTATAGAAAGAACCTTCGGTCTGATTGGTAACAGCCGATTCCAGCAGTATTAAATGGAAAACTGCATTAATCTGCTTTTGCTCACAAATTAAATCAGCTTTGTGTTGGACATCGTCTTTTCTCTGGTCCACTGCATTGCGTATCAGAAATGAGCAATTCCACCGAGGCCCTGTCTACAAATGCCGTGTCTTCCAGGGGCTTCTTCAGTGTGTGTGTGAGAATCCCTGCCTGGCCTTGTTTAAATTATTTGTTTTCTCGTGAGTAAAATGTGGGTAACTACCCCACTCCATAAAGTGGGTAGTTCTGAAGATTTAATAACAGTAATTATAAAAGACTTATAATCTTACCTACAATACAGCAACTGGCATGCATTCAGTTAATGGAGAGAAGTAACAGAAGGGAAGTCAGTGCTTCTCTTTTCTGGAAATAGGCTTCTCTCTCCCGAACTCCCAGATGTTTTATGTTTCTCTCTCCTCGGCCCTCGTCACTGTATGTAAGGTATGATAGATGCGTTTGGTGTGAATTCCTTATTCTCGCTAATCAGCAGCCATACATTCCGAGAGGACAAGAAACATCTCACATGTATCTCTGTATCATTCTGCACCACATAAAAGTCCATAAGTACTGTGAATGATTGCTTTTGTTCTTCCCAATTATTATAGTAAGTATCTGCATAAATGTATAATGTAGTAAGATTCAGAATTTTAAGTATATTTTAGTTAAAGACAGAAGAAATTGGCCATGCTCTTAGGAATAAATATTAGCGTGCCAAAACTCGAGAAAATGATAGCTTGTAGTGTGGTATTTTTCTTTCTTCTTTTAACATTCTTGAGTCATAAAACAGAGATTTTACAAGATGATTAATAAAATACATCTGTTGAATGTTTTGTAGTTAGATTGTTTAAAGTTTTAAAACTGGCTATAAAATAACAATAATATTTTCTTCTTGCTGGTGTTTTGATTAATTAGTTAATATTTATACAATATTTATAGTATCGGATATCACATGAACCTAAGATGACTATTATTGTTCGGTGTTTGCCTGACATATAATTCCAAGCTTCTGATGAGGTTAAGATGCAGAAATGACATTAAGAAGCGTTATCTCTGTTGGTACATTAGTAAGAATCAATGTAGGGTTTTCAGGTTAAGAGAAATGGGGTTTGAGTTTTAATACTTGTCCTTGTCCCCCTGTGGGGGCAGCTCCAGATGGACAAGCTCCCGTCACGGCACGCCATCTCTGAAGTCACGACCTGGGTCTCTCTCATGGAGGACGTCATCCGCAAGGATGAGGAGGACATAAACAACTGCATCGGTTACAAGGCAATTCACGAGTACCTTCAGAAATATAAGGTATTTAAGCCTGTTTTAGTTTTCAGTTTTCATATTCCAGAGCTATTTTATTTGAAGGAACTCAAAGACTCACGTGATGGAAAGGAGGCCGTAAAGTCTCTGTTTCATGCACAGTGACCAGGTTCGTGCATACGGGTAAGAAAATTGCCTCCCTAGCTACAGGCACAGGAAAGATGTCCAGTTTTAGGAATAATTTTGAATGAGATTTTGTGTCATTTTAAGAAATCATAACAATGAATGTAATTTATCAATAGTTTATAGTGTAATTATATAATTTATCCAATTCTACATCCTCTGCCTACAATTTTTATATGCTTATATTCAATATATTTATAAATACACATTTTTGTGTTTTTATAAATTCAAATATATCTATAAATTCAAAGTTATAAATTTAATTTATATTTCACATACTTATATACGTTTATAGATGTTCAGCTTCTGAAAATAATGGGTTATGTGAATACACACAGGTTATGCCATCTGTACTAAATCATGGAAATCATGATATTAATCTTAAGGTTAGTTAAGGCTTTCCGACCCCCGATAACATATAAGGCCTTCACCTGTGTGACCTTGCTTTCCTGTTTGCTTCCTTCTCTCTCCAGGGCTTTAAGATAGACATGGACTGTAAACAGCTGACAGTTGATTTTGTGAACCAGTCCGTGCTGCAGATCAGCACTCAGGATGTGGAAAGTAAACGCAGCGACAAGACTGACTTCGCTGAGCAACTCGGAGCAATGAATAAGAGTTGGCAGGTCCTGCAGGGTCTGGTAGCGGAGAAGGTAAGCCAGGGGGCCTCCGCTGTCCACATTACATGGAGACTCCAAGAAGAGGTGCACCCTGTAGGGAAAATGAGCGCATGAGGGCTCTGGCTGCCCTGGGCTCAGGATGCTGCAGGAGAGAATGCCGCCGAAGGGTTCGTGGCTCTCGACGTTCTTTAGTCAAGTTAGTCATTTTGGCTAATGCGCCCTTTGCTCTTTGTGTATTTCACATGGTTTTAGTTTGTTAAAGATGTCTCTTCATTTCTTTTGCCTTTGCTTCAAGTTGACTTAAGTTCTTTACTTGCTCACCAAAGATGGTCATTGATTCACACATTGTAACAGTCACTTCTTTTTTTTTTTTTTTTTTTGGAACAGTCCTTTCTTAATCATATCCACAATAGGCTATATTTAAAGAATTCTCGGTTTGGAGGAAATAGTGGCTTCCCAGTGATTTGAATTTAAAATAAAATCGCAAATTTCATTTCATTATGTTTGCTCAGATTCAGTTGTTGGAAGGCTTATTGGAATCTTGGTCAGAATATGAAAATAACGTACAATGTATGAAAGCTTGGTTTGAAACCCAGGAAAAGAGACTAAAACAACAGCAGCAAATCGGAGATCAGGCTTCAGTTCAGAATGCAATGAGAGACTGCCAGGTAAGTGACGTGCTCCGGGTCACGATTTCGTGGCCTGTGCCAAAGGGAGTCTGCCGTTCCTGAGAACTGAGAGTTAAGTGTTGCAAAGTCACAGCTGGTTACAAATTTCTCTGATGACGTAAGTTTATAGAGTTTTTCTACTATTAGGCTTTTTGTCACCTGTTTATAAATTTCAAAATAGAATTTTTAAACATGCTCATAAAAACAGAGCGCTGCTAACCTCCATGTGCTGATCATCAGGTTTAATACTTAGCAAGATTTTGACATATTTGCCTGGATTTTTTCTTTTCTTCTTGGAGATGTCACAGTGAATCCCAGAGAGCATGCCCTTTGATTCCTGGGTGCTCCAATATGCAGCTCTAAATAATCCACCTTTCCTGTATAAGCATAATATGATCACCACAAAGTGTTTCACACATGATCCCTTAATATTTTTTAATGCTCAACCCATTACACATTTCCTGAATTGTCTTTAAAATTTCTTTTTTTTCAGTTAATTTACTTTCATAAAGATACATGTGTCCACATGCTACATATGCTTGCTAGCTCTCTTAAGTCTCTAATATTTTCTTAATACGATGAGCTTGTCACAGAAAATGTCGACTGGCCCCAGATTCAGGATTAGCCTGCCCTACGTGTCCTTAATGTGTCATTTAACTTGCTCTTCCCTCCCCTGTATTTCCTATGAATGGGAGGTAGCACTGGAGAATTGGTTGGATGCTGGTTCAACTGTAATGAGCAGGTGCTTCATAGGTGACAATGTCACTACTGTGTCACTTGGGGAAGCACTCAGCAGCATCCCCTTATTCTATTGGTGATAAGGATTGTGGATTCAGGGGCAGTGGGCCCTGAATCCAATGTTCTCAATGTTTCCTAGGGATCTGGGAACACTTAATATTTCCCCAGGTATTCTGCTGCAGAAGAAATGTGAGCTATTACAGCTAACCCTGCAATCATTGTTTCTAAAAATAATTTAAGAATTTGTAATGTGTTACAGATTACCTGTGACCCTTCTCTGTAGTATTTCCTAAGAACAATTGAAGACTCAACTGGGCAGTGATTGGGCAGAAATGCTCCTATCCCAAAGCTTGTGTTTATACTCCAGGCTTCAAAAAGACAGGCCTTTGGTCATGAACTTCCTTCCAAACAGCACTTTTTCTGTGGGGCACATGTGTAGTGAGGTATATTTAAGCTCTCAATCAAAGCTTTTTGGTTCCAAAAGGAAGAGCTGACAAGCTAATGGATTGCAATTCCAATGGTGCATAAAAATGGCAAAGAAGACCATAACGTAGAGAAATACCTTGAAGTTAAAAAAAGCTTCACATCAGAAGATGGGTGTGTAAAATATGGAAGACTAAAAACATACGTCATCGCATTTCTGATTTTCCAGGGGCCACTAGTATTTCTAGCTTAGGCCATCAATTCTAAATTGTGCAAATAAGCCAGAATTTCAAATTTTCACTTGGAAGGATGAGAAGTTATACCTCTTGATGAGCTTCTAAATCAGGGCAATTCCATTAAAATTAGAAAATAGTTTACATGGTAACATTAAGAGGATCGGTGCTTCCTTGATCTACTGCAGTCATAGACTTCATGATTAAAAGACTAAAATAACTGTAATTGAACAACAATAAATTTTTTAAAAAAGACTAAAAGAATAGAATACATTAATATAACTTTTCCTTGTGTTCTTCTTCCTCTCCCACTTTTTTTAGTATATTTTTTCTTCTTTCAAATTACTTTTTCCCCTGCCATTTTCCATTTTGTTTCTTTTCATGTATGTGTCTTCTCTTTAATAGAGAGAGACATTGCTATCTGGAAAATGTAGCGGATGCTTAGCAAGCTTTCCTCCTTTTTGGACCCAGACTTTGCTCTCCCAGAGGGTCACGTCAGGCAGTGTCGGGAGGGAAGGCTCGAAGTGCGCTTTAAGGAGCTTGACACCAATGCCAGCTTGTGATTTCAAAAGAGAAGTCATTTTTCATTTTTTTGAAACAAAACCCAGAATGAATGTAGCCCACACAGTTATTTTGGGGCATCGCATATAAATCACAATAGCCTAACTGGCAAGTTCTCTTTTGGGATTTGTGAGTGTGTATGTGTTTTTCCCTAACTGGCAGGTTCTCTTTGGCCATACCACAAACCTTGATCAAAATTTATTGTCATTTTTGAGAAATTGTTCCTCTGGACCAAAGTGTGAAATTCAAGCCAACATACTTAAATTGGTGACTGGATTCAAGCCTTGTACTTTGTTTTAACAAGCTTGAATATTTTCCCACTCTTTCAGAGGTGATTTATTAATTTAAAACAACATTAAAACTGATACTTATGAATTGACTCAAGTTAAGAATGATTCATTATAGCAAAAAATGTTAGCTTTGGCTTTCCCCTTCATCGATCAGAAACAGAATTATCTTGTCATTACTATTGAAAAGAAAGGAAAACACCTTCATTTTACACAAAATATGTATATTTTAGTCTTGTTTCCCTCCTGAGTTTTGCTTTCATGCCAATTTAAATGTCCAAGCATTTTAGAGATGCTTCTAAGCAATGACTCATTAATTTACTGTTGCTCACTGAAAAAAGTTAGTGTCTGTGGATAAATGAGAGTAAATTTAATTCCAGTGGTTGAGTCACATGAAAGACATGTCGGAAGGATTATTTATGGTTATTTAACCTTTTAGAGAAGTAGACAGAAACATCCTTAAATAGTATAGTTAATTATGTTTTCTATGCTACATAAAGCACTTGTAATCATTGTAATCACTATATTCAGTTTCTGGTTAATTCTGAGCTGTCAAAACCTGACAGAATTATAACATGTAAATTAAAAAACAACATTAAAAACAGAAATGAACTCTTCTGAATACTAAACACATGAATTTCTAAATACATCATGGCAAAAAATAGCTTTACGATAAATAAGGAGAGAGAAAAAATAAATTTGCACTGAAGCATGGCAGATTACCAAATGACTGAATATAATAATACTAGCTTACATTTCTAGTTTTTCAAAGCTTAAAAGATATTATATATATATGTATATATATACACACACACACACACATATATCTAATGTTAGCGTTTTGAGGTAAACAGATCACTATTATTCCTATTTTATAAATTAGGTGGTGAGTGATCAACAGCTTGAACCACACAGAAGAAATAAAAGAGGCACGACCCTTGTAATTAATACAGCAGAGACCAGGCTCCTTACCACAGCCTGTCAGTAACACGGCCCAGTCCTGGTCTTGTTACCCATATGTGGATCATAAGAGAGAAGAGTGGTGGAAACCTTTTTTTACAGAACTGAGACGTCTAAGCTTAAAACATTTAGGGATTTTCTTCCCTCTAACCCGCAAGGTCTACACATCTCCACCTGTAGTTCTGCGGGTGTACTTCTGGCTTGGACAGTGGAACCACGCCTTACTGTATGGCTTCTCCCATTGCCCCAGCATGGGATTGACGTCCTCGCCACAGTTCATGCCCCCCTGCCAGGCCTCCAGCACGGGGCTGGGAGGCAGTGAGCTCGGGAGGTTGGGTTCCAAGCCCACCTCTGCCTCACCAGCTCTGAGGCCCGAGACAGGTTGTACGACAGGACCTCCCGCGCGCTCATTCATAGAACTGTGCTGGCAGTCAGAGCCTGCTTCGCTGAGCTCTCCAGATCTTTAAATGGCATTAAAATATAAGTGAAGATTATGATGTGTAGTTAAGTATGATCTCCAGGTCGTTGCCTCATTTTATTTTCTTTTTTGATCATCTCATACTGACAGTTACAAAGGCGCATCCCAAAGAAAATGAAAATTAGACCGGTGGAAAAAGCCTATAATTTTTTCAAATCACATAGAATCAGACTATTTTAGGGAGAAATAAAGGATAATAGACATTCTGAAGAAACTGAGACACAGAGGATGTTTCTCACTTACCCGAAGTGCCACAGCTCGATCGCAGAGGAAATGTAACTGAATCTCGGATACTGGGGCACAGAATACCATTCTGTTGCATTTTACCCTATGGGCTGAGACTGGGTAATTTTCCTAACACCAAGATACACGAATTTAAGAATATGATCCTATCATATTACATTTCTGACTATTTCTTTCCTGTAGTTTTTTGGAAAAAATTACATGGTGCCATTTCCTTCTCTACGAGGTCATCAAATTTTACTTTTTTAAGTTTGCTAGTTTATCTTGGAATAAAAAGGCTATTTAAACAATTTAAATGTAGAAAGGAGTTTTGCTGTAGAGACCCTGCCCTGAGAATAATACATTTTTTGGATTAGTAAGAGATTTTGGGGGATATGAGTCTATGATGGAGCAATTTTAAATGACTATTTTTTTAATCTTTCAGGAACTAGAAGATATGATTAAAGCAAAAGAAAAAGAGGTAAAGAAAATTGAACAAAATGGACTCGCTTTGATTCAGAACAAGAACGAAGAAGTCTCTGGTGTCGTTGCGAGCACGCTGCAGGAGCTCAGCGGGACCTGGGCCAATTTGGACCACATGGTAATGCGGCTTGGGAGAGCTGGCTCCACGTCCCTGTTCGCCATTCCATACTCACCATACGTGTGTTAGGTTTCCTGAAGTAACTGAGGAGATTAGGACTCTCTATATCATCTCTTTGTACTTAAGTTTGAGGTGTTTTCTGTAACAAACATACAATAATCTTACCCATTTCCACGTCCACAGATACCATCTAGGCCCAGACATTTCTCAGTTGTGTGTCCCCAGCCTGGATTTCTCTCCTGAAATCTGGACAGAGACAGAGGCGGGGGAGAGAAAGAAATCCAGCCGCAGACGTAGACATCTTCACTTGTCTCTTCCTCTCATACGCCGCAGCTGGTCCATCAGCAAACCTGTCGGCCCTATGTTCAGAAGAGCTCGAGGATCCGACCTCTGCCCCCATCCCTGCAGTTAGCACCTAGGTCTAAGTCACCGTGATGGCTCACCCCGATGGTATCTGAGACCTCCCGAATGGTCTCCAGGCCAGGGAGGTCCTGATAAAGTGGAAGTCAGATCACACCAGTCCTCAGCTCAAAACCCCGCAACAGCTTCTTGTCTCGTTTAGAATGAGAACAAAACCTGCTGAGGACCTAAAGGCCCACGTGACCCAGCCTCCCAGGGTCCCTCTGACCTTGTCTCCTGCAGCGGTCCTGCAGGCTCATTTTGCTCGAGTATCCTCTACCCTTGAACTTAACAGGCATGTTCCACACTTAGGGACTTTGTGCTGGCTGTGCCCTCCACCTAGAATACCACCCCCTTCCCAAATATACACGTGGGCCACTCCCTATTCTCAAGGGCTTTGTTCAAGTTTGCCCACTCAGTGAGGGTTTTCCTGGCCACTTGTTTTAAGTGCCTGCCTCTGAACTCCCACCTCAGGCTCCCTGACTCTCCTCTTGGCTCCACTTTTATTTCTATTAATTATTTATCAACTTCTAACATATGATACAGTCTACTTCCCTAACACATAAGCACTATGAAGATACTTGATAAATCCATGCTGAATGGAGTGTTGGATCCTCCGATAATAAAAATACATGTAAAACAAATAGCCTTCTGTACATAGGTAGCCACTGCCCACACTTCACAGAAACAGGAGCTGGAGCACAAGCAGGCTACGTGGGGCCGTGGGCACAGCACACAGCTTCTTGTAGTCTATGTTCTCCTCTCCAGTGCAGCTGGGCAGTTCCTCCTGACCTTGTTTGTAACCCAATTTTGAATTTATTTTATTTTACGCACTTTTATAAATCATCACAAATCTTTGGAAACCATTTACCATATAAACAAATCGTTTCTTTCATAGAACTATCACCTGATGAAAAACAAAACTAATACAAAGAACTAGACTATTTAAAAATTCTTATTTCTCTCCTGGTTTTATTTTCATGTCTCTTCCTGACTTTCCCTGGTTGGCCCTGACCCCTGTCTGCACCCGTGGACGCTGCCTCATTTGTGAGGCAGCACTTTCTTAGTCCTTTGGCCCATTAGAGAGTATTTTGATTGGTTTCAACATTATTTACGGATGCTTAGAAGAAAAGCAGAGCATGCAGATGCAGATTAACTTATTATACGATCTCTTTTCTTAATTATGGCCATACTTACTCTGTATTCAAAAGATTACGGTTGGAAGACTAGGGGTGACATCCGGGAAACCCAACGTGGACATCTTTCTAAATTAGATGCAGGTGTCCTTCTAAATGACACAGACAAACTACAAACTTGACTTTTCTGTTGCAGACAAGTATAGGGAAATACGTTCTTAGATGTTTTGTCGCACGATATTTATTTGTGTGTGTGTGTGCACATGTGTGAGATAGATGGATGATTGATAGGTAGATAGATAGAGACACAGACAGACAGACTGATAAATTTCATTTCCCGGGACCAGATTTGCCTACATTCAAATCAAGATTTCTCGCTTTGTAATAGTGTGATTTCAGGTGATTTCCATAACCTCTCTGTGCCTCAGTTTCCTCATCAATAAGATGGGGAGGATGATCCCTACCTCTTAAGGTCGTTAGGAAGATTAAATGAGTTAATTCATTCGTTAAAACACTCATTTATTTCCTAAACTATAGTATCAAATATATTGACCTTTTATAACTTTTATATTACGTAGGCTTATGATATATATTATATGTAAAGGTTATATCTGTAACCTTTTCAAGAACTTCAGTTTAGACCGAGTGTTCTGAAGGAGAAGGTGATTTGACTTTGGGTGGTGGGCACACATGCCATATACAGGTCGTGTATCATAGACACGTACACTTCAGACCTGTATGACCCTATTAACCAATGTCGCTCCTATAAATTTAATAAAAAATAAAATGAAATAATTAAAAAGTAGATCCAAAAAGTAGGAGAGGCATCCATTTCAATGGAACTGTATCTTTTCTTACCTCTTTTTTGTTTGTGTTAAACTTATCATGCCTGAAACCCCAATGAAGTTCTTAAATGTTAATGTGTTTTCCATCCATCAAACATATTCCATAATTTTAAGTGTTCCGCGATTCTAAGAGTGTCTGCTTCTTTCCAAAGGTTGGGCAGCTAAAGACACTGCTGAAGTCCGTGCATGCCCAGTGGAGTCGGCACAAAGAGGCCTTTGATGAGATACACAGTCACCTCATGGAGGCCCGGTACTCTCTTTCCCGATTCCGCCTGCTCATCGGCTCTTTAGAAGCTGTGCAAGTTCAGGTTGACAACCTGCAGGTGAGGGATGAACAGAATCTGCCCTCCACAGGCCTTTTATGGCTCGGCGATCAGTTTGTGTGCTGCTGCCCTCGTAGGCAGACTTTCTGAAGGGAATGCCTTTTGGGGGGAAGTGGGGCAGGAGGGAGGAAGGATGAAACGTGTATGTATAATTTACCTAAAACTTAAGTAGTTGTTGTGGATACTAAGAATCATTAAAACTTAATTATTTAAGTTTAGTAAGAGAATATAAGTTTTAAAACACATTTTAAAACTTTGAGGAGGTTATAAGTACTTTTTAACTTAGCCTATTCTGTGTTTAATACCTGCAAATGATATCTTAAGATATGAAAGAATTCAGGGCCCTTACCTTGCATATTTTGACTTGATGGAAATAAGATATCAGTATTAAATAAGACGGGACTTTTGTAGCCTCCTTCACCTATGCAGTTGTACTAAGAACTGAGACTCTCACTTAGTCTTACTAAGAACTGAGACTACCAGCAGTCAGTCTCCGTTGGGTATCTCTCAGATGGATAGTCTCAGAGAGATCCCCATCTTCAAGTTCTTCCACTGGCAGACTACTCTGCCAAGACGATAGCCTGTCTCATATTCTTTTCAAGGAAGAACACCAGACATAGAACTTAGAGATGATACTCAGAAAAGTGATGGCTTCTTAAAGTCTGATTGTTGGGAGTCTCTGGTAGAAAACATTCTAGGTACATAATAAAACCGAGTCCAAGGGTTTACCTCTGAACAGCAAAGAGAACCACCATGTGCAGACTGCACGCACACCCCCGCCGATGGCTTCCCACCAGAAAACGGACAAAGGTTCCCTACGTGAGCTTTCCCAGCAGAACCAGAGATGATGCTCTAAGATGGCCTCATTGTTAAGAATCCCTTCTTGCACCCATAAGAACGAAAGCATAAGAAGTAAGAAATGATTATGTAAAGGAAGCTCATAAAGCATCAGAGCAGCGTCATGGTTTATACATTCACACTAGTATGTGCATGTTCATGAAAACGGGCATCAGGTACTTGTAGATTTGGTTATTAGACTTCAGATCCTGTCATTTTATCTGTGGCATGTTTTTTCCTTTGGGCAGAATCTCCAAGATGATCTGGAAAAACAGGAAAAGAGCTTACAGAAATTTGGCTCTGTCACCAACCAACTATTAAAAGAGTGTCACCCGCCTGTGACAGAAACTCTTACCAACACATTAAAGGAAGTCACTATGAGGTATGGCACTTCCTAATTTTACACTATCCTGTATGGCTCCTATCACAACCACATTATAAGTCCTGACACAGTTAAAACGTGCTGGCACTTTGAATTTGAGCTTTAGGGATTCTATTCTATTAATGCTTTAATTTTCACAAAATGAAGTTAATGATAAGTAAATGCGATGAAAAATATTTAGAAAGAAATTAGAACTGCTGTATACCCAAAGATTAACCTCATGTCCATGATCTACCCCTAAAATGAGTGTGAAATGTTACTTGTTATGATAGTTAACAGAAATGAGGCATCCTGGCATTATTTCCAAATTCACATGAACCAGGACCATGAAAAATAAAATAGTAAGTAACAGCATTTGGTGAGGGGTGGCCATCTGCCCACGAGTGTCGGCTGTTGTTTCCAGATGGAGTAACTTGCTGGAAGAGATAGCGGAGCAGCTGCACTCCAGCAGGGTCCTCCTACAGCTCTGGCAGAGATACAAGGACTACTCCAAACAGTGTGCTTCTACAGTTCAGCAGCAGGAGGAGCGAACCAACGAGCTCCTGAAGGCAGCCACTAATAAGGACATCGCCGACGATGAAGTGGCTACATGGATTCAAGACTGCAATGTACGTTCAGGAACTATGGTGTTTTTCCCAGCATGCCTTTCTTAGACTTCTTAGGTTTAGCAGGGCTGGTGCTGATGTGTGTAAACTTTTGGTATGTCTCAGTAGGTGAGACAGTTACCCGAAAGTAATTGTTTTAAGTATCGAAGAGCCTGCTAGGTCTTCAGAACACATGGATCAGATTTTAAAAGGCCTTCCCACTGTTTCAATTTTAAAGATGAATTGTTTTCCCATTTTTTTCTAACAGAATATCCTATGTGAATGATTTAGGCTGTTTTTACAGAGGTGGTCAATATAAGAAATGACCATGTGGAGAATAATGATATACCTTTTAAAAATCTGTTGTTAAAGGTATCATCCATTTTGTTTCATTATCTTTTATGTAATCATCAACATAATTTCTTCTAAGAATTAAATAGTAGAAAGAAGTCTTTCTCTCCTGATTTATGGGCATACTTCTTTCTTTTTGATATTTTAAAAATATTTTATTACTTAGTTTTAGAGAGGCGAAAGAGAAGTAGAAAGAGGGAGAGAAACATCGATGTGTGAGAGAAACATCAGTTGGTTGCCTCTTGCACATGCCCCAACCAGGGACTGGGCCCACAAGCCAGGCATGTGCCCTAACCAGGAATCGAACCCGTGACCTCTCGCTTTGCAGGGAGGCACTCAGCCAACTGAGCCATGACCGTCAGGGCCTGTACTTCTCTTTAATAGCTGTTCAGTATTTCTCTTTTTCACTGTGTCTGCCTACAACTTCTTCAAGGTTTTCGGGAAGAGCTCTCTTGTTTCACCCAGTGCATGGCTCTTATTATTTGTCCTTACTTGTCATTATTTTAATGAATTTGTTTCAAATATCTTCTTATAAATTTTCCCATTCAGTTTATCCAAAGTAGACAAGTTGTAAAAAGCGTATAAATAAAAGTTTAACCTATTCTACTACCTTTCCATTAATAATATAGAATCACTTTAGAGACAGAGTTTAATATTTACAGTGACAATAATTCAATGTATTTTCTCGTTCCACCTACGGTTCATCCTTACAAGATTTGTCAGTTTTAATATTCAGGCCTCCTGGGCTGAGATGTACCTACTTTAAAGTGCAGTGCTCCCTGTTACTTCTGTGCATGTGTCTGCTGTCTTTGTCAAGGCTCAAGTCACCTTTTGCCTTTCTTCCTCTCACAGTAGGCCCTGCAAAGGTATAGCAGGCTCTGCTCACTCCACCATGTCTGGTGGGGCACCAGCAACAGGTAGAAGAATAAGCCATTTGTGGTGTTGTAGTGGAAGATGGAAACAAGAGACAGAATTCCCATTGGCTTATCATTTTGATAAGAGGGTCCCATAAAAGGTGGAGGCAAGATGCACCATGGAAAATCAGGGAGATACAGCCCACCCTTAGTGGTCTCCGCTAGAGCCATGCTGGGGTCCTATACCCCACGGAGACAGGAGGGTGGATCACAA
Source organism: Desmodus rotundus (assembly GCF_022682495.2). Lineage (NCBI taxonomy): Eukaryota > Metazoa > Chordata > Mammalia > Chiroptera > Phyllostomidae > Desmodus > Desmodus rotundus. Next base: position 93,088,809 of record NC_071397.1, on the reverse strand, counting down.
CCACTCAAATGCGACACCCCAGCGTACAGTAGAGAGTGTTGACAAACCCACCCCTTGGGCCTATTATATTAAGTGGAAAGAGGTAAAATGTAGCACTGTGTTTTCAATTTGATATCAATTATATGAAGAAGCAGGAGAAAACTGTGAACTTTTACAGTTATTGGCTCTATTTGCAGAATTTTTTTCTTATTTACGTATGTTTTTCTGCATTCCCTAATATCCTAAAATGAACCTATACAGCTTTTATTATCAGAATAGTAAATATATTCTTTCAAATTATAATACACATACATATTTTTATTTTTAAAATTTATTTATTGAATTTATTGGGATTACATTGGTTAATAAAATTGTATATGTTTCAAGTGTACGGTTCTGTAATACATCACCTGTACTTCATACTGTATTTTCACCATTCTAAGTCAAGTCTCCTTCCATCACCATCTATCCCCCCTTTACCCTATTCCACCTCCCCCACCTCCCTTTCTCCCTAGTTATCACCATACTGTTGTCTGGGGTTTTTTCCCCCCCTTAATTCCTTCACCTTTTTCATTCAGTCCCTAAAATATATGTATATTTTTAAAAATTGGATTCAATTCTTGATTATTTTCTCTTCAAGTGAAGGTTATTTAGAGTAATAATTTGACAAATAAGAATTGGGTCCCTATGCTGATTGTTTATAATAAGGAGTACACTCAATGTGTTGTTTCACGACAGGCATATTTTCGTCTTCCACAGGACCTCCTCAAAGGACTGGGGACAGTGAAGGATTCCCTGTTTGTTCTCCATGAGCTGGGAGAGCAACTCAAGCAACAGGTGGATGCTTCAGCAGCGTCAGCCATTCAATCAGACCAGCTCTCTCTGAGTCAACACTTATCCACCCTTGAACAGGCCCTTTGCAAACAGCAGACTGTGTTACAGGTACAGAGCTTGTAGTTAGTAGGTATTATAAATCGGGTGTTCTATAACTTCTGAACATAAACAGAAGAACAGAAGAATTTTCAGTATTGGGACAATGCCTCCTTCAAGACCAAAGAATTAAAATATGAACAAAGTTGGAAGTCTCAGTGGAGCCAGGGGGAGGGGGGAGTCTTACCCTGTTCTCTGCAGTGAAACTTTGACCCTAAACCAATGCTTCCTTCCGTGGTACTGAGTAAAATATGTGCAATTAATAAACACTAAGTGGCCTTAATATTAAAACTCAGAATATGTTTCTGTTTGGTAATATATTTTAAAAGTGACTTGAACTAGTTAACTAATTAATCCTACATAGAAGTAATTCATTCTAAGTTTCAGAAACATTATATTAATAAAGAGAAGAAAATTTAAATCATGGTAACCTTGTACGTCAAATTGCAATTTGACATAGAATATGAGAAATCATTGCAATATCTACTCGTCCTTTCACTGGATTTCTAAATGACAGTTTTCTTGTGTAATAAAAACAGGCTGGGATTCTTGACTATGAAACCTTCACCAAGAGCTTAGAAGCTTTGGAGGCCTGGGTAGTAGAAGCTGCAGAAATGCTGCAAGGCCAGGACCCCAGCCACTCCTCTGACCTCTCGACCATCCAGGAGAGGATGGAGGAACTCAAGGTGAGCGTGCCGAAGTCCTATCCTGACTCTTCTGTCTTCTGTCCTCCAAACCGTAAGGAAAACTCCAAACTCCTGACATAGGCGCACTTTTTATTTTGAGCTCCGTTTTCCTGCTCTCCTAAGAAGAACAAACTGTCGATGAGCACAAGCTGATTTCACAGCCCACGATGGGAAAGTCCTCTTCCTCTTCCTCCCTCTCATCCCTCCCCAGGCCCAGCTGATCACCTGCTTCCTAGGAACACTCGTCTCCGTGTGTATCATCACCCACTGCTCGGTCAGGCTGCCCGCTCTCTCTCAGACCACTGCTGCAGGCCCCTGGATCTTCCTGCAGCGCCCCCTCCCTCCAGCCCAAAGTTGCCAGAATGATCTTTTTCTAATTTTAGTTACAGTTGACGTACAGTGTTGTGTTAGTTTTGGGTGTACAACATAGAGAGTAGACATTTACATAACTTACTACGTGAATGACCCGGTACATCACTCATGTGACACCATATCAGAATGATCTTCTTCTTTTAAAGCTTTTACTTAATTGGGAGACATATTAAGTAGTCAGTAATGTACGTAAAATTATACAATAGACATGCAGATTTTATCATTACTATTCTGCTTATTTTATCATATTACTATTCTGCGGGTCTCATTGCTCTCAGGATAAAGATCAGTGTGGACTCTCAGGCCTGGCATCTCCTGGCTTCCACCTTCCTAAGGGCCTCATCCTCTCCACTGTCCTCTCTTCTCACAGCCACTCGGGAGCCACACGGCTTCTGTGTCTGTGTGCGTGATGTTCCTCCTTTCCAGAATTCCATTCTTGTCCCCACCAACTCCCTCCTGTCCAAAAGGAATAACCCTCTGGTCCTTTTGTTCAATGTCCTTTTCTTAGGAAAGCCTCCATTTCTGTCCACGGTCAGATCCCCCAGTGACACACTTTCATATAACATAGTGTTCTTTGTCTTCAGTGTTTTTTGTACCATTTAATTATGCAGACGTGCCACGTGACTACTGCCGTGGCCTCCCCTGTTAAATGGCACCTTCCGCTCTGCCAGCACCAGGAGGCAGAGAAGATGGCTGTGTCACAGCAGATTTTTTCATTGCTAACATCTACCCATGGAAACTCCACCACCTAACAGTTATGCTCTTGGCTTCACAATTGCAACGGTTTATTCTTTCTTTGGGTAACGAGCCTTTGCAGAGCATGGAGAGAAAACACACACAGCCAAAGGTGGCCTGGCGCTTTCTCCTTCCTATAGCCAGTCTCCTAGAGGGGGTTGCGAACGCCCGCAGGAAAGCCAGAGGAGGCAGTGTCGTCCTGCCTTTGAACTGAGGAAAGAAGTCTGAATGCACAGACAGCCTTCTCATTTGAGTCTCACCGACTTTGGGGTGGGGAGCAATGACCTAAAGCCGAAGCTCTTAGATAATATATGGAGTGGGATGGTGTTCCATCTAGCAAGCACACAACAACCCTTGTTTACCTGGCTCTGTCCCTTTCTTGCTGGGTGACCTTGCATAGTTTCCTTAAAGCTTCTGGGCCTCTTTCTCCTTATTGCAAAGTGAGAATAGTAGGACCTTATGGGGAGGGTAAAATGTAGTTGTATCACCTGTGAAGTTCTTATAACAATGCTTACTTCAAGTATGTTCAATAAATAGTAACTATTATTATTGTTAAATAATAAAGGAGCAGATTAGCATGGAAGAATAAAGTATAAAGGGTAAGAAGGAAGCCTTTTCAGCCGTCAGCATAATTTTCACCCTTTATCAGATCTATCAAGAACTGCTGGTTACTAAACTGATCAAGTAAATACCACACATAAACTGTCGCTCCCTGAAGGAGAGTGAGCAGCTGTGGCCACAGTGACAGCAGCAGCCCTGGAAGCTGATCAGGAGGTGCAGCTTTTCTGTATTTGCAGCTCCGGCATTGAAAGCAACTGGCCTAGGAACGCGGGGCAGGCGAAAGACCAGCCCCTTCCTGAAATCCAGAGTTCCCTGTGCATTTGAAAGTGCTTTGCCTTTTCTGCCCAAGGTGCTAAACCTGCTTTCCAATCTTCCTTTCAGGGGCAGATGTTAAAATTCAGCAGCATGGCCCCAGATTTAGACCATCTGAACGAGCTTGGCTACAGGCTGCCCCTGAATGATAAAGAAATCAAAAGGATGCAGAGTCTGAACCGGCACTGGTCCCTGATCTCCTCTCAGACAACAGAGAGATTCAGGTAGAGTCACCAAGATGTTCTGGCGGCTGTGAATATATCAGTAGAAACAAGTTCACACTGGTGTACATTTATAAGTACTAAGTCTTTCTAATGATACAAAATTTGAACTAAAACTAAGAAACTCAAACTGTGGTTTCCCATGCTTAATGTAGTAAGTAATCTTTTAATCAAAAAATAACCACCTTTCACGTAACAATATATTAAAGATACATCATCTATCATTTTTAAAATTTACCATTTTAAACTTTTTCCCATGTTTTTTTCCTAAATTTTACTACCTAACATGAAAGTTTTATGATGGTCAAATTAGAGTGGGAGGCAGAAAATATTTAATCTTGTTTTATATGCCAAAAATATAAGAATAAGCAACAACATAACCACTGTTCTTTTCCTTCTGGTTTGTCAGTAAGTTGCAGTCATTTTTGCTTCAACATCAGACTTTCTTGGAAAAATGCGAAACATGGATGGAATTCCTGGTTCAAACGGAGCAAAAGTTAGCAGTAGAGATTTCAGGCAATTACCAGCATCTTCTGGAGCAGCAGAGAGCACACGAGGTGAGTTGTGCTCGTAGACTTGGGGTTAATAAAATAGGCCTTTGGAAGATGCTGCAAAATCCAGGTTACAGTGCTGAGGAGTTAAAGCGTCGTATCTTGTGCTGAGTCTGTTCAAATGTATGCACTGTTTTTGCCTTCTGTCTTAAGGCTGAGGTTTTCATAGCTTAATTACAAAAATGCAGTCTAGTTCTTTACCCCATAGTTGGTTAGAAGCACGTGGCAAGCTTCAATGCGCTGTAACAGAGAAGGTGTGTGGAAGGAAAGTTGGACTCAATTTTCACATTGAGCTATAGACTACATGAATATCTCCAAGGCTAGTTGGTAAAGAGAGTATGCTTTGATAAAAATTAATTGACAAATGAAAATTGTGTCTTCTTTAAAAAGCATATATGCATTTTATACTAGGGAATCAAGCTACCAAATATCTCAAAGTGCGCCTCTCGACCAAATTACATTCTAGTTATTTCTCAAGAAACACTGAGAAAGAAGTAGATACAAAACGCAAATTAGTTAATTTGCTGTTAGTCTCTATTTTGCTGTTTACTGGTGTGACTAAGAGGCTCCACATGTTTATGAAACACATGCAAATAGAAAGATAGGATTTGCCTGAAAGCAGAGAAAAAGCTTAATGCAGAACTTGAAGAGAATACAACTAATTTTAAAGCATTTTGTTTACATTAAAGAAATAGAAAATTTAAACATGTGTAAGGCATTTTTACATCCATTTTTATTGAAGTGACCGAGGAGGAAATTAAAGACAGGGAATGAAATCTACAGTGACATACCCCTTTACACCCACTAGGGGGCAACAATGAAAAAGTTCAGTGTTAATGAGTGAAGGAAGAGAGAAATTGGAATCCATACACATTGCCGGTAGGAAGTGAAAATGGTGAAGCTTCTCTGGAAAACAGTTTGGCAGTTCCTCAAACTGTTAAACGTAGAGTTGCCACATGACCCAGTATTTCCACTCCTAGGTGGAAAATCTTGGATGAATTCTCTTGAATTCATCCAAGAGAAATGCAAGTATATGTTTATACATATACCTGTGTGGACAAAAACTTGTACAAGAATATTGTTCATAGTGGCATTATTCATAATAGCTAAAAAAGTGGAAGCACCCCAAATACCCACCAACTCACCGAAGAACAAATAAACAAAATGTGGTATGTTCATACAATGGAATACCATTCAGCAATTGTAAAAAAAAAAAGATGCAGTACTGATGTATACTGCTACACAGATCAGTCTTGAAAACAGTGTGCTAAGAGAAGCCAGTCGCGTGAGATAGGATATTGCATAATTCCGTTTATATGTAATGCCCAGAGTAGGCAAATCCATAGAGACAGAAAATAAATTCATGGTTCCCCAGGGCTGGGGGGCTGAGAGGAAATAGGGAGTAACTTTTAGTGGGTGTGGAATCCTTTTAGGGGTAATGAAAATGGTCTAAGATTTATTGTGGTATTGGTTAAACAACTCTGCAAATATAATAAAAACCATTAAATTGTGCACTTTAAATAAGTGGATTATATGGTCTGTAAATTATATCTCAATGAAGCTGTTTAAACAACGGAAAAGTTTTAAATACTTTCTGTTGAATTTTTTAATAGTGAGATAATTTTATTAACCAAGTTAAATTGAAAAATAGTGAGTTAAAAATGTTTGGGTTTTTCCCATTCTTCTTTTTAAAAGGCCTTCAGCTAGCCTCTGTCTGAAAAAGAACCAATGCTGCATACAGAAGAAACTGGAATACAATTTATGTGTTAACTGACTTTATAGGTGATTTCAAAAGAAAGGGGAGGAACATAATTCTACTTTTAGTCAGTTTTAGTCAACAAAAGTTCAACTTTATGTATATCTTAATTGATGCTTTAAAAATACATTATGTCTACACTGCAGGATCAAACACGTATCCCGATTCAGCTGGAGATAGTTTTCATAACCTTGCTTAAACCAGAATTTTGGGGAACTTATTAGAGAACTGGTCCTTAAAATTAGGAATTCTAAAGTATGTATTTTTTGTTTTTTCAATAAAAGCTGTTTCAAGCGGAGATGTTCAGTCGTCAGCAGATTTTGCACTCGATCATTACCGATGGGCAGCGTCTTCTGGAACAAGGTCAAGTAGATGACAGGTAGGATCTTTGCTATCTCACTATGAAGAAAGGTTGCCGTAAATTAGTCGTCTTCTTTTTAATGAGCAGATTAGGAGGCACATATCCAATCTTCCTAAGGCAATTGTGCTGCAATGGAGCCTCAGTAATTGGAGAAAAGGCTTCTCTGAATCTCTGAAATGACTGAGTATTGAATCTTTTTAAAGAATTGCTATTATATTATATGAAGGACATAGAGTAATTGGAAATCACCTAGCCAACCATGGCTAGTCATCTGTAGGAGACTGGAATTAATAAGCAGATCAGAATGAACGGTATTAATGCTACATCAATGGTTTGTAAACAGACGCTCCTAAGATTCTCATATGATTACAGAAATTTTATTCCTAAAAGGAGCACAGAGATCATTAGACCATCATTCTTACTTATAGACGAAAAAACCTGAGCTCCAGAAATGTGAACTGACCTGACCAAGGTCACGGAACCGCATAGCGCACAGGCAAGCCTGGAGTTCGCATACCCAGTTTTCCAGTCAGGACCAGCCAGTTCTCTCAAAGCTTGAGAGATCTACCAGATGGGAAAATGGTGGGCTACCTTAAGTCAGATTACACTCAACCTGAAATCCTGCTTTCTCTTCACTTCCTTAGCAGATTGTCTTTTTACAAAAAATGCAGAAGTAATATCTAGCTCCTCCTTAGATTTGTGGCATGTGAATTGATGATTTTGCACTACATTTACATTTCCTAGGAACAATATTTAGCGATCCCATCTGTACTTCAGGGTGATATTTGCAGTATAAACCTCATTTATTATATTACATATGTATATCTTTCCCATATTTAGCACTAGTAGTTCTGATTATAACAAACTTACTATTATTTTTTTTAAATAGAAAGTGAATCATTTTTATTAAGAGGATTTTTTTTAAAAATGTTTTGCAAGCAATTTCAGTTTTAAGTGGATATTTCTTTGGAAGAACCTGAAAGATTTTTATGGTTAAGCTTGGAACAACAACAACAGAATGTAATACGGTATTTATTCTAGTCTAAGCCAAATTGAATGTGAAATATACAGAGAATTTAAGTCCTTCAAAATAAGACAAACTTAGATGCAATTAACTTATCTTTTGCTTTATGCTTCTTTAGCCAACTCTATCAGAATATTACAAAAGTTTGAGTCCTTAAGTAAAATAAAGTTTAAAATTCATGCACAAGCCAACATCTATTAAATTCCCAGGGGAAAACACGAGGGGACAGAAATATGAAGATTGGACTCAAGAATAATTTTTAAAATTGCCAATGAAGAAAAAAATTCAGATTAGAGTATGCTGACAGTTGGAAGGCCACAGATTACAAATGTATTGTGTTTTAGAAGTTCCTTTATGACTTTTGTTTTTTAGAGGTCAAGCTCAGCAGTGGGAACAGTGTTATGTGTAAGGTAGTCCCCCTGCTGGCAGGTAGCTCAGCACAGCTCTGCTCTACATAGTGAGGATGGGGGCTCCCAAAACGCCCTGGGCGGTCATCTGGTGGGGAGAGCAATAGGCAGGTACTTTCATGTTGTAGGATAGTCTCAAATCCTAGAGTCACACGTTTTCATAGGTGAGAGATCCTTGGAACTTTTAGGGAAGTCTCATAAACCTAATTAATCATATTCGGTTCTACTAATTAGATTATAAATAATCAGAAATTTTCTTTCAAAAACAGGAACACTAAGAACACTTTTGGTTACAAAATCAGTGTTTAAAGTGGTATCTAGACAATAAGAGGCATCGAGAATCTGAATCCAGAAGAGTAAGTCCAATTCAAACCTGAAGCCCTCAGAGGAGAAATGGCATATCTAGGGAATAAAAGCAAAGCTAATATCATAGAGAAAGAATGAGTGATGTTATACATTAGCCCTAAAATGTGCGAACAACAGTAATCTACAAAGAAACTCATTCTATTTGATAATGGACAAACCAGTTCTAGACTACAAACTGAATGATAAAGAAAACTTAATAAATAACTACCAACATTTTTTAAAGGTAAAAAACAGAACTATAAAAACCAAATCAAAAAATTTATATTATTTACTCGGAAATTAAAAAAGCTTCATCAAAATTTAATACCTCTCAGTATATGGATTTATGGACAACATCTGTACAGAGCGTGATAACTAACAGCTTTTGGTTTTCTAAGAACAAAGAGAAGCAAATTGTAAAGTAGAAGGGACAATTTAAATTAATATGCAGAAAAATTTGCTAAAGATTAGGGCTACTTATTGTGAAGATATGCTGAGAGTTTATGGAATATAGCTTTTTAAAATAACATAATTTTATTTAAGTGGCTCACGCCTTGCTAAAATAAACCAGTTTTGCTTATTCAAAGTGGTTTATCATTCCAGCTGAGGACAGAGGTCATAGATAAGCTATGCTCCCCATTTTCTCAGCTATAACACACAGGAGATGCTGTCACGTGCTGCAGACGCTGCCATGGGGGAGCTCAGAATGGGTGGCCGTTCCCATTGTGACTGCTGCCCTGGGCTCCCTCCCCTCTTCTGCACTCAGGGAGAGAGCAAATGACATTGACCTTATAAATAGGCCTTCAGCCTGTGCTGAAACAAGAGAACACTCACTGTTTTCAAACACCAATATTATAATTGTTATTAATCTTAAATGTCCTTGCAATAGACCTAATAATAGATTATAACATGATATTTGGAAATTTCTGCCCTAGATCACTTCTCAGGGCTTGCGGTCACCAAGTACATGTACGCTGCTTAGTAACATAACTCCATCCAGGATAATAGTGTTTTCCCCTATGTAACTGTTTGCTCACCAGGGATGAATTCAACCTGAAGTTGACACTCCTCAGTAATCAGTGGCAGGGAGTGATCCGCAGGGCCCAGCAAAGGAGAGGCATCATCGACAGCCAGATCCGCCAGTGGCAACGCTATAGGGAGATGGCAGAAAAGCTGCGTAAATGGTTGGTTGAAGTGTCCTATCTACCCATGAGTGGTCTCGGAAATGTCCCAATACCACTGCAACAAGCGAGGACCCTCTTTGATGAAGTGCAGGTAAGGGGCAGAGCACGCTGCTTTTGAACCTTATCTGCATTTCCACCGTGCCCTAACCTCAGTGTTTCAGAAGGATTCTGGAGTGACATTGGAATGAGGACGAATGTTCTCAAATGTCCACAGACACATAGAAAATGGCCGCATTCCAAAGCCCATGTTTAATGATAACAGCGTGGCAAGTTTCAGCCTCTTACAAACACTCCTTCCACTTCACACACCCTGGCCACCCAGCAGTTCGCTGGATCCCAGCAGGGGTGGAAGGGAAAGGGAAGAAAAGCCCTCTATGGATCTCACATATTTCACTCCTGAGCCATTTAAGCGTGTCACTGAAGTATTCCAGAGAAGAGAAAGGTGCGGTCCTGCTTGTCCATTCCTGGGCTAGCCCCTTACTTTTATTGGCCTGGGAATTGGGCATTCCAGCCTCTTGGCTGGATACCTCCTGGTGTGCTCTTGTCAGGCCTTCCCAGTGTATTTTGTTGGTTCCTCTTCCCTTTGAGGGTCACTGTTCTCTGCTTCCTTTTTCCTCCTCACTTCTCTGGGAGATCTCATCTACACATGCGGCTTCAACTATACCCCAGCAGCAGAGAACGGCCAACTTGGTATCTTCAGTCACATTCACCTGCTGAGCTTTCAACTCATTATTCAGCTGCCTTTCAGATTTACGTCTATATGCATCACAGACATAACGTACTCCGTGGGTTTCAACAAAGCCTGGGTTCTCTGGGCCAACTCTTCTCCATCACCCCACGTCCCATGTTCCCAATCCAAGGAAAGGCCATCTCCAGCTCTCTGGTCTATCAGCCAGCAACCCCGGAGTCATTCTATAGTTACACTCTTCTCCTTCTCTCCCTCCCCCTGTCTAATAGTCCTCAAGTTTCCATCCCTACTGCCACTGCCTTAGAGTAGGTGCTCATGATTTCTTGTCTGCTTAGGCAATAGCTTCCCAACCTGTCTTAGTAGATGCTGTCGGTGCTCTTCTTCAATCGCATTGTCCACCCTACTGCTGAATGCTTTCAGCAGACACATCACTTTCCTGCTTAATATTCTACTGCGAATCTCAGCCACTTTTATTTTACAAACCAAATTCCTATGCAAGGTGTGGTCTTGCCTCAACTTCTACCACTCTCTTACATGCCTTCTATATCCCAGCCGCTGAAAACTACTGCCAGGTCCTGCATTCGTATTGACCTCGCACGGTGAATTAGTCCGTCCTCCTTGTTCCGCAGGGAAGATGTTCTCTCCCTGACTCCTGGGCTGCATGGCACCGGGTCCTGAAACTGGTTGTGTTTGTATGTCTTCCAAGACCCACGAAGGCTTTACCACTTTGACGGGTCCTCCTTGTGCAGAAATATAAAGATCACAATACAAAATATTAAAAATCCCATACACACACACACACAAATACCTTGATGTAACACTGTGTTCCCTGTGCATAAGTCTTACAGAGCAGTTTTCATATCACGTCACGTTTGTCTTTCACCTAGGGACAGATGCTATTAGGCCTCTTCCTGTTGAATTCCCATTTATTTACACATTGTTTCATCCACACACAAAGGACTAGCTCAGCAAATGCTCATAGGAGAAAAGAGGGCATGCTCTGTATGCAAAAATTCAGGGTCATTTAAAAATACCTGTAATAGGGAAATGGTGGAAAGAAAAGAATGAGAAAGTAAAACGCTATGATTTCTCTCAGTTCAAAGAAAGAGTGTTCCTGCGACAACAAGGCAGCTACATCCTGACCGTGGAGGCGGGCAAGCAGCTCCTGCTCTCTGCAGACAGCGGGGCTGAGGCCGCCCTGCAGGCTGAACTCACGGAAATCCAAGAGAAATGGAAATCCGCCAGCATGCGCCTGGAGGAACAGAAGAAGAAACTGGCCTTCTTGTTGAAAGTGAGTTCAGCCCCTTCCTCCTTTAGATGTAATGCAGTTGACAGAGTGTGTATATCAACTCCAAGAGTCATGCTGCTTCCTCCCATCGATGTCCTGCAAATCAAATAACGCAAAGGTCATTGTCATACCCTGCAGTATTTTGATCCCCTGGGTTTTGTTTAAGACTTTGTCCTGTCTTGCATAAACTGGAAACCTTTCCAATTTTCAGCAGTTTTTTTAGGAAAATCCCCCAATAAAGTAGTTTTAAGTCGGACAAGACCATTCAAGTGATGAGTTCTGATTACTGGCTGGTGCAAAGCCAGGAACCCTGTGGTGACTATAAACCCAGACAGGAATGCAAAGAGTAGATTCCACTCCCTAATGTAAGACTCCAAAGTGGTTTTCGAGATCGGTATCTCTTATTTTATAGCAGGGAAAAACCTATCCAAGAAGATACTTTGATTGGATCGCAGCTTATCTAAGCATGTTGAGATGAGATAAAAATCTCCAGGAGGGGTATTGGCCTTTGGTTGGATACAGGATGCAGGCTGGTCACACAGCAAATTTAGGGAAATGTAAAATTATTCAGGCTTTCTGCCACTTGCCTTTCTCCCTCACTTTCCAAATCCATGTGTAACACATAATTAAATCATAAGTTGAAAAGGAGCGTGGGCTGTACACTTTGATAAACCCCAGTTAAAACTATAATAAACCAAGTAATGGTTGACTCAACCTACCTAAGCCTCAGTTTCCTCATCTCTAAAGTAGGCATGATGAGACCTCCCTCATACAGCATTGTCAGAAAAAATGAAATATTGAGGGTAAACCATGCAGCACATAGTGAGCTCTCAGTGAGTGGTGGCAATTATCATTGTTGAAACTATCATTTTTAGAAAGTGAACACAGCTAAATACTTACGTTTTATTGTGTCAACACCCACCAACAATTGAATGCGATTGTCTATTAAACTCGGCCCATCACTTTTTTGGCTCAAAGTAATAACTAAAGCAAATGGAATACCTGTTTTTTAATGCTTAAAGTATGCACACTCATTGGTTTATTCTATTAAATTTTACTTAATAATATATCACCTTGTGTGTAGGAAACAATCAATCAAAAATGCCACTGAGCATCTGTTAAAGAACTATTATTTGCACACAGCAGGATTCGTCAGCCAAACAATATGCCTGCTTCTTTTTCCTTCATATTTGCTTTCAGGAAAGGATTAAAATCATTGCAGCTCATTCTGTAGAGAACATGTTAATCACATATTTTTCTTTATTTGTGATGTGATTATTGGACACATTCCTAAGACCTAAGAAGGCGAGATGGTTGAGGCATTGCATTTGCTTTTCTTGTCAGTCTCTTTGTTGGCGGGTGAAACATCCACTGTGATAGATGTTTGCAGACTGTGACATTTAGTTATTTCCTTATAACTCATGTAGCAAAGAGACTGGGTTACAGCTTCAGAATCTAAGCAGTCCTGGAAAAGGGAAATCCCTATTCTTCTTAAAGTGCATTTTGAATCATACGCTAGGTCCTATTTACCTAAGGAGTTTATGAAGCTCAAGTCTAATGTTCAGACAGTCTCATTTTTACTGTCTCTTTTCTCCACAAGTATAATATAATACTTATCTATTTTTAGCTCTTAATTGAATGCTCTTGAGTAATATTATCATTATAATTCTGTGTCCTGCATGGCCACCTGCTTTAACTATCACCTAATTTTGTTATGAAAAATAAGGAGTTGACCTTTTCTCTTTTAGCTCAATGAATGTTTATTGACTGTGGGTTGATACATTTCAGAGTGTGTGATGACTTAATTGAGCAGAAAGAGGATCTTTCTGTCTACGTTCACTTCGCTTAGCGTTGATGAACTAAGTATGGCCTGGGAACAGAGATTCTGATAAGGAGAACTAGAACAAATCTGGCCAAGACACACTGTTTGTTTGTCGTCTGTACATTTGTTTCTTTCTGGTGCATAGGAAGAGGGAATGTGTTTATACACTCTAGGAAATTCCCTAAAGCAATTTATCTTTTTATTTTTATTATTTATTTATTTATTTTATTTTTATTTTTTTGTTTTAACATTTTTTTATTGTTGTTCAAATACAGTTTTCTGCCTTTTCCCCCTACCCCTCCCCAGCTCCCTCCCCTGTTTCCACCCTGCCCTGTTATTATCCATGTGTCCTTTATAATTGTTCCTGCAAAATCCCTAAAGGAATTTAAAAGAGAAATGAGAATCTTGAGCCAAATTCTCATTTTAGTTAGAAACCAAAAGAAGTTTTGAGCATGAAGGAATGTTAGTCAACACTTCTTAAAGAAGGCAGTTTTAGTAAATAGCACCTACGTGTTGCTGTGTTGAAAACAAGGCACCAGAAGAGAATGTAGAAGAACCCAGACAGAGAAAGACCAGTAATGATGGAAGAAACAATGTGAGGAAAAATGCAGCGTGATTTGGCACCACACTCAGTGCTAAAAGCAACTCTCTTGTCTTTATCTGAGCTCAGTAATTTAAGTTGTGGGGAGTGGTCAGTGGGGAGGATTGTTGTGGATGGGGGTTGGGGCGCGGGGGGAGGCCAGGAATGGAGACTACTAGGCAAAATTAAGGATATTTGTTAGTTGAATTTAATTTGCATTGGCACTGAGACATCAGATAAGAGTTCATTTGTAAATAGGGTGCTGTAAAGAATCAAGTCTCCATTATGTTTCCTTTATTTTTTTCTTTTACTTTTTTTTAACTACAAAAGAAATACATGTATCTCATTAAAAAATAAGTTAATAATTGAAATATGGGGATTAAGAAGAGTGTTTTCTATTTTTCCAATTTCCTACCAAAAAAAAAAAAAAACCATGAAATTTCTTTCTCCTCCCAATTTAGGACTGGGAAAAATGTGAGACTGGAATAGCTGAATCACTGGAGAAACTCCGAACTTTCAAAAAGAAGCTTTCCCAGCCTCTACCAGATCACCACGAAGAGCTCCAAGTGGAGCAAATGCGCTGCAAGGTAAGTCTTCAGATTGAGCTCTTCTTACCTGTTAACTGTGCCGTCTGCGTCCTACTGCGGTGACAACACCTCTGAATGCATCATCGGGTCGAACTCTACAGCCATCTACATGTAGATGCAAGTTCCTGGTCTATTGCAATAACAGCAATCTTTTCAAGCATCTGCGCTGGAGAGTCATCTTAGCAGAAGAGTCTAGTTTATGGAAAGTAAAGGGAGGCTGGGCAGCTTGAAAATTCTGCAGGCAGTGGCCCTGGAGGAACAGGCCCTGCCCTCCAGACTCTACCGTAAGGAAACCTGAAACGTGAAGAGCCGATCTTGGTTTCTGCACAGAGACATGGTCCTTTAGTCATCCAGGGCCCTCGCTACTTAAAGGCAGTGACTAACCCCTCAAATCGCACTCGGAAGCAGGTCAGTGGCCAGCGCAGAGCACTCCCTGCATCGGGAGCGCACTGGGAGCACCAGGATTAGGGGCTGTAGGGTTAGTTCCAGTCACGCCTGTACAGCCAAGGGTAGTGCCCGAACAGCAGAGCCCTGCTGAATGCTTTGCAGGTCAACTCAAAGCTACCTATAAAAATGTTTTGTTCCCCAAATTATACACGTCATTGTGTTCCCTGTCATTTGCAAATTACTACACTAAAGTAATTCTGTTTAAACCTTCACACATACTTAGATAATTTGGCTTTTAATCAATTCTCTGCTTCACTTTGGCTAAGGTAAGCACGCAAGGAAGATTAATTACTCGTGGACACAGACAACTGTGTGGTGATTGCTGGGGGGAGGGTGGCGGGAGGTGGAGGAGGGCATATGGGGGATAAGTGGGGACGGAGAGAGACTTGACTCGGTGTTGTGGAATTGTGCACCTGTATTTTTAACTAGTATCATGCCAATAAGTTTAATAAAAAGGGGAAAAATACAAATTAAAGAAAGTCTACAAGTCATTAAAAGTATGCATATAAGAATTTTTCTTTGATATTAAAATTCACAGCTGTTCTTTGAAGCTTGACAGGTCAGATCTAGGAAAAATGAAAGGCAGTGCTCGGTTGCTAAGGAGCACATGCATGACATGGCTGCCCGTGGTGACGGGGCTGCCACTTGTTGGCTCCAGCTCAGCACACAGTGCCGGCATCCCGCTTGCCCGGGTCGCTCGCTGTGCCCGGAACCTCTGCCTATCCTGTCTGGGCCGCACCTCTGGGCCGCACAGCTCCTTTTCACTGGCAGCTCTTGTGGCTGCCGGTCCAGACAGCTCAGCCTCCAGAGTTGGCCCTGCCCTGTCCTGCTGACCTCTGTTTCCCGGGGCCCACCGAGCCCCGGCCTTCCATCATTGAATGCCCCACTTGAGCCTTCATGTACCTCTAAAGACTTGGAACCTTCATCATTTCACCAGGAAGCCTCACCTCTGCCTACTGAGGCCCCTGAGGAAATGCAACCTTCTCCAACCCCTCAGCTCGTCTACCAGAAACCCCTGAGGTGGGAGAAGCCACCCTCCCAGGAGGAGGGCTCAGCTTAGTCTACAGTGTCCCCTGAGTTGTTGAAATCTTTGTTAGTTTACCGAGGAGTTTAGATCAGCATCCAACCCTCCCTGAAAATGTTGAATCTTCAGTCCAGCAGAAGAGCTCAGCTCTGCCACAGTTGCCTCTTGCCAATGTAGAACCTTCCCTACTCCAGCCGAAGGGTCTAGCTCAGCCTCCAAAATCCTCTATACATCATGAAGTTACCGTGTCACCTCCAGGTTTGGGTAAAGCTCAGCATCCAGTGTTGCCTAATATGAATGTGGATCTTGGGGTTTTGATGACACCAGAGCCCCCTAAGGAGATTAATCCATCTGCCACTGAGAAGGAGGTCTAGATTCATCTTCCAAAATCCACTGAGGTGACCAAACCTCCAACCCAGCAGGCAGTCCCTCCAAAGCCCCCTGAGGAGACAGACTTCTCTCCATCCCAGCAGGAGACCCCAGCTCAGCCTGCTTCGAAGGCTGAAGTGCAGCCCTGCAGCTCACTGCAGCTCCTCCAAGGCACCCTGGGGTGGCACTTCCCCATCCAGAGCCTGTTCAGGCTCAGCAGCCAGTGAGTCATCTGAGACAGGTGCTCCAACAACTGCGCAGAACGCCACCACAAACACACGTGAGGTCTGTACCTGCATTAATGAGACACTGCTGCGTACTGGTCTCGGCCCAAAGGAGACACTCCACAGAGAGCTGGTGCCAGAGCCCAACACCTGCAAGGGCCGCTTCACCATCTTAAATTTCCAAGGAAACGCTATTTCTTACATCGATAAAGGTACATGGAAGTCATACCATTGAGCTGAGAAACTAATCTTCAGTGAAAATAACTTGAGAGAATTACATAAGGTTCACTTGAAGGCCTGCTATCCTTCCAGTATTTAGATTTATTTTGTGATAAAATACAGTTTATTGAAAGGAATACATTTGAAACACCACCTTTTTTGCAATATATATATATATATATATATATATATATAAACCTTCATAGCAATTCAATCACAGAACCAAGCTTTGGGACGTTTCAGGCCTGGCATGGAATGCAGTTTTTACACAAGTTGATTCTCAACTGTGATCCTCTGACAACTGTTGAAGAGTCCTATCTTTTTAAATTGCCAGCATTAAAATATTTAGACGTGGGAGCAACACAAGTGTCTCTCAACAACAGTTGAGAGCATCCTTGGGATGACCCTTGAATTGGAAAAACTGATCCTACCTACTCACTTGGCCCGCTGCCTCTGCCAATTTAAAAA
This sequence comes from Desmodus rotundus, assembly GCF_022682495.2. Classification (NCBI taxonomy): domain Eukaryota; kingdom Metazoa; phylum Chordata; class Mammalia; order Chiroptera; family Phyllostomidae; genus Desmodus; species Desmodus rotundus. Next base: position 93,071,669 of record NC_071397.1, on the reverse strand, counting down.
TAATATTGAGGCTGTCGTCAAGACAGTCAAGCTGCGCTGTGACACTGAGTGCCACACCAGTGCATGGTGTGACCTGATGACGCTTCTCAGTGAGCAACACGAAGGAAAGGTTTCCGAGGCAGAGAGGGTCCAGACTGATGGGAAGATGAGAGGATGGAGCCCGGGGTGAATGGAAGAGCAGGCATCACGTGAGCTCACCCAAGAAGTGCCAGGCTGTGGATATGAGAACAAACCGTGGTGGCAGTCGCTGTGACTGTGTGGCACTGATTTTTATTGTAATTGTTTCTCTCACTGCAATTTGTCATAAACCAGCATCAAAGGAAGGCGAAGAAGGAAGCTCCAGGGGCTTTCTCTCAATTCTGCAGCTTGAGGGATGCTCACTGAGGGAACATGAGGTGGCGGAGGGAGGTTTTTGGAGAAGACTTTGGGATATGTAGGGACCTCTTGATGCCACATGCAGGGAAAACGTGGCACAGACGCTCCACAATAAGGATTCCTACAGGATGAGGGTAAGCTTTTTGACAACATGGAGGAGGGGGAAGCCTCCCCCGCCCCACAGCCAGGATTGCTACATCAGATTGGCCCCGAAGTGACAGTGAAGGAAGTGAAACGGGAAACCTGATGCTGCCACTGCATGAACCCCGTCCTCAGGCGACCTGCCCACTGTATTTGGACATGTTGGCTTAGCTGATGAAATACATATTTTCCTCCTAGTAACACGTATAAACTCATTTTAAAAGGTAGTATGCTTTACATCACGGATGGTGAGGGAAATATTATCTCGAGGTGTAAATTCTAAAGTATGCGAAGATGAAAAAGTGTTTGTTTTAAACGTGTGATCATAAATTCGTGACAAATAATGAAAGAAAACCTCTGATACGCAGGAACGGGCCTTTGTTAGCTCCTCCTCCGAGCCAGTGACTCTATCCCCGTGACCTCAGTTGGTGTGAACACAAGCTCAGGAGAACTGCCTTTGTACAGATGTGAAAACTGAGACTTTTCAAAGTTAGTAAATGTCAAGGTTGCCTGAATCCGAAGCCTTTATTTTTACCACAGGGACTCATGTGAAGGAGTCAGTCTGAAAGTGTTGGTTTCCAGTGTTGGTATTGTTACTTTTTTACACCACACACTAAATCTGACATTTGAGTTGGAGGTTAGAAACTATTATACAAAGAGGAAACCCTTTACATTGGTGTGGCAATTTAATACATCGTGGATATAAACAGAAATGCTACATATTTAATACGTCTGGATGGTTCGGTCTTTCAGCCAAATACTGTTTCCATGGGACCTCATCTCCCAAAATACACGATACTTACAAAAATGCCCTGCTATTAAGTTTGGAGATTAAAAGGATGCATTTTGGTCTAGCTCTCTGTTCTTCCCCCAAACTACCCTGAGCAGCAAAACAAAACAATTAGCTGGAAAATTCAGGCTGAAACCTAGTTTGCCTAAATTGCCTAGGAAGTTAGCCTCTGATGGTGCGGTTAATTGCCTTTGTCATTGGGAACTTGTCTGCTGTGTGAAGAGACAGAAAGGGAGGGGAAAAGCCATGGGAACTGCTCTATTTATATACTAAATTACCTGAAATCTAAAATCATCGAGAGCTGGCAAAAGCAGGAGTTACACAAAGTGCAAAATCTGTTCAAACGTTGCAAAACCTAGTGTGAACTTATTCCAATATTGTTTTATGAAAATTTTTTCTTCAATCGTTTCCCCCCCAAATCAGAATACACATATTTGAACAAGTTACTTAAAGAAACCTCTAATCATGTAGAAAATGCATTCAGCCCACTCTTTTAAAATGAGGGGAGAAGGGGGGAGGGTTTTCAGGAACATGTATAAAGGACACATGGACGAAACCAAAGAGGGGTAGGATCAAGGGTGGGAAGTAAGGATGGCTGGGGTGGGGGGAGTAGTGGGGAGGGATGGAGACAACTGTACTTGAACGACAATAAAATATAAAATTAAATGAAATGAAATAAAAATAAAAATAAACCAGATCTTCTCCACTATTCCATATAAGTCTATGTCACAGAAGGTAGCAGTTCATAGTGTTTGAAGATGAACGTTCAATCTAGGCATCTGAGTTTTTAGAACAATCCTTGATTAACATGATCAGTAACTTGAAACAAAGAAAAGAGGATGTGCAAGTTTATGCAGTCAGTTTAAAAGTAAAGTAGATCAATGACGTAATGCAGCTTCAACTTAGAAAAGATGACCCCAAAAGATCAATGAAATGATAAGTAGATGATAGGAAGATTCTGTAAGCAACCAGATATCTTTCAGAACTTGGCAAATTCTCAAATTCTGTAGGAAGAAAATAAATAGATATCAAGTTAGATGTTCAAACAGAGTGGAATGGAAAGGTAATTGTATCCAGAAGGAATTTAGAATACATTGCAGAAATTGTCGAAGGTGGATGTCCATGGGTGTTCAAGTTCGCTTGTTTGTTTGTTTGTTTGTTTAATCTAGGAATTGGAAAATGCAGCGGGGAGCTGGACAGACGACCTGGCCCAGCTGACCTTATTGAAGGACACCCTCTGTGCCTACATCAGTGCCGACGACATCTCCATCCTGAACGAACGCGTGGAGCTTCTGCAAAGGCAGTGGGAAGAACTCTGCCACCAGGTACAGTGAACTCTAGACTCAGCATTAGCTCAGAAAGGTGGGAAACTGGGACATGATTTGGAATGTCAAGTGGCTCGGCCCACATTTGGACCCATCCCATAACTCAGTATGCACGAAGGAAGAACCCTGTGGTTATTACAAAACTTTGTAGGTGAACTTTGGGCCACTGGTGCACGATGCAGTGTACAGCTGACGTTGGGTGAGTTGTACACTTGAAACCTGTGTTGTTTTGTGAACCAATTTCACTTCCATAAGTTCAATTAAAAAATATTTCAGATGAACACCATTATATCTTACTATTGTATGTGCATTGCATTCAAACTGGATTTTGCTCTCTTCCCCTGGCTGGCACAAGATTTTTAAGAGGAAGCAGTTTTGTGGTTCACAGATGTGGTTTTGCTAGGTGGATATTGGTGGCCTGTTTCTTACTTTAAACACGTGAAAACCATTGTTTTATGTGCAATGTTAGATACTACTGTGGAGCAGGTTCTGTATATGGCACATTTATGGTTTCTGTGGATTTCTCTTGGTTGTTTTTAATAATTCATGGTTCGTAGCATTTTTAGTCCTACTTCCTTCATTTGTAAGTACCTTCTATGTGCACAGTACTTTGAAAGAGATCCCAGATTGGGTTTTGATTGGAAATGAAAGGCAAAGGTTGGTGGAAGGGCAGTGAGAAGATATGTGAAGCAAGAGGAATAATAGTGATTAAAGGCTCACAGTGAGAAGAGGCCCTGACCCAGGGCTCAGAGACCCTCCCTTCCAGGAAGCAGGGACCATGGCTCTCATGTTGCTCCCTGGACCTGGTCACCTTGCCTGGCACATCACAGGCTGTGATCCGTATTTGTTCAGTGAATCAGTCACATCAATTATTGTGAATGTCACAAGCAATAGTAGATGTTGCTATTACCAAGTTTACCACTGAGCTGAGACTAAAGTCAGTTCAGAAGAATCTATACCGTGAAGAAAAACCGGGTAGAAACAAGCTAAAACAATGTAAAAGATGTAAGCAAACTAAGGGCAGTGTGGACTGCAGAGAATGGAGAAAATGCCTATGGAAGAGGAGAAATCTTGAACAGAGGTGAGGAGTGGAAGCCACAGATTGGTGTGGAGAGTGCAAGCAGACGTGCTGGAAAAAGGCGCAGGAACAGAGCAGAGGACCTGCCTGGGGAGAAGCGGGTGTTGGAAGGATAAGGAAGGGACATTTGAGAAGGAGCCTCTCGTGCCTCCCTTTTCAGGCCAACTAGGCTACAGTAGGGAGCTCTTCTCTCCCTTCCTCTCACTTGTCCAGCATTAGCCACGCTTCTCTTCATGCTTCAGAAAACAGTAGACAGAGTTTAAAAGGCTTATGGCCTCTTGACTCACTTAACATCCACAAGAAATTTGTAGATAGGTAAGTTTCTCTCTGTACATTTAGATTAAAACCCAGGTATTTCTCAGGCCATGAGCAAGAGGAAAATTCTGGAACATACTTGGTAAATGTGTGAAAAGTTCCTGACGAATACATGCTATACCTTTTAAAAGGAGACATGTAAGAGATGATTTTCATAAACATGCTAATGATTTGAGGTGAAAATTAGCCACTGTCACAGGGCTCCATATTCTCAATGAGAAACGTACATGGAGTGTGATAATGTCAATCACAATATTTTATTCTTGTCCGATTCTTCAATCCAAAATCGATACATGGCCATCCAATAAATTACATAATTTTTAATGTAAAGGTTTATCCTAGCAGATCATACAAACAAAAGATAATTTGGTGGGTACAAATAGTGGATAATGATCCCAGCCATATTTAGTTACTTTCATGAGTCTTACGGATTTTTTTCTCAAAATTCAGAAAAGTCTAGCACTGCTTGCTGCCTCAGTACTTTTCAGCGTATTTTGTGACCTGAATACTTGTTAGCATATTTTGGACGAGATCCACGTCTTTGGCTAGTTGATGTCTGAAGCTATGAGAGCGAGCACATTTCAGAGAGAGTCCTCTGAACTCCTTTCCCTTTCGGCCTGTGGGGCCAATGCCTTGTTCCTTTCCTCTTGTTCTTCCTTCAGTGTTTATGACTTGATTTCTAGACTATGGATGTCTTGAGGACAAAGCCTCTCTCTTTTTTATTTCCAGTGCATACACTAGCTTGGTGTTCATACATTAAAATTTAGACAAGACTTTTAGACGTTTGTTTTATGTCTTTATACTTGCGTTCCTCCAGATACAAAATAATGACAAGGTTTCTGGATATTTTGGAAGTTACGATCATGCAACATTTTTTGCTTTAGGAAAATTGGTACTGTGAAAAGTGCCAAGAGGTATAAAAGGTATATCTTTCCAGTTATAAAATGACTTCAGGTTCTTGGAACCTGAAGTATAGAGTGGTGACTATAACATGGTATATAATTCAGTCACAAAACTGTATTATATACTTGAAAGTTGCTTAGAGAGTAGTTCTTACTTGTTCTCACCACACACACACACACACACAAAGGTAATTGTGTGAGGTGATGGATGTGTGCACTCATGTTGTGGTGATCATTTCTCACTATATACATGTACCAAATCACACTGTGCAAACTTACACAATGTTACATGTCAATTATAGCTCAGTAAAGCTGGAAAAAGGAAGGGAAAAAAACTTGTTTACAAATTGCTCACCTGACTTGTACAAGGTGGGGCAAAAACAAGTTTATAGTTGTGAGTATGTGAAACACGGATTTTATATTTATATTATTATTTATTAATTATTATATTATTTTCCATACGAGCACTCGTAAACCTCCTTCTGCCCGACCCTGTGTGTGGACAGCAGTCTGTTTGGAAATCCCTTCTGAGAGCTGCTCTAGATCAGATGATATCCGGTGAAGAGATTAATACTTTGCACCTGTGAATGGACTAGACAAGTAAAAAAAGATGAAGCAGTTTGAGTATATAATGTTTCTGGAAGCTTTCAAGTGTCTTCAGGCATGAAACTAAAGCCTACTTTCTCACACGGCTTCAATCTGAAGACACGATTTAAATCAGTGACAGTTTAGTCATGGGTCAAGCCAACGGCGCCAGGATCGAATTATAAGGAGGAATATAGATCAGTTATTAGTTCTTGACTTAGTGTTTCAGAGAATTCTGTCAAGTATGAAACCACAAAAGGAAATGAGCTGTGCCTGTCTCACTTTTAAAGTTACAAACATGAGTTAAACGGGGCGCTAATGCTCTGTAAAGAGCAAGTAGTCTGTTCATATTCCAGTGGAAGCCATGGGTGAGCGAGCAGGAGCAGTGGGCTCTCAGATGAGAACGCAAAAGACTCTCTGTAAGTGGACGTGGCAGAGAAGGGTTAATAGGGAAGAGTATCTGTCTTCAGATAAACTCCCCGAATGGTTTGCTGGGCCGGTATGCAACCATAGCTCACATTTGCTGTTATTCCTGCTTTGCTTTGTAGACCTGTGTGTAATTCTAGTTGAGGTATAAATATATCATCATTGTAATTGCTTGATGTTTTTCAAATTGTCACGGTAAAAATATTTGAAGTAGAAAAAGATGTATTTCCTGTTCAGCTGCCTGCCTCTGGAGGCTTTCGTTGGTACTTGTCAGCTGTTGGCAGTGCAGTGTGTTTATACCCTTGAGAAAAGTAACTAAGTGCTAATGAGCTGATAACTTTGAGGGTTTTGTATGAACCCCAAGAAAGAGATGTTTTTTTTTGTTTTTTTTTACCATTTTATGAATTGAATTTAATGAAAAAAGGGGGTTAGATGAAGTACCACAATGGATATATGCATACAATGACATCAAATTCTATTTGCATTTGTCGTTCTTGAAAAAACATCAACTAGTGGATGTTTAGTAATCTTCTTTTTTTTTTTTTTAAATTTTTTTTTATTGTTATGCAATTACAGTTGTATGCCTTTTCTCCCCATCCCTCTACCCCACCCCAGGTGAACCCACCTCCCTCCCCCCTCTCCACCCTCCCCCTTGGTTTTGTCCATGTGTCCTTTATAGTAGTTCCTGTAATACCCTCTTCCCACTATCCCCGAGAGAGAAAGAAGGAGCTTATACCCTTTGCAACAGCATGGATGAAACTGGAGAGCATTATGCTAAGTGAAATAAGCCAGGAAGTGAGGGACAAGTACCATATGATCTCACCTTTAACTGGAACATAAGCAATAGAAGAAAAAAGCAAACAAAATATAACCAAGAAAGAGATGTTAGCGTTCCCTTACCATGCAGCTTAAACATTAGTTTTACAAACCAAAGGAAAATGTTGTCCCCACTATGAATTAAATCTTTTGAAAAGCTTTTGGCACCAACTTGTAACCAGTGTTTGGAGCCTCCCTGTTTCTCTTTCAGCTGTTGCTGTACGTAAGCAAACAAAAACAACACTTCCAGTGTTGATAAACACTACAAATACATGTTCAAGCTGCTTAATGGAGATACTGAGTACATGAATGTCAAGGAGAAAAAAGATGAAAAACTCAGATGAGGCCCTGAGTCATGTGCAGGAGTAGAAGTCTATTAATGACCAACCTTTGTTAAGTCCTTAGTATTTACTGGTCCCCCTCTTAAGTTATTTCATTGTTTATTCTCTTATGGGCCTACTGTATTCCAGTACATGGGACAAGGCTAGGTACATAGTAGGTATCTGTTTACTACAAACAATAAATATTTTTATTGGATTTATTGGGTTGACATTAGTTAATAAAATTAAATAAGTTTCAGGTGTGCAATACATCATCTGTATATGTTTTCACCACCCAAAGTCCAGTCTCTTTCCATCACCACTTCTCCCTACTGTACCCTCTTCTACCTTCTCCCCACCCCGCTTGCCCATGGAAAGGAATAGATCCTTTTCATGGTAATCACCATGCTCATACACAGTAAACATGCACGGAAGAATTTTGGAACAAATGAAAGATTAATTTACAAATGAAGAAAATAAGGCTTAAAGAAGATGGGTAACCTTGCCCTGATCATATTATTAGTAGGTGATGAAGGCTGTTCTGAATCTCAGCTGCCTCTGGGTATTTGATCATAATATATTACAGCCTATATCAGAGACTCAAGTTTTGCTGGTCCTACCTCATATGGGTTATAATCAAATGCCTCAAATGTGCCTTACCCTCTAGCTCCCTGTCTCTTGAATGGGGATAATAATACCTACCTCTCAAGTAAATAGATAATATTTTTCTATCATGTGCTTTTCTTTCCTATAGATGTTGTTGAGAAAAGCCCTGGAATTCACTCTTGCCCATGACCAAGATCTGGGGGGAGGAGGAAGGGAGAAAGTACACATAACAACACCTGTTCATCTTCAGTTTCAAGAACAGGAGTTTCTACTCTTTTCTGTGAAAACGGCTGCTTTGAGAAGTTCCAGTGAGCAAACTATTAAATAGTCTCTGCTTCCACACTGTTGAACTAGAATGATCGGCCACACTCCTGTCTCTGATGCTCTGTGAATGAAAGGGAAAAAGTCATATCCACCAGAAAATTCAAAATAGCAGGGTCCCAGCATACTGTACATTCTGCTGTCAGAGTTCTAGGGAAAGGGGGTTCCAGAAGGAGGGAGTGCACACTCATCCTCAGCTTCACAGCGGTGCAATGTGTCTCCAAAACTTTTTAACCTGTGTGTTCTTAGCCTTTCCATTCCTACCAGTGTCCACCCCAGGGAAAGTCACTGCTCTTTGGCTGTTCTGTATTTTTCTGCCTCAAAGTGAACTTTAACTTTTTTAGTAAAAGTACACCCCTCCTGTATGATATTGACACCAGACCAGCTGTAGTGTGAAGCTGGACTGAAAGCACCTGTGATAAGTGATGTGCATGCGGTGCCCCAGGAGGCACGTACCGTGTCCCCCTGTGATTTACCAGCAGACCTGTTGTGAAACCCTGCTGGAGAGCAGCGTTCCTGGGGCTGAACCACAGGGAACTGTCCCTGAAGAGACGCCCTATGGTTCACACCAGTCCACCCACCAGAGTTCACTGAGTATTTCCCACAGGGCGTGACTTACACTCTGATTATTCTTTCGCATTTTCTCTCTTGTGCGACTTTTCAGCTCTCCCTGAGGCGGCAGCAGGTCAGCGAGAGACTGAACGAATGGGCAGTCTTCAGTGAAAAGAACAAGGAGCTTTGCGAATGGCTGACGCAGATGGAAAGCAAAGTTTCCCAGAACGGAGACATCCTCATTGAAGACATGATAGAGAAGCTCCGGAAGGTATGGAGCACCTGGCCACACACCTTCTTGCCCTTCCTAGTGCTCAGGCGTATTTTTAATAGGTGCAGAAGATGACTTTGCTGGTAATTACTTTCCTGTCAAAGGAGCACTCCATCATAGGCATTTTATATTTTTAATATAAAATAAACTTGCATGGAAAGGCCTCCTTTCCTTTAAAAATACAGAGAATATTTTCTATCTTTTGTTTCTTTTTTTAATTTTATTTTTCAATTACCATTTATGTGCAATATTTGTATTAGTTTTGGATGTACAGCATTGTGGTTAAACAATCATACTTTGAAAGTGTTCCCCCTGATAGTTCAAGTGTCCACCTGGTATCGTACATAGTTATTACAATAGTGTCAACTATGCTTTCTATGCTTTACCTTACATCCCCAAGTCTTGTAACTACCGATCTGTACTTCTCAATTCCTTCACCTTTTTCACCCAGCCTCCCAGCCCCCTCCCCCTGGTAACCATCAGTCTGTTCTCCATGAGTCTGTTTTTGTTTTGTTCGTCCATTTATTTTGTTCTTTAGATTCCACATATAAGTGAAATCATTTGGTATTATACTTTTTACAGGGAGTATTTTCAATTTGTTATGAAATAGGTTATTTGCTGATAATGTTCAACATTTCGGAGTTTTAGTTACCTGTTCAGTGGGTAGCATTTATGTGTAGGAGTTAACATCACAAGAAAAGAACTAAAAGAAAAATATCTCAGGATCCAGTAAGATTTTCTTCATAAAAGAAAATTTTCTATATAGATAGTCACAGGAATGAAGACTTCTCTGAGAATCTTGGTTTAATGTTATTTTCAAGTTATAGATGATTATTAAAGCCTTTTACATATTCATATGCACTCAGAATATTTTATGCCTATATAGGGCTGATCAAATTTATTAGCATTTAAAAACGTTTTTGAAAATTTTAGTGGTATTTCCACATTGTTTTGAATGATCATTTTAATTTTATTTTAATTTATGTTTCTTATTAGCACATGTCACGGCCTGACGTACAGCGTTTTCCCCATTTTCTTGTTCATTATCTGTCTACAGAGGGAGCCCACTGGGCTGTTAGCTTCACTGGAACAAGGACTGTTTTGTTCATTATCTCCTTCATCCAAGATAATGCCAGCCTCTCATAAGCACTCAGTCAAAAGCTATTGAATAAGTGAATTATAGTTCTATTCATTGTGAAAAGAAATGTAAAAAGGTATTAGGAAAAATTATCTTTATCCATGCACACACACACAGAGCAAAATAAAAACTCCAAAGCCAACATGTAACATTAATTTACTTAAGATTGCAGATTCTAAGGAAAGCCTTTGTCCATCTGATACTGTAATTCTTTAACATGTGGGCTCAGATGATAGAGATTTCATTTAGTCCTCTGCTAACAGCTCTGCCCTTTGTCAGTTTCTGAGTCTCAGAGAATGTGCCACTAGACTGATTAATGTGCTGTAGGTATTACAGTGACGTTTGCTACAGAATAAGTTTTGACTAAGCGTATCTGTATTCTAATTAATTTACTTCGTGAAATTTAAGTGTATAGTTTGGGAGTATGGAAAAAACTAGCTCTTCAACACAATATAGCCATAATTTACAATTAGAGAAACTTTAGTTTTTTACCATTAATTTTGGTACACTGTTTGGCACGATGCTAGAAATCATCTTTAAGTTATTAACTATACTATTTTCTGTGTAGAATAAGTTATGAAACTTAAAAAGAAGTCTTTATGAGCTTGCCTCTTATACTATCTCTTTTGTAAAGGAAAATAACACCAAGGCTTGGTAATTTTGGTAACATAGGAAGAAGCAATTAATAAACAGACTGTAACCAAGATATTGGTGTCTGCTGGTGTTAACACTTAAAAACACTTTAATCTAAAAGACATCCCAAGAGGATTATGTTGCTATAAATACTATCTTAAGCTTGGAGTAATTGCTTTGAAATAAATATTTCTCAATAAAACTACCCCATTTATGGTGAAACAGTGTACCTATTAGTAAGTATATCCAATGCATTGGCCTTTGAGTCCCATTGCGTTGAAGTAATAGAAAGGTGAGGATAGCTGGGGGTACCAGCCTGAGGTTAGCACTCAATACGAGGTTAGATTAAATTTCACTGGCTCCTGTCATACTTTGGGGGGCCTTTTGCCTAGGTCACTTGCTTCAGGGGGTGGCCCTATGACCACACTGATGTTAGAGCAAGAGAAGTTAAAATGTTTATACTCCTATAGTACCTCTCTTCTTCTATTTCCTGCATAACAAAAGCTTAAGTCAAAAATGGAAAAGTTGATTTGAGAGATTGGGTCTTGTCACTGTGGCAAGACAGTAAGGGGTCACTGGTCAAGGAGTGCAGGCAGAGGTGGAAGGGGAGCTGCTTTTCATTGTCACTTCGATCATGCCATTGTGTGGCCTGTCTCCTGCAGACAGGTCCTGTGGAGCCTGTTCTCTTTACCCACAGCAGCAGTCTTGAAGAGGAGCTGGTGCAGAAACTGGGTAAATGAAGAAAAGTTTGTCCATGTAAAAAGTCAATCTGGACTCTGCAGACGTAGTGAAAATAATAGGTTCCGCTCCGTCTTGTGTACCTGGATGGATATTCACATGGTGTTCCTCTTGCTCGAACTATTTCCAAGCAGTAGAAAACCGTAATTATCCTGTTTCTAGTAGAGCCAGGCTGCATGTATCAAGAATACGCTTTCTGACCTCTGTGATTGCTATTTATTATGCAGGATTATCAAGAGGAAATTGCTATTGCCCAAGAGAACAAAATACAGCTCCAACAAATGGGAGAGCGACTTGCTAGAGTCAGCCATGAAAGCAAAGCCTCGGAGATTGAATACAAGCTCGGAAAGGTCAACGACCGGTGGCAGCACCTCCTGGATCTCATGGCAGCCAGGTAAAAAGGGGCCTCGGTCAGCAGGACACGTGTGTGCACAATTTTAACGCATTCAGCCCGCCTTCCTTTCAGCTAAAGATGATCCAATAAATCTGTTTTTTTATCCCGCCATTTTAATTCACTTTCATTAACCTTATTTTTAGGGTATGAAATTTATTTATTTATTTTTTAATTGTTGTTCTATTACAGTTGTCCTAATTTTCCACTGTTGCTCTCCCCTGCCCCTCCCAACCCCGCTCCCTCAGTCAGTCCCCACCCTGTTGTCCATGTCTGTGGTTTATTTATACTTGTTCTTTAACTAGGTTCTTCCCCTTCTTTCCTCCCATACCTCCGGTCTCTGCCAGTCTGTTCCTTGTTTCCTTGCCTCTGGTTCTGTTTTGCTCATTGGTTTTTTGTTGTTGTTGTTCATTAGCTTCCATTTATAGGTGAGACCATATGATATGGATTCTTTCCATCCACTCACGACTCATGGGCTGGCTTACACTGCCATGGAGCCCAGTCAATGTCGTTGATATTCTTTCGGAAACTTTCAGTGGCTCAGTGATGTAGAGTAGGGGGATGTACTATGCCAAAGATGTTTGTAGTACATAATTTGATATGATTTAATTGTAAGCTGCTATCTCAGTGTATGCCCAGCTGTTAACCAACATACCAAAAAAAATTAGGTGCTTTCTCCTCATACTCATGTTTATTTACAACTTTAATGTCTGGTTATTCACAAGAGAATTTTCTACATGTTAGGTTATTCTTTTTTTCCAAAAACCACATTGGTAAACTTGAATCAATGAAATATTTCTAAGGGACACATACTTTGCATTATAGTCACTAACATGCTCCTGTTTCTACCTGTGTGGAGTCTCATCCCACTCAGATACAATTCCTGCAGGAGACTTGTATATAACACATTGCCTGTTTCTACCTGCCTTCTTCTAAAGTAAACCAGATGATGTCCTGACCATCAGTTTGCCCTGGAGTTTTGAATGCCACGCTGTATTCATAGTCTTCTTGAAGCCTTTGTTTCCTACAAGACCCTGCATCCCATTTGCTTTCTATTTCCTTGTTGATCGGGGCTTCACTAGCGCACAGATAAATGACCATCACCCACACCCACCTTCGAATACGTCCTGCCAGCTGAAATTCTGAGTTTCTATGATTCAGTCTCACTCACCACACTTCCTCTTCCAGCTTTGTGTCACACTGATTCATTATAACAGACATAATCTATTTTTACCTTTTGATATTTCTATGGATTTTGGTGCTCCTATGGGAATGGAAAAGCTGTTTTTGAAGCAAATCATCCATTCGGGTGAACGGCTTCCCAGTGAACAGAAACATGGAAAAGAGAGAGAGAGTGAGAGAAAGAATGAAAAAGAGAAAAGAACATGCAGTGATACTAATGTTACTACTGCATGCAAATAGAATGCGGAGTTGAGAGTCAGCCTGCATTCACTGATGGCTTCACGTAGACCATTCTGAGTACAAAACAGATGTGTTTCATGTTGCATTTTTGAATTGCCACCAAGCATTGTCAGCATTTTAAGGCAATACAATTTACTCGGTTACTTTCAGGGCTCCATAGAGAATATTTAATATCCTTCCCATACTTTTTAGACCTGCTCAGTCCAGGACAGCAGTCACTAGCTACATGTGGCTACTGCAATTTATTGAAATGGAATACAAGTAGAGTTTAATTTTAATTATAGTCAGTTGTACTGGCCACATTTTCAGTGTTCAATAACTACATAAGGATGATGGCTATGGTATTGGACACTGCTGACAGGAAATATTTTCATTATCCCAGAAAGTTCTACTGGTCAGCACTGGCTAAGATAGTTGGAAGCCTTTCTGGGTCCTTGTTTTCATTGAGAGTCAACATGAGAAATATTCTTCCCTGTAATCCCTATAAAACTGTCTTCAAGGGTTCTGGCTTTCCTTCTGTCAGTGAACCCTCTGCAAAAAGCCACACAGCGATTTTTCTAGAGCTCAAGACTGACAGGAAGTCTGTCCTGGGGCATCAGTTGTTCTGTGCATCTTATAATGGACAACGCACTATAGAACTCTTTCCCACCTTTGGGTCTAGGAATGTCATGCTCCAGTTACTGGTTCTGTTTCAACGACTTAAAAAATTAACTGGATTCTCTAATACAGCTACATTCTTCTTCCCTTTATCAAACCCAAAATGTCCATCACCAAAGCAAAAGCGCACTTCAGTCACTTGCCTCCTTTTTATTCCATAACAGTTGTATTGACGTATAATTCATGTATGATCCAACTCATCTACTGAAAATGTACAATTCATCTATTTTTAGTTTATTTACAGAGCTGTGCATTCATTACCACAATCAAGTAGTTTCTTCACCCCAAATAAAAACCCTGTTTACCATTAGCAATCAGTTTTCCCCTCCACCCACTCTCCTTTCCCCAGCTCCAGGCAACCTCTGACCCACTGTCTCTGTAAGTTTACCTACCCTGGACAGTTGATATACACGGAATCATGCAATATGTGTGGTCTTCTCTGACTGGTTGCTTTTAATCTGTGTATTTATTATAATTCTCTTAGGCATTGTATAGAAATTGAGCAAAAACAACTATACTATTTAAAAAAAAACCCACCTCATTCCTCCTGTGTATGAAGTACTATGCATGGTACTACAGGGCAGAGGCTGGCAAACTTTCTGCACAGAACCGTATAGTAAAGATTTTAGGCTCTGGGGCCAAATGGTCCCTGCTCAACCCCCTCTGCCACTGTATCGCAAAAGCAGCCACAGAGAGATCGTGAACAGAGAAGTGTGGCTGGGTTCCCATAGAGTTTTATTTACCGAAACAGGCAGGCAGCGGTACTTCGCTGACACTGGCTCTCAGATATAACGATGAAAAAGAAAACGGTCCCTAAGCACATGAGGGTGACAGAGCAAGGATGCGCCTGACCCCTCTCATCGAGGCCTTCCTCTTCCTACGAAGTTGCTGACTCCCTTGTCCTCGCCTGGCCGGGCTGGCTCCTCACCGCTCATGTCCTTCCTTTTCTCCAGATCAGCTCAGATTCTTCTTCCCTGCTCACCCAGCTTTCCACACTTCTCGGCACTTCTCTCGGCTATAATAAATACCTTATATGAGCAGTCGATTAACATTTGTTCTCCCTATGAAAATGTGAGTGTGTCTAACTTGAGCACCAGTGTATCCCAGAACCTAAAAGTTCTTTGCACATAGTGGTCCCTGCCAGAACTTGTTGAGTTTCTCTGACATAGGACATAGGATGAAAAGGGTCGTTCGTGCAGGGAAGAGTAAGGCAGAGGTCAGGCTTAGGGCTTCGACTGCCTGAGTTATAACGTGTTTCTGCTTCACCTAACCTGCCATGTTACCACCTGTGGAAAAGGTTGTTAGGAGAATTCAGTGAGACAGTACCCGTAAACCACTGAGCTCTGTGAAATGTTCACTAAACGTCAGCTCTCATCCCGGAGGGACGTTAGAGGCTCTACGGGAGGGGTAGGTAAACTGTGTGTGTGGTGCAAGAAAGGCTCCTTGAAGTTGTAGCAGCTGGCTTGAGTAGGGGTTTCAGTCTAACAGGGGGTTCCACCCACACTGAAGGAAAAAGAAAACCTCATTCTTGGAATTTGTGGCTGTTATTACCTCATGATGGTCAATTCAGAGATCTCTGGCTAAGATTGGGAACACAATGATTCAGAAAGCATGGAAGCAGCACAAAACTAATCAAGAGTCTGCAGCATAGTCTACCTTGTTCTGGCTGTGTGACCTAAGGCTTTCTGCACAACCTCTCTGAGCCCCAGAATCCTCATTTCCAAAATGTTCCTTAAAATGATTGTCACATCTCCAATGAGATAGCCTAAGGGAAAGGACTGGGTATGTTATAAAATGCTATGTGTGCTATCTTGTTGTTTTACATAACTACAGAGTTATGTAAATAGCATAATATACCATGATTTATCCAATATTTTCCCTAGTGGTGGACATTGATATTGTTGCCATTTTTTGCTGTTATCACAATTGTGTCTTTAGAGCCTTGCGTGATAGTTAGTACATTGGATTCAATATATTGTTCCAATGATAATGAAAGAAAAACTTTTCTGTAACCCATGAGGAAAACAAAATAAAGTAAAAAGGAATTAACCTAAGGAAATAATGGCAATAACATTTTTAAAGATACCAGGTTTTGGAAAATATTAGTCATAATGAAGAAAAAATAAATTTGTCTACTCTTACGGATTCATGACCAACATATTCCTTTAAGCAAAGCTTACATGTGTATATTCCTTATTGTAACAAATAACTTAGAGAAGGGATTATTTTATTTCAAAACCACAATGGACTATCTTTAAGTAGAAAGGGTTGGAAAATAATTTTATAACTAAGCATTCTGTAGTAAATTTCTTAAGTAAAATACAGCATTGAGTCTTTTTAAAAAAATTTTTTAAAGATTTTATTTATTTTTTGGAGAAAGGATTAAGGAAGGGAGGAAGAGAGGGAGAGAAACACTGATGTGTGAGAGAAACATCTACCCTCTCACATGTCCCCAGCTGGGGACCTGGCCCACAACACAGGCATGTGTCCTGACTGGGAATCTAGCTGGCAACCTTTTGGTTTGCAGGCTGGCGCTCAGTCCACTGAGCCACACCAGCCAGGGCCAGGTTTGCGTCTTTTACAAAGAAAATGTGTTTCTCTTTTGAAAGCAGTCAGCTCATACAACCAGAACCAAATGTCTTGTTTTATTTTACTTATAATTTATTATATAGGCCTTTTAAAAGGAATCTGGCAAATGTTATTTATTTAGTTATAATTTATTGGTGTGTATGTATACCTTAATTCAAAACAGTTCAAAGCAGGCAACATTAGTTACATTGTATTAAATTACCAGTAATTAATAATGTGGGAGTTTGTTTTCTTTAAAAACTAAAAATATGGAATTAATACAGACTCAGCACAGAATATTTGGAAAATTTTAAAATTCACAAAAGAAAAAAAGTTACCTGAAATTCCACCAAGCAACTGAACAGTTTTTTATAGTCATCTTAAAATGAACATGTTATTTGTATCACATTATATAATTATTTTTAAAAGGACAAAGGCTTTGAATATGTAAGTGGAGAGTAATAGTTCTTCATTATCATTCACACTCAAATAGCCTACTCAAAGGTAAGACCAAGCACTTTCCCACAGAATATCTTTTCCACCCCACCTTCCCGAACAGCCTCTACAACCCCTACTCACACCACTTAGGCGGCATAGGAAACTGAAGAAAAAGAGAAGTTACTCCTTTTTGCTATTGCACTTGGCTGTACTTGTGGAGGTTTTGTTTATTTGCATTTGGATGATTAATCTTTTTCAAATATTTTTTCCAAGTGAACAAATAGCCCACAAGAAAAGTTGCTGGTCCTTCCAGAGCGACGGAGTGTCTGCAGCCAGCCTTATTTTTGATATCCTTCTTTCTTTAGACCTGGCGCCTCCCCCTCCTTGCAGATTACCCTGAGCCTTTTCCCCTCCTCACCCTCGTGGCCTACATTCCAGGAGATCAAGCCTGGCACATGTTAATGAATGTAGGTTTTATTTAGAAACATGACCACTTGTCACTGCTCAGTGTCATATTATCAGTCAGAGACTTACCAACATTTGTCTAGAGTGAGCATTTTCATACTCCCAAACACAGACAAGGGGACACTTTCATCCCCACGCAGGATTCAGCCTTTTGCTCTGCAGGCCTAACTTCTGCAGGTGGAAGCTTCATGGTGGTGGCGGAAGCTCTGTGTGCGTGGAGGATGGCGGAGGACGGCTGTGTGGACGCAGATCTCCCAGAGTGTAACTGCGATGTCACAAGGCAGGCATCTCCTCGGGTTTCTTCCATTGTGCATAGCTTTCATGTTACGTGGGCTTTATAGGTTGGAGGCTGGAGCTTTGCTCCGTAGTCGCCTTTGCCAATGTTACGTGGAGAGGATTGGGGTGAGGAGATTGCTGGCTGTGGACTCCTGAGAGTTATTTGTTGGTTTGTGTTCTTGTCCCCCTGCTGGGCACGTAGAGCTGGATGAAAAGGTTAATGAACTTGGTTATGGCTGGCATTCCAGCTGCCTCTGGACTGTATGCATCATCCGAGGGATATGGCTACTGTAGAGCCTGAGACACAGGAAGGAGGTTCAGAAAAAGATCCAGTTAGTCCATCATTTGCTATTTAAAGGATGGGCTCCTGATGAACTGAAATTCCGCCTTCGCCGGCTCACAGCATTGGAGCTGAAAGCTTTCCCTTTATCAAATGCAAATCTCATATTCTAAGGGTCTGGAGGGTTTGATTGTGAGAAAAAGTTGTTTCTGATTAGGTTTTTCAGTAAGTGTTGGTCACCAGCTAGTATAAAGATTTTAAAACATATGCAAAATGTAGAGATTTATATCTAAAATAGTAACTTATGCAAATGTTTATTTCATGATTTTTCCAGTTAGAATATCATTGTCTCAATAATTTTCATTTGATTTTTTAAAATATCTTTCCTGTTGTCTCATAACATCCCCCAAATACATTCCTATTGTCAAATAGGATTTATTAATGTTACTTTTGGTGCTATTTATATTGAAAATATAAATCTTTGGTTTTGGTTTATGGATCTACTAAATTAATTTGAAGGAAAGTAGTGAGATATTACCTATCTATCTATTAGATATACATGTGTGTGTATATGTATGTATTCATGTTGCAATCTGAAGGATTAAGAAGCTGGACAAGGGGATTTAGTAGTAGCCTCCTTCTTCAGCAAGGTCAAGGGCCGATAAGGCACATGGGACTCTAAAAGAGAACGTAAGCTGCAAGGACTTCCAGATTTAACAGGCTTGTAAACTTACCTAGTCTTACAACATCTGTAAACATCTACTTTGAATTATAACCCTGCATGCTACCAAAAAGAATGTTGCTCAAACTTCTTATAATGACAGGTAAATAAAAATCATTGTAACACTCTACCAATGATTTCCTTTAAAGCAATGATGGATCATTTCTCTTAAAAAGTGATCCTTGTCCTTCAAATACCAAGTTTAATAAACTCAGGAAGATGTATGGGGGGTTTACAATCCAGTCTCTCTCAGCTCACATCTGCCCCCCCAGCACACACACAATATATGTTGCTATTTGTAGTCAAATACACTTTTTTAAAAATGTGAAAGGAAAACCACTTAAACACTCACCCCACTGACTTTGCCAAGATTTGCACAGTTGTTTGAAAGAGGAACTTGGCCCCAGTGGATTATATGAACAAGCATTTCCATGTCACAATGCCCTTGACATACGGCACACTAGCTCTCTGACCAATGGAACTCATTCAACATTATACGAGACAGCTGACCCTGTAAATTATCCGGCTAGTGTAGACAATATCCAGTGAAACAGTGTTTACTCGCATCTCTTTGGGCCTTGGATCTTTTCATCATTTTTGTCAGCCAATTTTGAATCAAGAAAATGAATTTTAGTACAAATAAACCATTTGCAAATGTTGGACTTAAAGGAAAATTTAAAGATGTTTAATATTAACTAATTAATGTCAAATAAATTTAAAAATAAATTTACATTAAATAAAAGCATTTTACTTAGAATGGTGATTATTAACGTTTAGCAGGCGTTTAAGGAGTACACAACTTTGCGCCACGCTTAGCATGGCGGGGAAGAGGGAAAGCCGAAGTGGGAATTCACAGCTCCGGCTCTCCGAGGAACTTACCATGGGGTAGAGAACCCTGTGCAAAAGTAGTACCAGGGGGTTAAAATAATGGTGAGGAGGAAGCAAGCACTGTGGTGCTCCTCCAGCCTCTGGCTCCAAACAAAACCCGGATACTATTATGAGGTTGTTATAAAACCCCATCCCAAAGCATAGTCAGCACTCCAATCTTACCGAATCTGAGGACAGGAAGCTGGTCAAAGTGGTGGGAGAGGTTCCCGAGAGGAAGTTCTTACTGGGGGAAAACCAGGACAGGCATCTCGGTACAATGAGCCATTCTTCAGTCCTGTTCCAGTGGGTTTATTGATTGTAAACTATCCTTTCGGTTTGGGCCGCTACAGCAGATGGCCAGGGCTATGTGAAACCCCAAGCCCATGCTGTGGGCTTGGCCAGAATGGGCCCCCTGAACTTGTCACCCAGTAGCCATTCTGAAACTGCCATTCACTGACTGACACCCAAGTAAGTGAATAAATAGTGTCTTGAGAAAAGTGAATGGATTGTATGGAAAAGTCCTTGGAATTATTATTCAAGGCCAATGCCTTGAAATGCCCTGGGGACACGGTACCATTTATATTTATAAAGCTAGTTAGAGAAATCTTATTTTGAATGGAGTTACCACTAATGATATACATATTGCAGTACATGCTTCCCATGCCCTAATCAATAGGCTATATGATGAAGTAGGGCCATAATTTTCAAATACTTTTTTTCAAAACAGTATAAGATAATGCACCCCAGAGTGCCTTTATGAACTGAATTGTTATTCAAATATAGACATTATTATTATTATAATTAATGAAATATAGATATTAAGCACTGGCCACAGTGAAAATCCTTTTAAACGTATTTGTGTGACAGGAAATTGACTGTGTCATGACTAGATTTTCATCTGAGAAACACTGATTTTAGAAACTGTAAGGGAAGTGATGATAAAGTGTTATGCGATTAAAAGTAATTGAAATGCTCAGAGTACTTTGGTTATGAGAAATTTTCTTCATAGCAGAGTTTCTTTTCCAGAGAAGCCTAACAGGAAGGTCCAGAGAGGGGTGTGGGGGAGGTGCGGGGTGAGAAGTTGGCAGGTGCCTGGGTCATTCTTCAGGTGCTGTACCATACTTACTGACCTTCACTGCCTCCTTTCTTAAAATAATTAACAGTACTCCCTGACCCAAGTTTATTGCTTCACCCAGATGCAGCCTGTTTCCTGTTTTCTTGACAAACTATTCACTTAGATTCAGCAGGGCCTTTCTTATTGCCAGGTCACAGGTCCTCTTTATAGCCCTTGTCAAACCATCCTGCTCTGCATCGACCCCGGAGACCAGTGGTCCCCAACTTTAGCCTGCATAAGACTCCCGTGGAGAGCTTGTTAACAATGCACATCCCCTGGCCAGGGGTGCAGAGCTGCTGATTCAGCAGGACTGGGGTGGTATCTAGGAATATGCATGTATGTGAGCAAACCAGGCGAATTTAATAGAGGAGGGTTTCAGATCATACTTTGACCACGCCCTTTCACAGGGCTTCAGCTCTAGGCCAGCAGCACCTACACCAATGCAATCAACTCCGTCCTCTCCTCGGGACCTGAGAACTCCATTTCCATACATGTCTATCTACCTGACCCCTTGGACTCCTTGTATCCAAAACTTAATGCACCATGAATTCCCAAGAACTCGCTCCTCATCCTATGTATTCTGAGCGGCAGCATCCTTCTAGTCACCCAGATGTAAAAACACATCATTTTTAACTCCTCCTGCCTCACATCATGCCAATTCATGAACGTAGCAATCTAGTCCTCACCTCTGTTCTCACTGTTTCCCAAGTGTAGGCTTCGATGGAAGCTGGTTGCACTCTCCTATTTCTTTCCTGAATGGGCCTCACAACAGCCTCACTTCAAGCTTACATATTCAAAACTGGAACTGGGCTTATCACTCTGTTGCTAATAAACCTTGGCAAAGTTCCTATCTATCTTTAAAACTTTTCCAACCCATTATCATGTCACTACAGGTGGTTTATAATCTTACTCTGGTCTACCCATGAGTCTTCTCTTACTACCTCTTCATCTCCCTTCCACCCTCATTGTCCACCCACTGTACCCAAGGCTCCTTGGTATTACAACATCGTGCCTTCAAAATCTCTGCTTTCTCCCAGGAATTCTTCACAGGAGCATAAACAGTATATCATTTATGGAATTAGCAATTTTTGTGACAACCATTAGGGTTCTATCCCTGTTGTAGTATTATGGCTATATTGAATATACCGTACTTTTCGGACTATAAGACGCACCAGACCATAAGATGCACCTAGGTTTTAGAGGAGGAAAATAGGAAAAAAAAACCCACTCCACCACTGCCCCCCCACAGCAAGCCAGGTAAGCTACATTCGGACTATAAAACGCACCCCCATTTTCCTCCCAAATTGGGGGGGATGCATCTTATAGTCCAAAAAATACTGTAATCATAGCCAATGTTTATTGATTGTCCCCCATGTATCCTAGAGTATTAGATGCATTTAAATCTCACAGGTACTCTTCACATCCATTTTATAGATGAGGACACAGAGCCACGGGAAGGTTGTGTCACACAACCAGCAAGCGGCTGAGCCCGGATGGACCTGGGCTTTAGGCGCTTTGATTGTAGATCTAGTGCTCCCTTCTGTTCGGGGCCTTTCCTGGACACTGACGCTCGTCCTCCTCTGCCCACAGGATAAAGAAGTTGAAAGAGACTCTGGTCGCCATACAGCAGCTGGACAAGAACATGAGCAGCCTGAGGACGTGGCTGGCTCACATCGAGTCCGAGCTGGCCAAGCCCATCGTCTATGATTCCTGTGACTCAGAAGAAATACAGAGAAAGCTAAATGAGCAGCAGGTAAGACTTAAAGCGATTGAAGAAAATAAAGAGGCTTTTAAATATCTGTCCTCCAGGCCAGGACAGCAGGGCAGGTGTGGGAGGTGAACGGGGATGGAAAATCAGGAGGAAGCCAGGCAGGTTCAGTGAGAAAGGGGAGGCCTTGGCTAGGCAGCTGCCTGGGACAGATGAGTTCCATGTCACCACGGAGTTAACCCTTCAGAAGGTAGGCCATCGAAGGGTCGGGGCTGTTGGTCCGCCAGGAGCCACCCTAAGAAGGTAGGTTAGGTTGAGCTGCAGTGATGTATCTGAATTAACCTGATAGTCGTGTTTGTTTCTTTGTGGGTCCCTGTGCCATCACCATAAACTTAGAAAGGAGCCTCTTTTTTCCTGCAGACAGCAGCATTTGCAGACAGGTGAGAGTGCATACTTAGAGATTTGAGAGTCTGAAGTAATTCTGTTTAGCACACAGTCATTGCACCTTCGTGTGTACCAAAGATAGCACGTTGCACGGGTGTACAACACTCGGCCCACCAAAGCAAAAGAGGGTGACCCTGGGAAGTGCACGCAGAGGGGATTTTCGCCTCCCACTCCCCTTGCCTGTTCCTGCAAAGCAGAGAAGACTCCAGTTGCCGTACGTAACACCATAAAGCCCCTGAAAAAGGATTGCTACTCCATGCCTTCAGACTGAAAATAACTGTCCACACTCTGTTACTTTTATCAGTATTTAGGACACTATAGCCAAGTTGTTTAACTTGAAAAATGTATAACGTATATATAAACAGACGTATTTCTGCAATCCTATGAAATAGTTCCTATATTCACTTTATTTTACAAACTTTTTTAAACCAATGAGAATAGGTATTAAAATATATATTTTTTACGCATCAGGTTTACTTTGCTATTTAAATTAGCATTTGTTTTTAAAAACAATTGTTAGCAGGGTTTTATTTTCAATTTTTGTAAAGTTAAATCCTCTGATTGACTTTTTGATGTTTAAAATTCTAATGATTAAATTCAAGGGGGGTCATAGTTGGCCTTCAATAATTCGAATTTCCTGAAGAACACAGTAATGATAACTACAGGTGATAAAGTTAAAATCTAATGATTAGTGTTGTCATTTAGCAAATGTTAAGAAAATCAAAACAGTAAATACAGCAAATTGATTACACACAGACCTACCCACTACTAGAACTCCAATAAAATGATAGTGAGGGAGGGAAAGAAGTCAAAGCTCACAATGGCAAAGAGAACAGAAGTGACGATAGAGATGACAGACGTCTGACAGAACTCGGGGAGAAAATGAACAGATGAATAGTGATGGTGTTTGCAGACAGAGGAAGGAGAAACATGATTCATGCCAGAGTTCCAAGAAGGCTCAGGAAGTAGAGGTGTTGAATCTGCAGGGCTTTAAAATGGAAGGTTGCTTAAAAGTCAAAATAAGGACTGATTAGACTTCAGACCCTCCCCAAGCTCAGCTAGTCAGGCAGTGTTGCTTTGTTTTCTGCAGCAGGAGACTCAAAGATTAGTTCCTGGAGAAGGCAAACCAGAGGGACTTTGGACTTGGGGGTACAGGCCACCATTGAGGCTGGAACCACAATATTAAAAACAGAGAGAAAGACTCCTTACCAAATGGTGCAACTCCCACCCCACTGCACCAGATCCCACGGCCTCACTAGCCAAGTTTATATCTCAGCCAGGATTTAAGCAAGAGCTTAAAATTCTAATCCAGTTACTGGGTGCACAGACTCTACATGCGTCCAGGAGCAAACACAACAAAACAAAGCAAAGCCATTATAAAATTTCAGAACATGGAGGATAAAGAGAAGAACTTAAAGGCTTCCAAGATGAAAAAGTCTAATTTTCCAAAACAATACTGGATGCCAGAAGACAATGGCACAATGCCTTTAAAAAGTTAAGAAAACTATATCTAGTTGTAGAGTATTACACCTGCCATTTAACGTGTAAGATATTTACCTCCTATGAACACATTTGCAAGAAGCTAACGAAAGATACGCTGCCTAGGCTAAAATGAGAGGAAAAGCAATATCCAACCTGGGAGAAAGGGAAGGACATGCCCGGGATAAAGGTAAAGAGGTGTCCCGGTGACAGGTTCACTGCAGCCTGGAGAACACTGTCCAGACTGAAGGGCAATCTGCTCGAGGACAGATGTCTCCAAGGAGGCAAACAGTTGAACTAGATAACCTCACGGCCTTCCCCACACCGGAAATAGTTTCATTAGCGCCCTAAGAAAGGGAACAGAAACTAGCAGCATAAATTCTGAAGAGAAAAAGAGGAAGGGAGAGAGAGAGGAACAGTGATTAAATCCAGAAAAACAAAAAGTTGTATAAAACAATAAATATAACCGTAGCCTATTTTGTTGTTCAAATGTGAAAAATAGTAAATAACCAAAACCATGCAAACAACGATTATTGCTCTAGCTATACAATGTGCTAAAACAGTCATTGGACTCCTGGGAGCCATGTACATGTTTATTCTTTCTCGGCACTAGAAACATCAATAGTGTCTAACATTTGAAAATCAAGAAATATAAATGTGTTACGTAGAAATGTAGAAGCCAAAAAGAGAAGATAGAGCTATAAGAGATGGAAATGGTTGTTTCAAGGCATTGCTTTATTGGAAGCTTAGTAGTAATTTTTGGTGTTTTAATATATTAATACATGTTCTCATTATCTTTCAATTAAATTTTAAATTAAAGTTTTAAAAAAACATATACCAGTGGTTAAAAGTAAAGACTTCCTGGGTTCAAATCTGGTTTCACCACTTTTCTGCATGCCCTGGGGCAAAGTAATGAACTGTTTTAACCCTCAGATTTTTTATGTATTAAATCTAAGTACATGGTTCATAGTGTTACTGTGAAAATTAATGAGGAAAGCACTTAGCACAGCACCTAGGACAAAGTGCGTGCTTAGTCAATTTTATTTTAATCATGGAAGATTTGCCACAGTTTTCTCTGTGGATGATGTTTGACCACAATTCTGGAAAAACTGTAGCATTTGGGATGCATGTGGTAAAAGCCAGATAAATGGCAATCTGTCTCTAAAGGGAAAAATTCTGATCAATATTTAAATGGACAGATTAAATTGATAAGAAATGCATTTTCTTTTATTTCCCATATGGAGTTTTTGTATGTTTCTCTTGCCAATGGACTTAATTCTTGTAGACTTAATTGGACAGAAATATATGTAGATGTAACAGGGCTTCAGAGAGCATTTTGTCAAATTTTTCTACGTTATAGATGAAGAAAAAATTCAGAGATGCATTGTAACCAATTCAAGACCATTACCAGTGGAGGTAAAAGCTAAAATTAAATTTTTTATCTGTATTAGGGCACTTATATATAATTATAAAAGCCCTCAAGCTTTACTTTATATATTGATTTTAACAAACTTTTGAGCAGAAGCACCAAGGGACTTTTTTCCAGTATTTACTTGGTCAGATTCCGCGGGGCTTGACCACAGAGGATCAGCTAGAACAAAGAAGACTGGTGGGGCTGAGAGCAACCAGTTCTCAGCTCTTGGTGGACTGCATTCCTGCAGGCAGCTGCGCCCAAGCAGAGATCTCTGCCCATCTGCAGAGCCCAATCAGTGGCCCCAGTTGGTCTTGGAGTTCAGTGGACAATTCTTCCTAATTTGAGTCCCTGCACAAAGGGCCATTCTGGCCTTTGGTACCCTTTCTACCACCCGGTCTGGGCAGGGAAACAACTTCTCAGCCCTGCCCAACAGCTGAGCATAGCTTCCATCCTGTCACCCCAGAAGCCTGGCTAGAGAACCCAGGCAGCCACAGAACCCATTCAATAGCCCTGCTTGGGCAGGGAGCCAAGCCAGCAGCCCTACTCAGCTGTTAATCATAGCTTCTGCTCCCTGAATAGAGACCTGGGGCAGCTTCAGCGCCCAGTCTACAGCCCTGCCAGCCAATGAGGCTAGACTATAACCCCTCTCAGCAGTGGAGTCCAACCTGGGGCCTTCTCTGATTGCTGAGTATAGCCTGCAACCTTGCCCAAGGAGATCCCAGCCAGTGACTCTGCCCAATCACCAAACATAACCCGCAGCCCCACCTGACAAAAAAGCCTGGATGTCGACCCAACTTGACCATTGAACACAGTCTCTAGCCCCACCCACTGTCAGATACAGCAGGCGCCTCCAGATGAGAGAGCCTGGCCAGCTACCTTGCCCAACAGGGTTGCACAACCAGTGACCTACCTGAGGGCAAAGCCCAGACTATAGCCTCGCCAACTCCAGGGCACAGCCTGCAGCCTGGAATGATCACAGAACATAGCCTGAGGCCCATTCCAATTGCACATCCCTGCCTGTGTCCCCCCTGGAACACAGAATCCAGCCAGCAGTATTATCTGGTCTGAGAGCACAACCTGAGACCCCACCCAACCAGGAGCAATTGCAGAGCCCGACAGCTACAATACCTGCCCCACTCAGAGCATGGAGGTTTTCCAGGATATATTGTATGTTAGGCTAGAGAACAAGTCTCAACAAATCCAAAAACATAGAAATTATATCAAGTATTTTTTTCTAGCTACAGTATTAGGAAACTAAACATCAATAACAGGAAGAAAGCTGGAAAATTTACAAATATGTGGAAATTAAACAACACACTCCTGAACAACAAATGGGTCAAAGAAGAAATCAAAGGGAAGTAAAAATATCTTGAGATAAACAAAAAAGGAAACACAACATACCAAAATCTGCAGGATGCAGTGAAAGTTCTAAGAGTAAAATTTGTACTGATAAATGCCTACATTAAGAAAAAGAGGGGTGGGGGAGGGAGGTGGGTTCAGCTGGGGTGGGGAGGAGGGAAGGGGAGAAAAGGCATACAATTGTAATTGAATAACAATAAAAAATAAATTTAAAAAAAAAGAAAAAGAAAGATTTCAAATAAACAACCTAACTTTACACCTTAAGTAACTAGAAAAGAAGAAAAAACTAAGCCCAAAGTTGGCAGAAGGAAGGAAATGATAAAGATTAGAGCAGAAATAAATGAAATGGAGATTAGGAGAGCAATAGAAAAGATTAATAAAACTGAGTGGTTCTTTGAAATGCTAAACAAGATAGACAAACCTTTATGTAGACTAACCAAGAAAAAAGACAGAGGGCCCAAATAAATAAAAAGTATAAATGAAAGTGGAGACATTACAAGAAATACAAAGGATCATAAGAGACTACTGTGAAAAATTATACACCAACAAATTGGACAACCTAGAAGAAATGGATAAATTCCTAAAAACATACATCCTACCAAGACTGAGTCAGGAAGAACAGAATATCTGAACAGATCAATAATGAACACAGAGGCTGAATCAGTAGTCGAAAACCTCCCAATAAAAACAATTCCAGTACCAGATGGTTTTAAAGTTGAAATTTGTCCAACATTTAAAGCCAGTTTTTCTCATTCTTCACAAATATTGCAAGGAACATTCTCAAACTCGTGCTATGAGGCCAGTATTACCCTGATACCAAAGCCAGGTAAGTACACCACGAGAAAACTACAGGGTAATATCCCCAAGTAACATAAATGCAAAAGTTCTCAACAAAGTACTAGCAAACCACACTGAACAGCACATTAACAGGATCCTACGCCATGATCAAGTTGGATTCATTCCTGGAATGCAAGAATGGTTCAACATGTCAAATCAACAAATGTGATGCATCATATTACTAGAATGAAAGATAAAAATCATTTAATCGTCTCAATAAATGCAGAAAAAGCATTTGACAAAATTCAAAAGTTTTTTCTCTAAGATCAGAAATAAGAAGACAAGGGTACTCACTCTCACCAACCCTATTCAACATAACACTGAAAGTTCTAGCCAGAGCAATCAAGCAAGAAAAAGAAGTAAGTGGCATCCAAATCAGAAGAGAAGATGTGGAATTGTCCCTGTTTGCAGATGACATGATCTCATATATATAAAATCCTAAAGATTCCATCAAAAAACTTAGAGCTAATAAACAAATTCAGTAAAGTTGTAGGATACAAATTCAACATACAAAGGTCAGTTGCATTTCTATACACTAATAATGAATTATCTGGAAAAGAAAACAACCTTTTTTACAATAGCATCAAAAGCTATAAAATACTTAGGAAAATTTAATCAAGTTAGTGAAGTAGCTGTGCATTTAAAACTATTGACGAAAGACATTGAAATGGAAAGAAGTCCCATATTCATGAATTGGAAAAGTTAATATTGTTAAAATGTGCATATAACCAAAGCCATCTATATATTCAATGCAGTCCTTAGCAAGATCTTAGCAAAATTCGTACAGAACCACAAAAGACCCCAAACAACCAAAGCAATCTTGAGACAGGAGAGCAAAGCCTGGTTTTATACTATATTGCAAAGCTATAATAATCAAAACAGCAGGGTGCTGGCATATACACAGACATGTAGATTACTGGAACAAAATCAAGCCCAGAAATAAACCTATGCATACACAGTCAACTAATGTTTGATAAGGGAGCCAAGGATACTCAATGCAGAAAGGATAATCTCTTCAAAAAATGTTGGGTAAACTGGATATTTACATTGAAAAGAATGAAACTAGACCCCTAGCTTACACCACACACAAAAATTAACTTTAATGGTGTAAAGGCTTAAATGTAAAACCTGAAGCCATAAAACTAGAAGAAAACATAGGGGAAAAGCTTCTTGACATTGACCTTGGCAATGTTTTTTAGATATGACATCAAAATCAAACCAACAAAAACAAAAATAAACAAGTAGGACTAAATCCAAAAAAAAAAAGCTGCACAGCAAAAATAATGTTCAAACAAATGAAAAGGCAGCATATGGAATGGAAAAAAATATTTGCAAGCCACATATCTGATAAGAGGTTAATATCCAAAATATATTAAAAACTCTTTAGCAAATAATAATAAAAACTAATTTAAAAGGGTCAAAGGACGTGAATAAATGTTTTTTAAAAAAGATATTCAAGTGGTCAACAGGTACATGGAAAGATGCTCAATGTCACTAATCATCATGGAAATACAAGCCAAAACTACAGTAGGACATTCCTGGTCAGAAAGGTGATTAAAAAGACAAGAGATAATAACTACTGGCAAAGATGTGGAGAAATGGGAACGCTTGTGTGCTGTTGCTGGGAATGTCAATTGGTACGTCCACTATAGAAACCATTATTGAGGCTCCTCAAAAAGTTAAAACTAGAACTATTGTATGATCCGGCAATTGCACTTCTAAGTATGTATCCGAGAAAATGAAATCACTATCCTGAAGGGGTATTTTCAACCCCATGTTCACTGCAGTTTTATTTATGACAGTGAATATGTGGAAACAAACTAAGTATCCATCAGTGGATAAATGGATAAACAGAATGGAGAAATGGATAAACCAGATGATAAAGCCATCTGGCGCTGGACATTTTTTTATTGGGAGGTTTTTTGTTTTTATATTTATACACACACACACACAATGGAATATTATCCAGTCATAAAAAGAAGGAAATACTGCAACTTCTGACAACATGGATGAACTTGAGGTCATTGTGCTAATAAGCAAAATAAGTGAGACAGAGAAATAATAATGTTATGTTATCTTATATGTCGAACCAAAAAAAACTAACCTCCTAGAAACAGAGAATGGATTAGTAGCTGCCAGAGGTGGGGGTGGGAGGTGGGGTTAGGGATTGCATGAAGGTACTCAAAGGGTACAAATTTCCAGTTACAATAAAAATAAGTTCTGGAGATGTAATTTACAGCATGGTGATTATAGTTGACAATACTGTGTCATATATTTGAAAGTTGCTAAGAGAGGAGATCTTAAAAGTTTTCAACACACACAAATTTTAACCGTGAGGTAATGGATGTTAACTAAATTTACTACAGTAATCACTTCATAAATATGCAAACATCAAATCATCTCTTTGAGCACTTTAAATTTACACAGTATAATATTTCAATTTTATCTCACCCAAGCTGTGAAAAAAACTTTTAAGTACTTGGGAAAAATTAAATCAAAGCGCTATAACTTCTTTAAATGAATACATTATGCTCATGTGCCTAACACTTCGTCCAAATGCATGTTCTTATCCGTGATACACTTTAAGACCTGCAGTTTACTTGGATATCACATCCACAGAAATCGCTGTCTTTATCTTTGAGCAAGTATCAAGTTTAATTTTTGTAATATTTTATTTCGTATTTTTTAGATCAGCAATTTCTGTGCTGACTTTCACGTAACTGAAAGAAGTTATTCAGGAGTTCTGAAAGGCCTGTTGAGTGATATAAAAATATTTTTAGTGGAATTTATCTTCTGTGTCTAGTTTATAAAAATCTCTAAAAATTAATCAGAGCCACTGTTGTTATACTTAGTAAGAAGCTAACATTTGTATAAAAGGCATTGATTGGAACATACTGCTAAGGAGAAA
The DNA here is from genome assembly GCF_022682495.2 of Desmodus rotundus. NCBI lineage: Eukaryota > Metazoa > Chordata > Mammalia > Chiroptera > Phyllostomidae > Desmodus > Desmodus rotundus. The sequence goes on along the minus strand of NC_071397.1, from coordinate 93,040,989 downwards.
AAAGGGAGGAAGAATATACACACGAGAATATAAATTCCAGCTATCTGAGTAAATTGAGGAATTATTGTTAGAACAAGAGAAAAGCTAGGCATATTCTAGAGCTGTGCCAAAGAAAAGGAAAATATATTAAGGCCCTTAATAAATAGGGCAGGCAAAAAAAAATGGTACTGATAAGCCTCACTTTTAATGATGGAATATCTTGAGTAAATTGAATTAAAAGCTCAATAGAAAAAAAAAGTTATGTTTTACACTTATATTATTTGCAATCAATATAAAGATTTTACATGGTAGAACTCTGGAGAAATTCAACGCCTTGCTTATCATTATAATCTACTTCTTACATTTAAAATCGCTCACTGAGCCCTGGCCGGGTTTCTCAGGTGGTTGGAGCATCATCCTGTACACTGGAAGGTCACAGATGCAATTCCTGGTCAGGGCACATACCTACGCTGAGGGTTTGATCCACGGTCAGGGAACCTATGAGAGGCAAATGATTGATGTTTTTCTCTTACATCGATATTTCTTTCTCCTCCACCTCCTTCCTCCCTTTCTAAAGAGCAATGAAAAAAAATGTTCTCAGGTAAAGATAAGATATAAAATTGCTCACTGAGGAAGCTGCTGATGATAGCGCTGGTGTCGTCATATGTAGTAAAGAACCCAGGTCTTTTAAACTCATGGCTCCTTTGAACAATGGTGGAATTAACTGTTTAAAACAATTTGCAGATCTTTAGAGACCAAATCCCAGTTCCTGAGTGCCAGCTCTTAATAGGAACACATGCATTCCTCTGATCGATGGATTGGAATGAGAGCGATATGTCTGTGAAGTAGAGTCTGGGGCAGGATTCATTTTTTAATCACTAAAGAAGCTCGTTTTATTCTTACTATACTTGATGTAGTCTATTTCATTTGTTCTGTTTGTGTTTTCGCTTGTGTTTTCGCATTGCTCACATAGCTGGAATATTTCTAGAATCATTTTCTCATACTTTTGAGCTCACTGTATTTCATAAATGCAGTTGATGAAACCTCAAGCACTGGTGGAAAGGAAGTATTTGTCCAGGTTTGACCTAACCATTTGTCAGCCGGCGGATACTGGTGCGCTTTCTCCCATCTGCATACAAGGCCTTCATAAGGCGTGTCGCATTCCCTGCAGGAGCTGCAGAGAGACATAGAGAAACACAGCACAGGCGTGGCCTCCGTCCTCAACCTGTGCGAGGTCCTGCTGCACGACTGCGACGCGTGTGCCACCGACGCCGAGTGTGACTCCATCCAGCAGGCTACGCGCAACCTGGACCGGCGATGGAGAAACATCTGTGCTATGTCCATGGAAAGGAGGCTCAAGTAAGCTGGGGTATTCCAACCATTGGGAAAGAGGAAGGGCCAAAAAGAAAAAAGAAATTTACCCAGAGCAGCCATTGTTCACTGTTTCCTTTTGGTCGAAATGTCCAGAAATGGCCTTAGTTTTCCAAGCTTGTTGTTGTCTACATTTAGTTGGAAAAATAAGTAGATATAAAGGTAATATGACCATATAAAAGTAATATACAAATACTATAAGCCAAGGTATGCCTGACCTAAGAGTTTAAATATAATTCAGAAAAATATGCCTCTGCTGAGTATGTACAATGCTATAGAATTGTTGGTTGAAAAATAACATTCTTAACCTGACTTGCGTGGCTCAGTTGGTTGGAGAGTTGCCCCGTAAACCAAAAGGTTATGGTTGGTTTCCCTGTCAGGGCACATGCCTGGGTTGCGGGTTCAGTCCCAGGTTGGGGCTTGTGTGTGTATGAAAGGCAATTGATTGATATTTCTCTCTCACATATATGTTTCTCTCCCTCTCTCTCCCTTCCTTCCTCTCTCTAAAAGCAATAAGCATGTCCTTGGGAAAGGATTAAAAAAAAAAGAAAGAAAAATAATATTTTCTTGTTAAAAATTAAATAATAAAGCAAAGGGCTTATCTTTAAGCCCTTTGAAATTCCAGGCAGAAAAATATAGTATGTTAGAAAATTATCATAATAATTTAAGGCACATACTCTTTTTGCTCTCTGGGGAACTCTTGAGAGCTTAATATTTATCTTGCTGTCATAGATTGATTTTGATGAGGGTGAGTTTGACATTGAACTTAAACGGATTCTCAGGCCTTGTCTTGTTTCAGGAAAGCCTTGGCATGTGTGTGCACTGCACACTCGGTGTCGCACTTCTAAACTAAGAAAGTTAACATTATGTGCATGTGGCAATCAGTTTGACTAATTCCAAATCCAGAGTGCAGGATGTGTGTTCAAAAAAAAAAAGAAAAGGAAAAGAAAACAGCTGTTCCATTTCGGCTCAAACAGTTGTCTCCTTTTCGCTCTAGTCCAATTTGGCTCAAGGCACAGTCACTGTCTGGCGCGACTGTTTCTGGTTTGGGCATCCTTAGTCCCGCGGCGGGGCTCTGCAGCACAAGCTGTCTCTAACACCCTGGTTCTGTTCCTTCGTTTTCTGTGTCAGAATCGAAGAGACATGGCAACTGTGGCAGAAGTTTCTGGATGACTATTCGCGTTTTGAAGATTGGCTCAAGATTTCTGAAAAGATAGCTGCCTTCCCCAGCTCTTCGGTGGTGCTCTATACAGTTGCCAAGGAAGAACTGAAGAAATTCGAGGTGATTTATCCTTCCAGATCTTTAATCCTTAATTTGCTGTGAGAGTAACCAGCTGGTAGTTGGTGTCCCAAGACATAAACTATTCACCCACACATTTTTTGTTCAGACAGCTGGGGGATGACTTTGTAGTCATCTTTATTATTACCTCACAAGGAGGCAAAGAAGTGGGAAAGGAGGTTTTTCTTTTAAGATTATCAAGAATTGCAAATACAGTACAAAATAATGAAGAGGAATTCTGTTGGAAAATAAAAATCATGATCCCCCCAAAGATCTTGGCATTCTTTGTATTTCACAGTTCTTTACAATCAAGTATTCAAGATGAAAATATGTGGTTTTCTCCCTGGCTGTGTGGCTTTGAAGGGTTGCTGGTTCGATTCCCAGTCAGAGCACATGCTTGGGTTGCAGCTTTGATCCCAGCTGGGGCACATGCACAAGGAAACCAATCAATATTTCTCTCTCACATCAGTGCTTCTCTTCCCCTCCCACCCCTCTCTCTCTCCCTCCATCCTCTCTCTCTTCCTTTCTAAAAATCAATGGAAACATGTCTTCAAGTGAGGATACGAATCAATAAATAATAAAAAGATATTGGTTTTCCATACTATAAAAATCTGTCTTCCAAATGTACTTCATTTATTTTTACCTAATTGGAACATAAATGTATATTTTTAAAATCAGTAATAAAATAGAGTTGGCTCCAGATTGCATAAAACACTTTAATCATAAACCATTTCTAATTATAAATGAAGATACATGTATAATTAGATGTATTCTTGAATCACAAAGACTTTCCAATTTCCTAGAGACAGAAATAGCCTCAGTCTAATCATACTCACAGAGACCGGAATCATTCAATAACTGCTTCCATTCCTGGCCGGCTCGTGTGCTCCCGAGCCTGCTCCATCACCGTACTACGAGAAAACTCAACTTCTCGGCTGCCTCTCGTTTTCACAGAGGACCTGATACAGCGTGAAGTTGACCGTGTTTTAACTTGAAGTGTCTTTTCCCATCATTTCCCACTGACAGGCAGACGTGTGTACTCACTGCGAACAGTTCTGGTGAGTGTCTTACCCAGATAGTCCTTGGTTACCAATTCTGCCCCAAGCTCCCCAAGAGGTTCAAAAATAAGAATAAAAATCAAACCAAGCCCAGCTGCACCCATGTTTACCTGGCAACATTTATTGAGGCCTGTGATCATAAACATGAAGTGTGGTGGTTCTAGTGAGGTTTAAAATCTAAGAGTCAGAGATGGGCAGCTATAGGAACTTATAAAAATATTTAAATACTGTGTGAAATAAATATGTTCTGACATAAAATTATCCTGACATCTGAATTTGGATTTTTATGTAACTATACACCTAAATTCCAGAAAAAAATAATTGGTTTTCTATCGACAAGGTTTCTCCTTAGAAAATTTCTAGGAAAAAGCCACAGTAGCTTTGCAGTAAATGGCAGGTCACCGTGTGAACCAATGTTGTGACGTGTTCCTGCATTGCCTTAGTACACACAGCTCTGGGAAGGTTAAATTAAAGCCTTCTCTGATTAGCTTATCATACAAAGCAGATTATATAAGATCCTTTTTGATGCTGTTTTAGACTCTCAGATGTTATGGCGAAAGACAGTCATAGCATTAGCTCCTGTAATGAATGATTTTATCATTTATCTTGTAGTTAATTTTCTTATGAGACCAAAAAAAATCGTAAGAACAAAATTCTGTTTGAGGACAGCTTTTGCCTGTTCATTGGCATGAATATTTGGGACAGATCCTGGTGTGCTGGGACACCCACCCACGATGCCTGCCAGCACTCCGTTGCAAAAACATACTCCGTGACCTCCAGTAATGGCAAAAGCTGAACTTTTCTTAGCACTTCCTTTACTGGAGCAATAAGTTAAAGTCTTACAGAAAAGAAGATTTGCTTTACTAGGAGGAAGGCTCTATAAGCAATTCTGAGAAGGAACATCATTGCAGAGGCAGAAACGTAGCAGCTGTGAGCAGTGAGATGAGCCACAGGAAGCCGAACTCGGGGATTTAGATGCGTATGGTCCAAACAGTTATACAACGTTCTATCAAAGGCCAAGATGAAAATCATCATAAGGCATACACATGAGACTGGAAAACTCATTTTTGTTTTGGCCAAATGATTCTTAGGCTAGGCCTATACTAGATTGCACAGAGAAAGAAGAAGGAGTATTTTACCTTCAAAAACTCTGAACTATGGACATGGTAACCTCAAAGGTGAATAGACACTACCATGAAAGACACTGTATCAGCTCTAAAATGTTTTCTAAAAACGGAGTCACTCGTGGGAACAACAAAAAGAAATAGAGCACGATCCAAACCTTTTTCTATGTGAGTTACTTGTGTTTTACTGAACTGCTTTTCTTAAAAGTTCGTAAGAGCTTGCACTTAAAGGACCTTCCATAAGAGGTAGTTTTAATTTTTAATGGATACCAGAGTTGAGGCAGTTTCCGGATTTTTAGAAAATTACATATTTTAGAAATAAAGAGATGTTTTTTTTGTAGGCATATTTTCTCAATATTGCCATTGGGAATTTTGAACATTTCAAACTCATTTTGGCATATGTAAATATTTTTGTAATAAATTCTTGTGGGAAAATTTTTTTCTGGCTGGTAGTTATCTTAAAAGCTGTATTTTATATGTATATGTGTAAATTCTCTATAAGTATATATCATATATGTACATGTATTTGTGTATATATATGTATTTATTAGTATTTACATTCTCTTTTATGTTTTTGTTTGATCTGCTACCTCTCCTTAAGCCACTCTGATTTTATTACGTACCTTTAACAGGGAGAACTACATGCTCATCAGAGATTGTCCTTTGCCTGTCTCTGACAGCATCACTTCCCCTTCCCCCAACGTTGCAGTCTGGAGCCCAGACACCCTTGCTGAGAGCCATTGCGGATCTCACTCACCGATACCCTTCTCTGTGGTCTTAGGCTTTCCAGCGACAGGTGCACGAGACCCTGACCCAACTGGAACTGATCAACAAGCAGTACCGCCGCCTGGCCCGAGAGAACCGCACTGATTCTGGCTGTCGCCTAAAGCAGATGGTCCACGAAGGCAACCAGAGATGGGACAACCTGCAGAAACGCGTCACCTCCATCCTGCGCAGACTCAAGGTCTTCACTATGCCTCCTCTGTAGCTTAGAGACCTGGAGGACAGGATTGGGCCATTTGAATACAATATTAAGATACAAGCTCAGTGATTTCATAAGATTGGGGTGGCAATATGGGGATCCAGGGTTAACGTATATGGTAACGGATGGCGGGGGTTCTCGTTGTTCATTGAGAAAAATGACTTTCCGGAAGACCGTTGGAATTGGCAGTACCATCTCAGCCTGTGGGCTTTTTAATTATCATATTCTTTTCACATCCAGCATTTCATTGGCCAGCGCGAGGAGTTTGAGACGGCACGGGACAGCATTCTGGTGTGGCTGACAGAGATGGATTTACAGCTCACTAACATCGAGCATTTTTCCGAGTGTGACGCTCAAGCTAAAATAAAGCAACTCAAGGTAATAGATTAGTGATTCTTCCAATTATCAGTGTGAAGAAGGGCTGAAGAGGAAGGGATCTGTAGATCTCTCGGTGAAGAAGGACATAATTAACCTGCTTTAGTTTTCCTTTTTTAAATTTATTAGGGTGACACTAGTTAGTAAGATTATAGAGGTTTCGGTATACATTTCCGTGGTACCTAATCTTCATGTCGTGTTGTGCGCCCACCACCCGGAGTCAGATCATCTTCCATCACCGTGTATGGAATACTTGATTCCCTTCACCCTTCAGTACCCCCCAGGCCCCTTCCCTCTGGTAACCACCAAATTCTTGTCTGTGTCCACGAGTTGTTGTCTGTCTTGTTTGTTTACTTGTTACTTTCAGCTTCACATCCCACATATGAGTAAAAGCATATGGTTCTGGACTTTCTGTCTGACTTAATTTCATTTAGCCTGATATTCTCAATGTCCATCCTTGTCACAAAGAGCAGTGACTGAGTAGCGTTCCATTGTAGATATATACCACATATTCTCTATCCAGCCCTTTACTGAAGGACTCTTCGGCTGTGTCAAATTGTACACTTCGCTATATAATTTAACCACAGTGGCTAGTTGAAAACTAAATAGGAGGGACATAGTGCATTAGATGGAAGGATTCTCTAAGGGGAAGTGTATTTAGTAATTTGAATAATTTCCAAAGCATCTTATGAAATTTCTTTGCAAGACAGTTAAACAGATTTAAAAAGACATAATCATAATACCCATAACCTTAGGTCATTATAATAAAACAAGAAGTTACCTTTAATCACATATTATCAGGATGAAAAAATCATAAAATGGTTAACTCTGTATTCTGCCCAGCCCTCCCTACCCCTCCCACCCCGACTCTTCCCAAGTTGTTTTATGGCAAATTGATATTTGAAACTTTTGGCAGGAAATTTCTTCCAAGTGATAGTTGAGTCTTTGTTTTTGTTTTGTTTTGTTTTTTGTTTCTGGACTCTGGCAGAGTCCTAGAACTTTTTAGTGCCCTCGCTTCTCCCCTCACAGTCTTTTTTCATTATCGGACAGTTTTGACTATTTGAAGGTTTATTCTTGTGAATTAAAATGTATCCCCGAAACTTGTCCCAAGTAGCTTAACTCTTTTCAATGAGTCTAAATGATCTGGAGGATCATTTAGACTCATTATTTTTTGAGTCTAAAAAACTTATTATTTTTAGGACTCCTTATTTTTCAAATCATTTCAATCTCTCCCGGTTATGTCCCGAAACACTAAAAATCATCTGAGAAGAATTTGTGAAGTTGTCATTTGCTTGGTTTCTCGTAGTCATGGATGATGCGTGATCAAGAAACCTAAAATTAAAACGTGCAGGGTATTTCTCTAAAGTGCTTCATTTATTTTAGTGGCACTGCAATGATTACAATTGATTTCCATCAGGGACGACCTGTGCTATCAACTTCATACTGGGTTTGAATGTTTTTTCCTGTGATTCTCTGCTCGCTCTGTCCATGGTTGGAGATTTTGTTAGCCAGAAGCACCTTTTCTGGTCATGAAATTCTAATGATTCCATTTGCAGCTCATGTTCTAATGTAAAATGTTTATGTTTTACTTTATAAAGCTAGTACTTTATAGTAGCCTCTTGGCTTCTCAACTGTATACAATGAATTCAATATCCCCTACGTGGTTTTTCTTAAATATGTCTCTTATAATTATGTCATGTCAATGTGCAATAAAAATCACACGAGGCGTGTGCTCCCTAGGCATTCCAGCAGGAAATTTCCTTGAACCACAGCAAGATTGAGCAGATAATCGCCCAAGGAGAACAGCTGATTGAAAAGAGTGAGCCCTTGGATGCGGCGCTCATCGAGGAGGAGCTGGACGAGCTCCGGCGCTACTGTCAGGAGGTCTTCGGGCGCGTGGAAAGATACCACAAGAAACTGATTCGCCTGCCTGTATGTAACACCGTCTTTTCATTGTCGTGAAAGCTAAAGAGAATTACTTATGGGGGGTCAGGTAGCATTGTGGCTCTGAGCCCAGACACTGGATGCAGAGTGCCCGGGTTCCAGTTACAGCTCTGACATGTGTTGGCTACGTAACCTTCTACAAGTCACTTCACGTACCTTGCCTCAGTTTCCTCAACTGTAAAACTGGTTTAATAACAGTACCTACCTTGTGGAAAGGGTTGTTTGGGGCAAGAAATAAGGATAGATAGAGAACTTAAAAAAGTACTTGGCACATATCTTCTAAGGAAGATAAGCTTCCAGAAGAAGCAAGGAGGTGGAAGTGAGCAACGTAAATAGTCGCTCAATTGATGAGGTTGTTTCATTGACTTTTTTTTCTCTTCTATTCGCTGCCACAATCACATCTCAAAGTTGAGATGTTACTATTAGAATATTCGGAGCACTCTGTATTAAAGTGTATTTTGTATCTGGGATAGAAGTTTAAAAAGGACAAGCTAAGACTGTGTTAGTGATTTGCCTCTGTTCCTGACGTGTGCCATTGTGTACGTGTTGTGTGGCCAGCGCGGTACTAGGCTGCCTTTATTTACATTATCTTATTTAATCTCACACCAATTCTTTGAAGTTGGTTTTAATATTATTTCCATTTTAGCAGTGATAAAACTGAGGCTTTGTCAGATTAATTTATAAGATGCTTTTAAAAGCGATCACAAAATTCTTTTTGGTTGTTGTTGTTCTGGGGTTTCCATTTCTTTTATTGTTTGCTTTTCCTCCTAGAATTATCCTTGTTGCAAATTTCTGTTTTCTTAATTTTATATATTTTATTGTTATTCTATTACAGTTGTCCCAATTTCCCCCCCTTTGCCCTCCTCCACCCAGCCCACCTCCCCACTCCCACAGTCAGCCCCCACCCTGTTGTCCATGTCCTTGGGTCATCACAAGACCTGTTGACTTGACGATAAGAAGTTTAGAGTTGTCCCCCCGAGGCAGGAATGAGACCCGGATAAGCTTGCTCTCTGAGATTCGGTGAGAGGCAGAACAGGCAGCATTTAGGCCCGTCCCATCGCCGCAGTAATGGAGTTGGCTTGACTGCATTTCCAGCTGCCAGATGATGAGCACGACCTCTCTGACCGGGAGCTGCAGCTGGATGACTCCGCAGCTCTGTCGGACCTCCACTGGCACGACACCTCTGCGGACAGCGCGCTGTCCCCCCAGCCTTCCTCCAACCACTCCCTCTCACTCGCCCAGCCCCTGCGGAGCGAGCGGTCAGGACGAGACACCCCTGCCAGCGTGGACTCTATCCCCCTGGAGTGGGACCATGACTACGACCTCAGTCGTGACCTGGAGTCTGCTGTGTCCAGAACTCTGACCTCTGAGGATGAAGAGGGTCAGGAAGACAAAGATTTCTACCACAGGGGAGCCGTGGGCTTATCAGGTAGGAAAGAGTTCTTCCTATATTTCAACGTGAAAGGAAACGAAAGGGAGTGGATATTGTACCGGAAACATGCAAGCTCAGCAGAATCATCTTCTGCCTTCTCCCCTCAGGGGAATTCGTACATAAGGGAACACTGGATATCCATGGGATTATGAAGTATGAAAGTTGGCATGGCCATTGATTTATCCCACAGATACTTAAGGTCTTACTATGTGACAAGTGTTTTGCCAAGCACTGGGAACACACAGTTACTTTCCTTACACTCAAGACACGTTTGCACTAGGCTAGCAACGTGCACAGGGAGGTAGAGAGCACAGCCAAGGGGCAGCTAACCCAGAGCTTTGAGGACCAGCTGTAGGGAAGGCACTCTTGAGCTGAGACCTGGAGGATGAGTAGGAGTTGGTCAGGTGGATGCAGCAATGTTCAGAGGGAGCAGGAGAGGACACCCATCCCAGCTTATGACTAGCCATAGTACTTTCTGTCACCTGAAGTCTGTCCAGAATAACAAGGCTATAGATCAGGAAACATAGGGTAGACAAAGAAGAGGTGGAAAGGCAAACTAAGACCTGGTCCGTAAAGCAGCCTTCTCACATGGAAAGGAGTTTGGCTTTTGTCCTGAAGGTAACGGGAGCCACAGCAGGGCCCTAAGGAGGAAGGCGAAGTAATCAGATGCATATTTGCAAAGAACCTGACTTCATGCTATATGGCAGAAGTGCACTGGGAGAGAAAGAGGGACAATGGAAACATTTTATAATCCAGGACAGAGAAGGGACAGTGGCCTGAACTGAGGAAGCAGCATTGGAACTAATGAGAAAGAAAGGGACGTGACAGATCACAAGAAGTCCCCTTCATGACTCATGATTGATAGACGTGGGATTGAGGCGATTTTCTGCCTGGGGCATCTTGGTGAAAGATGTGACCTCTCTCCCTTCTGTTTCGTCTGTATCCTAGTCTCATAGTCAGGCATTTGGCATCTAGCAGCGCTGTTCCTTGCATAGCCACCGGCCACAATGTGAGCGTCAAGCCCTGAAAGGTGACTGCAGTTGACATTTGCTGTGTCGGACGCATTATGTGATACATGAATTTCAAAGACTTACACAAAGAATCTTAAACACTAATATGTTGACTACACATAAAATTTGGATGTATTAGGTTAGTAAAATAAAGTATTAAAATTACTTTCAAGTATTTCTCATTCCTTTTTTAACATGGCTTTCACAGCCTTTGAAACAACACGTGTGGCTCACGTTCCCGTGATTGGCCTCTTTCAGCGCTGCTCTGGAATCTGACTGTTCGGCTTCACATTCGGTTTTGCCTCTTTAGTAGCTGTTGAAACATGGATAGTAACTTAATTTCCCTGGACGTCAATTTTCTCATCAGTGACATGGGAATGACACTCCCATGTGACCAGTAGGATAAATGAGTACTTGACACAGTGCCTGGCTCATAAACACTCTTCGTGAATGTGAGCCCTTCTTACGATTCACTCCAGGAAAACGTTGGTGGGCGTGCGCAGGAGCTATCTGTCAGCAATGACTAACTTCCTTCTTTCCCCTAGGCAGGTTGCCTTCCTGCCACAAAGGAATCAATGTTTTCAGAACTTGCCTGTCAACTTAGACTGTGCTCTCTTTGCAGACGTAATGATCCCTGAGAGTCCTGAGGCCTATGTAAAACTCACAGAAAGTGCCATCAGAAATAGCCCCGGTAGGCACTCCCCGCCGAAGCCAGCCTCCCTCCCTCACCTGTAACAAGCCCCTCTCTGCACAGCCCCTGTCCCCCTCACAGCTCTGTGGCACAAGCATGTTAAGGCAGAACCTTCTTCTCTGGCTGCTGTACCAGGGAAACAGAAAAACAAACAAAACAAAACAACTATTCAGTTTGATCAACAGCAAAAGTGAGATTTGAATGATCAAGTGCGGTGAAATAACTTCCCGACTCGTCGAGTAGAGACCCGTGGTGTCCATGAACAGCAGAAACCCTAGTCTCCAGCGTTTGTGCCTTAGCACCCTGGTTGGTGACAGCAGCTCTGACTTGATGACTCGGACGGGTGACCCATCTCCCTCTGGCTGGAGAGTCAGGGCTCGTGGCCCTGGTCCAAACCCACTAGCCTGCATGTGTGACCTCGGGTCCGCTGCTCGTCCTCCTCACCTCAGGGGTCCCCTATTAGATAAGGAGCGAGACCAGATGTTCAGCTCTCTGCAAATTTTAATTAATAAGTCTTAACCACATATAAAATAATTTGAAAAGGAAAACATATTCCATGGTATCTTAAGTCTCAGATTTTTCTTTCAGGACATAATGATTCCTGAAAAAAAAAAAATTAAAGAAAGAAAAAGGAGACCAGTTTTGTTTAATGTAGCACTAGGCAAACTGTGTGTAACACAGGGTCAGTAATTCGCAAGAGAGTGGAGAGCAGGGTTCGAACACAGTGATGTGATAGTGAATTGCAGTGTTATTAGTTTCCACTCAGATTTTGAAGGAAAGCAAAAGGACAGGAAGCAAGGTACCACTCATGGAATGGTGACTCTGCCTGGGTGATTCCCAGTGAGAGGCCTCTTCCAGGTGTATTTAGATCTTTTTTTAAATTAAAAATTTCATGAGCCTTACTAATGTGCATTCTGCTTTCACCCTGTGCTAGCCTCACTCTGTTAATCAACATCCTAGTTCAAGTTCAAGACTGCTGTACACACACACACACGTGCGTGCATGCACGCAAAAAATTTTTGCTAAAAGATACTACATCTCTGAAAGGAGAGTGAGCCAGGAGTTCTGGGCTATGAGTGAGAGCAAGCCTAGAGGGAAATGTTAGTAATAAAATCTCAGCTTTCTCCTGGTTTTGATTCAAGTTTTAGACAAAAGCAAGCCCATGCTAGTTTGGTGTTTCCATGTATACCTGTTTTGAGGTAGTCTTTTCTTAGTTAACTGGAAGTCATGCCCTAAGCGAATGGCATGGCTACCTGGCACAGAAGTGGCACTGTCTTGTACTGAGATGCAGAAAGAAAAATTAGAGAATGTGTCTTTCTCTGCTTTCTAAGTGATTGCAGAGAGAAAGGGGAAGCAACCACCTTGTAGTTATTGGGGAGCAGGAGATCCCAGGGAAGGTTTTACTAAGGCCTCCCACAGCTCACAACATGCAGACTTTTCAGGGGATCGCCATCACAGGGAGCAGACCCAGGGGCTGTTAGGGCCACTGCAGAGCCCTTTTGCAACATGCAGTCGGCTAGGACTCTTAGTCAAGCTCATTCATTGGTCCGATCATTTAAATCTCTAACCCACCGGCACGTTAGCATTAAACTTGCTTTGTAATTATCCACATATGAACTGTTTCTATACAGCTTTAACTAAAATAATTTCTTACATTTCTTAAATGTCAAGCTTGTGAAGCTTGTAAAAAGTCTTATGGTTGACACTACAGGGGATCGCAGTGCCTTAGAATCACATCTCCGACAACTGGACAAAGCCCTGGATGACAGCCGCTTTCAGATGCAGCAAACCGAAGATGTCATTCGCAGCAGAACTCCCACGGGACCAGAGCTGGACACCAGCTACCGAGGCTACGTGAGTATCCTGACCTTGGGGATCCAGACAGGTTCCTGGAAATCATGGTTGTGTGACAAAGAACAATTTGTCTGGGGCACGAGGGCTGTCTGAGCTCACCGAACACCACGCTGCCCTTGAACTCACAGGCGTGGATGTGCAAAACATAGCCCTGTTAGCAGCTTACCTTTTGAGTCAAACTGGACCACATTCAAGCCCACTACCCTGCTGTAATGACCAGCCTGCTCCGTGACACAGAGAACTCAGTGAGATCCATTTATGTGAAAGCAACAAAATGCTTTGGTTCCCAAAAGTGATTAGGCGCTTGTCCAAATTCAGCTAATAATGTTTGGACCACGGTTATCCTTGGAGCAGCAGATTTTAGCTAATAGATTTACTGACAGGGAATTCATTTAGTTCTTTTCCTGGGTTGATTGATTCACTGGATGGCCTTGGAAATGTTTTTACCCTCCATTTTTAGTATGCTCGTTCTGCAGAAAACAACCCTAACAAGAGGAATTTGTGGAAAAGATGGTACGGGATTGTGAATGTTACTGCTCCTTTTTTTTTTTTTTGAAGCTCTTAGGAAAGTATATAATGACTTTATTTGCTATTCTCAAGTTACTGACCAAATTAATTTTTCCCAGAGAACCGCCTATTATCCTATGCATATTTAAGTAAGAGAATCTGAAAGTACCTATCTTCCATGCCTCATATCTTCTTTTCTCACCCCAAAGATTTCCTAGTAAAATGACAGGAAAATTAATTTCCAGAAGTCTAATAACAACTCACCCAATACTGCTTTTTGAAACCAGAGAAGAGAACCATTCTAGTTACATATGCTGATGTTCATATCCTCATGATTACAGAAAAGTGATCCATCATGAGTTTACTTCCTGTCCAATCTGACCTATTATACTGACTTCTATTATAGTGAAACCTCTTTTTTTTTTTTTTAAACATAATACCATTTCCTGAAGACCATGCTGGCATCGCTGAGATTATACTCAGCCTCAGTCAAAAGCCATCAAAGTTACTTAATAGCAGTGTGATTTGTGAAAGGATTTGAAAGATAACTTTATGGTCAGTATAGTAGGAGTGCCTTGAAATGATCTGTTCTTTTAATCTTTGAATACTGTGCATACTAAATGGGGAGTTGGAAGCTTCTCCTTTGATGTTAGAATTTATTCCCTTATTACCCATTAAACAAGGCTTAATTCTCACGAAACAGCTGGTTTTAATACTGCTTTATGATTTTAAGTATTTTAAGTATTTAATGCAAAAAATGTTCCTTTGAGATTTGTGGTAATATTATTGTTTCCACTTTTCGGCTTAAGAAAGAGGGAGCAACCTGCCAGAAATTTTGTAATGTAATACCAGCTGAGGGCTCTGAGTTTAAATCCAAGATGGGTTTAGTCTGCCTTGATTCATAAATTTCAAAGAAATTTTCAGGACTTCTCATGCAAAATCACATATGCAAAACCACATAACACAGTCTCCCAGGCATTACTTTATGTAGTTATGAAGGTGTCACATGTTTAAGAAGCATGTTTTTGAACTTGACCTCATTTTGGCAGAGGGGCACAGAGGAGTAAAACACAGCCACTGTCCTTTTTGCGGAACTACAAAGTTACGTGCTCCAGAAGTTCCTGCACTCGTGGGAATGTGAAATTCTGGTGACCGGGCCTGTTTTCTGTGTCTGAACAGATGAAGCTGCTGGCCGAGTGCAGCAGCAGTATAGACTCAGTGAGGAGGCTGGAGCACAAGCTGAAGGAGGAAGAGGAGAATTTTCCCGGCTTTGTCAACCTGAACAGTACTGAAACCCAGACAGCGGGTGAGTGAGCGCTGCCCAGGTCAAGACCCAGTGAAATGCAAGATTCAGAAGGACTTTGCTGCACCCAAGTGTTGCTTACCTCATTCCACCCTTTTCTCTCCTGAGACCTTCTCTTTGGGTTCCAGTGATCTGTGACAGAAAAGGGCAGTGTCCCATCTATTTTGAAACACTGTCTCTAACATCCCTGGTCAGGTGTTTTCTACGTATGCTCTCTGAGTCCTGTAGCAGAAAGAAATCAAGAATCAAATGTTATCTTCATTCATGCCCAGTAGAATTACTTTTCTTTCTGTTGCTCTTGAAAGTCAGCCACCAATGCATGTTTCAAGCATTTCCTGAACATGGTACGTGGCAGAAAATGCCTTGCCATGGTGTGTACATCATGTCTTGCCAGGTGTGATTGACCGGTGGGAGCTCATCCAGGCACAGGCCCTGAGCAAGGAGCGGAGGATGAAACAGAACCTCCAGAAGTGGCAGCAGTTCGGCTCCGACCTGAACAACATCTGGACCTGGCTAGGGGCGACGGAGGAGGAGCTAGAGCAGCTACGGCGCCTGGAGCTCAGCACTGACATCCAGTCCATCGAGCTCCAAATCAGAAAGCTCAAGGTAAGCTGCCCTGGGCCTTTCCCATGTGGCCAGACAAAATGCTGCCCCTAGGGTGCCTGGGCAGATGGAGCCACGAGCTCTAGCTGTGCTGCTGTGATATGGCCATGGGGATATTATCAGCACAAGGGCCCAAATGCTCTCCTATCTCCCCCCAGCCATCCCTAATGAGTGTCTATAGAGAAGGTTTAGAAAGGCAGAAAGATGGACCATGTTGTAGAAGCAGCCCCCCAAGTAAATAATCATGTATGGTTTGATGACTTGGTATTTTTAAAGGATTGCTTAAAATTTTATGAACCATCCAGGTACCTCTAGGATCTATTTCACCTCTTCTAAGGGAAATCAAGATATCATTACCAGGTTCCTACAAGTCTCTATCCAGAGATGGAGATAAATCCTCTCCGAGACTTTATCTGTGCGAGTTTGTGGAGACCTAATGAAGTCAATTGACATTGTGCATTCTGTAGAACTTCTGAAATAGTCTACAGTAGTGGCAGAAGCAATTTCCCCTTGTAATGAATAAAACAAGACAAAATGTGGCGTGATTGTGACAAAACACCTGACATTTTCCGAATGCATGTGGTACATGAGATAACTTCCTTTAGCTCCATCTCTGGATCTTAGAAACCCTCCTTAGCCCAGCTGTTGAAATGCACTGATACGTGTAGACTTTTGTACTGTGGTTTCTTTTTAACAGCTCTTTGGATTCTGTCTTTTTGTTTGGAGAACATCAAGGTGTGTTGTTGCGCAGAATGCACCTACCCAGACTCTCCAGGCTCGAAGGATTAAGCACCCTGCTTTTGTGTCTCTCTGATTTCAGCGTCTGCTGTTTATCTGGGGGTGATAGTTTGGGAGCTTGCTTTGGTGGTGGTTGTATTTTAAATTTTCAAACAGAGAAATGAGCCTTTGCACCAGCCCCATCAATTTCAGCATGAAGTGTCAGATGAGAGATGCAATTTACATTATCTGGATTATAAAATGCTTTTTTCTCTAGAGTACTTAAATTCCTTCAGTATCTCTCTGGGAAAATGTAAGGTAGTGTTGCATTGAAACCAAATTCCTTACAAAGGCGATAAAGCAAATGCTGGCCAGAGCCTGAGACCTAAGCAATCGGCCTGTATGACACACACATACAAAACACCCTCTCCCTAACCTGTCCCCTGAATCCTATCTGTTTTCTGAGGATAAATCTGTTGAATAACCAAGTGTCTTTCCAAAGCGTCTCTGGATCTTATACTATCTCTGTGGTTGAAACTGTATTCAGTAGGTTAAGAATCTATTGAAGACTGAAAATTAAGACAAATAGGAAACATCACAGAAACGTGAGAAATCGCAGGAAACTGTAGCCTGGGTAGATGGCATTTGCAGGATCGCTCACCCTAACCTGACCTAGAGCTCTTTGAGCGGTACCCAGCTGCTCAATTATTAGTATTGATCATGTGCTCAAGTTCCTGGAATTTAGTTCTAGATTTTTAGGAAATGAACAAAGTAAAAAATCGGTTGTCTGTTGTGTGTGTGTGTGTCTCTATAATCAAATTCAATCGGTTAGCTGATGAAATAGCCAATTCATTCTCTTAACCATCACAGGAAGGTGGCCTATGACATGGGCAGTGTCCTCGGCCTATGGGCCACTCTCTGTGCCCGCGGAGTCAAAATAGGTGGAGGCCAGGGCCTGGGAATCTGCTTTCTTACCAAGCTTCCCATTTTATTCTTATGCCCAGAACTTTGAGTAGCGTTGGTCTATTGAAATGGGATTCTTAACACTAGGATAAAAGCGCATTTCCTCCTGCTCAGAACCACTGGAGCCTGGTTTTGTTTTGTTTTGTTGTTAAAATCCCATGCTGGAGGTGGAGTTCATCACACTTCTTATTTCAGGGTCATGGTTGCTTCCTGCAAAGTTCCTCTTATTTTTATGTATATATCCTCCCCTCCACACACTGCTTCTTAATCCTCATTCCTCAAACCCATGGCAACCATTCTGAAATATCTAATGAGTGTTCTTTATTTTTAAAGAGTTTATTTACTTTTTTTTTTTTGACAGAGGGGAAGGGTGGGAGAAAGAGGGAGAGAAACAACAATGTGTGGTTGCTTTCCATGCACCCCCTACTAGGGAGCTGGCCTGCAACCCAGGCATGTGCCCTGACTGGGAGTCAAACCAGCGACCCTTTGGTTTATAGGCCAGCGCACAATCCACTGAGCCACACCAGCCAGGGCTAATGAGTGTTCTTTGTTCCTGTGTATTCGTGAAAAAGGTAGATTTATGTGTGTGCACATGAATTTTAAATTATAGAAATGCTGTTGCTTTGCACACATCCTTCTGTTTCCAACTCTTTTGCTCAACATTGTATTTTATTGAGATCTATTTGTCTTGTCAAGTGTACATCTAATCCATTTCCTTTAACTGCAGTGTGGTACTCAGTGGTGTGAACTCACTGCATCTTATCTAGCCATCCTGTTAAGGCCAGCTTTAATTAATGGATCTTTTTATTTGGGTGAGGCATTTCCAAGGTTAAACATTTTTGTCACTATTTTCCTTGTGTGGTTGTTCTTCTTTCTCCTTCCAGGAGCTCCAGAAAGCTGTGGACCACCGCAAAGCCATCATCCTCTCCATCAACCTGTGCAGCTCCGAGTTCACCCGGACTGGCAGTGAGGAGAGCCAGGCTCTGCAGGATCGCCTGTCCCAGATGAACGCACGCTGGGACCGGGTGTGCTCCCTGCTGGACGAGTGGCGGGGTCTGCTCCAGGATGCCCTGATGCAGTGTCAGGTCCGTGGGGCTCTGGGCGGGCCATGCTCCAGAGTCAAACATTTCCCGTGTAGCCAAGTCTGTGACTTGATTTGTCAAGGTCACTAGAAGGGCGCAATTGCTCCCTAAAGTCAATATTTGAATGAGATAATATTGTGCCCACACTTTTCCTTTTATTGGAGACTTTTTACATGTGAACTGGGGTTCAAAGCAGCTAGACCCCATCTTCTATCCAGCTACCAAGAGACTGTTTTCACAAGTTTATCTCAGCCCCACTGTTCTTCCTTCTACTCATTCACTGTATTCATTCACTCAGCAGCTCTTTACTGAGCACATAGGAAGAGAGTTCTTGAACATCGAAGTGAGCATTACAAATGCTTGCTCATTCATTCATACCACATTGGCCGAGGGTCCACTGTCTGACAAATACTACACTAAGCAGTGAGGATACAGCACAGCCTCTACTTTTTTGGGGGGGAAACAGACAATAAAAATGCAACTAATTGGTTAACCAAGATCCTTATAATTGTTGATAAGAAGAGTTGAGAAAAGCCACTTTGGGAGAGTGGTTAGGGAAGTCCTAAGGATCTTTGAGCTGACATTGGAAGGATGTGTCCATGAAGGAGATAGAACAAGTGGAAAGGGCTCCATGTCTTTAAGGACCGAAGAGAGGCCAGTGTGATCAGAATGCAACAGAGAGGCCAGGAGTGAGAAGAAAGATCAGGACAGTGGTCAGGAATGAGATCACCAGGGCGTTGTATGTCCTGGCCAGGAGTTCGGATTGTGTTCTGAGCACGAAGGGAAGCCCTTCCGGGGTGTGAAGCCTGCTTTCCAGATTTACATGTGCACCAAGAGCACCTGATCCTTGAAAGCAGGTACCCAAGCTGTTGTTTCAACCTTGCAGCCACTCCTAGTACAGTGCCTTCCGCATTGGAGATCCTCAGGCACTTTACATTGAATAAATGAATGAACAAATGGATGGATGAAGGACGTAAGGGGTGGGGTTCAGGCTTTAAAATATGGAAAGATCTGAATTCGGGGAGAAAAGAAGGGAGCAGAGTTGCCTCTTTCCAAGCTATATAATAGCCCTAGAAATTTCTCTAGTATCTTTTATTTTGGACCCATTTTCCTTGTCTAAATTTACCCTCAAGTAATAAATTAGATGCTTTTGGTAAGAATGCGAACTCAGATAATTACCAGAGTGCAAGTATCTTCCTCAGAAAGGAGTTGTGTCTAAGATCTTAAAACCAACGTACTTTTGCCGTTTGCGTTTCCACATTTTGTGCACATCATATGTGGAATCGTTATGCCCGTGGTGCATAGTCATTATACCCATGTATTCTGCACATCCTTATTTTTCCCTCAAAAATTTGAGCAAAAATGTGTGCATCGTAGATGGCAAAATACAGTATCTGTGCCGGTGGTAGCAGTTGTAAAAAATGGAAATTTAAGCTGCGAGGGAAGGAAACATCTATTATTCAAGAAGGTTGTATGCTCTCTGGTTTTTGCCTAGGATTTTCATGAAATGAGTCATGCTTTGCTTCTTATGCTGGAGAACATTGACCGAAGGAAAAATGAAATTGTTCCTATCGATTCTCACCTCGATGCAGAGATACTTCAGGACCATCACAAGCAGCTTATGGTAAGACGTGTGAACTCAGGCGGCCTCTGGTCATTTTTAGCCTCCATCCATTTCATTTTCAGAAAAGGAACGTAGGTGGTACTGTTTTTTATCATTTTAGTTATAGTCTCTAAGTTAACTTTACTTTATCTCCTCGGTTTTCCAATTTTTGTGAAACAAACAGGCATAGGAGATGGCATAGACTAGCTTTAAAATCTGATCCTAAAGTCCTTGCTGAATTGCAGAACTCTTAGAGGTTTTAATCTTAATTAATTAGTTTTTATTAAAGCAGGTCTTTGGTGAATTACACTTATTTTTAATTTAAACTGTATTTGTTACATCTGTGTCCCAAAAGTATATAAGTGGTTTATAAGTGTACCAAACTCATCATTAACCTTGACACCGAGTTTTCTGTAAGTTAAGGCAAGAGGGAACTGTGATGAGCTCACTTATTTTTATTATCTGACAAAAAGAAAGCATGCCAGTTCTCAAGGAGCAAGAAACTTTTTCTAGCACTAAATATAAAAGGAAACTCGCAGAACCTGTGTAGATTCGCTATACAAAGGCCTTTGGACAATATAATGTATAGTGCACTAAGTGACCTTCTAGAAGATAAAGAAGCATATTTGCGTTCCATTAGGGGGAAATGATTTGAATTTTGTGTCTTTCTGTATTTTTAAAATGCTATTTCTTAACATTTAACACTCAGCTAACCTTACCAACAGAATGGGTAGCTTTTAGTTCAGCACCATACAGGTCTTAGAGGAAAGAGGAAATAACTAGGTGACTGCATTCGCATTAGACCTTTGACCTCAGGCTTAGGTGGTGAATGATACACCACCCATATCTCTTTTAAAACTCTCGAACAGATATCAGAGTACATCTAGACACACTTGAGGTTTGCTGTACTTATGGTAATGTTTCACTCTTCTTTTTAAAAGAATATCTTCTGTCTCATTAGCAGAATACTTTATATTTTAAGTACTTTCACATATACTTACTAATTTGAACCTTCCATGAATACTTACAGTGGACCAGGCAGGAAATAGTATCATCATTTTACCAAAAAGGAGAAAACTCACATCAGAAAAGTTCAGGAGTCATACAGAATATTTTTGGCAGAGGCAAGATTAGAACACAGGTCCCTGACTCCCAAAAGCCGTGGGCAGCTGTGTCCTTCCTCAAGTGAGCACAACATTCTGATGCTCGGGGGTAATTCCCCCGTGAGCTAGAGTGCTATCATTCTGCACCTGAGAGACTTTCTCCAATCATCAAAAATTCTTAGAAAAATATTTCTTACACAGCAAATAAGGCATGAGCTATTGGAATCCCAACTCAAAGTGGCCTCACTGCAAGATATGTCTTGCCAACTGTTGGTGAATGCCGAAGGCACAGACTGTTTAGAAGCCAAAGAAAAAGTCCACGTGATTGGAAATCGGCTCAAACTTCTTTTGAAGGAAGTCAGCCGTCACCTTAAGGAGCTGGAGAAGTTATTAGACATGTCAAGCAGTCAGCAGGTAAGCTCTAAGCAGACATCCCTGTGTAGCATTTCTTCCAGGGTACCACAGAAACATTATCTTTATTCATTTTAGACAGTCTGAATGCAGCGCTTGTCAGAATGGGCACTCCATCACAGCTCCTGCAAGTCGTGTCTCAAAACAAAAAAAGGGACCCATAAATTTGTATAATAAAACACTGCTTGTCATTCCATTATATCCAAGAGACCTCCTGTCATTGTTACTGCTGACTGACTGACTATTGCGGCATTTTATTTTACCTTGTTTATTTAAGAAGTCACATATTTTCTCTAACGTGGCTATGATAAATCACAACCGATCGCTGCGTAGGATTCAACCTAGAAGGTTGAATTCATTCCCCTGGCATAAACAGCAATTACTTCATAGAAAATGTCCTCTGCCCATTTATTTTTTAGTTGCTTCTTCTATCTGCAGCATCACGGTAGTGGTGTTGGTTTGGAGAAATGCCTTTGCAGGTACAGACCCGCTGGGTAAAACTTCGTCCAGCTGTGAAATACCATTGTGAACACACAAACACTTTGCCCTCCTTTAAGAAAGTCAAAGAACGGTCGAGTCCAAGCGACAGCAGTGCTGAAAATAGTCCCACTTCCCTGGCGCTAAGAGTCTCCTCGGTGGCTCTCCTTTGTTTCCAATTCAAATGGATCGGTTTCTCTGGCCTGAGCGAGCTGAAGCTCTAAGGCAGATTCCTTCACCTCCTCCGCTTCAACTCATTCACATCCACGTCACTAAGAATTAATAAAGAAAAGAAAGCATAGTGATAACAATCCTATAGCTGTATTTCCCAAAACGGACAAACTTAGCATCCAGGAAAGCCCAGTACACTTGAAGGACTAGGTTCTTCTTGTAGCTGTCTGATTCTGTGCTTCCCAAAGAATGAATGAATGGTCTGATTTTTAAGAGGGATGGAAGGGGGTGAGGTGGGAAACATATTGTGTGTCGTAGGGCTCTCATGGCTCTGGGACATGGAGTCATCAAAAGAATCTATTTCCTCCACAGGATTTGTCCTCCTGGTCTTCTGCTGATGAGCTGGATACCTCGGAATCCGTGAGTCCTACATCAGGAAGAAGCACCCCAAACAGGCAGAGCACGGTAACTGTCCACTGGTCATTGGCCCATGGGAGGGGACACCAGGGAGTGACAGTATCTATACCTACCAGGGTCCGCAGGCTCTCCCCTCACCCCAAAGCAAGAGCCCCCATACAGAAGGGATTGCCACAGTGACACAGTGAAGTGCTGTTTCTGCATCCCTGCCATGGGCCCTCACCACCGGCACTCAGGAACGGAAAAGAGCGGCTCTGTTTTTCAAGTGAATCAGGGCTCGAAGTGTCATTGGTACACAGGGAGACAAATTATCTCTTTTGCTCCAAGGGCCATCTCTAGAACCATACTTGCTGATCCCTTCGGTGGCGCTGTCCTTCAGACCGCCACTGCCATCATCCACCTAAAAAAATAGACTCCACTGGAAAGGGGGCCTCAGCCAAAGGTGGACAGAAGCATCTCACAAAGCCGCTGAATTTGTAGGATAAGCGGAGGTTCTGTTGACTCTCAAGCAAAGAAGCTCCTGAGTGGTCCTGAAGGTTTTCAGAGACTGTGCTGCCCGCCGCCACAAGGCCCTTGGGGGCTGCTGCCTCTGCGGCACACAGAAGCAAATTCGGCCCCCGCCACCCTCTATACCTTGATTTCTCTGTGTAATTAGAAGCTTGTTTTTGTTATTTTTTTTGTCCTGCTTTATGATTATATTCATTTTTGTTACCATCCCATTTCTCTTAGTTTTTAGAAGTATTGATTTCATTTGTATTTTTTTGTGATAAACCCTTAAGTTCTATGCTGATAAATGTTATGACCTTTTTTAGGATTTTTTTTTTTTACTACATTCACTAGTTTCCTTATAGATCCTAGTTTAAGAATGTGAAGGAATACTGGCTTTTCAATTCAAATTTTAGCCTTTCTGTAACTTGAGTATTTAAATTGTTGGGTCCTCATCATTCTACAAAGAAAAATTTCATATTACCGTTGTTATTGTTTTTTACCCATCAAGAATTTTAGTACTGTTTTGGTGTTCTAGAAGATAAAAAAAAAAATGTGGTGTGGCATGGTATATTGAACTTTATTTTGATCGTGAGTAAATACAGAGATTCTTGGCTAGCACGCGTCACATTAGTTTCTACCGCAAAAAGTGGAGGAAATTATACCCACTGCGGTGTGGGCTTTCAAACCCCAATTTATGTTCCTTTAATGACAAATAGCACAGATGTAAATTCATGTCATTTTTCCTACAAAAGAAAAGCCAGTTTCCTTAATCGTGGATACTGATCATTTTGTTTGATTTGTTTTCCCTTTGCCGCACTTTTAGTTTAATTTTCATCAGTAGCTTGTCTTTATTTGCCTGGACTGAACATTCTTCTTTCTTTACCCCTGTTCATTGCAAACAGCCACGAGGCAAATGTAGTCTCTCACAGCCTGGACCCTCTGCCAACAGTCCACATAGCAGGTACCTTATTCTCCTGGTTTCCACACTGTTCTAGAACTCCAAGAGGATGATGAAAATTGCCCGCGATTTTGGTAGGCCCATGTGGGGTCTGCCTCAGGGTAGTTGAGAAATTATTCATTTCGGTATACATACTTTCCTGATAAATTGGAAGAGAAGTTTTCTCAGTGGAAAGTATAAGTGAATCTCAGAGTGTAATATTTGGACCCCGCCAAAATTGTGGTTAATGTTGCACAGGCCGTTGGTACTTTTCAACCAATGGCTTTCCTTGAGCACCTAGGATTTGGTACAACCGGTGGCATAGCTGCTATTTGAGTTGCGGCAGAGTTTTATCATCCTCTTTGTTTCTAGATTTTACAATAAGACACGTATTCGATCAATGAATTATTTTATCATTTCCGGAACCCACAAGTCTGAATAAAATATACTAACATCCCCAGCTTTTTATTTTATTTTCATGTTTTATCCAGATTGTGGGTTTGGGATTCTCCAAATGGCACGTCCTAATTTGGTACTATTTGAAATTTATAAACACCTTACGTCCTCTGCTTCCCCTAAAATCTCTCCTCAGCCCACACACTCAGTCACTCACCTTCCTGACACTCCGCGAGCTTTCACTCTGCAAATGAGCAGCCAGCCCCCCTGCCGGGCACCCCCCACCCAGAGCCTGCTCACCCGCCACTCTGTGCCTCACGCCCAGCTGCCACTGGCCCCTCATTTCTGCAGTTAGCGGCGCTTTGCCTTCTTCATTGTTGGTGTGATGTCTGTGCTCCCCCCCGCCCTCTCTCTAATCAGTGCCTGCTTCCCCAGACAGCTGTCTAAACATGCAAATACCGTCCTCGGAGCTGATTTTTCATTCCACTCCCAAGCAGTTTACTGTTCAAGTAGTTTGCCCCTCTGGAGACTTACCACCACTGAGCTGGAATCAAAGTGCCTGGAAGGAAGGTGGGGGATGAGGAAGTGTAGGACCGTGAACAACCCCTGAGTAATAGCCATGGTTTTCCAGCAGGAGGGGCTGGAGAGACTGGCTCTTCCCTTTGGTCGCTCCCACTCAGCTGAAGTAGTGCAGAATGTGTTGGGATGTGCTTTCTGGGTTTAAGCCTCCCTTTGCTATGTTTTTGGGGGTTTTTTCTTTCCCTTTAGTTTGCTTTACAGACAGGTTTTTTTTTTTTTTTTTGGCGGGGGGTGGGGGTGGGTAAGGGGTGTCTGGTCCCTAACAAAATATCAGTAATGAAATATGGAGAAAAACCCACAAGGATTTTCGAAGGTGGTGATGGACCTCTACAGGTACTCTGGTGTTTGTTAGGCCCCTACAAGAAAAAACGATCATTCCACAGACAGATCACTGTTTTATATGGTCCATCTTCTCCACAAAAGTTTCCAGCATGTCACGAGCATATTGCTGTGGAGCATCCTTTTAGGACACCAGAGATCAATTCTTTGGTTGCATCAATGATGCTAATGAGAAAGGGGAAAGTTCTTACATCATGCAACACCAGTAGCAACCACCTGTAGGCTTACAAATACTGCACCGATCTGCTCCCCCCAGTTATTCCAGACAGCCGCCCGGGTTTCCTACAAATGCCAAAGGCATTGTTTCTTAGGGCAGAAAGTGCCACAACATGTCTTCTAATGGGACTTTGCAGCTGGGACGACCACCTTCTCATGGTGACATCAGCAAGGCGCTTTTCAGCTCTACTCTGTCCAGCGCTGTTGATTAACATCTTTCTGAGCACACAGCCCAAGTTTCCCTTTGCTGCTTAAAAGGACTGGAATACAAACGGTCTTCGCCTGAACTGCAAAGTTCATCAAACGCCTTGCCAGACAGGTTGTGGTTGAATATTCTTGGACTTCTTAACTCCTTGGCATCTCGATCTGAGGTGCACCCAACCTTGACGATGAAAGACAGAGTCTGCTGGGAAAGAATTAACTGCACTCACGATCCAGGCTGTCATGGTGTTCCTTTACACTGAGACTTGAGAGTACCTTGTGTTTGATCTTGCACTGGTCCAGCAAATTCGAAAGATTCTTGCAGAAGCACAAATAGTTTAGAATCTTGACCCCAGCAAGCTGCAATGGGAAAATGTTAGATTGTCTTCTTCCTGAGAGAGGAGAGAGGCTGAGTTGGAAAAAACTGGGTATTGATTTGAAGGGAGGGGTTCTCATATTCTTTTTGTTGTTTAAAGTCAGATATAAATAATACCAGTTGCTCTCTTTCTATATATTTCAGTTTAATTTTATGGTCACTGTTCTATGTCTTCTTACATAGATTCTAAGCCTACATATGGATTAGTGCTACCATGTTTAGGCCCTACGCCTACAAAATTAATACGATATAATCCCTACCGTTAAAAGACTGTCAATGTGTCAGAGTGAAGAGATTCTCTAAGT
Organism: Desmodus rotundus; assembly: GCF_022682495.2. Taxonomy (NCBI): domain Eukaryota; kingdom Metazoa; phylum Chordata; class Mammalia; order Chiroptera; family Phyllostomidae; genus Desmodus; species Desmodus rotundus. The sequence goes on along the minus strand of NC_071397.1, from coordinate 93,014,695 downwards.
CAGTTACAAGAAGCTCCCCTAGACTCCTCAAATTATAAACATTTGAAAAATGTCTCTGCATACATTTATAACAACTATTCACTGTCTTTGAGATTAAATGTTTGAGAAGCATTCTTTTGAAGCAACATTTACAATGGTCCACTTGGTACTTTTTCTCCACTATTGACTGGGAGTTATCTAACCTGATCTCTAATAACTCTTCAAAACTCTGCTGCCGAGTCATTGAACTTGACAAATAGGAAGATTTTACTCCGATTTCCAGCAAGGCAAAGGAATAACTTGTCTGTAGTCTGGATAGAATGAGCTGATGACTTTATTCCAAAGCTTAGAATTGTGAAATACAGAATTCCCCAGGGCACCTTCGGTCTCTGGCACCTTCCACATGGAGAACTAAGACGGAATGAGAAGTGGCAAATAACTGGCTGAAACGTTGAAAGAGAGGGAAAAAAACACCTCATTTTAAAATGCGTTCAAGGTAGCCAAATGGAGTGAAGCAGACACGGCAGGGATTTTGCATGTACAGCAGGGCTTTACTGAAAACACTATTCAGTTCCTTGTGAAATTTTTCTTTTAAGTCTTTTCCTCCAGATTCCACCCTGGGGATCTATTTATTCAAAGCATTCAAAGAGCCTTAGGCTAAAGTGGTCTTGCCCATAGGGCAGGCCCCCCTGCCTGGGCTGAGGACAGGTATAGGGTAAAGCTCCAATTTGTTTCTTTTATAACATTTGAGCTACATATCCGAGTGTTTCCCGAGAACTGTCGCACTTTGGGAAACTCATCACTTCTTTGAAAGCACTGCTAGGAAATCAGGAATGGTTCCCAGGAGAAAAGGCCACAGCCAGCGAACCCCTGAGGGTCTGAGTCAGCACGCCCTTGCTTTCATGGTACAGGTAATAATACATTGCTGACACCAATTTAGCACTTAATGTGTTCTAAGCACTATGCTAAGCATTGTATACACCTGTTGCCTCGTTGAACTCACACCATCTCCTTGACGTGACCGTGTTCCCAATTTTACAGACAAGGACACACATGAAGGTTTAGGTGTACACCCAGGTCTGCCTGACTCTGGGGAAGTTCTAAATTGTCAACCATTCCCCTCCGGCAAAGGGCTGTTGGCAGATGGAACTTTAACAGTTCCAGGCCTTGGCTACCACAGGCTGTCCGAGGTAGCATGGGACCAGGCTACTCAGACTGGAATAAGAGGAGACTGAAATCCTAAACTGACTCTGCAAATGCATCTTCCGAACCACATATCCGTGGAACAAAGACCATGCACAGAAGAGCAGGCAACAAGATCCCAGACAAACTAGATAAGCCTCACAGCAAATTCCTGTGGCTGTACGGCCAGGCTTCGCTAACAAGTAACAAAACGAATTGCAGTCTTCCCTTGTGTTTGAATGGATGCTCAGAATGAACCCGTTTTATGTCCCTTCGTTGTGTAAAATTTTTGAGATGAGTCTTACTCTTTGTGCATGGTGGTCAGGCTTCTCGCATCTCTTGGTCATGCGTGCTTCCGTGTGGTGTGCCGTGATGTACAACTTTCTCCCCTACCCTCCCCCTTCCACCACTATATGTATTTTGGGGAAAGGGATGACACCACGCCTGGACAGTTATTGGCCCAGAAATTTGAATGAGTAAGGGGAGTGAGAAAAATAATGAAATAGGTATTTCCTTATGAGAATAAGCATATTTTTGCTGGGCCAAATTATCTCAAATAGCTCCATCGATTAACTTCCTTGATGAAGTTCCCACATTTAAGTTTTCCTTTATAGGCATAATATCAGCTGGCATCTCTTGTACTTATGTAATAAGGCCACTGGAGAATGATGAGTAACTATTGTCGTTATTCTTTCCCTTGTTGAATTTCCCAAGACTCTTGAGAGTGAGGTAACTGAGGTGATTTTAGGTCAATAGATAAATATTAAAAGCACCCTTTTACCCTGGTATCATTAGCCTGCTGGTATGAGAAGCTTTAAAACTTTGGGCATGTTGAAACCCTAATTATTGCCCCAAGGGGGTGGCATTTTTTTTTTCAGTAGATAAACTGGGCACTTCCAAGAGCAATCAACTGCCTGGAAGTCCCCTAAGAACTGTGTGTCCTCTTTGTCCCTACCTCAGCCCATTACCTCTCCGTAGGTAGGCATTCTTCAACCTCGGAAGACACGTGGTCATTAAACTTTAATAAGAAATGCTCTGATGCTGTTCAGTGTGCCATGTCCTTCAACAGGCACTGCAACGTATGAGCCCATATTCCAGAGATGGCGACCTTTCCAGTTGTTCTGAGGAGTGGACTAGTCAAGGGGCACCCCGTGTTTTGATCTTGATCTTTGGCTTAATTGCTCACAGAAGCTAATAATTGACAAGCAAGGGCTATTCAGCTCTGTCAGTGAGATTGTTTTGTCAGTTATGTGCATAAATCTACCCATCAGTAATGTCCTTAGGTGTTTCCTAAAAAAAAAAAAAAAAAAAAAAAAGCCAGAGATTGCTCTTGTTTTCTTTAAATGTTGAGTAGTGAGGAAATGTGGAGCTCTCTCTTGTGCTTTGGTTATAACTCATCCAGTGACAGGTGGGGACTGTTGTTTGCCAGGACACATTGTAAGGGAAAGGGAAAGGGATCTTGCAGAAAAATTCAACCCAGAGTTCATGGGAAACTATCCCATCCTTCTTAAGACAATTTAAGGGAAACCACTGAATTCCTAAACTGTCAGAGCCAGAAATATTTGAGGCTATTAGTGCGTCCTTGCTCTTTGCAAACGAGAAGCCTGAAGGCCAGAGCAGAGAGACTGTGTTGCTTGGCCAGGGTTGTGCCACAGTCTGCAAACAAAATGGCCTCCTGCCCGCGCACTGACTCGATGATCTGACTAACACCGTGAGGCCTTTATTTTCAACAAGAAACCACTCACTTCCAAACATTGCAGGATACAAATATGTTTCTTTTTTTTTCTTCACGTGAGGCGCCTGTGACATTCTTTAACTTGGATGGCCTTCATTCATGTCACCAAACAAAAAGCTTTGCAGAGCGTATGGTAGGCAGGGACTTTGGGCCCAGAGTTCCTGCTTGGTCTCTTCCTTTAATCATGGGATTTGGAGCAAGTCATTTACCCTCTCCATAGGGTCCAAATTCCGGGCGTTAAAATCCCAGGGTTGAAATCTTAATCTCGCCACTTGCCAGCTGTAAATCGCTCCTTACATCACCTCTCTGAGCTACCTATCCATCATCTGTAGAAAAAGATAACAAGCACCCCGAGGACTATTCTGGGGATTATGGGAGAGAACCCAAGATAAATGCTTAGTATGTTGCCTAGTAATTAGAAAAATAAATGTTAACTATCCTTAGCAATTTATCTGCAAAAGCAGGAGATGGATTTATTTACAAAAATAAAACTTGTCTACAAAACAACCTAATTTATCTACAAAAATTAGGTTATATACTCTCTAAGAGTGCTCGCCATGAAAATTTTATAATTAGAAAACTCAATAATTTCCTATTTTACCCTTCTATTGATAAGTACGTGACATTCTTCTTTTACTCTCTATTTCACAAAATACATGGATTTCCTGTTTGGCTCATTAGGAATAGCTCATTGGCCTTAGCTTGAGGGCCGTTAATCAGTTTGACCACTAGATGGTGATTGAATGCTTGTGGCCTCTCAGCTGGCAGAGTATTTATACTGACTAATTAGTAGAAGACATAAAATGTATAAAACACGGAACTTCCAAGCTGGAAGACAATCTAGTCTAATTTGGAGGCGTTGAATAAGAGGTTGGCGCTTACAGGTGATGTGAGTTGTTCCAGGTTACTCAGCTGTTAGTTGTAGTTTTCAGAAAAGAAACACAGTCCTAATTTAGGCCAGCGATTGTTTTTTCATTACATGTGGTAAAAACACAGTGGGGTATATGGCCACTCGGGGCTACAGAGGACCGGTCTGTTTGTTCCCCATATTTCTTTGATGGTTTAATAAAAGAGTTTTGAGTAGTCCAGCTGGAAACTTAGTGTTTTCAAAGGAGAAAAACATACAGAGTAACCAACACAGTTTTCACCCCTTTGAATTTCTCCAGTGGCCTCACATTCAATGCCCTTATCCTTGGTGAGACTACTACCGTTAGAGAACTTATACTAGGTGTGGGGGGATGTGTCTCCTTAGTACCCATTCTTTTTGCTCCCGCAGTGTTGTGTGTGTGTGTGTGTACAAAAACATTTCTTTGTAAAGTGTTTTACAAACATTTGTAAAAAAAAAACTCCTTTCTTCATCTTTTCTACTAGTAACCAAACATTAAAGGGTGAACACCCCACCCAGAAGCGACTTCCATATTCTATCTTCCACAGGTCATCTTTCTTATGAAATTGGAAATTCATGCTTAATCTCTAATGCACAGTGTAGTAGATAGGAAGATATAAATGTAGGTAGGAAAACATGGAACTTTGAGCAGAGGACCCTGCAGGATGACAGTCTGCCCTCCCCAGAAAAATTGTGTCTGCTTCTCAGACTCACAGCTGATTAAAAAAAAAAATAGGTTGAGCCCAGAGTCTGAGTCATACGGTAGTACTCTGTATGCCAACTCCACTGCCATCCTTGGTCATACAGTTTTGGAGCCCACCAATGTCAGGGCAGATGCTGATTCAGTGCAAGCTGAGACCAGGGTACTCTCTGAGATCAGTTAAGTTTTATGGGTCTGTGCAGAACGACTGGGGCCGTTCTCCTCCTCGCTGCATGGATATTGGCACTCCCCGGATGACTAGATGGAACACTTCATACGATTCTGACAGCAACTAATTTCGGCTAACGGTGCTCCTGGTAGTCTTTGACCAAAAATGTACTGCATCAAACATCCACATCTTAATTATCCCAGATCTACTTCGTTTATGCTGGTAGGATGTGTATAGAGCAATTATCTTTGTTGATGGGAAACATTTTACCAAATTAAGGGGTGGAATTTGATGTCAATTAGTTACCTTTAGTCGACTGACTAAATGTTAATTTTTCAACAGTATGGTTGCCAAGCAACTCTTCCATTGGTGGTGGGAGAAGGCCTGGGCACACCAGGGAAGGCTGGCAGCTAATCGTCAGGTTGGGTTGTGTTTGGCATGGTCCTTTAGCTTCCAGGAAGGTGAGGGAACTGAAAGCAGCATCCATCTACCAGTGAAGATATTTGAGTTGTTTCTGTCACTTTTTCTCTCAGGTCCATAAAAGGTGGCTCCGATTCCTCCCTTTCTGAGCCTCGGCCAGCTCGGTCGGGCCGCGATTTCCTGTTCCGAGTGCTCCGAGCCGCTCTCCCACTCCAGCTCCTCCTGCTGCTGCTCATCGGGCTCGCCTGCCTGGTCCCCATGTCAGAGGAAGACTACAGCTGTGCCCTCTCCAACAACTTCGCCCGATCGTTCCACCCCATGCTCAGATACACAAATGGCCCTCCTCCCCTCTGAACCAAGCAGATGCAGTCTGCCCCGGTGCTGGCAGCGTAAGGAGGATTTGGCCCAACGCCACCCCAACACAGTGAAAAGGGGACCTGAATCTTGGCGAATGCCCCTGGTGTGGCAGCTTTAGCCAGTGTGTGCAAATCACAACGTTGGAGGTGGATGATAAGCAATGGCAGGAGGAGAGCAAATAAAAGACAGAAGGTTTGGAAGAAGTATTGTTTAAAACTCTGAGCCTCCATGCTGAAGAGATGAAGCACCTCCAGCGTTCTCTGGACACGTATATTCTGGGCCTCTGGCCCTTCCTTTGCCTACCCAAGGACTTCAGGACACCGTCTGGGCAGCTTTCCCACGGTGGGCCCATCCTTTCAATAAATGACGCCACCTGAGCGCCTCGTTAGTATCCAGCGCTCTACCAGCCCACCAGTGCTGAAGAGATTTTAGAACCTTGTAACATACAATTTTTACAAGCTTATATGGCAGCTTCCTTTTTACCTCGTTTTCCTTTGGGGCATGATGTTCTAACCTTTGCTTGAGAAGCACAGCTGTAAATCCAAAAGGCACTTTTTTAAAAAGTATAAAGAAAAACTGGATGTAATAAATAAGATCATGGAAGGCTTTATGTGGAAAAAAAAGATATTTATGTATGTACAGTTTGCTAAAGCTAAGTTTTGTTTGTATTGATTTCTTTGCATTTATTATAGATACTATAAAATATTCTGTCTGTGCTTTATTTCTCCCCTAACGAAATGACTCTAAATTTTCCTGTTGAGCAGAATGCAACCTGAATTACCTGTGCACCTAATGAACAAGACGGGAACATAAGTATGCATTAAAGAATGAGGCTGATCCCTTTCCCCCCTTCCATCCAGAGCCAATCGTATCTCCTCAGCTCTTGTTTCTCAACGTCTTTCATACTCTCCTTTTTTTTTTTTTATCCCCTTTGCACAACTGAGAGAGCCTCCTATGGTCTCCTGACTGAGGGGCCCCTTGTCCACTTCATCCCAAGAGTACGCAAGAGTACGCCATGGGAATTTTCTTACAGCATGCTTTGTTCAGCTCCCTTCTTTGCTCCCAAGCCTTCTATTGTTTTCCATTGTCTACCAGAAGAAATGCAATTCTTTTTTTTTTTAGTTTTATCATTTTATTTTATTTTAATCGTTTTATCGTTGTTCAGTTACAGTTGTCTGCATTTTCTCCCCACCCCGTTTCCCCACCCCAGCCAAACCCACCTCCCTCCCCTGCTTCCACCCTTACCCTTGGTTTTGTCCATATGTCCTTTAGTTCCTGTAATCCCCTCTCCTCACTGTTCCCTCCCCACTTCCCCCTGCCCATTGTTAGATTGTTCTTAACTTCAATGTCTCTGGTTATATTTTGTTTCCTTTTTTCTTCTACTTATTATGTTCCAGTTAAAGGTGAGATCATATGGTATTTGTCCCTCACCACCTGGCTTATTTCACTTAGCATAATGCTCTCCAGTTCCATCCATGCTGCTGCAAAGGGTATAAGCTTTCTCTCTGCTGTGTAGAATTCCATTGTGTAAATGTACCATAGTTTTTTGATCCACTCATTTGCTGATGGGCACTTAGGTTGCTTCCAGTATGGCTATTGTAAATTGTGTTGCTATGAACATTGGGGTGCACAGGTTCTTTTGGATTGGTGTTTCAGGGTTCTTAGGGTATAATCCCAGCAGCGGAATTGCTGGGTCAAAGGGCAGTTCCATTTTTAGTTTTCTGAGGAAATTCCATACAGTTTTCCAAGTCTCTATGGTCAATTAATATTTGACAAAGGAGGCAGGAGCACAAAATGGAGCAAAAATAGCCTCTTCAATAAATGGTGTTGGGAGATCTGGACAGCTACGTGTAAGAAAATGAAACTCGATCACCAACTTACACCATACACAAAAATAAATTCAAGGTGGATAAAAGACTTAAATATACGTCGTAACACCATAAAAGCCCTAGAGGAAAACATTGGCAAGAAAATCTCAGATATTCTACACAGCAACATCCTCACAGACGTGTCCCCTAAAGCAATGGACATAAAGGAAAGAATAAACAAATGGGACCTCGTCAAAATAAAAAGCTTCTGCATGGCTGAAGAAAACAGCATTAAAATGAAAAGGGAACCAACAGTATGGGAAAACATATTTGCCAATGATACCTCAGACAAGGAAGGGCCTGATCTCCAAAATACATAAAGAAATGCAATTCTATCATTCACATCCACATACAATAAGTTCGGTTCTGCCCCTCTGATCTTGCCAACTTGTGGCCCTCATGGAATTGTTGGGTGCTCACAGCATTTTAATCAACTATGTAATAATTGGAGGAGGAGGAATTATACAAAGCCCAGGTTTCAGGCTTCTCTTGCAGCTGGAAAGCTCTGGTCCTGGGCACGTGTTCCTAATGGATGGTAATTGCTGGAGAGAAGGGGCTGCTGTTCCTTAACTGTAGGGAGACATGGTTTTTACATTTGCACTTATATCCCATCAACCTCTCTCACTGTGTGTACCAGTCTGATCCCTGTAGGTATTTAATTGACAAGTCCTGCTCTAAATCGAGGATTTAAACCAGACAGGTACTCATCATGACCTGAACCTGCCTTCCAGAGCTCCCATGATGCTGGTGGCCTGAGCACCTTCTCATCCAGGGGTCCGAGGAACTTCCGTTCGGGGCCCTGGGCAGACCTCCTATTCACACTCTGGGGCATTGCCTTGGAGCTTGCATTTTAAACAGATACCTGAGGTGATTTCAATCCCATTACCTGTGGAAAAGCACACTCTCTCTATACCTTCTTAGCTCCATCTTTTTGTTCTCACCCCTCCTCCTCCCTCACAAGACAGCTCACAGCCACCTCCTCCAGGAAGACCTTCCTGAGCACTGTGAGACTGTACTTAAGACTTCCCTCTCTTGAACTTCAGGCGGCATTTCTATCACACATGTTCTTCTTTCTACCCTCAGGCTATTCTCTCTTCTCCCCGCTGGAATGTCACTCCAGGAACAGATTAGAGTTGTGTTCTTTTTTTTTTTTTAATTTTTATTGTTATTCAGTTACAGTTGTGTGCCTTTTCTCCCCATCCCTCCACTCCACCCCCCTCCCCCACCTCCACCCTCCCCCTTGATTTTGTCCATGTGTCCTTTATAGTAGTTCCTGTAATCCCCTCTCCTCACTGTCCCCTCCCCACTCCCCCCTGGCTATTGTTAGATTGTTCTTAACTTCAATGTCTCTGGTTATATTTTGTTTGCTTTTTTCTTCTGTTGATTATGTTGCAGTTAAAGGTGAGATCATATGGTATTTGTCCCTCACCACCTGGCTTATTTCACTTAGCATAATGCTCTCCAGTTCCATCCGTGCTGTTGCAAAGGGTATAAGCTCCTTCTTTTTCTCTGCTGCATAGCCCTTTGACCCAGCAATTCCACTGCTGGGAGTTGTGTTCTTTTCTAAAGAAGGCAAACCTGTGCATAATATGTTTTCTCACTTCCTGCCTCAGGAAAGGCTCTGAGCAGTGGTGGAGATTGGGGTCCAAAGGTGCCAGGTGCCCTCATCTGAGATGGGTCACTCTTCAGGCTTTGTTCTCCCCTCACTTCCCTGTCGCCGCTGCTCCAAATACCTGGGATGTGAGGTCTTGCCTCTAGAGTAACCCAGCCCTTCCAGAGACACAAGTGACCACTGCTGGGGAAATCACTACATGATGACATTAGTCCTGGGAAAGACCAGTGAAAAGAGACCTCAAGCCATTTCTTCTCCACATTGCAATGAACTGACTTACTAGGCACCTCCCATCACTGAAGAATCAAATGTTAAATGTGTCTGGAAAAGAAAAAAAAAAACTTTGATTAAGAAAAATCTTATAGTCCTATTTGTGGCTTTCTACAAACCCGTGTGCGGTACCCAATGGGATGCATGACGTCCATTTTTATTAAAATTTTCAAAGATTTATATCACAGAATACTGAACAAAAGCAGGAAGCCCAGGTGAGTGTAAGCTTTGAGGCTATGAGATGATGGCTTTCCCCAGAGGATGATAGGAGCAGTCTAGCAAGGACCAGGGCAGCCGCAGATGAGACTAGGGTTTCTGCCCAGAGTCCTTGCATTCTTACAAGCCTACAGAGGGAGAGGGCACGGGGTCTTCTAGGGGCATCGTCACCTGCACCAGCAGCTACCTGGGAGAAAGAAAGAGGAGAGAACGTCTAACAAAGCCTTCCTGCGTGAGGTGGGGGTTTTGAAAGAATAGTAAGGGGATAAAAGGACACGAATGGCTGTGACAGAGGCTCTCGTTTCTGAGTAAGGACTGTCAGGTGCCCTGCTCTGGCCTGCAGATAGGGTGTAACATCCCAAGAGAGTGGCGGGTGAGGAAGGGCATGACAAAGAGGCCACCCACTGACCCACTGAAGGGTAGAATTAATAACGTTTTGGTAATGAGATTTGCACAAGCAGACAGGAAATCTTAGAAAAGCCGAGGGAAGATAAGATCTATAAAGCTGAGATGGAGAAATAAAGGGTTAGAAACTGAAAGTAGTGACTTCATCTGAAATCCAGAGAGGAGTGGAAGGTTTGGGGGAAGCTTTGCCTGAGGAGCAGGAATGTCTCCTCCTGGAAAATGAGGTGACAGCAGCTTCCCATATTTTTGTGATAAGTGAGAAGATGCACCTTTGAAAGCCCTGGGTGGGAAATTCAGCAAGCTGAGGGCTGAGATTTACTGTAAAAAGGCAGCTCAGTGTAGACTGATTTACAGCCTATGCCCTGGGGCCAATTAGTAAGAAATTAAAGCTACAAAATTTTATTAACAAGCCACATAAAAGATTGTAAAGTGAAGGAAAAAAAAGTGGAGAGAGTTGATTTATGAAGGCTGATTGCAGCCAGAACATCAGGGTCTCAAAGGAGCTGGGCTGGATGGGCCCCAGAGCAATCCCGACAGATGGGTTCTCTGCCCCTGCCCACCAGTGCACCACTACCATCGCCAAACACAGTCGTTAGGAATTGTGCAAAAATAACACATTCTCCAAGCCCATGCTGAATGAGTCCAGGAACGCTCCGGAGGAGTGGCATCCACTCACATCACAGGTATTTCTTGAACGCCCACTACAGGGCAGAAACTACTGCAAAGGCCTCAGGAGTCCCGTCGCAGCTGGGACCACATCACTCCTTGTTTAACTGCCCCGTTGAAAGCGGTTCTTCTCACTGGGCCTTTGACACACAGGAGCATCTGTATCTTCCTTCCAGCTGTGTCTTTATTTACTTACTTACTTATTTATTTTTAGAGAAAGGGGAAGGGAGGGAGAAAGAGAGGGAGAGTAACATGAATGTGTGGTTGCCTCTCACACGCCCCCTACTGGGGTCCGGGCCAGCAACCCAGGCATGTGCCCTGACTGGGAATCAAACCAGCAACCCTTTGGTTTGCAGGCCGGCACTCACTCCACTGAGCCGCACCAGCCAGGGAGCCAGGGCAGTCCGTTGTGTCTTGAAACTTGGGATGAAGGCCGATGAGGAGGCTAGAAAGGAAGCAAATAGAGACAATTTCTATTTAGGGGAGAAAAGGGAGGTTGAGTCTGTTAGACCTGTCCTAATTTTCTATCAGACAGGAATGTCCCTTTCACTACTTTGGTTCCTGTTCCAGTGGGGTGGGTTTCTGAACTGCGTAGATTTGGCCGAGGGAAATGGAGGCAGGTGGAGCGGTTGATCCAGAGGCCATTTTCAGCGTAGCCATAGACAGCAGCAAGATGTTAATTTGAGTGAGGGAAGGAGGTGTTTACCGGGACCGTTCATTTCAGTTTTAGATTTAATAGTGCGTTGTGGCAATGGTGGCTGATTGTCATACCTACAGTAGCCCAGAGGCAGTGAAACAAAAGAACTGACTTTCATTCTTTAGTTTCTGGTTTCTCATTAACTTCCCCCTCAGAGCTTTAAAATCTCCACCAGGAGCCCACTTGGGAATACCACGGGGGCGGGGGGCCCTAACTTCCAGGGAGACCCCTCGTTCAGAGGAGGAAGAGAAGAAACTGGGTGCCTTGGGGGCACCTCCTGCTGCGTCTGCTAAGCAGCCTGTCTGAGGGCAGCAGAGTGCCTCTCCCAGGCAGGGAGCGCCCTGCTCCCGGTAGCAGGCAGGAGGCGGGACCCGGGCAGATTCATTGCAACTCCCCGGTGGAGGCAGCGTCTTGGAAGGCTGAGGAGGGCGGAAAGCTGTAACACACCCTGAACCATATGGAATATTTTCTCTGCGGAGCCAAGGAAGCCAGTTGGGATTTGGACGTGATCTTTCTAAAATATGAAGGTCACAGTGCAATGAATCAATCTCGCAGATTGTTTTTTTACCTGTTACCTAATACGGGAGAAGAAAGTCCTTTGTCAGCTGTGCCACCGATGAGTGCACGTGCTGCCATAGACAGTCGAGGAGAAATCCAGACCTTCCGGCGGAGGAGACGTCTCGGGGCCTCCCGCAGTGCATTCCCAGCCCAGTCTGAACCTGGCCGGACACTCCCGAGGGCGTGGCTGGGCTCCAAGGGTGAGGCTGCCAAGCAGCTGCCAACATTCAGGACAGCTCCAGGCGGTGACCCCCCAACCCCAAAGCCACCCGCTACAGCTCACCTCCCCCACTCCCAACGCACCACACCACCGGATGGGATGTACAGGTTCACGGATGTGTTCTGCTCCGGGGCAGTATATCATAGAACTGATTAAAATAATAATATATATGTGTATATTCTAGAAATATAATAAGACATAATAATATGTAATATAAATGTATACTATAAATCTGTATAACTATTCATACACTAGTATATTAGCCACTTTGTTATGTTTTAATATATTACAGGACACTCTTCCTCTTTTTTATATTTTCTATTTTAAAGGTAATTGTTTAAAAAATCAACAATTTGAATTCAAAACACTCTCTTGCTTTCTGAAGAAAAATTAACAGTTTCCTATCTCTCCCTCAATGGCCTCCCAATTTAATATTACCTTTCTGTGCCTTTTGGTTTTCTTATTCAAACAGCAAATGTGCATGCTTTTTTTAAAAAAATGGATATATTTTGATTACTCTGTGACAGGCATTGTTCACTTAGCAATATTCTGCAGACACATTAATATAGACATTCACATCTTTGCTGCATTGGAAAGCTCAGTCGCTTTTTTCCAACAGCTGCTTTCTCCCAGCTTTTTGCTGTTAATGCTGCACTAACCAGGCTGGCGTGTGCGCACGCCCCTGTCTTTGTGCGGTGCTGCGTGTATTTCCCTCCGCTGTATGGTCGTAGGCGGCATTACTGAGTCAAAAGGGTATGCACGTTCTAATTTTTCATGAAGAGTTCTGCCAGATCATTTTCTGAAAAGTGGCAATGGTTTACAATCCCACCCAGAGTGGAAAAGAGAACCCCTTTCCTCAGACCCTCCCTAAATCTAGAGCAGCGGTTTCCAAATTTGGGGAACTATTCCCAAATTATTAATGTCCCAGTTCTGTACATTAAGAGTTCCTCAGGGAACTTTCTACAAAGTAGAACTCCAGGCCTCACCGCAACCAAGTAAAACTTGGTATCTGGCAATCAGCGTTTATTTGAAGTTCTCTGGGTGATTCCATGTGCGGACAAGCTCAGAAGATTGGACTAGATGTTATCAGCTTTCTAAACTATTGCCCAATTGAGGGCAACAGTAGCTCTTCATTTATAAAGTTTGGATTTTGGTAGCTAGTTTGTATTTTATGTCGTTGCTTTTGTATTATCTCTGTGTGGAGTCTGTTTTATTCTCTATTGTTTATTGTTTTAAAAAAAAATTTTGGTATACAATTTCCAAGGAACTTTTTGTATATTTGAAAAATTAACCCTGTATATCATTTATTGTAACTTTATACAGTTCCTTTAGTTACACCGAAAGTTTTACTTTTTATGTCATCAAATCTGACAGGTTCTTTTTCTTTTATAGATTCTGGATAGTCCCCCTTAAGAAGGACTTTTCACTTCAAGATTATGCAAATGTTTGCTTATATTTTCTTCTAGGAGGTCTGTCATCAATCTGGAATCATTTTGTAGTTGATGTAAAGTAAGGGATTTCTTTGTTATTGTCCAAATAGACAACTCTCCCCATGCCAGTTAAAAGCATACGTCCTTTTATTACTAGTTCTCAGCAACTTAGACGTCAGTCAGCAGGGACCTTGTTGAATATGAGATAGTACGCAACACACCATATTTACCATAACACAACAATTTTTTAAAAATAGGATCAATATATATTTATTTATTGGGGAATATCTCTACCACATATTCTTAAATTTAAAAAAGTACATAGAATATTTTCTATAATATGCTTCCATTTTTGCAGGAAAAAGCATTAATTATATAGACAAGGAAAAAAATTGAGAGAGATGAAAGTCAAGGCTCAACAATGTGAATAGAGAAACAACTTCAAATATTTAAATTATGACAAAGAGAATGAAGTGTTTTTAAAATTCAAATTGCTGTAATGACAATTTTTAAAGACAAAGACAAAGGGATTTCTGCCGTTGCATGAGGAGACATTTGATTCGGTGTTTAGTGAAAAAAAGAAAAACAATTTTGGAATGCCCAAAATAAATGGTGATGGGTAATGTGTTAAAAGTAGCAGAACCCTAACAGCTCACTCTGCCCCAGGTGAGCGTCCTGGACATGCCGTGCATGTTGGTTCCAGGGAATGAGGGCAGAGTGGTGCCAGCCCCCAATTTCCATGTCGAGGCTCCCTGACCAGGGCTCTTGCTGAATCCTGGGCGAAGAGCTTTCATGGGAGAACAGCTTTCCTGCAAATGACACTCGTTTGTTAAAGAAAAACCTCAACTTCTAAGCCACTACCCCACTCTGGAAGTCTCCCTGCTTGTGGGTGAAATCTGTCCATCAGCGAAGGGAAGGGGCTGGGAAACCAGCTGCCACCTGGAAGCCACAGGCAGCTTCCTCTACCTCTTTCAGGAAATGCAGGTTTACCCTGTTTTGCATTTCCCCTGAAATCTGCTCCTTCTCAACCACCTCCCTCAACATTCTGCTCACTCTCCTGGGGGCTTTGGCCTGAGGCTCAGTCCCTCCCCTCCCCCAGCGCCTTCAGAGCGTCTGCAGCTCAGAATGAGAAACTGACGGGAAACCAGCATCGGCTCTCTTCTTAGCTGGGTGGAGAGGGCTCTCTTCTTAGCTGGGTGGAGAGGACAGGACGGGACTTGCAGCCCCAGACGGCTGGCAAACGTCACAACGACAGCCCGCAGCCTGCTTCTGTAAACTCTTGACCCGAGAGTGGGATCTATATGTTTCAAAAGTTGTAAAACAAAAACAGACAGGTGAAACTGTTTGCAGGCTACTTTATGTAAGATGCTTGCTCTCTGGCCCTGCACAGAAAACGTTTGCCAACCCAAGACAAACGCGCCGGGGGCAGAACCGCTCTAGGGATGACCTGGGGCCTTTCAGACCTCAGTCTGCTGACAAGACTTCTCAGGACGACGTCCCACTGGGCCAGCTCAGCACTGGGCCAGCTCTCCCTGACTTCAGTCCGGCTGCTGTTTGGGGTGCTTCCCCTGAAAACACTTCTACGGTTTCCATAAAGGAATCTTTGTTTCTTTCTTTTTTCCCCTCAAGTTTTCATTGAATTTTGGTGGGGCCAGGACGTCAGTGTTTGTGTTTGGAATGGACGTGGTGTCTTCTCTCATGAGGAGTGGGCCCTGAGCGTTCGGTAAACCCTTTGGCCTCTCAGAGATGTTGGTGTCCTGGTCCTGTTTGAGGCACCTGCCAGGACAGCGGTCCTCGCTGGTTCTTCAGCGCAGGGGCTGCCATCAGGAAGGTGAGGGTCCTGGCCCCTCTGCAGCTGCTTTCTCAGGGCTGGGTCCTTCCCTTTGCCAAGGAGAGCGCACACGTGGCTTTTCGGAGCTCAGCGGGAATGGGACCTGGTGGCGACCTAGTTTGGCAGGAGGCAAACCTTGTTTGTTCAGGGCTTGGAGTCTCTTATCGCCTAGATGAGGCCCTAGCACCATGGGGCTTCATCAAGCAGTTTCTCCTCTCAGTGGCTTTTTTTGTACCCAAGAGGCCTGCACAGCTCTGGAAGCTGCTGAGAGTCTGGGTCCCCAATGTCACAGAGGGCAGGGACCTGGGGCCTCGTAGGACTCACCTGTCAGCACAATCCTGGAAAGGGAACCCCGGCAATCTGAAAGGGCCAGGCTCACTCTCTCTCCTTGCCATAGGAACAGCTGCTTGTTTTATTAATAAAAATATTACTAATAAAATTATTATTAATAAAAGATAAAAGGGCATCTATTTTTTCTTTCTGCCTCTATATAATCATAGAAAGTAAACAAAAAATCTCCACATTGCTTTAAGGTCTCTGATACAGCCCTTCTACTGTTTTGTTAAACCTAAGCCAAAGCTTAGTGGCTTCTTCCATAGGAAGAGGCCTGGAGCTTCCCTGGGTTCTGTGCCTTTGGGGTATAAGTCTTTGTACTTCCTGGACCCAGGTTCTCATGACCCTGGGCTAAAACAAGCTTCTCTTCCACATCTCCTGTCTTTTCATAAACTGACTAATGCTTTTCCTTACACTTTTTTTTATTAGAGCATTCAAGAATGGATTGGATTGTAAAGACTGTTAAAGGGTATTTTAAAACATTTAATAATCAAGTCAAAGATAAGTGAAGGGGTCACTTGGCCTAGTTTGTAACCCCTTCCCAGGGAAGCATCGAGCAAGGACTGTGGTGGGTTGAGTCCCCGGAACCCACCTGCGTCTGGTGTGCTCAGGGGCTGGGGAGACTTGCAAAGCAGCCTCCCAAGGTGGGGACAGATCCCTCCTGCTGACGGCACCCTCCCTTTGTCATTCCCTGCTCCCCTCCAGCCTGCAGGCTAGGGCCCTGGGTATTGACGTGGGCTCTTTCCAGCGGCAACTGTGGGAATACTCAGGAATCTTGACAGCGTAAACTCTGCAGAGCCTGGGGCGAAGGCAATCATTCAATCAGTCCACAAAAATGTTCACCAGCTCCCAAACCTTTCACTGGCCTTTCCCACATTATTGATTTCTCAATAAAAAAGGCATCTAATGACAGCTGCAGTACTGGAGAAAGGCCTGGCGGCGCACGAGCCTGAAAAGTCACCCGGAGTGCTGCCTGTCCCACAGCCTCTGGGTCACTGGCTCTGGACAAAGCTGTCCTGAGTCGGCCACTTTGGAGTCTCTTTCTCCGCTGTAGCCGGCCTGGACACTGAGGTATTCCTACACACTTTCGAAATCGCTTTTGAAAATGTTTGCCCATTGCTTCCTTGTTCCAGTTTTCCCCCTGCTTTCCTCTAGTTAGGGTGAAAGCTACTATTTCAACCATTCTGCACAGACACCACGTGCCTTGGCTGCCTGCCATGGTCCTGTTCCCAGGCCGTGAGATAGGAGCTGGTCTTGTGACCAGGGGAGGGAGGGAGCCTGGCCCAGGTACTGTCGCCTCTGAAACAGGCCCTTCTGCTGGTGAGGGTGCCGCTGCCTGCAACATCAAGGTCTCAGGTCATCAGCTAGAAATAGAGCTCCCGCTGGTGCCAAGGTACAGAGAATAATCACTCCTCAGCTTACCCACCACTCCTGGCAGAAACCAGGGGCAGGGAAGGTGCCTGGTGTGACCTTAGAAACCAAAGGCACTGGCACCAAGTGCCAGGGATGACAGCAGAAGTGCTTCTGAAGCTTTCCTGCCCAAGGGCCACCCACAGGAAGAGAGGAACACATTTCTCCCAAACTCAGGGCCGTATGTCTTCAAAGAGTCCCACTTTGCTGTGAAAATTCATAAACTGTGAACACTTGTTCATATACAAAATTAGCACTTTCTCTGGTCTGGGGGGAAATGCCACCTCTGTGGTGACTCTAGGTCACCCCCAGGAAGCTCAAACCCCAGTTTAAGAAGTGCCCATCACGTTTACGTCAGGAGTGATCCAATGTCTGCCGTTCATGAGACTGCGGATCCTGAGGACCTCGCTGAACTGTGTTAATCTTCAGTTTCCTCACTCGTCATAGTATCCCTAACCTCAGTGACCCTGTGGCCGGGCCAGGGTGGATGGGCCACGCGGTGCTGCCCAGGGCAGGGGCGGCACAGAGCAGAGCCTCTGTGCCTTTCAACCTCCTGACGCTCTTGAATGCCCCGTACAAGTGAGGGTTCCACAGGGGCGATGACTCCATCTGGTACCCCTAGCGTCCAGACACCATCGCCCATGGGCTCTTGGCCAGAGTCGCCATCACTGCCTCTGTCATCTTTGTGTGGGCCCGAGGGATACCTGGTATATGCCCACCGCCTCTATTCCCACTCCGACTTCGACAACTGCATGGCTGGTGTCTACGAGGTGCTGGGGACTGTCCTGTTGGGGCTGCAGTGAGCCAGTCCCTGAGACCTGGCCACGCCCCGAATCGGCCGTCTGCAGCCCACTTTCCTGGCATTGTGTCACCCAGACTGGAGCCGTGTCAACAGCTCCATCTGTTGATGTGCGGGTGGAGAAGGTGTGAGGGAGAAACCCACCAATGTCACCAAGTCCACATGGTCTTTCTATTCCTCCTTTGGGTTGTACTGATGATCTTGTTGCTTCTATGTGCAGGCAGCTCTGCTGGAAGGGGGCACAGCTGCTTACCCCTCCTCCATGCCCCCCCTCCCCCACACACTGCAGTTCTTTCTAGTGGCCTCTGCCCTCTATGTGGGCTATACCCACTGTCTGACCACAAACCACTGGAGTGATGTCCTTGTGGGCCTCCTGCACAGCACACTGGTGGTCCACCTCACCGTTTACTACATCTCCGACATCTTCAAAACCTGGCCTCATAGCACTGGCTGGAGGAAGAAGAGCTGGAACGGAAGCCCAGCCTGTCACTAATGCTGACCCTGGGTGAAGCTGACCACAGCTTTGGGTGCCCAGTCTCCAACTCCGGAGGCTGGAAGACTCCCAGACAGGGCTTGTATGTGTGTCCAGCTGGGACTCAGGCTGTGTGGGTCAGCAGGTCCATGGTGCTGGCAGGGCCCTCACCTGAGATGGTGACGAGAGCTCTGGACAGGCTCCCTGTGCCCCAGGTTGGTTCCCACAGGCAGTTCTACTAATCTCAGCTCCTGTGCACTGGACCAGGGGTCTGTGGGTGCCCAGGGCAGCCTTAATGTTTGGAGGGGTCACTCTTCATTATGAATAGTACTCCCTTAGTACCATGTCTTTTTCTTGGGCTAAGGAGGGGATTGAGAGATTTGGATAAAGGCTGTTTTTGTAAAATGTTATTCTTGAGTGTATGCTTGTGCATGTGTTGTGACTTAGGGTCGAAGGAAAATCAAACATCATTTCATTTGCTGAGAGATCCTCTTCAACACTTTGAGTTACCAGTAGAGTTATCCAGTCCATGCACAGGTGCCTCCTCTTGCAGAGAATTCACTCCGCCTGTACCTGCAACCAGGTGTCCCAGATAATCTGTACGCAGTTCCATTAGAACATGTGATTCCATCCTAGACTTCTGGCCAAGGTGGAGGCATAGGTAGACACACTGTGCCTCCTCATACAACCAAAAGGACAACAACAAATTTAAAAACAAAAAACCAAACCATGCGGAAGTCCAACAACCAAGGAGTTAAAGAAAAAACATTCATCCAGAGCAGTAGGAAGGGCAGAGGATGGGCAGCTGGGTGAAGAGGACTTGCAGCAAGGTGGCGGCTAGAGGACCAGGAAGTCCCACATTTGCGTGCAGATAAACCAGTAGGAATAACTGGGAAGCAAGACAGACCTACAACCCAGGGCCCCAGCTCAGGGAAATAAAGCCTCAAAGCCTCTGAATGAAAACACCTGTGGGGGTTGAGGGAGCAGGAGAACCTCCCAGCCTCAGAGGAGAGTTCGTTGGAAAGACCCACAGGGTCCTAGAATGTACACAAAACCACCCACCCAGATAATCAGCACCAGAAGGGCCCAACTTGCTGTGGATAGTGGAGGGAGCGACTGAAAACTGGTAGAGAGCTGAGCAAGCAGCACTGTTCCCTCTCGGACTCTTCCCCCACATACAGCGTCACAAGGCAGCAACATGGGTTGCCCCGCCCAGGTGAACACCTAAGGCTCCGCCCCTTACTACACATAATAGGTGCTCCAGGACAGAAAAAAATGGCCCAAATGAAAGAACAGATCAAAGCTCCAGAAAAAATAAAACTAAACAATGAAGAGATAGCCAACCTATCAGATGCACAGTTCAAAACACTGGCAATCAGGATGCTCACAGAAATGGTTGAATATGGTCACAAATTAGAGGGAAAAATGAAGGCTATGAAAAGTGAAATACAGGAAAATGTACAGGGAACTAACAGTGATGGGAAAGAAACTGGGACCCAAATCAACGGCTTTCAGCAGAAGGAAGAAATAAACATTCAACCAGAGCAGAATGAAGAAACAAGAATTCAAAAAAAATGAGGAGAGGCTTAGGAACCTCCAGGACATCTTGACACGTTCCAACATCTGAATTATAGGGGTGCCAGGAGAAGAGGAAGAGCAAAAAATTGAAAACTTATTTGAAAACATAATGAAGGAGAACTTCCCCAATCTGGCAAAGGAAGCAGACTTCGAGGAAGTCCAGGAAGCTCAGAGAGTCCCAAAGAAGTTGGACCCAAGGAGGAACACACCAAGGCACATCATAATTACATTACCTAAGATGAACCAGAAGGAGAGAATCTTAGAAGCAGCAAGAGAAAAGGAGACAGTCACCTACAAAGGAGTTCCCATTAGACTATCAGCTGATTTCTCAAAAGAAACCTTATAGGCAAGAAGGGTCTGGAAAGAAGTATTAGAAGTCAGGAAAGGCAAGGACCTACATCCAAGATGACTCTACCCAGCAAAGCTATCATTTAGAATAGAAGGGCAGATAAAGTGCTTCCCAGATATGGTCAAGTTAAAGGAGTTCGTTATCACCCAGCCCTTATTATATGAAATGTTAAAGGGATTTATTTAAGAAAAAGAAGATAAAAAATACGAACAGTAAAATGACAACAAATTCGCAGCTATTAACAACCGAACCTAAAAAAAACAAAAACAAAAACAAACTAAGCAAACAACTAGAACAGGAACAGAATCACAGAAATAAAGATCACCTGGAGGGGGAGAGGAGGAAAAGGTACAGAGAATAAGTAGCATAAATGGTAGGTAGAAAACAGACAGGGGGAGGTTAAGAATAGTATAGGAAATGTAAAAGCCAAAAAATTTACGTGTATGACCCATGGACATGAACTAAAGTGGGGGAATGCAGGTGGGAGGGGGTGTGCAGGGTGGAGAAGAATAAAGGGGGGAGAATGGGACAACTGTAATAGCATAATCAATAAAATATATTTTTTTAAAAGTGTGTTTATATCCTTGAATGAACACACCTTTGGAGAATGAACAAGGAGAATGAACACCTTTCTCCTTGCCTTAGCTTTACTCTTTGTGGTGGTTATAAATACTGCAATTTTAAGCAACACGATTATAAACTTAAAACTCGCTTTTGAATGTACATAGTCTACATAATAAAAGTAATGAAAATTTGCTGCCTCAAAATTTGCCATGTTCATAGAGCAGCAAATCCAAATCGAGAAATCCCAAATTTAAATGTCCCCAAAGGCTTAAGAGTATATGACATTGCAGAATGGGATCTGGAGCCACTGTGGGAGTGGACTCTATCTACCCCCAGGCAAGCATTCCAACTGTGACACACCCCAATGGTAGATTTAAAGTTCCACACAGAGCTAAACGTTCCCCCAAAAGCTTTTTGAACACTGGAAATGACATATGGCATGGCAGACAACTCCATTCCTTGGCATTTTGAGAATGAAAATAAGAGGGAGAAAGGGGGTATGGAGAGGTGGACTTCCAGCTAAGGCTGGCCAGCTAAGGAGATCCGTAAGTCCTCGCTCCAAAAAGCAACTACAAACCTGAACAAAATTGACCAAACAAGCATTTCAGCACTCTGCAAAGTGACCAAAGTCTTAAAAAACTGCTGAACTTTGGGTAATTACAGTGCATATCTGTGGCACTCTTGCTTGGGCCTGCTTGCATTCCCTGCCCCCCACAGTTTGGTCAGGGGCACAGCAGGGCACGTCATAAGGACTGACAGCTTTGTCGCTGTGGCCATGGTCTCAGGCAATTCACTTGATCTGGTGGATGAGCAGAGAAGGCTCAGGCTCCACTGCCCGGGGTGGTGGCTGTGGGCGTGGCAAGCGCATTCCCGGCTGAGGCTGTATAACATGGTAACAGACCAGACAGTGCCCGGGCAAAAAGCTGGGTCAGACTTGCAGATGGCCTGACAGACCCACAGGCTCCCTCACGGACACACGGACCCATCAGCTGAGGAAAGAAGCCTCACTGGCTCCAGGTGTCGGGCAATCTCTGTCCAGTCATTGGATAACCACAAAGCTATGCAGACAAAGGACAGTTCCCAGGAAGTCAAGCTTAAAATCCAAAACAAGAAACTAATGTAAGAACTTAGCAGAAACATCAGAGGCCAAACACTGCAGGAGAGACAAATTTCACACATTTAACCCAGATGAGTCACTAAACAAAGAGAGGAGCAACAGGAGGCAGCACCAACAGCAACCACTTTTGGAAGGATCAGAATCCAGAGTTGCTACAAATTTGTGTCTAAAATGTCCGGGTTTCATATAAAATGTGACCTACATTCAGAAATAAAAGAGGTCAAGAGAAACCATTTATGTGCCTCCCCAGATGTTGGTTGTAGCCAACAAAGACTTCAAGCAGCTAGTAGAAACATGTTAAGATACCTAAAGGAAATCAAGTTTAAAGAATTAAAGTATGACAACAATGAATCAACGAATAGAAATTCTCAATAAGAGATAGAAGTTATAGGGAAAAACCTAAGTTTTTTATATTGGAGCTGAAACAGACAATAACTGAAATGAGAAATTCACTATAAGATTTCAACTTCAAATTCAAGGTGGCAGATGAAAAACAATCAGTCCCCTTGAAGACAAATGACTAGAAATCACCTAATTTGAGGGGGGAAAAGGAAAAAAGATTAAAGAAAAATGAACAGAGCCTCAGAAACCTGGGGGACATCAAAGGAGCTGACATGTAATTAATGAGAGTCAGGGAGGAGAGGGGAGAGATAAAGGAGGAGAAAAATTATTTGAAAAAGTAATGGCTGAAAACTTCCTCAACTTGATGAAGAACATCAATTTACACATCCAACAATCTTAGTGGATCCCAAGTAGGATACATTCAAAAAGATCTACACCTAAACATATCATAGTCATTAAAGAGAGAGAGAGAGGGAATCTTGAAAGCAGCAAGGAAAAGGTGACTCGGCAGATAGAGGTGAGCCTCAAAGGATTGAAGCAATGGGTGCTAGATGCAGTGGATGATATGTTTAAAGTGCTGAAAAAAAAACCCAACCTGTCAACCAAGAATTCTACACCCAGGAAAAAAACCATCCTTCAAAAATGAAGGTGAAATAAATACTTTACCAGATAAACAATTACAGAGAATTCAATGCTAGTACATTTGCTCTACAAGAAATACCAAAGGAATTCCTTTGGACTGAAAGAAAATGACACCAGACGGTCACTCAAATCCACTGGAAACAATGAAAAGTTCCAAAAATGGTAAATACGAAGATTCAAATTTTAAAAAATCTACAAAAAACAGGCGTATTTTTCTCACTTCTTATCTAACTTCTTTAAAGTATATAAAGTTGCATAAGCCAGTACATACAACCTTTTATCACTGAGTTTATAAAATATAGTGATATAATACACATGGCAATAATAATACAATGGAGGGAGACAGAATACAGCTCTTTTGGAGCAAACAGTTTTACTTTAGTTTATCAATTAATATTAGTCCTCAGTAGACTGATAAATCAAGTTGTATACTGTAACATCAACTACGAAGAAAATAATTTTCAAATGAGAACAAAAATCAACATAAAAATTAAAATAGTACCCTAAAAATGTTTAACAAAAATGGAGGGACCAGTAAGAAGGAAAAGAGAAACAAAAATGGAGATGTAAATCCAAACCTATTAATAATTCCATTAAATGTAAATGCTCACAGAGGGTAATAACAGTTAGAATAGTGATAGCCATACATTTTAGATATTTATCTTTTTAATCCTCATAATAGCCCAATGGGGAGGCACTGTTCTTATTTCCATTTTAGACGTGAGGAAACCAGGGAAAATCCAGATTGAAGAATTTGCCCAGGTTCTCTGCTCGTCTTCAAAGTGACCCTTCCAGGCAGCTGGAACCGTTAATTCTCTTCACAGGTGAAGAAAGGGAGGCACAGGGAAATTGCCTTGCCCAAGGTCTCACAATAAATGGCAGCGTGAGGATTCAAACCAAGGAATCTGGCAGCAGAGCCTGTGTGCGTATTATGCTACCTCTCAATAGGTCACACCATTTTTCCCTCCCAAATCATCAAAGAGTAAATCACAGAGCACATGAGTAAAAGGGAAGGTGCAGGCATCTCTGCAAAGGGCAAGGCGTCCTGAAGTGTAAACCTGGGGGAGCAGAGGCTTGGTGTACAGGTCATTCCTGCTTTAGCCTTTGTGATGGGTAGAGAGGTTTTGGAGTGAATTATGTAAGTTTCAGATCATTCATTCATCCATTCACTTGTTCATTCATAAAAAAACTACTTTCGAGCTTCCTCCTTCTCCCTCACAGGAAAGGGCTGGGGTAAGGCATTGCAAAAAAACTGCAGTTTTACTGAGCACATCCACCCTATGAATTAGGCGTTACTGAAACCATTTCATTGATGAGCAAGTGGAAGCCCCATCATAAAACCTGTACGTGGTAGCAGTAAGAAGCGAGGCCAGGTGTGCCTGACCCCAGTGTCCACCCACTTCCTCCTGTGACTGGAAGAGGAGAGAGTCGTGGATGTGGGCTGGGAGCCTGGCATCCAACTGATGGTCTGGGTTCCCTGTGCTCTATAGATGCATTTCGTCACCTGGTGAAATGCATTGGCAAGACATGGAGCTTACAAAACCAAAACAAAACAAAAAAAACCCCACCACCTGTTGCTTTTGTCTAATTTTTTATTTGAACATCAAATAGATTGAGAAAATTGTTTACAGGTGCTTAAGCATCCCATTGGATTCTTTACTTTTTAAAAGTGCAAAAGAGGTTTACAAGTGTGTTTCATTAAACAAAGCAAAGCTGCAACAAAACAGAATCACATCGATAATGGTATGCGTCAGCAAGAGGGCATATAAATCCATCAAACACAATTTGGCATTTGAGCCTTTCCCCATAAAACAAGAGCTCTACACTGAAGAGTATGTAGTGCACAAAAAGCGTTATTTTTAAGTCATGAGAGAACATAAACTGGCATAATGTCACTTATGAATTCAAGTCTCTGTAACCAATGACCTCTCTGTGAATGCAAAGGGGTCCGTGTCTCAGGCACCTGCTCATGGGGCTGTATGGTGTCTCCAGGGTACACAGCTCTGTGCAAACACACTCGAGATGGGTTAAAAAATGGCAGCATTTACATATTTTAAAAGTTCAGGCACATTTGGATGTGAGAAAAAGAATAGAAATTTTCCTTGAATATCTAAAAGACAGTGCAAAAATTGAAGTGCCATAATAGAGGCAGCCGTTCCTTAGAAAACAATTGAAAACGACTTAGAAAGAGGCCACTCTCACTTAAATCAAATGGAAAGGAAATGCAGTTAGAGTAGTCACGCTAATGAGAAGATGGGTGTTTGGAACCGCAGTGAAATTCGTTTGCTGCAGCCGAGGGTGAGTAAGTTTGCAGGGAGTTCACCTAAGGAAGTGGGCGGTGTGATCTGGGTCATCCTCCCAAGACTTGCTCCAGAGAGAACGGTGGTCGCCTCCTAAGCTAGTGTATGCCTCTACTTGCCTTCAATAATTACTCTCCCAAAGCAGATTTGCCAGTGAATATTAGACATGACTCTGGCCCTAGTGATCATTCCCAGTATGCACGGTCCATCTCAGAGTTGACATAAGATTCGGAATAGGAAAAGATCTGGGATGGGTTCCATCTAGAGGTACTCTATACCAATGGCCTACGTCAATGGTCATGTGCATCTGTAAGATTTTAACAGGTGAGAACACCTGAATGGGGCCAAAAGTAATTTACCAGTAAGTCCCTTATTGGTTCGGCCCTGGAAAGGCATGGGATATTGACCTGGTTAAGCCTACTTACAAAGTTAATAGGGAGAACTACTCTCAGATGGCACTTCCTTAGGGACTTTGCAACCTATGTGGGGTGTTCTCTTTGGATGAACTAGCCTCTCTGATTGTTGCGTGACAGCATTACAGAATCGTGACAGCAAGCCCAGAGCTTGGCAGTGGCCAAAAGGAACACAGGCTGCTGGCTAGTCCTTGGACTGGACTGCAGATGCCACTGGTCCTTCCCTGGAACTCAAGCTGTCATTTTAGAAATGGCTGTCAGATAGTGCTAGTTATTTGTGGTTTACAGGGCAGAAGTCTGAACCCTGGTGCATACCCCAGACACCAGTATTGATCTGCCCCCCAAAACTTTCCGGATTCTTATTACCGTAATTCCCATTCTCCAAATTCCTGAATCTGCTTCCCCACAGCACCCCAGCCCCCACCCCAGGCCAATCATGTCTTTTAAACTCTAAATTGCCTCATCGTGGGGGAAAAACACAGCATGTTCCCTACACCCAACAGCAACATTAGCTACAAAGTGTCAGCTGTCCATTAGTGGCACTTCAAATAAGAATAAAAAGAGATCTCTATAATCATTTGAGACTCCTGGGCTAACATTCCAGCCTTCTGGTATTCTCTGCCCATTTCAAATATAGTAGTATCTTAACACGAATACAAACACATTAGATGAATAATGTAAAACCCTCCACTGCAGTATTGTTTGGATTTAGCTGGTATTATATCATCTATAGTCCTAATATTTTTTGTCTGTTTTTATTTTTTTAAAAGAAAATCTAAGTATAAACATTAAAAAGAACCCACTGACCCATTAGCTACTGTCCAAAAATATTACTACTAATATTTTGGTAAAGCAAAATTAGCTGCCCTGAATAAATTTTCCTTTTCAGGCATAATCTCTGCTACATAAGATTGTCTATCACTCAATACCCAACAATAGGCATCTGGATTAGTGCGATTTTGTCTACTGTGGATATAAAAGTTGATATGAAATGTGATCTTCATTTAAATGAATAATCACCAGGACTTAGGCATCAATGACTGCATACAAAGAAAAAAAACTGAATATTGTTGTTGGTTTTGCATGTTAACCCAGTCAAATCAAATCCAGAACAGAATTACTACATTCAATTGTCTGATAAACAAGCATTGCAATTTCAAAAAATATATATATTATACTATAGAAGGTGCTTCTTAAACAAAACAACAAAAGAATTATGTTCTAAACATATTCTTAATGACGACACATAAAATTGCCCCCCAATTTAGATGCACATATATGGAAAAAACTCCCCCTTTTTAAAAAAAAAATTTGCCCTTCCTGATTCCCAGTCCCTTAGTGACCACCGACTGGGCAATTAGAAATGAATGAAATCCACTTCTTGAAATAGGCATCCCCAGAGAAGCCCTAGAAGCTTGGCTGGGTTATTGGTTGACACGTCACCTCTCAGCAGGGTTCAGATTATAGACGGTGAGGTCACTGGAGGAAACCAAGCTTCCTTTTCAGCTAAGAAGAGGAAACCCGTAATTGCTCTCTCAACAGGCAGAGGTCCTAGACAGGGCTGCCGTGTGGCTGGAGTGAGACTTTCTTTTTCTGTCTATAGGTCAATAGGTTCCTGTAGCCCTATTCCAGTCTCGCTCTTCTGGCTTATACAGTTTAATGAAATGAGCTCTGGGGGAAGTTTTTTCTGCCCCCACTCCCCCAAGCCCAAACCCATGTGTTTGGATGACGTCTAAATAACCAAGGGCACGTGTAGTGTAGTCTGGGCAGGCCCCAGGCGCCGGGGTAGGAAGTGCTTCACTCCTCAGCCCTCTCCCTGGCTTCAGAGTGTGCTCGGCCAACTGCAGGAACACAGCTGTCCAATCAGGGCCACGCGGGGAAATGCAGCGGAGAGGGCTGCCCCATGGACCCCAGGGCAGCCAGCAGTGCCTGTGGCACTCCTGGGGAGCTGCTGCCTGTGGCAGGGCCACGCTGAGTCTCACAGACTCATCCAGTGTCAACCGTTTCCTCCCTGTCCTCTGGCGCCTACAAGGGTCATGCACATTTACTACTTTAGCCCAGTGCCCCAGGGCTTACAGTGTCACTAGGGTGCCCACTCATTTAAAGGGCTTTTGGTCACAGGCTGGGCACTCTACACAAGACTAATTCACTGTCAGTGTAAGTTACACACCGGGAAGATCCAAGCAGAGCGCCCCCTGCTGTAAGTGTGAGACCACATTGCAACAGGTCCTGAAGTGGACTAACTGCAGGCCATGGGGAGAGAGGGCTCTCTTTTATAAAACAAAAACAAAAATTTAAAGAAAAATCAAGAATTTTATCCTTCACAGGAATGCTGGCATACGGGGAGGTGACTTAACTGGGATCAGCTTGCTGTTTTCCATAGGTCCATGGGAAGTGGGAATTAACTGGGACCCAAGACCTGTACGTATACGTAGTGCTCTCAAAAGCCAATGTGAGAGTGTGCAGCAAATCTGAAGGTGCAGTGTGTTCAGCTGACAAAGTCTTGACAACTAGGGGATCTTCTTTCCCTGTGTGCATCCTGTATTCCTATAGGGGAAATGAATAGACAATCACCGAATATTTGGCTACAGCCAGGCAACTGAGCAAAAGCTTTAAAGTGTTACTTTAAGAAAATGATATGTTACTATAGGAATACAAGAGGACGCTGTAATAAACTCTTGATCTAGATTTCTCCAAGTCAGCAATTAAATGAGCCACTTCCCATTCTTTCCTGTGGCTTAGATTCATTAAAAAGTGCTTCACAGAGGTGAAATGTCCACTCTCCAGGCCTGGCTCTCAACAGGGAGCTCAAATGCACAGGCTCATCTGAGCCCCAGCTCCTAGACTGAGCTCAGTTATGAAAAGCTACAGGAATCCTTATGCTTAGTAATGTAGTAAAGGGAGAAAGAGAGCTATTACAAAGAATTTAGCCCCGGAATCCCTTTGGCTGTTCCCAAAAGAAGGTGTGCTGCTAAGAACTGAGCAAGCTAACAAATGGCCACTCATCTATTATAAAGCCATAGTGGTGGTTGCATGCTGGAGTGCGTTCAGGAGCAGTTTGCTATCGTGGTGGATGACGCGGGTAGAAGGCTGCAGGGATTCTCAGAAACTTGGGGGAGCCAGGGAGCTCTTACATTGTGGTGGGGAAACCCTCTGCCTCCCCACTGATGTAATATGTGTGCAAGGAATGCGACGAAGGGGGCCCTGGGGTGGCCATCTGGCCCTGGTGCAGCTCCTCCATGGGGACGTTCCCGCGGTTGCCCGGGGAGCGCAGGCGGTGGGCATCCAGCATCTCCAGCAGCAGGTCGTAGAGCGGCACCACGTTCTTGCACTTCATGTTGTACAGGTGCTCCATGCCTTTGTTACTGTGGGTGGGAAGACACAGAGAGAGGACCGCTTCAGACCACCGCAAGCCCCAGGCTCCGAGACTCCTAGACAGCGGAAGTAAAAACTCCAAAGACACAGGCCAGCCCTGCTTCCTGTTTAAAGAGCCACTTTAGGGTTTGTTCCCTCCTACTGAATCGAATGAGAGTCTATTCCCTTCGATCAGCATTGTATCTCAATAGAGAACAGATGAGATATACAGCCAAACAGGAGGTGTTTATTTAAACATGGGAAACAGTTCAAGAAATCCCTTTGCTTTAAACTTTCAACTGGTTTCCCATTGAACTCAGAATAAAACCTAAACATCTTTCCTAGCTCTATGAGGTCCAACTGATGTGGTTTCCACTGACCTCTCGGTGCTCCTCTCTCCCCTCTCCCTGAATGCACCCCCTAGAGCCACCCTGGTTTGGGGCTATCCCTTGAAGAAACAGAGCTCCCTTTACTTCCAGACTCAGGGTATCTGCACTCACTGTGCCTTCTGTCCGGTGTGCGCTTCCCTAAGATCTTCAAACGCCGCGCCTGTGAAAGGCCTTCTGCCGCCCCGACGGCCATGGCCTCGATCCCCTGCAGCTTCAGCCGTCCCCTTGGATGTTACTCTATTTCCCTATTGCCCTACCTGAAAGTCTTCTATTTATGTGTGTCTACATTTATATTTATTCTTGACCACCTAAGTGCATGCTCACACACACGGCAACACACGCACTGCCAGTTCCATGAGGGGCAGCGATCTGCCCATCCTGTGGGCCTACCACAGGGTTGAGAATGGGGTAAAAACCCAGCAAACAGGGAGTAAATGGATATAGGCAAACGTGGGCACATGGCCTTTCTCCTCTTACCACACTCCTCCTCTGCCTTCCTCCACTAGCCCCCACTCCGCTCTGTCCCCACCACACTACCAGGAAAAAAAATAGAACAACTATTATCTATCTCGAAATTTTAAAAAGCATCCTGACTAGGCAGGACTGAGAGAATGCCCTAGAATCTATTTGTATTTTCAGTAGGGGAAAAGTCAGCTCCGTTGGAGACCTGTCATGGAAGCGCAGCATCAGAGCTGCTTAGGCCTTATAACACAACCAACATTACAGGTCTAAGTGGCATTTTGTTCATTTTTTGTTTATTCGTTTTCATTTAAAATGGCCTTGAAGTGACATGCCCCCTGGTTCTGACACTGTCTTGCTCGTGCAACCTAATGAATCACATTTATAATCAGATGAGGTCTGGTGTCAAATTCTCTGAGTAACCACATATGGCTGGGCCCAAGCTTAACAAGACAGAGTTCTGTGATTTAGATGGAGCACAATGAGGCATCAAAACATTATTGTGTGTGTGTGTGTATATGTGTCAGTGAGAGAGGGAGACAGAGAGAGGGGTGTGGGTGGGGGGAAAGAGAGAGAGAACGATCAAAGCTTTCAACAGAATAGCAACTTCACTCCAGCTTTTCACACAATTCAGACAGAAGCACTAGAGAACTCACTCACCGCTGTTCCCCTCAACTATACATTTCTGGTCAAACCGGCAGGGCCCGTCAATTCAGTGCAGATATATTTGGTATTAACTAATTAGGTTTGTTAATGCTGAAAAGCAGTTAATAGACTTGAAAATTCAGCAATGCCTACCAACAAATAAGAATCTTCATCTATAATACGTGGTTTCAGCATCTTTGAAATTCCTGGCTCAGAGTAAAAACTTTACATCTCTTTAAGGAAAAGTTTACAGTCTCAGCCAGAACAAGGGGTAAAGGCTTGTGTAACTAGGGTGCACTGCCCACTCCCCATTTGTAATGTTCATCCAAAGAAACAGGAAAGATTCGGAAACGTGTGCTACAAACGCAGTCGCCTACTCTACCTGGCCAAGGCGAGACCTTCATCTGTGACACAGGAGTTTGGGGGGAATCTCTGAAAATGGAGACTACAATTACTTTCTCCCAAGCTTTGCCAAGTGGAAGCCATTATTCAGGAATTTCAAATTCACAGGGTAAAGAAAATCCTCAGATAATTTGTTCATTCATTCATCCACTCAGTAATAATGCTATGAGCATATATGACATATAAGACTTTATACAGGGCACTGTGGAGTATACAAAAAAAGAAAGCTACATTTATTTTCTCAATAGGCTAACAATTTGTAAGGTTTTCTCCAGAGAGGGTGGCACCTGGGACTTTAATGGAAAAATGTCTTGCCATTTGACCCACAGTTTGAAAGTCCCTTAAAATTTAACCTGACCTTTTTCAGACACTTGGCCCTTTCTCCCTCACAGCCACTAAGAAAAGGAATCTTATTCATTCCTAAGGCCCCAGGGTAAGCCCACGGTCAGTGGGTATCTGTTTCCCCTCTGTCTCCACTTCATTTCTGTGGCCTCCATGGAGTAAAAAAATCCACCAGTTTCTTCATCTCTTCCCTGCAGGCTGAGTTCTTTTCATGAGAACTGTATCCACTAAGCCTCTGGCCAGCCAGCCAACTTATACGTCTGCTTAGTGTGGAAATGAGGCCACTTTCACCTTCTGTAACAGAAAGGCTCTACTTCCTCTGGAAAGGCTCTATTTCCTCAGTTCAAATAGAAAATATCTAAGCTATGATAAGATCAGCTTGCTGTTCAGAAATATGTACTCCCTGGGTCATGTGTCCATGACTTTGATTTGGGGCTTCATCATGTGACTTGCTTGACCAATAGAATGTTAGTAGATGTAGCTTAAGTAAAATATTAAAATGCACTTGTCCAACATGGCTTGCTTTCTTATGCCTCTGCCATTGCTATCAAAATAATATGTCCCAGCTAACCTGTGGGGACAGGAGGCTAAGGAACTGAGGCACCTGGCCAATCTGCAGGCCTGCAACAGGAAGCCGTCTCCCAGCTGGGTCCAGCCTCAGTCAGCTGACTCCCAGATGTGTGAGGGAGCCCAGCAGAGCTGCCCAGCCAACCTGCAGCCTGAAGTAGGCTCCCCCGTGACTCATAGAACAGTTGTTTATGGCTACAGCTCAGAGTGTGAGGAAGCCCTACAAAGTTAAGCAAGGGGCTAGAGCATAAAAAAGTAATATAAGCAAAATAAAGGGATTTCCACTTTTATCTAAAACCAATGGGGAGCCGTTTGAAGGTTTTAAGTGAGGAAACAACGGGATCTATTTTGTTATTAGGATGGCCACTCTCCATCACGGAGAATGAATTTGAAAGGATCACAAATGGAGGAGGCAGGGAGAAGGGTTACGTGGCTGGGGCAGAGACCCAGAAGGAAATAATGGTGGCTTGGACATGATGGCAGTGGGGGCTGGCAGGAAGAGATTTGAGAGGGATGGAGCAGTCATCGTTGCCTTTCCTAGTTGCATCTGGGCACAGAGTTTCTTGTTCAGGATTTGTGTGTGCCAGTTCAAGTGTGTGCCAGTGAAGAAAGGAGATTTTGACACAGGGACCACAATGGACGTGCCCAGTGCCTTCAGAGGATGGGTCACTTCAGAGGCCTTCCTGATGAAGTGGGACAAAGTGAATGACCACAACTGCCCTCTTCGCCCAACAAGCACACTCACCCCCCATAAGACCTTGCACATGCTTCAAACTGAGTATAAATATCATTTCCTCCTTGAGGCCTTCTGTGACACTTGCCCTAAGCCCCGAACAGGTTTACAGCCTCCTTCTCCCATCCCCCCAAAGCATTAATTTTTATTGCATGCCAGAAACTGTTCCAAGTTTGCTGCCCACACCTTGGCACCAGCCCCTCCTGGGCCAGCTGTAACCTATGTTTGGGCAATGGTTTTCTTTATGTCTGTCCTGTGGGGAACCCAAGGACGCCTCACCTCATGTGCCTGATGTGGGAGAGGATGAGGAGGAGCTGGGCCAGGCGCCGGTGCTGCTGCTGGAGAGTCAGGCCTGCCTTGGCCATCAAATGGATCAACGTGTCTGTGATCTTGTCCAGGACACGGTGGATGTGGTCCTTTTCTTCCAGAGTCTTCAGAGTGCTGGACAGAAAGGTGTACACTCCTGAATGTACAGAGAGAGAGAGAGAGGGTGAGACACACACTCAAAGAGGATGAAGTCGAGGGGACTGAAGGTGTGCGTGGGACATCATACTGAGTCAGTGCCCTTCCCTCGCACAGCAGGCGGGGCGTTGGGGACCCCTTTGATCCAGGCAACTATGCAAAATTCCTACGTGTGAGCCAGTTTCCAGGGTGTGTCATTCAGAGTCCCAGGAAAGACACTGTGAGTCTCAGGGCCGTGGCGGTTCCACTAGCTGCCCCTTCTCTGACAGGTTTGACGCCAATACAAACTATCCCGTTAATGCTGACGATGACCTTGTGAGAGGAAAATTATCATTGCTTTTCAAATGAAGAAACCAAGGGCAGAGAGATGCATTAACCAAGATGATGCAATCAATGGGAGTGAGCAACACTGAGGATGAACCCCAGAAAGCTGACTCCATCTCTGGTCATTATAATGGAGATGCTCAGGAGACAAGGACCTCTTGGTGAGCTGCGCAGAGAGAGTGAAAGTGATTTGGTAAGTGATTGACAGGCCATTTTTCCAGGTAGGACTTAACTTACTGTTACCTTTCAGGTCAGGTCTAGGGCCCTAGTACTTTTCACCCTCGATGAGAGGTTTAGAG
Organism: Desmodus rotundus; assembly: GCF_022682495.2. NCBI lineage: Eukaryota > Metazoa > Chordata > Mammalia > Chiroptera > Phyllostomidae > Desmodus > Desmodus rotundus. The sequence goes on along the minus strand of NC_071397.1, from coordinate 92,981,199 downwards.
GGGGCGGTGTAGAGGACAGTGGAAAGTGCTGTTTTTCACTGTTAGGCATGTTTTTTCCCTCTTTCTTTTATTCTGGCCCTAGATCCTACTCTTGGGGCCACACGTAGACTCAGAACCAATCAGGCTACTCTAGTGTTTTGAACAATAATAGCCCTGCCTCACGACTTCCACACACAATTCCAGAAAAAAATCAGAGCTTTCTCTGGAATTGTATAGGATGTCATGAGGCAGCAATTCTTTCCTCCAGGGTTGCTGAGCTGGAAGGATGAGAATATGAGACTTTCACCTGGTGGCATCTTCCTGTAGCACATGGAGCTCCTGTCTGCAGAACAGAGCATTCCAACATCAAGCAGAGGTGACGGTGGGAGAGAGGGGAGTCTTGGTTCCAGCTACATGGTCCCGCTTCTTACATTTTTTATTTCACTATGGAGTGTTCATAGTATCCTTTCTAACACATGAACACATAAATTCTCTTTTTGCTTACGATAGTGTGCGTTGGGTTTCTCACACTTGCAACTGAAAGAATCCTGACTATTCAACCAAGTTGTGAGCTCAGCCCAAGGGCCAGAAGCAAAAGATTAGTAAAGAAGTGAAAAGGACTGAGATCAGGAGGCGGTCAGGATGGATCTGTCTTTTCTTAGGACCACAAGGATGGATTTTTCTGTCAAGTAAATGCTCCAGAAGAAGCTCCATTCTGCCTAATTCTCATGTATCACCTTTCAGGAAGCAGATGAGGTGATATTTTCTCCCAATGATACATACTTAGCCATATTTTTTCAGTCTTATTTCTATTCAGTCCACTGGCGCTCTCATGGATTTATTTCTTCTTCTCCCCCTACCCCGTCCTCCCTGGCACCTTCACATTGAGGCTCCCAAGTTTATCATCCCCTGACTTTGCAGTGGCAATGTGCAGATGAGTTATGGCTCACATGACAGCCTGCAGGATGGGAATGGGGAAAACATTTACACAGAGGAACTCAAAGTAAACAGAGTCGTAATTGCCCAGAACGGAAAATGGCGAAGCTTTACAATGAATTCGACAACAACAACAAAACCAGAATGGTCAAGATGTGGGCTTACATGCAGTTGAAAACAATAACGTAGCTTTTGGTACAGAAGCACTCTGATCCGAAGGAACGAGAGCACAAAGTGAGTGAGCAGCAGGGATAGGAAGGAACTGCTGGATTACTTCACTTATGTTATATGTGGGCTCTTGACAGAGAAAGAATGAGTCCACTAGAAAAACAGGCAGATGTCCAGGGGCCTTGGAATTGGCCTAGAGGTAACAGATGTCAGGGGAAGTGTGTGCCAGTGGTTTGGGGGCCCAGGGTGGCCACTGCTGAGTCCCCATGATCCTGCCCTTCCCACACTCTTGAGTCGTCACACGGATTCCAGCCTCTCAACTCCAAGAGGCCTTAAGTCTGGCTGCATGTCCTGGGAATCTGCCCAGGCCACAGAGCTGGGTTAATCCAATTTGGATAATCCATTTTCTACCAATTTCCTTTTTTGTTCCCACCCAGGATGCCAGCCTCAGGCCTCATTCACCAATAATCCCGTTAATGTTCAAGCAGTAAACAGCTTTGATGTCCCTGCCTGGGAAGATACAGCAGTTGGCCTCCCTACTCCTGTGAACAAGGTTAAAGCAGAATGTGCTAGATCCCAGATGTCCTGAGGGCCAGCATTGCACTATGCCTTTTGCAAGGGAGGTAAGAGCCTTGGCACTCAGACTCCAGGGTGTGAAGTTTCCTCTTGGGCTGCTGACCCCCGCTCCCTGACATGCACACATGAACACATAGATTTGGCCCTTCGGGACACTATGGTGGGGAGCCTACTGTGTGCATGTATTACGTTATATGATAAAGGTTCCAAGCCTTATTTTCCTCTAAATGTTAATGCCTTAAGAGCAGCTATTGCCTGTAGAGAAAGAATTTTCTTCACACTGACTCTTGGGAGGCGGGCCATTCTCAGAGCAAGCCTGTTTTTCTAGTCCTGTTTTGGCACCAATGTAGCTTATCATCTCAGCCTGGTCCACAGAGGCTTCCTAGCTGTGTGAATGTTCTCAGAATTAGAAATACAGTCCTAGCGAAAGGCCAATAATTGCAGCCGTCATCCTTTGGGCTATTCAGGTCAAGTGTGGTCCACATTTGCTACCTGTTGCCCCTAAAGGGCCATTTGGAAGAAACAACAGAGCTCCAAATTCCCAGAATGCTTCAGGAGCTCTGGTGAGAGCAAAATGGGGCTGCTGGTCATTTCCATATCCCAGGTGGTCTCTGCCACCCTGGAGAGCTGTGCCACTGTTCCCAGAAGCACAGAGCCAGGATCAAACATTTATGACCTTCAAAAACATTCTCATGCCAAGGCCAGTTTCTGCAACTCTCAAGGTTGCTCTGAATCCCAAAGATGGAAAAAAATCATCTGTATGTCATTATCCGGTCTTAACGTGTTGTCGGCAGATCTGTGTATTCTGAAGCTTGCAGCCGACGTGGGGAGCTGCAGGAAGAGTCTGTGGAGGAATCTGGTGGTAGCAAGGAATGGGCAGCGAGGCCGCAGGGACACCCCCTCAATGAGATAGCAGTTCAATAGTCCTTACTCTGGGGGCCTCACTGACTGCTTCTCTCACTCTGCTTGGACATTCTCTTCCTCCTTCCTCTGTGCCCTCCACTCCATGGGAACCTGTCTCCACCCGCAACACTCTTGGAGGCATGCAATTGGAGGAGAAGCTGGAGGAAGACAGGCATGAACACTGCGGTGCCCACATGCACTTGGCTGTGCCAGGAAGGAAACAGTAATGCAGCCAGGGGTGTCCAGCAGGCCCTACCATTGACCTCTGTGGACAGGCACATTTAACTGCTCCTAGAGAGGGGAGGACTGCTGAGACCCACGGCTTACCAGATGTGGAAGGACAAACTCTTCAAGCAAGGCCACAGTGTTCCTTTTCCAAAAAGAGAAAGTAACAGTGGATCTGGGTTTGTCCTTGAGTCTATGGTAGCTTGACCAAAATAAAAGGAAATGACTCAAAGGAAAAAGACAGCGAAGAAAACAAGTCCACAGTGATTGGACCAGAAAGCTGTCACTCAACTGGGATAAAAAGGAACTTTTCTACCTCTCCTGTTCACCCAGTGGTTCATTGGCAGGTCAGCCTTTCGGGGCATCTGCTCAGAATTGCTTCCACAAGCAAAGAGGGTGCTTGTTCAGAAGGGCCTTCAAAGTTGACAGTTTGATGAACACCATGTTCGTTTTGTGTTCTGCTTATGACTGTCATTCTTCTTGGGGATGGTGCTGGCCCTTGTGTTTGAACAGCTCGTGGTTGCCACAGCCACTTAGTGGGAGAGGCTGGATGCCCTACGATGTGCAGGATGTCCCAAACAATGAAACGAAGGAATTTTTTGTATTGAAAATCCTACTGAACCCACCCTACTACAAACAAAAATTTGTACTGAAAAGTCTGAAAATCTTTTACAAGGCTGTACATAAAGGTCCAGCATGCAAGTTGGACTATAAGGAGGGAAATTTAAATAGAATGTATTTTTCTCAAAATTAAGTGATTTATTGACTTTCTGCAGCCTGCCAGTTGAATGCATTACATAAATTTTCCCACTATACCTTTAGTTGAAATGATTTTGGTGCAGATGTACTAAAAGAACAACATGCCTGGCTGCAAATATATAGAAGAGGTGCAAAGCTCTTCTCAACAAAATTAGAATCAACTATTACCAAACTGTAGATTTCAATGAAATCTACATTGTTCTTGCCCCCTACATGTTCTTAAATCTACCTATTAAAATTGTTTGGGGTCCTTGTCTCTCTGTCATACACAGACACTGTCCCCAGAGGTTTCTCACACAGCTGTTGATCACTCTTACATGTATTATTATTTCTTTTGTCTAACTCATCCTCTCGTCTCCATGGTTACTGTAAAGGCTATGACCTTTATCAGTTCCAGAGAATGAAAATTTGCCTTGAACGGTGTGGCCTGTTAAGATAGACTATATGTTTCCATGCACTTGGACACCTCCTCATCCTGTATCACAACAAAGGGAGTTACTTTGATAATACACATGATAAACCCCAGCCCATTTGCAAAATTACTTTGTCTTATTTACATGAATCTTTGACAGTTTGGTTTTCATTGACATGCTATTAGTAAATTAATCTAATGTCTTCCTTCTTATCATATATAAATAGGTTTTGGTTAGTTTTTAGTTTTCTTATTCAGGTCCTCTCTCTCTCCCTTGACTTTTTCCTACGCCTGTACTTACTGTACAGAAAAACTCCCGATCATCTTCTTATATCCAAACATTCATTATAAATGCACAGAAGCATTTTACTACTTCATTATGTTTTTTACCATAGTCAAGACTGGCCATCACATTGAACTACATATCATTTATTTTAAATTGGTTTCATATCATTTCGCCTTTGCATGACAATTATGAAATTATATTGATTTAAAAAAAAACCATATGCATAGATAAACTATTATATATTTATTTCATTTCATGATATTCAAAGGGATACATAAGTGTTATTAGACTGGTATTTTTTACTGGCAATTCCAAGAGATTTTTCTCTAAGGTCTGGGATTTTCAGATGTGGTTGCGTCTCAGGATCTCCCACGGAGTCCCATCCAAACCCTCTGACTGGCAGTTCAGAGTAGAGTTCTGACACCTGTCTTTTGGAAACAGTCCCCATTGGTGCACAGCTAGCACCAAGACTCACATGACTACCGTGGTTTCTTTATTTAGTAGCCACTAAAATGCAAAATCTTGAAAACATGGACTGTATCATCTTTCTGTGCATCGTGACCCAAAAAAGACTTTGAGGAAGTCTTCTCTGTGCATTTCCTCACCATATGTGGTCCTCCCTTTCTGCTGGTTGGTTAGAATGGAAGACCGTGGAAACCACCCAATCAAGATTCCAGAGCCCTTAGTCCCTGAATGACCACATGGAAGAGGCTGTAACATTAACCTGCTCATGCACCCAGCATTGCTGAGTAAACAAGAAATAAACCTCCGCATGTTTGAGCTGTTATACATTTTGGAACTTATTTGTTATAGAAGTTGTCTTACGTTAGTGTCAGATAAGAAAATTTATGGTTTACTTATTGAACAAGTGAATACATCTGTATAAGGAGAGATAAAGTCACAGGGATGATTTATATGCCTTCTTTGCTTCCAGTTTCCACATTTCTAAGGCTGTAGGCTGCATAGTTTACTTATGCAATAACTTACTCAGAAGTTATTTCCCAAAGTATAAATACTATCACATTTTGTTACAGAAACTATGATCTAGAGTCTAGAACCACCTTATATCCCCTGTCATGTTAACCATTCATTCAAAATACTAACATAATTCATAGCAACTGGTAAGTTAGAGAACCAAGGGGCAAGCCCAGGACGCTGGAGTGGTCAGTTAGTCATGGTTCAAAGATGCAGCTGCCAGCATTACTGAGGATTTCAGAGAGACTGCTTTATGCCATGCAGGAACTCACTTCTCATTCCATGGACAGAACAAGAAGAGTATCTCTCTGAGCAATATCTATCCATAGGTAGGGAACTTCCATTCTTCTACTGATGTGTGATTATTTAACTGGAAGGTGAAGAACCTGTCCACAAAACAATCCTTGAACAATGTTTACTGTAACACTAGTATTTGTAACATCACAAACTCAACCAAGTTCCCTTCTCAGTAAGTCTCAGAGTGAGAGGGATCACAGAGTTCTTGCCAGAACCTTACAGGAGAGCGTGGGGGTCCTGTTTATTTGGCTTCACTATATGCCCATACGCACCCTCTTGGCACAGATGACTATGAAATCATATGCTGATGATTCAGTTACATTTATCCATTTAGTATAAGTTTTAGTAAAATCTGCTAGATGCTTTAGCAGGGGTGTCCAACATTTTGGTGTCACCGGGCCACACTGGAAGAAGAAGAGTTGTCCTGGGCCACACATTAAATACACAAACACTAATGAAAACTGATGAGCCAAAAAAAAGGTCCGTGCATAATGTATGGTTTTGCGTTGGGCCACATTCATAGCCATCCTGGGCCACATGCAGCCTGCCGGCCGCAGGCTGGAAACGCCTGCTCCAGAAGGTGATTACTTGGTACATCAACACATTTAAACAGACTAAAAAGACAAAAAACTCAGTGATATTTCCAGGTCATGAAACTGAGGAACTCATTCAAATGACTTGAGAAGAAATCTTAAATGTGCACTTTAAAAAATAACTTAAGTGGCAACCATGTGCCTCATTTTTATATGTAAAATTGCAGTTTTTGATTTTTGTAACAAATAGTTACAAAAATTTTGTAACAAATAGTTACCTAGCCTTTTATCTTTCAAGACAAAGCCATTATGAATTCATATTTTGCTTAGGAGATTTATTTTTGTTAGCTATATCTATAATATATAAGGAAAGAGCCAGGGTTTGGATTTTCCTGTCCCTTAAACAGTCAATTAGTAGGGTTCTGAAGTCAAAAAGAAGACATTCTAAAGAGACAGTGATGGAAACTGTGCAGCCTGTCTATTACAGAGGAGTCCATTCACGAGGTTTCATTGGGAACTCCGAGTCCCAGGGAGCTGGCCTGGGCTCAGGAGGTCTTGAGGGTTGCATTTGTTTCCCCAGAAAGGCAGGCTTAAACAGCGTGGATGAATCCATTTTCCTGGACCTCACCTTTTCTTGCCTGGCATTTCAAGGACAATAGAGCAACAATTAACACAGAGCAGGAAGGAGCTTTTACACTTTGAGGCAGATTGTATTTTTCTGGGATGACAACATGCTTCCTGTCCAACATGTTTCCCTATAATCTACATACCCCCCTGAGTCTTGGTGGACCCATGACTTACTTGCATTGGGCAGAGGAGGGCAAAAGGGGAAAACCTGGGACAACTGTAGGAGAATAACAATTAAAAAAATACAGTCTGGAAGTGATGCTTCTCAGCTCCTAAGGGGCTGTCACACAAGGCCATGCTGCTTCTGCTTTGCCAACTGGGCCACTTGCTTCTTGAGCCCTCACCATCTATAGGAGGGATAGTGCCCCAGGCTGTGCACAAGCCCCGCCTGCACAGAGAAGCTGCAGACAAGCATCCCAGTTGACAGTTCCAGCTGATATCCCAGCCAACAGCCAGCATCAATTGGCAGCATGTGAATAAAGACACTTCGAGATGACTCCAGCTCATGACTATCAAATTACCCCTAATTGAGGAGTCTCCCTATCTGAGTCCCCAGACATTGTGGAGAAGACACAAGCCATTCCCTTTGTGCTCTATCCCAATGCATGACCAACAGAATCCAAACTTTTTGTTGAGCTGTTAACTGTTGGGATGATTTATTACATAGTAGCAGTAAGCAGAAAATACCTGGACATTTGCACCAGACACTTAGGGAAGGGAGTGATTCAGAACAGGCAGACTGAAGATTAGAATCTTGATCTGGTTCATCATGTGATGAAATTGCATTTGGATACTCCCTGTTCCACATTATGTATCTTACTGCCTACAATGCCTTAGCCCAGCCCTTGAACTTCACCCTTGTTGATGCAATACAATAGTAAGGGCTTGATCTCATTCTATCAATGCCACGAGTAGTTAACATTTCTTGTAGGAGGCCTTTGGCCCTAATTACTGCCCCGCTGATTACCAAAACATATGGATCTTCCCCTGATTGGCAACCTCAAATATCTGCACTCTCGTTTCCCACCAGAGAATAAAACACTTCGAATTTTCAGTTGCATAATCCTTATCAAGTCCCGGTTATGAGAAATAGACTTTGTAGAGATTTCCCTAAGAAAGTTATGTTGAACAACTGGTCTAGTTTATTTTATTTTTATTGAAAGCCTGTGAACCTTACAACGGAATGTGTTTTTCTCTTTACTTTGGCCGAGCAAAGGAAATTTAGAGCCAAATCCGTGGCCCACTCCTAGGAGCTATGCAGATATACTTCTGTGTGCTAATCTGACTCTTGAATTTATTATTTTATTCATATTCTTCCTTTTTACAGATTTTGTCAATTACTGGCTTACTCCCTTTACATTGAATAAAATTGAGTAAGTCATTTCAAATCCTTGGTGGAATAAGCACTATATAAAGAAAATAATGAATGAGTCATCTTCTGCCAAGTCACTAAACAGTATTAGTGTTAGCGTAAATGTGTATGCTTACAAAACATTATTAAATATTTATGTGATTTAACCTCAAATCCAGAATCAAAAAATGACGCACCATCTAAGAACACACAGTTGGCCTCAGGGCACAGGCTCACGTGGTCCTGAACTGAAGGGCACTGTGTAAACACCCCGTGATGTTCAGCACTTGTCTCCCATAGAGGAAGGTTCTACTTTTCTTGTTCTGTTTGCATGTTTGTCCACAAAGTTTCCCATGTAGCCACAGAGCCACAAAGTCTCAGATAGAGTTTTCCCCTTTTTCCGAGATATAGAATTGAAATGGCTGATAATTTTCTCAGGTTATTTTTAAAAATATAATTAGTGTTAAAAATTACTATTTCAGAGAGATAAGTGGGCATGTAGATCATACACACACACATATATATTCTTTAGGCATTATCAGTTCCATCATTTCAAGTGAGACTCCAGTGGATGAAAATTGCATGAAAAATATCACATGACTGTGACAAGTTTATCTCATTTTTCCTTCAGGAGGGAAACATTTTATTATATTCCCAAAAAGAGCTACAGAATTCCAGAATGATGGATTTGAAAGGGGCCTTAAATTCATCTGATTCAGTGGTTTTCAAACCATTTTGAGAATCCAAACCTCTTTTAAAATGGAAGTGAGCCTCTTGGGAAATCCTCACATGTAAAGTGGGCAAAGTCAAACTTCTTTGATTAAAGGAGAAATGGGGATACTTAGAACCTGCTTGTTTGGCTTCCCACCCCCTCCACTGTATGTCCCCAATGTTTGGTGACTCTAAGTCTCCTCTGGAACACAAGCCTTCAGCAGAAGAAGGTTTTAGAAACCATCGATCTCAAGAGAATGAGAAGACCAGTCATAGACTGGGAGAAGTGTTTGTAAAGAGGCATATTCAATAAAGGGTCATCATACAATACATACAAAGAACACTTAAAAGTCAACAATAAGAAGACAACTGACCCAATTAAAAAATGGGCAAAATATCTGAATAGTCACCTCACCAAAGAAGAGATATACAGATGGCAAATAAGCATGTTAAAAGATACTCCACATCATATGTCATTAATGAACTGCAAATCAGAACAACAGTGAGATACCCCAACACACCTATTAGAATGGCCAAAATCTGGAACATTGACAACAGCAAATGCTGGTGAGGATATGGAGAAACTGGCTCTCATTCATTGTTTGCAGGAATGAAAAATTGTACAGCCACTCTGGAAGAAAGTTTGGCAGATTCTTACAAAATTAAACATACTCTCACCACATGCTCCAGCAATCACGCTCCTTGATACCTATTCCAAGGAGTTAAAATTTTATGTCCACACTAAAATCTGCACATGAATGTTGATAGCATCAGTATTTATAATGGCCAAAACTTAGAAGCAACCAACATGTCCTACAGCAGGTGAATGGATAAACAATGGTACATCCAGACACTGGAATGTCATTCAGCACTAAAAAGAAATGTGATGATAAGCCATCACAGGGAGAAATCTTAAATGTGTGGTATTGAGTAAGAGAAGCCAATCTGAAACAAGAACATGTACTATATGATTCCATCTGTTTGACATTCTCGGAAGGGCAAAACCATGGAGACAGTAAGGAAGATCAGCGGAGGAGGAAAGGCCGTGTACACAGAACGCAAAGGATGCAGAGGGCAGTGAAACTACTCTATAGGACACGGTAATGGTGGATACATGCTCTGAAGTATTTGTCAAAACCCACAGAATGTACACCACCAAGAGGGACCCCTAATGCGAACTCTGGACTTTGAATGAACAGATTTTTTAAAGGCAGCTTCATTGATGGTAACAAATGCCCCCTCCACTGTGGGATTTCTACAGTGGGAGAGGCAGGGCACGTGGGGACAGGGAGAAGACACATGGGAACTCTCTGTACCTTTCACTCACCCCTCCTGGGACCAGCCCTGCTGGTCCACTCCAATTATTTGACTCATTGAGAAACAGAGGCTCAGAGAGGCTAAGGAACCAGGGTAAGAGGATGCTCGAGGTGGGAGAGACTCCAGGAAGTACAGCTGGGCTGGACTAGCCTGAGGTCACCCTGTGGTCAGTAAATAAGTGTCAGAGCTGCAACTAGAACCCAAATATACCTCCCTCCTGGCCCAGTGTTCAAAAGCAACATGAAGAATTTCCTAACTTCAAGTTTGTGAGAAACTAGAAATGACTGCCAATGGACTCGCCTCCCTGAGATATTTGAGAAAACTAAACATTTTCCTGGAATGATTTAGAAGCAATCCAGCTTTTCAAAAGATAGGGCACAAGATGCCCTGGGTAGGTAGCTCACTTGGTTAGAGCATTGTCCTGATATAACAAGGCCGTGGGTTCGATTCCTGGTCAGGGCACATACAATAATCAACCAATGAATGCATAAATAAGTGGAATAACAAATCTCTCTCTCTCTGAAATCAATTTAAAAAAAACAAAACAAGGGACAAGGTGGTGAGCAAAGAGGGCCTCCTGCCGTACACATGTATCTTCTAAAAGTTTCTTCAGTTGAGAACTTTCACCGAAATGTTAACAATGATGACTTTTGTGTGCTGAAATTACGATTCCTTGGAACGTTATTTTTCTTGGTGGTTTTTCTGTTTTTTCCAAGTTCTCTGACTTCGGCATGTATGATTTTGTAATTTGGTCAAGGAAAATGTTATTCAAATTACAAAATCAAAGTCCCTTTCATTCCTATTATTTCACAAGCTTGTCAATGCCTGGGCTGTTGGGGAGAATGTAGTTGGTGAATGGATATTCTGAGGAATAAGGAGCTTGCTATAGAGATATTAATTATTAATACTTCATAATACTTCTATCATCCCTCGGGCTGTTTACATTTCTGAAACTCTTCAAGTCTTGTGGCTTCATCAGGAAAAGGAGCTAACAAATTTGTTACTACAGCTCCTGAGAATAATTTTCTTAGCTGCAAATACCTCTGACATGTCATACAACCTGAGCTACACACCTAAGTGCAAAAGAAGATCGGCTTCAAAGGCTGACAATGTGCTGTCGCTGGAGGACTTGCAAGTTGGACGGCTAAGGAAGCACAGCCTTGAGGTTTTACTAGAAAGTGCTGAGTGCTTGGTTTTTCCTGAATGTGAAGTTTATCTCACTCAAGGAGTAACATTTGCTTTACCAAAAGAATGGGCAGATGCTTCACCTGGCAAGGTGCAAATGAACTTGACATTCTGGATTTAATTCATCATTGTTGTCGATGCCAATTTTAAAGAATAAACAAAGCGCTCCAGCCCGTTCCCTCCTGAGGTCGTGCTCAGCCATCCTCCCAGCTGAGTATTGTTCCGAGCTGGACTGTGAAGCCCGGTGTCCGTCTGCTCCCGACCGGGAAAATCTGGAGACTAGACTGCACCTGATCCTGAGGGCCGCCGTGGGGTTAAGCAGGGCCCTCTTTGAACTTGCAGCCCCTTGATCACCAGGTAAGGGGGAGGGTTGAGCAGCATTGGGGTCACACGGTAAGCGGCTTCTTCCTCACTCAGGATTGACCTGCAAACTCACACAAAGCCCCAGAACCCAGGGCAAAGGAAATGATTGGAGGAGCCAGGCTGTCCTTCCTTAGATGAGTTTTTAAAGGGAGGTGCACTTCCAGCCACTCATCTTCTCATCTTTCTTTTTGTAAAAAAATTCAGTGGCAAAGGGACTGAAGGCAGAAGGTAAGACATAAACGCCAACCCTCTGTGCACCCTGACTGCTTGGCATCTGAGCAGCTCACCGCATAGTGTCCATGCAAGTCATAAAAATTAGAATTAATATAACAAGCACCTATGTATAAAACAAAATAAAACAACAGAATTCTCAGATGATAATTTTCTTCAAAAAAGGTGAGCTTGGGATGTTTTTAATCAGGTGCTTACAATGTGGCCCATGTAGAAATTCCTGACTCTGGATTTCCTGCAGCCGAGGGCAGTAGGGCTGTCTGCTCACTCCGGCCTGCCAGCAGTGTGCTCCCTCCTCTGTCTTCCACTTTGCAGGATGAGGTTACATTTATGTGAAAGTGTAATCTGACCATGCCTTCTGGACCAGTACGCAATGCGTACAATATCAAGAGCCTTAAAGATACTAATGCCCTTTCACCCAGAAAATCTAGAAATATATCCAAAGCAATATTAAAAGTGAGCAAAGGGCATATAAAAGAATGCAAAGCAAGCATTATTTCTAATAATGAATAAGAAAAATCACTTGTTTTTAACAATATCAGATTTCTCATGTACATGATTTTCTACCCTCATGAATACCTCTGCAGCCATTTAAAATCTTATTTTTAAAGAAGGTGCATGTGTATAATCTTCATCAAAATGCATAACTATAAGTAGGAATACATGCACATACTGTACAGAAAAAAATATTACCTAACACGAACTGAGTGTTAGTCTAAGTAGGCATTGTTGTAAGAGCTAACTCATATTAACAAGCAGGTACTATTGCATTCTCCGTGTCATGGAAGAATGACAGAGCACAGGAAACAGAGCACAAAGGATTTAAGCAACCTGTTCAAAGTCATACAACTCAAAAGTAACGGAAGGAAGATTTGAACTTGGAACTACGGGCCCTTGCTCTTAACCCTTACACTATCTTGCAATAAGGTACATCAAAACACCCACATGGCTGGTTAACTTTGCATTGTTGCTTATTTCTTTAATAATATAATTTGTATTTTTAAATGATCTAATTTTTTTTTTGAAATCACAACTTTATTTTTAACAAAGAATAACTCCCTTTTGATATCTGTCTTTATCTTCAGGCCATGAAGTCCTAGAGATAGGCACTGCCTTCCTAATCACTACTGATATTATGACTATTGGTATGACCACAGGGTCACCTGGATGAAGCGTCCCTAGGCTCCAGGGGGCCGTCCACGTGCCTCACTTCATGGAAACCACAACAGAGGAACTACTACTATCTTCCCTTTCACGGAAAAGGCTGTCAAAGGCCACTTTGCATTTCCTACACGTAACACAATGCCTGGAAAGTGGTAAATCCTAAGAACTGATAGTTAAGCTAATGAATAGTAGCTTATAAAGACACAGGTATCACTCAGTTCAGCGGAGTATTGCTGTCTTTCTCCTATGACAGAAGAAAAATAAAATCTAAAAAGTAGGTCTCAAGTGAAAGCTCAGAGAAAGTAGAGCTAAGGCAGCCTCAATCTACCCCAACATAAAAGTCACCTTGTGCCCTCTGGGGAAAGCACTGAATCTGATGCAGCACTCAGGGACACCCTGGGAGGGACAGGGACAGGTAAAGATGGGACTCACAGAAGGGGTGTGTTTATCCATCTTCCTTTCTATCCAAGAGCAGGCAGACACAGCCATGGGACCGCAAGCAAAAGGCCAGGCCCAGAGGGAGGTCTTCCAACTAAGTGCAGGGATATGTTTGGTTTGGACTCACAACATCACAGGGCAGTTTGAACTCCCCTTTAACTGTTTCAGGAAACCACACATACTCTTTTACTTGCTCGATGAGTATCTTGAGGGGAAAGAAAAACCCGTTAAAAAACAGTATCTTATTTCAAGTCTGAGCTAAAAAAAAAAAAAATGGTGGTATTCCGTTGTTGTTTTCCTATGGTTTTCTTTGGTTCAAGTGTCAACACACTTTTAAACGATAGTTTGGTCTGCCAGGCTTGAGGGCAGAGGAAGGGCATCTAAGGCTCTTCCAAAAATATAGGGCCTGTGTGTCATTCTAATCTTTTCATTAGAACAGGGAGATCTTGATACCAATGTCTTGGTAGAACGATAGACTGCTAAATAGTTTCCCTTAAAAAAAAAAAGAACATACCGTAAGAGAAATGTAATATTAGCTTACATTTTTAAGCTTCCTTGTTACGTCACAACAAACCCATCCAGTTGACAGGACTCCTTAGAATTATTATTTCCATTTGAGGAAACTAGCGAAGGTCCAGTGGCTTCGTGAGATTCTCACTGTTAGTTGAATGGTGAAGCCAGAACTTTCTCCCTTAGTTGTCTTCTGACTCCAGCTAAGTCCTCCTCATCCCTAAGACTCAGCTGACACATTGGTCCCCATATAAGGACCCTGTTGTCGTGTCTGTGCAATAGTCGGTGCTTATTTTATCGCAGCCCTTATCTCCTCATATCGGAACCAGTAGTTAATTGCCTGTGCCCCCTGCCCAGCCTACTGTGCGACAGAGATCTTCATTTGTGTGCCTGCCTCCAGGGCCAGGCAGAGTTCGGGGTGTGAGCAGGTAGATGACCCCTCACAAGCTGGCAAATGCTTAGTTTTACAATATAATAGAGAACTACTTAATTTAGCTGAAATTCTACACCAGTAGTTGTCAAATTAGGTTCCATAGACTCCTGAGATTTAAAGAGGGATTCTCAAAGATCTTTAAATGGTCTTTTAGGATTACAAAGTGAGGTACTTTTAACGATATTCTCAAAAACATCATGAAAACATGAATATCAGAATGTTCTGGATTGGTTAAATCAATGGTTCCCAATCCTGGTGAGATTTGCGTCTTGGTGGGGGCTTTAAACAAATACTGAAATTCAAACCCCGCTCTGAACCAATTACATCAGAATCTCTGGAGGTGGGTCCCCACATGGAGATTTTTTTCAAAGACCCCCAGAGATTGAAATGTGTAGGATGTTGAGACACACCCATGCAGATAATTGATATGACCTTTGTTTCCTAATTAACACATTTTTCGCCCAGGCTTATGATTGCCTTAGAATCTAACAGTTATATTTTAAGCATCTCAGGTAAATAAATAGAACAAAAGCAAATGAAATACATAAAGACTGTGCTCTTGCCAAAGCCAGCACATGCTGCGTGAGCAAAGGTTTCACGATTGCTCTGCACACAGTCGAGGGGTAGGAGAGCTGAGTCTTCCCTGGAGACCTGGTAGAGCAGCAGGCCAGAGGGCTGCCCAGGCACGTGGCAAACAGCAACTCAGTTTCTGCCCAAACATTATCACTCTGCCTTTTCATTTTTAGTATTTCATGTGTGAATTTGTTTTACATTTATATAAGAGCTATAAATTTAGAGCTTATACTCCATTGTTCATTTAAATAAAAAACATGGTTATTAGTATTTAAGCAGCAGGATAATACAAAAAACATTTTAAGTCAGCATTGGAGGAGTCTGTGGCCTTTTTTTCCTTTTTAAATGGGTTCATACATTATTCAAACTTCTAAGGATACGTATTTATATAATTTCTGAACCATCAGGGAGGTGGGCCAACATGGTCCTTGAATCAAGGAGCTGGGAGATGGCTTCCTCCTTGTCAGAGCCCTTGAGAACACAAAATCAAAAGCAGCTGTTTCTCCCCTGAGGTTCTTCATGAGAACTGAAAGCTACTCCTAATATCCTGACCATTGAGGCTCCAAATGGCTGCTCCCTTTGCACCTTCCCAGGAATTCACATCAGGACTCCCCCGACCTTCCCCAGGCTACAGGCACTTGGTTGATTTCCCAGTTTCTTAGAAGCTCTAACAAGATAGAGAGACCAATATCCCCTGTCAGGGGTGTGAGGCTCCTCCATTCATAAAAAGGAGAATGCAATTTTTTATCTCTAAAAGTGAGCAGTGAAATCCCCTCTCAGAATTGCCAGAAAGGAATGTATCATCTGCTAAGAAGAACATAGTAATTTTTTTTCATAGAGACAAAAGCCAGGGATTTGTATTTAAAGAGCATGCATAAAGCCTGTATTACATGCCAGGTACTACACAGCCATTCTTTCAATAGTCACAACAGTTCAGTGAGTTGGTATTATTTCCATTTTACACACGAGGCTCAGGAAAGCAGCTTATCAGAACCCAGCCTCGGTGAGTGAGTGGCAGAGCTGACTCTCTTGAATGCCAGGCCCCTCTAGGGACAAAGTACATGTCACACCAAGTTTGCAGGAAATTAACAGAGCCCATGAGCCTTGCTTCAGGTCACACCAGAAGTTAGGAGCAGGGAAATGTTCCTACAGTTGAGTGACTACAGAATGCAGTCAGCCAGAGAGGAGACAACGAACCACTTAATAATGAAGTGCCATTTATCTCCAGGTAATAACAATAGGCAGGCTCCCTGGAGAGGAAGCTTGGCATCACAAGGACTCAAGAGATACTGTAATTAAATCTTCTTCCCTGCGACAACAATGGGCGTACCTGACAATGTGCCTGTTGGCAATTTCCAAGGTCTGCTCTTCTCAGAAAACTTCCACTGTGGAGAATGAATAATCCTGAATGTTTACAATCAATATGTTTTTAAAATGTTCTCTTGTCTAAATAACGGACTCTGACTCATTGTCTTCTTTCTAAATTTAACAATGTACATGCTCCAAATAATGTTCTAATAAATAGGAGTGTAAAGGATTCAGCTCTGGAGAAAAGAAATAGTCTTTGTGATAAAAGCTTATTATAATTTTTCATGAAACAAATGCTTCTCTGACCAGAGTGTGGCCTCCAGTGAACACGTGTAGAGCCAACGATGTCATCCGCTTCCACACCGTGTGTTTCCTCAAGGCACCAAGATGACAACACGTGCCACATAAACATGGCGGAACCAGATGACAGACGACAGCTGGTACTGTTCTTATGTTTATGCTTAATGTATATGCTCCTGTTCGCCTCCCATACCCCCTTTTCCTCTACGTGAACCCCAGGGCACACATTTTAGAGATGCTGCCATACTTCTATTTTCTATAACTTTTCACCCTATGACTTTTCACTCTTTACCTCTCTCTATTACTTCATCAACTGCAAGAGAAATGTTGTCTGAAGATCAGTTTGGGATGAACAGGTAATCAAGGGCACAGCATTTCTATAGCATAGGACATTTCAGGAGCAACAAACATGCCTGCTGAAGGTAAGGCATGGGTCCAGCAGGCACAGAGAGGACTTCCAGGTTACTGGGGTTGACCTGTGGGTCAGGAGAGCAAAGAGGATCTACCATAAAGAGATGCTGCGCCAGGGGTCTGACAGGCTCTCCTGGGAGCCTCTTGGATGAAGTTACCTGGGAGTGAAGTGTCTGAGGCACTTCTGAATGAGTGGGAAATGTAAAGAATTGTGGTCAGAAAGGTGTTCAGAAAAGGGGTAGAAATAAGTATGCAATTCAATTTGAAAGCCAAACCATTTATTAAAGATTATAGATGTATACTTATGAAGCTTTGACTTGTGAATTTTTCTAAGGCATGTCAAACTCTCGCTAAAAGAGTGTGGCTCTGAATGGGAGTGAGTGGATTCTGTGGGGTTTATGGCGATCACATGGGGGGCAAGGATGAGAAGAAGCAGTGAAGTGAGTGCATGGTAAATGCCAGAGGCTCAAGGTCGGCCAATATTGAGGTTCGAATAACAATAAATTATGTACAAGATAAGCCTTACTCTACAGTTTCTCTCAGTATAATTAAATATGCAATAGCAAAGTCTCAGGGGGGGACAGTCAACAGCTCTCTCTTGTTAGCATTCCCCTGGAGTCCCCTCACATTTGTGACACCTAGCGGGAAGCCTTTAAACTGAAAGCACTTAGTCATATTGAAAAAAAGGCATGAACCGACTGCATGTAAGCCAGAGATTGTCAGGAGTGATGAGGACAGCTGTTGCTGATTAAGGGTCTGCTTCATTCCATGAACTACGTTAGACAGTTTATGCAGGTTTTCCCATTGGCTCGCAATACCCCAAGGAGATGGGCCTTGTTTTCCCATTGAGTAGTTTGATGTTAGCTAGATGCATAGTCCATGACAAGGATGATATATTTTATCACAGTGGAAACAGCATGGGAACAGGGGGACTTGCCAGGTCCTCCTTGTCATGTCCAGCAAAAAGCATCTATTAAGTAACTGAATGGTGTAATACTTGTTGACAGTTTACAGGCTAAAGGTTAAAGTAAAAAACTGGAAAAAAAAAACTTTGTCATGCAATTTTGTAAGTTTGGAATGAAGTTGGTAGCAGGAATTCAATAAGTGATGGATTATTAAATAAATGAATGAAACCAGGCAACCCACTGACCAAATGCTAGACTGTGTGGCACTAACTCTAAGAACTATAATAGTCTAGAGAAGAAAAGTTCACTACGGACTTGGGTAGTAGATCCCATGAATGAAATAAGATCTGAGAAGGACCTGGGAGAATCAGGAATATTGGAATTATAAAGGAGAACTGAAGTCCTATGGTGCAGAAAGAACACTGTGAGCAGACGCAGAGCCTGTCCTGTCCCCTCAGCCACCTTTTCTATTGAGTTCATCTGCTCTGTTCTCCTTTGCCCTACTTTTGAGCTCTCAGAATGCCTGGACGCTGGCATCAATTATGCTGCGGCATTTCTGGATTGACCAGGAACGCCTCTGTCCTTTGGTAGGGAGTGGAAAAACAAACAGAGTTTGCCCTATGGAGGATTCTAGGCCTTCGCAAGCAAAGCAATAAACTATCCTAAATGAAGCAAAAAGCATGACAAGCATCTCCCACTCCCAAAGAGCTCTGAAAAGGGCTTCCCATGGAAATTTTGGCACTTGGGAGCTCCTCTCAAAACTTCCAGAAAGACATTCCTAGCAGGTCCTCACAACAACCTTTCCACTCCCTTGGTGCATCTGCCCCAAAGTCAAGGCCAATGCAAACACACCCTTCTCAGGCTTTGGTGACAGGGGCTCCACACAAAACCCAAGGTTCTTCCATTCACCGAGGTCTGGTTTTGCAGGGATTGGAAAAGCATCTTCTAGCTCAGGTTTGCTGAGCCATTCCCAGTTTGGCTTCTGTCAGATTCCTGGAACTAAAGTCACTTTGTGATTTGTATCAGGAGAGGTGATGATGGTAGCCCTCATCTGACCAATTCCTTTTTTTCTCTGAAAAAGGCTCTAGTACTATACCATTCTGCTTCAAAGTCATGTCCTCTTTATTCTGTTTCTCAGAAACAATAGCAACACAAGAAACTGTGCCCAGCCACGAATCTGCTTTTCGGAAACAGAGCTCACTTTGGGAGTGGAAAAAGCGACCTCACTTTTGACAGGCTGAGAGACAGCCCCTATTTTGTTATTTTTCCCAAGGCAGTAGCACCATCCTTGATAGAAAAGACCAGCTGCCACCCCCATATCTCACGCAAAAGACAACTGTTAAACTGTCTGTATTCAATTCTTGTATTTCCAAAATAGTGCAGGGAAGCTCACAGCAGATCCTGAGAAAGGGGGGAAGGAAGGAGGACCCAGGAGGAACCTTGAACTAGTGTGAGGAGTTAGTGGAGGCCCAGATTCTGCCCTGGAAAATCCTGTTTTGAGATTCTGGTGGTAGCCTTTAATGAAAGATTTTCTTTGTGAAGGCCGACAGTGTTTTTCCTTTGGGCTTTTAAAAAAAACCTGGATCTATGAATCCAATATTTTGATGAAAAAATCTTGCCTTTTTGTTTTACATACTATTAAAAAACAAACAAACAAAAAGCCCAGTCGAGGAACAGAACAATTATATAGGAAGAAGCTATGTGGATCTGAAGGGAATATTTGTGGTACCAAGATCACAGTATCTACTTGTGTTGATTATACAACTCCAGCTAATTTCACTTCCTGTCTCGGGTACCATTTCCTGGTCAAAGTGGGGAAAACATCCCAGCTTTCCCCCAAGTTAACAGATTGCCCACGTGACAGCCATCTGCACATGCCAGCCCTCGACTGAAGAAGGAGCCGGTTCAGGACCTGGCACTGGGCAGCCGAGTGGCATTGCTCCCAGAACTCTCGTCCAAGAAAGAGCCATTGAGGGATCTGGACCCTTCAGTGTATAGGACAAATGACGAAAATGAAACACACAATGCATGTGAGTGGAACCAGAAACTTGAATGGAGTCATAATCACTTCCTTAGTGTAGATCACAGTATTTTTAATGTAACTTCATGCCATAATTCAGTCCTTGTCTAGTGTGATAATACAGATTTCCACTTATCTGTTGATAAATGAGAATGATTGCTATGATGACCACTGACTGATGCAGGTTACTAGCCTTGGTGGGGAAGAGGAGTGGAAAACCGTTCGGGGAGGTGGGAAGGGACTGGCAACCATCCGGAAGAAACAAAACAACTGAAAAGAGAACGAAGTGCTGATTTCCTACATGGGATCAATACAAACTGGTGTCCAGCTATAGGGAGACTTGAGACGGTACCTGCTGGTGTAAGAAAGGAAATATAAACCAGGCAGGACTCTAAAGAGCTGTGATGTCTGTGTGAGAAAGAGGTCTGAGGCATGAAGTGGGGCCAGGGCTGGGGGGTGAAAGTCTAGGTTAAGGGCATTTACAGCGTACCTGACACCCAGTTGCTAAATGTCAGGTCCCACAAATTGGAGATCTAGTGCGTAGGTCCAAATACTGAGGGGGCTGGGAGGAGGAGATAGGGTGCTAATTCAGGCTGAGCCGTGGTTTCCACCCAGGTGACCTGGAGTGACTCTATGAACAGCCAACCTCACTAATAAAAAAATAAAAAAAATAAAAAAGAGGCAGCTCTCAGCTAAGCTCTCTCCAATGAATAAATAGAAGGAGACAGTTGAATTTGACACCAAAGACCAATGAGAACCTCCCTTGCAGCTGGATCAATTTATTGTATTCCACCTTCCTCAGTTTTAGAACCAAGATTTTCTATCTCTGAGCCAATCATATTTGTCAGCTAATCAGTTTTGACCAAAAGCATGGCTGTCTCAAAGAAGCTTCTTGCCTTATAATCCGGAGCTTGGGATTGGTGGCACTTTCTTACACGGTCATTTGGTCTACTTGTTAACTATCAACAGACACATGCCTGTGTATATGAATCACTTTAATAAAAACATTTCCCAATTTCTAGCATCTATTTCAACAAAAAGGCCTTTTGATTCAATGCCCAGTTCTTGTTTTTCAGCCATCATATCTGGCCAGTAAGATTCTACCTCAGGAAGTAGTCTACAGTGACAATAGGTTATTTTAAATGTTTGTCAGTTGTTACTTTCAATTTATGATTATGCCTTTTTAGCAGGTAACTTACTTATATCTGTTTGAAAATACAAATAAATATTTCTTTCAGTAAACCCAACATTAAATTATCCCCTGTTAGCAACTCACCAGAATTAAGTAAAATGATGGATTTGAGGCACACAAACTCTTCTCCCTGGAGATTCATCATACGAAACCGAGATGATGTAGCCAGCAACATGTCAAAGATCTCTACCATGCCTTCTACACATTTTCCCTGGTTCCTATGGAAACACAGAAAAAAGAGTATTAAAAGAGAAGCTTCTGGAAGACATGATGAGGTTTACATTCATAAAAATCTACTGGATCCAAATTTGTATCAAAAACCAGTAGCCATTCTGTTTGAGAAATATGAACATTCATTTGAATTCCAGATGGCAAGGCCAAAAGATGTTCCATCAATAAACCATTTTCACTTCAATTTTTTACAAGAGGTGTGTTGTTCAATCCCCAAATCTGCTGTGTTAATTATAAATTTCTTCAACCCATGGGTAATCAAACATGATTAAGATTCGGGTAAATGATTCTTTCTAATAAATATTTCTTGATCAGCTACTGTATTTCAGATATTATGATAGTTACAAGAATAAAAACAGGGCCTCTGCTTTCAATATGTCCATGGTCCTGAAATAACACACTCAAGTATAACAGACTTGGATAAAGTGCTCTGGAAGTAGAAGAAAAACTCTGCAAACTATGGGCTCCGGATGGGCTGATCTATTGATGTTGCTGAGCATGGCAAGTGGGGATTTGATTACCAGACAGCATTTGAGTTGACACATTAAGAGAATGTAGGATTTCATTGAGCAGACGTGTGAAAGCACCATGAGGAGAGGGTCCTAAATAGGGAAGGGAGGAACAGGGTGAAATAATGTGGAGCAGCGTGCTGGAAGGAGATGAATTAGTGTGGGAAAGAAGGAAAAGGTCAGGTGTGCCATCCATCAGTATGAGAAGTGTAGGCTTTTCCTTACACACCAGAGCCTCGGCACCAGGGACTTAATATTCATGACATAACATGTAATGTATAACACATGATACTTTAAAAAGAAAGTACTGTCTGAGTATCATTTGCATAGAGTTGTAGAAATTAAATGAGATAAATCTGAAAGGAATTCATTTATCTCTTTTGTTCACAAGCTGAATTTGGGGCATGATATGTTTGAGAGGGGCATGAGGAAGTTAAAATATTCTATGCATAAGCAAAGATATATTTGTGAAATATACACAAATTTAAAACATGAATACTAAACACATTGTCTAGAGCTTGTTTTGCTCTGTTTTCAATTAATATATCTTGGAGTTTTTTATCAACTGTTTCTAACAACTGCATAGTTTTCACTAAAAAATACTATAATTTCTTTAACCACCTTTTTGTTGGTTGACATTTAGCTTGATTTTAAGTATTTTGCCATTACAAACATCACTTGCAATGACTACCCTTATGCTTATGTCTCTGGGTACACATATAAATAGCTATAGAATAAATTCCCAGAAGTAGAATTGCTATATATGTATTTATGTATTTTTAAATTTTGATAAGTAGTTCAATTATTGCTTCCAAGGAGCTTGTACCAATAGGCTGTTTGTAGGAAAATAATTGGTATAAGCTTTCTCTCATATTTTTCTATTGGCTGTCATTTTCACATTGATTCTTAAGAGCTCTTTATATATTATAGTAATGACCACTTTGTCCTATGTGCTTGCAATGCTTTTCTAATGTTTTTTCAAGTTTTCCTTTTGATTTGGTTTCTGGTATTTTCTTATGCAAAATACTTAATTTTGTATGTAATAAATACTTTTTTATGTAATAAATACTTTATTACATAATCAAATTTATCAAACTTTTCACTTATGGCTTTCGAATAGTATGTCTTGCTTAAAAAGGTCATTGTCCCTTCCAATGACAAAACTATGTTTCTTTCTAGGATAGTTCTAGTATATATTCTATGTTTACATCTTTGATCTTCTGGTTTTTATTTTTTATAAACACTTTATTGAGGTACAGTCACTTACATATAATCCATTTAAAGTGGACAATACAATGGATTTTAGCAAATTCCCAGAGTTGTGCAACCACAATTTGGTATTTATTTTGATGTAAGATGTGAGGTAGGAATTTAGCTTACTATTTGTTCCAGGCAGCTAGATAGTTTTCTTAACTCCATTACACACTGACTTGAGATATGTTAGGGACTTCTGATAAATTTATTTACTTCTTACAACTGCCCTCCAAGGTTAGTATTATTATTGCCATTTTCCAAAGGAGGGAATTAGGTCTCCACACTGTTAAATCAAACCACATCACCTACACCAGAAGAGAGAAAGCCAACAATACGATTTTCTTTGTCTTTTTTTTCTCACTTCACTTTACTTCACTCAAAAAGACTTATTGAAGGCCCCTTAGATACCAGGCTCTGTGCCCCCTATTAGGTACAGAGAAGAAAGCCGTGGACCTCGTGAATGAGGAGATCCAAAACAGAGACAAGACAGATGAGGAGAAAGATCAGTGCAACACCATGGGATACATTCCCCAGAAAAGGCTTAGAGAGTCTCTCACAGATCACGTCAATCTCCCCAAACTCAGCCCACATCAGTGCTGAAGCAATTGTCATAATGTTCTCAGATACAGGTAACTGAGGTTTTGTATACAGTGTTAGAATGGTGTGTGGCACACAGCAGGGTCTATATTTAACTCCAAGTTATAGACATTGATAAACAGATAGACCCATAGAGGTCAAGGGAGAGGTTGGCCTGTTTACCTGAAGTGCCCAGAAAATAATTGCCATGGTATACTTTGCTTTGACTGTGGAAATCCAGGTTCATACAAGGTCTACATAGGCAGAGGGAAACAAAAAAGCTATGCCACTCAAAACGAGGGTGAGACAGTGGTCACACCAAAGGGTGAGTTGGCCTTAGTGAGTTTTTCTTGTCCTGTAGTTAATTTTTCTGAAGTAACACATTTTCTTTCTAGTGAAAAAAATAAACAAGAAGAGGAGGAAATGTTGGAAGGGATAAAGCTGTAAAAATAACAACTCATAGCCAAAATAGAGAAATGTTCCTTTCCCAGTAGAGAGTCTCTGTTTACCTAACAGACTGCACACCAGCAGGGGAGGAACTCTCCGTGTGGGAGGGAGCCGGTGCTCACCTGCTGTGAGCAGAAGTTCTGTTCAGAAACCATGACAGTGGAGTCTTAACAGTCCTCCGCTTTCCTGGTCCCTTTTCAATAGTCTCCCACATTTTCTCATGACAAGCTTGTTCTTAACCCTTCCAGCAGCGGTGTACTCTTCTCAGCCTCTTCGCACTGGATATCCTATTATGTCTCACCAGCGATCATTACCTGTCCATCCCACAACACTTGCTCTTCAGCAGAAACTAGGGGCCACAGACTGAGCCCTCAGGTGTGGCACATGCCCACAACACCCCATTCGCTTCTCCATGTGTGTGTGTGTGTGCAGAGGCTGCAGAGGGAGCATACATTCAGTATAAATCACTGAAACATTAGACAGGAGGACTCTGAGGCTCACTTCTGTGCAAACAGAAGTGCCTTGTGTTTTTTGCTGGGAGTCTCGATATCTGGGGCTCCTGGGGGAATATTTATTCCACTGAAGTTGCAAATTTCTAAGCCGTGTTCTAAAAGTCTACAAGAATTTTATGCTGATGTCTCCATAAGAATAAACTCCATATACCTTCCATGGGAAAAACTCACTTGGTCTAAACACTTCAGCCCATCCACTATTGGTAAAATAAATTAAAATTGTGTTCTCTATTGACCCTGATGATACATATCTTCAGTGAATCACTAGCATGTCACCATCATGGAAATGATTGACTGATTCGGTGGCATCTAGGTCTCTCATTAGCACTGTCCCAGGTGGAAAGGTTTGCCATGTGAACCAGTGAACAGATGATTGGTCACCCTAAGGTCAGGTACAAATCTACGTGAACCTTGCTGGTTGGACAGACACTTGACACCTGCCCAACAGGGAGGAGCCCCTTACTGTCCAGTGAGGTCGTTATACTTAGGGGTCAGGGCTTCATTTTCAAAGTCCTGCCAAAATATTCTATACCAACCCTGGGGAGCCAGTTAGACCAGAGCATTAACTCATTTTCAGATGGAACAGATGAATCGACAGCATCCCAAATGGGCTGATTTCTAAGACGCTGGCAGGAACATTACTTAGTAATGTTACTAAGTAATTTAGTAACTAATTTAGTTACTAATTTAAACTAAGATTAGTCTAAATCCATGAGGTGCTCCTGAGGCTGAGGAACACACGGGGTACGGAAGAACGAGATGTATTCTTGAAGGAAGCACAGCTTCCGTCATAGACCAGGAGAGGTTTAGCAAGCTGCCCTGCCCTTGACTCCCACTGTGAGATGGACAGCCTGCAGCAATGAACCCTCCCACCGATTACATCTGGTGTCCAGAGCACCGCAGAACCCTCTTGCGGGGAAACATCATTCCACCCTTGCTCTCTTCCAGTGCAGCCCATCTGCACCTAAGTAATGAGGGAAGAAATAGGATTTGCAACAGTATTTGCATGGCATATCCTGGAAGTTTCTCCTCTATAGAAAGAAAGCCTGTTTTTCAGAAGCCTTTAGGTACCTATTCCTCCACCTGGGAAATAAAGAGCTTTCATGAGGTGTGCAGGTCAAACCCGCCTTTGTATAGCTTTAAAAATAAGCTTATAAAATCTAGAGTTACTTTTTAGCCTCTCTTTGTATAAAAGGACATTGATAGATGGAAACAAGCAAACAAACAAAAGCTCAAGAGATCAACGTGACACATTTAATGTAACTGCCTGGAAAAAAGTACAGTACGGTTAGAGAAAAGGTTTCCAATTAAGATGCCATTTAAAAGTGGCAGGTTTAGTTATATGTAAAGAGCTTCTGTATCTTTGATGCTACAAAATCTCTCGGCACATGCTCTGCAAGACTGTGAGTCCACTAATATTTTATGATCAAGAGGTTTACATATACAACTCTTTGACATGTGGAACAAAATGGTGAGTTTTTGTCCCACATGTCATTACCATTTACAATGGTAAATTGTGAGCAATGTATCTTGAAAGATATAAAATTTGAATGGCTATATCTCCAAGATGATTACTTGAGATGAAAGTGCTTGGGACTCTGGTATCCAATGGCATGGGTTCAAATCTTGATGCGACTATTTGCCAGTTATGTGACCTCAAACCAAATGCTTAACTCTGTGCCTGAATGAGCATAGACAGAACCACCCACATTAAATTGTAAGCTTTATAAGAAGTAATTAAGCCATTAGAACATGGCAATTGGTTGATTCAGCTGTTAGCTTATGTGGGTTGATAAAGAAATGGGTACTGGAGGCAGGGTCCTGCCATGAAAAAATGTTTACTCCCTTAATGCCAAATAGCAAGAAACAGATAGAGCAACCTAGAGGGCTCTGCTACAACATTGCAAAATCTCTGGCAAAACTGCGGTATGAATTAACTTGGACGGCTAACCTCGCACCTGGGCCAGTGAACAGAAACAGCCAGCGTGATGGTGTACAGAGGCCACCATGGCTGCCCTTGGTAAGGTATTAAAAGAAAGAGGGGAACTCAAGCAAGAATGAAATGGTTCTGAAGCAGCAACTGAAGGGAATGGAAACATCCCCAAAATAAATAGGCTTACAAGCTTGGAAAAGCCAACTGCTCCTGGCCATGAACTATTAAGACATGAAATTGAAAAGAATTCTGAGTATGAAAGTTCCAGGACGACTTCTCAGTTTACAATTTAACACAGAGCTCAGAGCCTCAGGTGTTAAAGGGTGACACCAAAGAGGTATGACATTCCCACCTGACCTTATTGTTTCATAGTTCAAGATAGTCACCAATAAGTCACGAGGGAGGGGCCACATGACAAGGAAGCAAATGAGAATGTCAGACTCAACTGTGTCTAGCAACAGACCTTGGGCGTGGTTATGAGCAGATGGAGCTGACAAAGCAAATAGAATAGAAGCTTACTATTTTTTTTTTGAGACAACTATACTGCCAAAGAAATTATAAGCCTGAACTGAAAAACAAAAGCCTATGACTGTTCAAGCCTCCAATCCTAAAATTTCACTAGATAGCTCAACAAAAGGGCACGCTTCTCGCCACTCACTTCAGATGTGGCCAAGGAGAATAATGGAAAGAAAGAGCATCCCAAGGATGAAGCCAAAATTCATGGAGAAAAAATAGAAACTTCTTTTTTTCCCCAGACAACAGATTTAGGGACTAAGGGGAAATGTTCAGGCCCCTCAGAGTAGAACCCTCTTCATTCTACACAGTAGATTTCATAACCGCTATGAATGATGATGCAACTATTCCCTCTTGCTTTTCTTGCAGTTATTCTGCCCTTAGTCCAACACTGGATGTTAAGTGTATTTGTGAGTGGAGGCTGCCAAGCCTGGAAAGTCACACCCATGCTGATAGAGTGGACCACACGTCACTGAGGACTCTTGGCTCAGGGACTGGATGCAACTTCGGACTAGTTCCTGCGGGGAAGAACAGTGTGTGCTCTCTGTGTGAGAGAAATAGATAGTTGACAACCAGAAGTGAAGACTGCGACAAAGACTTCTGCTGTGCTCACCAAAATACATTTCTTTTTTCCCCTGGGTGTCGACCCAGAAACATTGCCCAGCCTTCCCCACAGTTTAGGGTGGACATATGGTTGTATTCTGCCTAATGAACAGTGAGTGAAAGCCATTTAAATTACTTCAATGATGAAAGAGTTAAAAAAGAGGTATGCCTTCTTCCCCAGTCCTTGTTCCCACCTATTGCCTGAATGAAGAATGGTTCCAGGGCCAAGTAGAGGACAGAATCATAGGTTAGAAGGGTCCTGGATCTCTCAAGAAAAGGCCACCTACCAAGGAAAGATGCCTATGTTGGACAGTGACCTGTGTAAGATACAAACTTTCACTGTACTGAGCAGCTGAAATTTTATAAATATCTGTGACAACCATTAGCCTTACCTGATGACACAGAATAGATGCATGACCTGCTTACTACCTGTCCCAACTCACTCCCAACACACTGACACATGAACACACTTAGGATGCACAGACATACTTAATCTTCTGTGGACCTGGTTACTGACTGGTCAAACAGATACAAGGAATATACCCTATGACATCTTGCTTTATAGATCCTAATCACTGTCAATTGGCATGATTAAAGATGTCAATGAGTATGTGGCATTTGATGTAGGTCTCCAAGGACAGGATAAATAAGAGGTAAAAAAATCCAGGAATATTAAATAGTATCAGTAAAAGTTGAGAGGTGGAAAAAGATAAGGCATATTCAGGAAGTAGTGAGTAATCCAGCTACTAGTGTTGTATTTGTAAGAAGAGAAACTTGGTTTGCAGGCCGGCACTCAATCTTATGCACAGCTAAAGAAAACAGCAATAAAATGAAAAGGGAACCAACTGTATGGGAAAATACATTTGCAAATGATATCTCAGACAAGGGTTTGGTCTCCAAAATATATAAAGAGCTCACACGACTCCACTCCAGGAAGACAAGCAACCCAATTAAAAAATGGGCAAAGGACCTGAACAGACACTTCTCCAAGGGGACATACAGAAGGCCCAGAGACATTTGAAAAGATGCTCAGCATCACTAGCCATCAGAGAGATGCAAATTAAAACCACAATGAAATACCACCTCATAGCGGTCAGAATAGCCATCATAAACAAATCAACAAACAACAAGTGCTGACGAGGCTGTGGAGAAAAGGGAACCCTAGTACACTGTTGGTGGGAATGCAGACTGGTGCAGCCACTGTAGAAAACAGTATGGAGTTTCCTCAGAAAACTAAAAATGGATCTGCCCTTTGACCCAGCAATACCACTGCTGGGATTATATCCTAAGAAACCTGAAACACCAATTCAAAAGAACCTATTCACCCCAGTGTTCATAGCAGCACAATTTGCGATAGCCAAATGCTGAAAGCAACCTAAGTGCCCACCAGTAAATGAGCAGATAAAAAAACTACGTTACATTTATATAATGGAATTCTATGCAGCAGAAAGAAAGAAGGAGCTCCTACCATTTGTGACAGCATGGATGGAACCGGAAAGCATTATGCTAAGCAAAAATAAGCCAGGCAGTGAAAGACAAATACCATATGATCTCACCTTTAACAGGAACCTAATCAACAAAACAAGCAAAATATAACCAAAGGCACTGAAATTGAGAAAAGGCCAACAGCAACCAGAGGGGAGAGGGGAGGGAATTTCAGGGGAAAAGGGTGAAGGGTTTGTAGGAACAATTATAAAGGACACATTGACAGTAACGGGGGGAGGGGGGGTGGAAACAGGAGGGAGGTGGGGAGGGCTGGGGGTTAGGCTGGGGTGGAGAGAAAAGGCAGAGAACTGTACTTGATGTAATGGAAAAAGAAAAAAAAACCTATGGTACATTTACACAGTGGAATATTATGCAGCAGAAAGAAAGAAAGAACTCCTACCCTTTGCGACAGCATGGATGGTCCTGGAGAGCATTATGCTAAGCATTAAGCCAGGTGGTGAAAGACAAATGATCTCACCTATAAGTGGAACCTAATCAACAGAACAAATAAGCAAGCAAAATCTAAGCAGAGACATTGAAATGAAGAACAAACTGACAGTAAGCAAACGGGAGGTGGGAGAGGGATAATGGAGGAGAATAGGGGAAGGGTAATCAAGGAACACATATAAAGGACACATGGACAAAGTCAACGGGGGGTAGGTTAGAGGGTGGGAGGTGAGGATGGGTGGGGTGGGGGGACATGGTGGGGTGAAAATGGAGATAACTGTACTTGAACAACAATTTTTAAAAAAGGAAGAAAAACTTGGAAAGAGAACATAGTCGGTGTGTGGAGTGGCTAATAAAACCTTAAGAGATGAAATGAGAGCAAATATGTAAGAAAATACCATTAAAAGTTTATCAGTGGGTGACATGAGCAAGTAAATGCTTTGATGTTATTCATGTGGCATCAGTGTTCAGAGGAGAGTGAGGGAGAGAGCAGAAGGGTCTTGGAAGAGACTGCAAGCATAAGGAAGGAAGAGAAGGCATGACATGGTGACTAAGGTTATAAAGATAAATAATGAATATTTTAGAAAACCAAAGAGGAGTAGGATCAAGGGTGGGAAATGGGGATGGCTGGGGTCAGGGGGAGGGGTGGGGGAAAAATGGAGACAACTGTATTTGAACAACAATTTTAAAAAATGTGAAGAAAGAAGAAAAAATGACTGAGCAAGTAGAGCAACAGCTCTGCATCAAATTTTGCATTAAGCTTGAACATTCCTCCATGGAAACTATTGGGATGATTCAGAAGGCTGCAGCTATGGACAACTGGTGATTGGCAGCTTCATCATGACAATACTCCTGCTCATGCATCATATCTCCTGCAGAGTGTTTTGGTGAAACACCAAATCACCCAGTTGACTCAGCCCCCTGATAGCCTAGATTTAACACCCTATGTGAGGTCCCAAGGTGCCTACTTTGAAGGGGACCGAGGCATCATTGCCCTATGTACAATGTCTCTTGTATCTTATATCTTCTTCAGTAAATGTCTATTTTTCATATTAAAGAAAAAAAGAAATCCTGTGTGCAAGAAGACCCAACAGACATTGATGAGTGATTCAGTGTTGGGCAAAGAAAGAAGTCGAGAAAGATAAGCATGAAATTATGGGCCAGATCAAGATGCTATCCTGGCTTTCCCTAGCAGTGTTGAGCAGCCTGGAGATGGAAGGGAAGACAATAAACAGTGGGTGTGGCCCAAGAGAGAAGAATGAATCTTCAGGCATGGGGAAAAGTTAAGGGGAAAGAGATTCTAGAGGGAAGTTTTGCACTGATTGCTTGGAATGGACCACAAGGAAAATGAAATCAGAAAACTGTTTGTAATCAAAGATTAGTAGGTATTTACTATCAAAGATTGAAGAACAAATCAAGTATGATTAAGGGGTAAAAGAAGTGGAAGCTTGAGAGAATGGACCTTAGAAGGAAGCTTTCAATTCAAGAGACTGCTGGTGGTAGAGGTCACAGGGGAATGGTGTCAGTCAAGCAGAGAAGACACCAAATAATGGACATGTAGAACTTCAAGAACACCGAGACCAAGGCTCCTATCATTATAACCAAGCAAAATAGGATGATTAAGAATTGACAAAAGGCCTGGCTGTTTTTGAAAAATTACCCAGGACTCATTTGTTTCTGGCTTTTCACCACCCCTGAGCCCAGTCCCACCCCACCCCAAGTTTGAGGTCTTTTCCTCTGAAGACTACCCTGAACAAATGCAGCGATCTAAAGGCTGCAAGAACGGACTCAGCCAACTAACTCACTAGAAGGAGCGCATATCTCTCATGGCACCCTTTCCTCTGTGCACCTGTCAGCACGTAAACCTCTGCACACGGGGCCAAGTGCTTTGCTGGATGTGTTTGTGTACTTGACCTATCATGGGCTATCTGTCAAGGTGAATGAGCTAAAAACATGAAAATAACTAACAAAAAATAACTGCATTCCTATTTTAAAAGGTAGTGTTTAGGGAAAGAATTACAGGGAAAATGGAATAAAATAAAAACCAATTGGAGAACTTTTAAGAATATGATCTGAAGATCATCTTCTTAGAATTATTCTGACAAAGGGAAGATGAAAACTATGTTGTATGATTCATCTAGGAGAACTGGACTTAAATGGAAATGACTTTTGGTCCTTTACCTGGAGAAGACTTGCTATGAGACTGAAAGCTGAGGGTTTGAGGAATAAATGCATGAGGCAATTTAGGAGCATTTTAGTAATGTGAAGTTCTCCGAAGGCACATCCCAAGTCGAGCAGACCTTGCTGAAGGAGTTGGGAAGCATAACTGTAGGAAGAAAGTTTTCAACTCTCTGTTTTTCTTAACTTAAATCCACATTTAGTTTTGTTGTTGTTCTCATCTGACACATAACAGACTCTATCAAAAGAAGCCAATCAACGTCAGTGGCCAGTAAATGGACTTCCAATGAAAGGAGATAAAAGCTAAAAAGATATTCATATACAAAGTCCATGGTCATTGAAATCCAATTAAAGAGTGAACATTTTTCTCAGGCAGTGTCCTCAGAATATTTTCAGCTCAAGGAAAAAGACTTTCTCTATCAGAGACTTACCTTACTAACTCACTGCCATAGGTTATAAGGCTATCACACATATCAAAGTCCATACCCAAACCCTTCCAGAATGAAAGGCTCTACGCATGCCCACCAGTCATGTCCCAACACAAAGCCAAGAGGAATCTCACTCCTTCTTTCCTTCTCTACTGCAACCTCCAAGGGTGGACTTCAGTTTTGCAAGAGTCAGGGTAAGCCTTCCTCCAATCCCAACGACAGAGTGTAGATCATTGATACACCTAGTATTCATCCAGAAGGATTCATACCCTCTTTGTGTATGCTGGTGCAACTAAAGATCACACAGGAAATGTTAGATTGACCTGTGTGAAATATGTGTCTGGATATTTACATGAAACACTTAGTCATCTAATGTTCAATTATCTTTATGTAGCTACCTGTCATACGAGGAGTAAGACTCTAGGGAACTCTCTGTCATTTACTTTACTCATATCAGGTGGCTGATAGTCAAAAGAGTTTTAAGCCAAGAGATATTTTGTAATAAATAGAAGCAAGCCTTAACATGTACTCTTTTCATATACTTTTGGGTACAAAAGTGGTAAGAAAGGAGGCTACAGTTGGTTATTACAGACACTTCTGTCAGAATGTGTAAAACACACTTCTGGGTTTGAATGGTTTTGCCCAAGGGAGATGGAATTCTGCACTTCTATAGATAATGATCCACTCGAGGTTGCTTGTACCGTGTATATAACTTAAGAGCTAAAGTAAGTACCTAGAGGAAAATTGTCTAATGGTTGTGTCTACTCAAATATCTAATTGAAAAAAGATTCGATCAACCTTTTAAGATGCCCACATCAAAAATGTAATACATAAGGAAGAATGTCTGTTATTAACTTTTCATTTGGATGTTTTGGAATGATACCAACTAAGCAATTAGGTAGTCTTCCTCCACTCTACTTAGATCAGCACATTCTGTTAACTGGAATGAAGACAAATGAATGAAAAAGTGAGTGCTCTGTTTGTATGTGGGAGCTGGGTTTTGACTTTCAATGAGCAATCATTGTTTCCCTGTAATAAACATGATTAACACTTTATTCATTAACTTAATTTTAGTTGTGCACTACTTTTTGAGTCAATTATACATGTCAGACTCTGTGCTAGACACTCAAAGATCAATTTTATTTGTTAATCCCACTATTCATTAATAAATATTTATTGAGTCAGAGAGAAGAGACTATTCCAGGCACTGAGTTAAGTGTTGGGAGCACAACAGTGAGAAAAGCATTTCCTTCTGTGGTAGAGAGTTTAGTAAGGCAGACGGACATTAAATACCTATGCACACACAAATTCTCACACACATGCACACACACACCAATAAAATAAAGTAAAACTATTAATTACCATAAATGTCAAGAAGGAAGAGTACAGGTCTTACAAGAGAGTACAGTATATCAAGGGGACTATCTTAGATGTGGGGAAATGGGTGTCCAAGAGGGCCTCTTTGAGGAGGTGACATTTAACCTGTAACCTAAAGAACTAGGAATTAGCCAGGAAAAGAATTGGAAAGAGTTTACTAAGAGAGACAAGTGTAGGTTTTGGAAGCAAGGAACTACTTGATGAGTTTGAGAAGGTAAATGAAGGTCAGCATCTTGAACTCTGGAGGTCACTGACCCAGGCACAAGGGGTCCTGGATGAGACTGAGGAAGCAGCAGCAGGGAAAGGCCTTCGGGTTTTGATCTGAAAGGTGGACTTCCTCCTCAATCCAAAAGAAGCCATTGCAGTTTTGAGAGAATATCTAGGAAAATTTGAGGGAAGGGTGACCAAAATTTGTGTTTCTCAAAAATGAGACTCACAAGCAGGAGTATTTCCTCAAGTCTCTACAGCAGGAAAAAACCAAATACATTTCTTAACTTGGCCATTCCAATTGCCAAAGTTCTTACGCACACAAAATCCAGAACAAAATGCATTACAAATTTTGGTTTTATGGTACAAAAACAAAATGCACCATAATTAATTATGGCTACTGAAATGCCTTAAAAATGCCTTTATTTCCCTCTTCCTTTCACATAAAACCTTAATTCATTCACTATCCTTTGAGAGCATTGGTATATATTCTATAAAGAGTATTGGAAGTCTAATAACTAAACTAATGAGCTGAAAGTGATTCTAAAGTTACTCACACAGTTAAAATTTATTAGATCGCAAGCACTTTGCAAGTTAGTCGAGGTCCTACTTTCCTGGAGCTTCCATTCCAGTGATAGAGGCAAATAACAGGAAAGTAGCACATGAACAAGATCATCTCCAACTGTGGTAAGTGCTTTTAGCAAATAAAAAAGAGAGTAGCAGGCAAGATGGTAGAAGGGCAACTTCAGCTTGTTTGTCCTTAAGGAAGGGACACTTGAACTGAAGCCTGAGTGACACAATGTTTTGTGGTAATCCAGACTCCATTTTCGGAAGATCAATTTTTAAGTGCTTTTTCCACCAGGATAAGAAATTGAATGAGGTAATTATTTTAATGGTTGGTTTAAGGCTAGGAAAAAGTGTTCTGGCTTTGAAATCCAGTAAGGAAAACCAACAAATATAAATCATTCAACCAAACAATCCAAGAAACTTGAGTTGTAAATTACAAGCGATCTCAGTACGACCTTTCTCTTACAGCCTCCAGGATTTTCATGGAGTTGGAACTACAACCATATGGGAACGACAGTTTTCCCTGGGAGCCAGGTCACACACCAGGCTGGAGAATAGGCAACAGGAGATGGCGGGACTTTTTAGGCCACATTCGAAACAGTCCTATTTTATTGAAAACATTTTCTGTAACGTTTACAACTCTTCTACAGCTCTCTTGTTTCCTTCATTCTTTTTGTCTTTATCATGAACAATCTTTGCCTTGAGTTCACCATATCACTTTTGCTTTCTAATTTCATTTTGTGCTTCTCAATCTAAGTTTTAATCAAGTAAAACTATGGGTATAAAGCAAACATTCATTTGAAGAAGGATGAGGGATACTGAAAGCTAGTTCCAAGTGGTGGGGGCGTGGCTGTATATTTGCTGAGTTCCTGGCAGTTGGTTTTTGTAGCTCTTGCTTTTAGGTACTGATACAGAAGTGTATTTTTAAATGTTCCTTTGGGTTATGCTAATCTCTGTGAAGTGCAGGAATCTTGCATAGCGTAGCCATGGGTAGCATTATGTGCTAGTGAAGGACACTGTACCAGAAGGAGTGGACTTTTCTTTTTTCACTCTGTCGGCAAACAGCTGTGCAACCTTGAACAAAGCACTTACCCTTTCTGGAATTCTATTTTCTCACCTACAAACAACAAGGTTGGGCCAAATCAATGGTAATTTTGGAAGTGGTGCCCTCAGTAAGTAAAATGATATGTAAACCAAGTGCATTTGCTTTGGAAGGATTGTGAGGGTGTCCCCTAGACCCACATCCCTTCTTCCTTCCTTCACGTACTTGGAAGGACCCACAGAAGACAATTTGAAAATAACTTCCCTAAGCCTTAAAAGCTACTTCAGCTCCAAAATAACAATTCAGGGACTTTATAAGTACAAATAGGCAAAGTCTCCAAAATAATACTCCCCACAATCAACATTCTGTAGACTTACATCTACAAAAAGGTAAAAGTGTTCACTCATTATCTTGAATTACCAAGTTCCACTTTTGGTGAACAAATGTCTTAAAATACTGTTACTTTTTTCTTAGCACCAACATCTCATAGGTTAGGTCATGATGCAACTTAGCTCTACCACCAACCCTAACAACAGTAATGTAGTAACGGTGCAAGCTCACATTTATTCAGTTCTGACTGTGTGCTTATAAGCATGATCTAAGCATATAACACCCACTCAATGAATCCTTATAAACATCCATGAGAAAGAGACTATTATGATAGAAAAAGAAATTGAGGCAAAGAGGAGGTAAGAGCCCAAAGTCACAGTTAGCCGGCCAACCTGCAGTCTGGCTCCAGAGCTCAGGCGCTCAGACAGCACATGGCTGAGCCCCTCCACAACCATCCCTTTTCCCGTTAGGCTCCTTCATGTGCCTTTAGTCCTTGCTGTGTTATCCACACACAGCCTTCTTAAAAGGCGTCTCTAGACCCCTTTGCATCAGTGTATCTGAACACACATGTAGAGAACGGTGCCCTGGTTCATTTCCAAGCTGCTACTGCACTGGGACTTTAAGTATTCCTCTAAATCTCTTTTCAGTGAGTTCCAAAGTGTGTTCAATAGTCAAGTGCATGGTGCCAGTCCTTGTACCAGATTCATGGATTGGAGATTCCATTGCGCTCGCACTTCCTTCCATCTTCTTCCTGTGCTCTGGGAATAAACCATTCATCTGTCACAGTAATTATCCCTCCTGCTTCTCTGTCTACCACTCCCCACTGCCACTTCTAAGAGCAGTGCTGAGCTAAGCACGGCCCTGCAGACAGCACTTGCCACCCCTATGCCCCATGTGACGATCTACTTTTATCGACACAGTAAGACTTTACATTCATGTAACTGTCTTCCCTCCACCCCTCCAAAATATTGCATGCTCCCAGAGGACAGGGCTGTATCTGATTTTTCCCTATATTTCTAGTGCCTAGGAAAATGTTGATAATAATCACTTATTAATGGTGGAAGGATTAAACATGGAAATTGGAGTGGGGAGTCTCTATCGTGCTGCTTCCTAGCTTTGTAACTGTAAGCAAGCTTATTAAAGTTTCACAGCAACAAACTTCATTTTCTCAGAGGAAATATGAGCATTATACTATCTTTCTTAATATCCTTGAAGAGCTGTTCCAAGGATAAATGTGAGAATGTGTAGCAGGGTAGCCCATTATAAACCACAGCACGGCATGTATCATGGAATTATCATCATCGGTTGAAACTTACGCTTATTCTCTAGCAGTGCTGACTCTGAGGCTTTTTTAAAGCAACGTAATCTAAGAGGGAAAAGTAATAATAGCTCATAAATGCTTACTAGGAAATGAAATAAAAATTGAGAAAACTTCACTGAGTTGCATTAACTTCAAAGGCCAGGTGAACCTCTTTTACTCCAACCAGAGTCATGTGTAATGGCATTTTCAGGAAAGAAAGCAGAGATTACCTATGTCTTCTTTATGGATAAATGTCTTTCTCATCATTTTTTACACTTCATGGTGAAAAATGTCTTTTTACCATAAAGGGCAATGTTTTCTGTTTTGTCCATTTGTTTGTTTTGATGATATTCTCTCTCTCTTCCTCTCTCTCTCCCCCGCCCCACCCCCTGTTCTCCCTCTCTCCCTTAATTATTTCCAAGGCTTCAGGCCAAAGTGCATGTAGAAATTATATCTTTAGCCTATTAGAACCACTATACTGGGGAAAAAAAGCCATTGCTCCAATTTACCAGGAACTTCTTTAAGAAATTAAAGTAAGGACTGAAGTATAATCCTAACATTTCATCAGTGATTAGCTCTACAACATATTGTTCTGGAAACAAGTGATAAACAAAACTTGAACCCATCTCTGGGCTTTTAGAAAAACATTTTTGTCCTTTCTTACCCCACCCACTCTATTCCCAAGGACTCCATGGTGCACTCTGACCCCGCAGGCCTCGATGATGGCTAAAACTGATTCTGAACCAAGGTAAACAGGGTTCCTCCCAATGACAGAGAGCTCCAGTCTGCAGAAAGCTAATGACGCTCTTGAAGCAGCATGTTCCTCTTCCACCCACACTTTATTGAAATGCTTTTGAGCCTTATTGTATTGCAATTACATACTACAGAAAACTCAACCAACATCTATTTCAAGGACCGGGCCCATGACTCTCACTGAAACATTTCAATTCCATTTCCCTGAACATACCAACTCTAAATGCATCAGTGAGGGCCCTCCACAAGTATTTCCATTTCACATTGCAGAAAACTTAAAGTGATACAGGTTTCTGACTTAGCTAATGATGGATGTGAATGGAAAGTCACTGTGAGCTGTTTAAATTGTTCTCTTTCCTTGGTGTATTTTCAGTGGAATAAGTGGTTCACACAAAATAATTTTGACAAAATATATGTACTTGAAAAAGCATAAAGTTCTCCATCAGTTCTCTATCAATCTACCTTCTTTTTATTTTTTTTTATAAACATTTTTAATTTTAGAGAGGTCAACTTTAGTTTTTTGGCGGGGGGGTGTGTGCTTGTTTAAGACATAATTACCAAACTTGAAATACATTTTCTTATAAAAGTTTTAGCTTGTCTCTTAATTAAGTCCTTCATTCACCTCAAATTAATTTTTTTCACGTGTTGAAGTAGGATAAGACTTTTTTTTCTATCTAGATAGCCATTTGTCTCGGGACCTTTAATGTGATGGTTCACCCTTTCCCTCAAAATCTCAAGGCTCTCTCTACCACAGGTCAGTCATTCCTAAATGCCAGCTCCTGAACTCTCTTTTCTATTTCATTAGTCTATATGCTTATTTCTATGCTAGTACCACATTGTCTTATTTATAATAACTTCATGACTTTATCATTTAATTATTATAGCTTTTTAGCCAATCTCCCTACCTTAATTTCAGAAGCATTTGGCTATACTTGGTTTTTGACCTCTACCACATAAACTTTAGAATTAACTCAGGATTTTGATTACAAATGCACTGAATTTATAGATAAATTTGTGGAGAACTGATATGTTTTGACTAATTAATCTTCGTAGCCATACACACGGTATAGCTTTCTTGTTAGTGTTTTATGTTCTTAGTGTTTTTCAACAGAGGCATCCAATTGTCTCTGCAGACCTCGGACAATTCATTGAATTTATTCCCAAGTATATTATAGTTGTTGTTACTACTGTAAAAAGTATGTATAACAATAAATTATATATAATTATATATGGATATATTTATGTTCTATATTTGTTGCTATAAAAAGGCAGATTTTGTTTTTGTACACTGATTAACTAGAACTCGTAAACATTCTAATTGGATTGAATATCACAAAGATAATGAGGGAAGTTCTTACCTAAGACTGTTTTTAAATATTTTTTTATTTTAAATTACAGCTGCCATACAACATTATGTTGGTTTCAAGTGCACGATATAGTGATTAGACATCTATACAACTTACAAAGTGATCATCCATAAGTCTGGTACCCATCTGACACCACACATAGTTATTACAATATTATCGACAATATTCCCTATGCTGTACATTACATCCCCATGAGTGTTTTCATAACTGGCCATTTGCCCCTCTTAATCCCTTCCCCTTTTCCACCTGTCCCTCCAACTCCCCTCCCATTTGGCAACCATCAAAATGTTCTTTGTATCTCTGAGTTTGTTTATTTTGTTTTTTGGATTCCACACATACATGAGATTATGATTATTTGTCTTTCTATGTCTGACCCACTTCATTCAACCTAATACTGTCTCGGTCCATCCATGCTGCTGCAGATGGCAAGATTTCATTCCTTCCCATGGCTGAATAATATTCCATTGTGTGTATGTTCCACCTCTTCTCTATCTATGTGTCTATCGATGAACACACAGGTTGCTTCCATGTCTTAGCTACTGCAGGTAATGGTGCAATACACTTAGGGATGCACATGTCTTTTCCAATTAGTATTTTGGGTGTTGTGGGATATATATACCCAGAAGAGGAATTGCTGGGTCCTTCTTTGCCTTATTTTATAACCTTTGTTTTAAAGTCTATTTTGTCTGATACAAGTATTGCTACCTCAGCTCTTTTTCCATTTCCATGAAATCTTTTTCCATCGCTTTACTTTCTGTCTGTGTGTGTCTTTTGATCTGAAGTGGGTCTCTTGTAGGCAGCAAATGGGTCTTTGTTTTCTTATCCATTCAGCCACCATTTCTTTTTATTGAAGCATTTCTTTTTATTGAGGCATTTACATTTAAAGTAATGATTGATAAGTATATAGTTTTTGCCATTTTGTTTTTCATATTTTTATCTTTTTTTTCTCTTCTTAAAGAAGTCCCTGTAACATTTCTTATAGTACTGGTTTGGTGGTGATAAGTTTCAGCTTTTTCTTGTCTGGGATCTAAGAATGTTATTAACTGGATGTATCAAGTCTATCTAAATTGTTCACAGTGAAAAAACAAAACAAACAAAAATCCTTGAGTTCTTTATTTTATGGGACACAGCTGCTAAAACTTACCCAAGCTGATAAAACTTTATCTCATAGGTTTTCTATCTGCTTGACTAACAAAATATAAAAGCTAAGTCACATGAAACCTAAATGGCTTTTTCTGAGTGAACTTATATCACATACACAGTTGGCAATCATCTATCACTCCAAAAATCAAAATGCATTTCAGTGAAGAAAACGGATCTTTTAGCGGTTCCATCCATGGTTCAGAGTCCTTCCAGTGAGGGATAATGTTGTGTTTACTTATGCCCATTTTTAGTTTTATTCTTTGCTATTAGTAAAACTTGGAGTGGCTGAGATCTATGATTCATTTGGATCTGCACTGACAATTCAGCTCTTCATAATACTGCTATCCACAAAGCAGATAGAAGCGGTAGCCTAATATTTCGGAATGCATCACAGATACTGTATGATGCCACCTTTAACTAGAACTTAATCAACAAAAGAAATAAGCAAGCAAAATATAACCAGAGACATTGAAATTAAGAACAATCCGACAGTACCCAGAGTGGAGGTGGGAGAGGATAATGGGGGAAGGGTTTTCAGGAACAACTATGAAGGACACATAGACAAAACCAAGGCAGGGGGTGGAAGCAAGGCAGGGAGGTTGGTTTGGCTGGGGTGGGGTGGGGAGTAAATACAGACAACTGTAATTGAACAACAATAAAATAATGTTAAAAAGAAAAAAAAAGAAAACAAGCTTTGGAAGAGTTGCACATTTCAAAAACAGAAATCAGGTGTATGGTCAAGTAACAGAAAAAAATAGGATATAACAACAAATAGACTCAAAGGACAGCATGGTGAGGGGGAAAACGGATCAAAGGGCAAAGAGTAAAGGAAAAGAATAAAAGAATTTAAGAGAAAGTCATAAAATATAGAGTAAAGGTATATGGTATCCTTTGTATA
Source organism: Desmodus rotundus (assembly GCF_022682495.2). NCBI lineage: Eukaryota > Metazoa > Chordata > Mammalia > Chiroptera > Phyllostomidae > Desmodus > Desmodus rotundus. The sequence continues at coordinate 92,940,011 of NC_071397.1, read as the reverse complement.
CATGAATGGGTCCCTAAAGAAGCAAATCAAAGTAATGTAGCCAAACAATTACTTAAAATTATAAATGAAGATATTTCAGTCCATATGATCAAAAGACATACCATATACCTGGGAAAACTGACCTAAGATGGTCAACACAGAGACATGTCTTAGTAAAATCACTGAAATTTAAGTCTATGAAAAAGAAAACTTGTAGGCACTCAGACAAAGAGTCCAAATCACTAATAACAGAAAGAAAATCAGACTGCCATCCAACTTCTTGACAACAACATTGCATTTTTTAAAAAATATGGAGTAATCATTTAAAAATACTTGAGAAAAAATGAGCCAAGAATTTTCTATAGAGCCAAACTTTCCACATAAGGGCACAGAAAAAAATTAGAAACATTTAAAAACTTTTTAAAAAGTGTCTGCATAATCCTCTTCTGATAAAAGAAACTCCACACACACAGAGAGAGGAGAGAGAGACAGGACCATTCTCAGATGGTCTGAAAAGGTGGACATTAAACATGTCTCATGACAGATTTAACACTAAAAATTGGAGTTAGGGAGTGACAGAATGGGAGTATCTAAATATTACAAACTCTAAAAATATATTTAAAAATACAAGCAATAAAAATAAGATGAGAAAGAGAGAGTCATAGATATTAATAGCTTAATATTACCTCTTAGGTATTAGATGAGTAAACTGGTATCATTTGATTCTAACAAATGAAGTACTAGAAGCATAAGTTTATTTAACAATAAAAAGTTTAACACTAAAAAAAATAATCCTAGTGGCTAAAATTGGAGGGAAGCTGAGGAAGGTTAAGGTACTAGTTAACTTGACTATTGCTCATAGGAAGAAACAATTTCTAAGTGAAGAATTGACTGAATATATACAAACCTAACAACCAGCGCAAAAACACAAAATACCTAAAAACAAAAGAAAATAAACAAATAAATAAAAATGTCAAAGAAAAAGGACCATTTAATATGTGGGAAATATAAAAGAATGCAACAGAACTTGAATCAAACACAATGGTACTATCCATAAATAAAAATTGGCTTAACTCACCTATTAATAAACTTAGATTGATTAATAAAGTAAAATCTAATTGTAGATTACATAAGAGAGATACATAAAGCAAAGATAATCAGATATTAAAAATAAAGAATGGGAAGAGATATATTAAGTGAAAATAAAAAGAAATTAAGCATCACAATCTTGATATATGATGGTAAAATTCAATCCACAAAAAAGATTAAATGAATAGAAAACTTTGTAACACAAAAAACTATAATGTACAATGGAGATTAAGCAAATATGAATATTTATGGAGCAGATGACAGATCACAAATTTTCATTAAGCAGAAGTTGCAGTATATAAGAAAAGAAATAGACACAGGCAGATAATATTTTACCTTCTATCATAGCAAAAGTAAATAAACCTTAATATGAACTGTGCATGGAATATTTAAGAAAACTGAAATTATATTAAGCTACAAAGGAAACTTCAATAAATTCCAAAAGTAATTGAAATAATGAGCAATATTCTCTGATCCCAAAAGGAAGAACTGTTCATTAATAACAAAACAAAAAACAAAAAGTGCCCCTTAAACCTGAAAACTAAACTGTTCACTAAACTCTTAAATAAAAGGGGAAATAAAATATGAAATCACTGAAACTTTAGAAAATAAGGATGATAAAAGCAAGATATATTAGAATCTATGGTACATAACTAAAGCAGAGTTTTGAGAAAATTACTTGCATTCATTACCTACAGCATGAAATAAAAATAAATTAAGTATCAACCCAAAAGCTAGAGAAAGAACTAAAAAGTTAACTTACTGAAAGCAAAAGAAAGCACTTAAAAAGCTAAAATTATAATGAGTTAGAAAGTAGAAAACCAGAAGAAAATTTTTAAAAAATTTAAGTCAGTTTGGGGATGGGGGTGGGGAAATTCATGCAATAGAGAAGCCACTAGCTGATCTACACTTTCTAAAAGAAAGATAAATACAGAAAATAAATTATAAAGTGGAAGTAAACCAGAGACTCTTTTTTTAAAAAAAGTCAGAAACCACTTTGCCTAACTCAATGCACTAAATTTGAATACCTAAATGAAACGGTAATATTATCAGATTTATATGCCAAAAATGACTCCACAAGAGATAAAAAGTCCAAAGAGACCAAACTACCACAGAAGAATGAAAAACTCCAGGGTGCTTCCCTCTAGAGGAGCCACCAGGTACAGAGGATTTCAAAAGAGATTTCTACCAAAATTTTAAAGTTCAAATAATCCCAGGGTTACTTAAACTTTCCAGAGCATAGAAAAGCAAAGAAAAGTTCCAAACTAGTTTTGTGAGGCATGTACAACCCTGATAACTTGTAAACACTACACAAGGAGAAAATTTTACAACAAACTTTCTTATGAATTTTGATACAGAAATGAAGATAACTTTCATTCTTAATAAAAACACCTAATAACACAGAAATCTATAGAAACTCTTGTGAAATGAATATGTAGGAACAAAAAAAATGGTACTCACTATTTGTGACTATTTTTACAAGGTATTAGAAGTTATCATTCAATGCAATTAAATTAAAAAATACATTTTGATGCTTAGGGATAGAAAGGAAGAGATAAAACAGCCTCTATTTGTAGATAATATGATTGTGTATTAGGAAACCCCAAAATTGATGGAAAAACTAAACAGTAAGAGAATTTAGTAAAGTAGTTGCCTATAAAAATAACATGCAAATATCAATTATTTGCATGTACTATATTTGCAAATATACTATATAAGGATACTTGAAAAGACTTATAAAAGACACACAAAAATATCTGAACCAATGAAAAGGCATGCCTTGCCTTGGATAGGAAGATACAACACAATAATAAGGATCATATTAATGATCCTTAAGTCAATTTATATTTCACATGATCCTCCCAAAATTACCAAAAACTTTTTTATGGAGCTAATTCTAAAGATCACAGAGCAAAAAAACAAAGAATCTGTATAATCTTAAAAAATTAAAAGGCAGTATTACAGAGATATGTGGGAAATAAATGTCTGTCCCATTAATTAAGACACAATTTGAAGCTGCTATAAATAAGACTGTGTAATACTGATTCATAGATAAATTTTAGCAGATAATTAAAATTTGATAAAAAGACAAGTTTATGAAGAAATTTAGTATATGATTAAGGATACATCTTAAATCACTTGAGAAAATATTTACTTTTTATAAGTGGTGTTGGAAAACAGAAAAGCCATCTGGAAAAAATATAAAAGTCAATCAAAAGTTAGCCTACATAGAGCTCCTAAAAATCAAGGGAAAGAAAATCCAAAAGTCTTACAACCTATTCTGTTGTAGAGACGGTGGAGAAACAGGCCGTTGTGTACATGGTTGGTGGGGAGCACCGCCACACCGAAATCACCAGTAGTAAATTTTCTAATATCTAACAAAATTAGGAGTGCCTATACTCTTGAACCCAGTAATCCTGCTTCTAGGAATCCATCACAGACTGAGAAAAATACAAAATGACTCATTCACATATTATAGCTTTTTTATTGTTTATAGGACAAGATTAAAAAAAAAAAACCCTACATGTACATCAGTAAGGGTTTCCACTCAATGGAATGTAAAGTAATCACAGAAAGTAATAAGATTTTTATATACATGCATGTAGTAACCTTCAAAACAATATGCAGAATGTTATATATAAAATGATATATTACTTTTGTATATGGGGTGGGGATATGACTACATAAAAATATACACACATACTTATATCCACCTTATGTGGCCAATCTTAATTCAAATTTGACATTATAGGGGGCATCCGATAGAGAGGCTAGTAATGAAAGTTAGACTCTTTGAATATACCTACTTATAAATTTTTGACTTTGGGAACAAATATTTTACATATTAAAAATGAAAATATAATATAAAAATGGAAAGCAAGTTAAGAAGGATGATTCTTACTCTATATCAAGCTGGGGACATAACCTCAGAAAGGAGGGCTATTTCAAGTGCTGGCAGAATGCAGTATTTTGATTTTCCAATCTCAGTGGGATATAATTGAAAGACAAATAGAGCTACACACTTAGAAATCTTCAGCTATATTCAATGGTCTACTTATTAGCAGAAACGCTGGTATTGTTATTTTGAAACTGTTTTTACACAATTTAAGATAATCAGATGGGTAATTATGTTGTTAGAAACCAAGATTTGAATTGGAAATATTAATAAAAATAATATATATATATTTTTTTGTTCCAAAGGGGCCTATGTCCTAATTTAACCCATTAGAAAGGCAAAGAAGCAACAGTAACTCTAAAGTTGTGAACACACAAAGTGCCAAGATTGATCTTTAAATACCAATTTCTCAGAAATAAAGGAGTGCTCCTTGTACAAATGGTTGGTTCCAGCTCTGGGGCAGCAAATTTACAATATGAGGTTGGGAGATGTCACTGTGCTCTTCAACAAGGAGGCATCAAAGACTAATGGCTTATATCCAAATGACACGCAAGTTGACATGAAGGAACGTTCATTAGTCAAAGATGGAAAAACTTGAGTATCTAAAAAGGATAGTAAATCAATTGATTGATACATACTGAATAAGCAACAATCTACAAGCTCATGATGTAACTAAAAAAATTCTCCCTGGGTATCACTGGGTGGAGCTAGGGCATCTGTTCCCCTTGATGTTGCTGTTCTCAAGGACTAGCACTCCACTGCTTTCCACTACTGCAAATCTCAAAACGCTACTTTTCCCTACCTATTTTCTCTTTTATACATTATGTTTTCATTTAACACATTTACACTCTGTTTATTTTCCCCCCTACCTTTTCACTAAAAATATTCTCTTTAGGGACAACAAGAACCCCCTTATTAACAAATCCCTTCCTTCTTACTCCTGCCCACCTCGCCATAGTATTTGGTATGATTCACTATCCTTTTTCTTTTGAAAGCTAACCCTTCCTTGGGATCAGAGACTTTATGCTTCTACTTCTCAGACAATTCTACCTTAACCACACTGGGATTCTCTTCTACTTACAATTCCTACAGGTCAGCTCTTCCTTTTTCTTTTTCTTTTTAATTGTTGTTCAAGTACAGTTGTCTTCATCCCCCTCCCATTCTCCCCTCCCAGCCCATCCCCACCCTCAATCCTACACCCCTTTGGCTTTGTCCATCTGTGCTTTATACATGTTCCTTGATAACCCCTCCCCTTCTTTTCCATGCTGTCCCCCTCCCCCATCCCATCTGGTTACTGTCAGTTTGTTCTTTATTTCAATGGCTCTGCTTATATTTTACTTGCTTATTTGTTTTGCTGATTAGGTTCCACTTATAGGTGAGATCATCTGGTATTTTTCTTTCACTGCCTGGCTTATTTCACTTAGTATAATTCTCTCCAGATCCATCCATGCTGTCAACAAAGGGTAGGAGTTCCTTCTTTTTTTCTGCTGCATAGTATTCCATTGTGTGAGCATACCACAGTTTACTGATCCACTCATTTACTGATGGGCACCTAGGTTGCTTCCAACACTTGGCTATTGTAAATTGTGCTGCTATGAATATTAGGGTACCTAGGTTCTTTTGAATTGGTGTTTCCAGATCCTTAGGGTATAATCCCAGCAGGGGAATTGCCAGGTCAAAAGGCAGTTCCATTTTTAACTTTCTGAGAAAATTCCATATGGTTTTTCCACAGTGGCTGCAGGTGGCTTAGCTTTTTAGAGAAGTTTTTTCTTAGCCTTTGGATACCTCTTTCTCCACTGCCTACTTATCACATTCATTTCACACTTTTATCTGTGGAGATGATTCAAATCTTTTTCAGATTTTATCCACATCTCTTTTCTGAGCTCCAGCTTTCTGCTGAACATAGCCTTCAGTATACCCTCCTAGTACCTGAAGCCCAACTTGCATTAGGAAAAACTGATCAGAGTTCCCCAACACCTGGTCTTTCTTCTGTCTTCCTAATTCTTATCTGTAGCATTGCCATCTTTTTAAGAGCACAGATTTTGAAACCTTCTTCATCCCCACACTCCACATCCCACTCACACTGAAATAAGTGCTTGCTCAGGATCTGCTGTCCCCAGAGGCTAAGGTGGATCCAGTTGTAGTCTCACCTGAACATGGTATTAAACTTGTCCTGATCACATTTGGAGATACAAGAGAAGCTTTTTCTTTATCAGGTGTCTGCAGTAATCCTCCCTTATCATCACAGCATGTTTGGTGCACTGTATTTTCCAACAGTAAATTCATAATGGACCTTAGAATCTGCCAATGGTGAGTGGTAAATATTTAAACAAGTTAAAACACTGATTCTCTGTTTGGGTATAAAATCAAAGATGAAACTGAAAGTGTGCTTTTAACATCTTTCAATTTGATCAAATGAAAACACAGGTAATGCAAAAATAAGAATACTCAATGATCTCAAATGCCTCCAGAATCATCCAAAGAGAAATTTCATTCTTACTCATTGGATTAGGGGCCAACAGGGAAAAGTCAATGCCAAAGAAGAGATGGAAACACTATAGATCATAAGGGCACATGACCATGATACTAATAACACAACTACAGCTTTCAACAAGAAATGGAAACAGACACATTAACTTCATATTTACTTTAAATCCAAACCTCTATCCACTCTTAAAATTAAGAGCTGTCATCATAGGAGAATATCCAAGCAGTACTAACACCATAACATAAGTTATTTTTCAAAAATGTGTAAACTGTGGTCATCTACCATAGAGGTTGATAAACGTCTGCCAAAACTGCACTGTCTTGCGGCCAGACCCAAAGGACCAACATATGAAGTAATCTTAGATTTTCAGAGTTATTTATAACAGAGTGCACTTTCAGGCGGGATAAATACATAATAAATATAGTGTTGCTAGCATGTAAATGTCAAGAGTGAATCAGTTTACCCTTGCAAGTGTAAATCATGGATTAATATTCACTTAGAAATCATAGCCATTAGAAAGTAATAGAGGTACAACTGATTTCAGGGAAATACAAAGGATCATAAGAGACTACTATGAACAATTATGTGCAAACAAATTAGACAACCTAAAAATGGACACATTTCTAGAAACAAATGACCTACCAAAACTGAATCATAAATAAAAGACAATCTGAGCGAACCAAATACTAGTAAGAAGTAATCAAAACTATCCCAGTAAGAAACTACAAAAAAGACAGTTTCATGGGCAAATTCTACCAATGTTTAAGGAAAAATTAATACCAACCCTTTACAAACTCTTCTAAAAAATAGAAGAGGAAACATTTCCAAGTTCATTTTTATGAGACCAGCTTTATCCTGACACCAAAACCAGACAAAGACACTACAAGAAAAGAAAATTAGGTCAATATCCCATATGAACGTAGATGCAAATACTCAAAAAATATTAGCAAACTAAATTCAGCAATACATTAAAAGAACCAGGCACCATGATCAAGTGGGATTTATTCCAGGGATGCAAGGACAGTGTAACATTCACAAACCAATTGACATGACATTCCACATTAACAAAATAAGAGATAAAAATTATGTGATTATCTTAATAGATCAAGAAAAAATATTTGACATAAACATCCATTTATGATTTTAAAAAACTCTACAAAGTGGTACAGAGCATATACCTCAACATAATAAAGACCATATATGACAAGCACACTGCTGCGATCATACTCAATAGTGAAAAGTTGAAACCTTTTTCTGTAAGATCAGGAATAAAACAAGGATGACCCCTCTCACCACTTTATTCAACATAGTATTGGAAGTCCTAGCCAAGGCAATTTAAGCAAGAAAAAGAAATAAAATGTATATACACCAGAAAGGAAGAAGTAAAGCTATCACTATATCACATTTGCAGGTTACATAATATTAGGTACAAAAACCCTAGAAATTCCACCAAAAATACCTGTTAGAACTGATAAACAAATTCTGTAAAGTTGCAAGATACCAAATCAATATACAAAAATCAGTTGTTTTTATACACTAATAAAGAACTATCAGAAAGAGAAATTAAGAAGATAATCCCATTTAAAATTGTATCAAAAAGAATAAAATACTTAGGCATAAATATAGCCAAGGAGATGATAGACCTGTACACTGAAAACTGTAGACACTGATTAAAAAAAAATGAATAAGACACGAATAAGTGGAAACATACTTTATGTCTATGAATTAGAAAATTTAATATTGTTAAAAGCAATCTACATATTAAATGCAATCCTTATCAAATTCCAAGGACATTTTTCACAGAAATAGAACAAACAATACTGAAATTAATATAGAACCACGTAAGACCCTGAGCAGCCAAAGCAAACTTAGAAAGAAGAACAATGCTAGAGGCGTCATTCTCAGGGAGGCTTTGAGGGCTAACCCTCAAAATCAATAGTTTTGATTACTATTATGAAGCTATAGTAATCAAAACATTCTAGTATTGGTATAAAAACAGACACATAGATCAGTGACAGAATAGGGATTCCCAAAATAAGCCCAAATACCTAGTCAATTAATTTACAACAAAGGAGTCTAGAATGTACTATGGAAAAGGACAGTCTCCTTAATAAATGCTGTTGGGAAGACTGAACAGTCATATGCCAAAAAAATGAAACTAGACCATTATCTAATACAATACACAAAACTTACTCAAAATTGATTAAAGGCTGTATCATAAGACTCCTAGTTGCCTATGGAAGAAGAAAACACAGGCAGTGAGTTTCTTGGCACTGGCATTGGCAATGATTTTTTAAGTTTGACATCAAAAGCAAAAATAAACAAGTGGAACTACATCAAACTAAAAGCATCTGCATGGCAAAGAAAACCATCAATGAAACAAAAAGGCAACCTATTGAACTGGAGAAAATATTAGCAAATCATATATCTGATAAGAGGTTAATATTTAAAATGTATCCAAAAATCATACAATTCAATAGCAAAAAAAAAAAACCCAAAAACATTTGGATGAGAAAATAGGCAGAGAATCTGAATAGATATCTCTCCAAAGAAGGAATACAGATGGCCAACAGGTATATGTAAAGGTTCTCAACATCACTAATCATCACAGAGCTGAAAATCAAAACCACCATGAGAAATCACCACACACCTGTTAGAATGACTATTATAAAAAAAGACAAGAATTACAGGTGTTGGCAAGGATGAGCAGCAAAAGAAACCCGTGTGCACTGTTGGTGGGAATATAAATTGGTGCAGCCACAATGGAAAACAGTATGAATGTTCCTCAAAAAATTAGAAATAGAACTACCATATGATCCAACAATTCCACTCCTGGGTATTTATTGAAAGAAAACAAAAACAGTAATTCAAAAAGATATGTGCACGCCCATGTTCATTGCAGCATTATTTACATCAGCCAATGCTTAAACGCAATCTAAGTGTCTATCAAGGAATAGATAAAGAAACATACAATGGAATATTTTTCAGCCACGAAAAAGGAAGTCCAGCCATTTGCAATAACATGGATGAACCTTGAGAGCATTATGCTAAGTAAAATAAGTCAACAGAGAAAGGCAAATACCATATGATCTCCCTTATATATGGAGTATGAAAAGCAACACAAAACAAAATGAACTCCTAAACACACACCGAACAGATTGCCCGTTGAGAGAGGTAGGGGTTGGGATGGGCGGATAAAATAGGTAAAGGTGGTCAGAAGGTACAAATTTCTGCTTATAAAATAAATTTGTCTGGTGATATAATGTATACCTTGGTGCCTATAATTAATACTAGTTCATTGCATATTTAAACGGTGCTAAAGTTCTTAGCACAGGAAAATATGGCAGCTATTTATGGTGAGGGTTGTTAACTAGACTTACTGTAGTGATCATTTTGCAATATATACATAAATTGAATCATTAGGTTGTTCGCCTGAAACCAATATAATGTTATATGCCAATTTTATCTCAATTTAGAAAAAGAAGGTGCAGAGGAAGATAAACTAGACATGAATGATGCAGGTACAGTGCAGGCTTGCTTTTGCTTGCATACTAATATTACTTTACTTCTAGACAGTAAATTCCCTGAGGACAGGTCTGCCTCTTACATCTCTTTTTTCACAGCCTTCAGTGTCATGCAGAACCCTAGAGATCACAGCGGTACTCAATAAATAACTACTGAGTTGACTTAAGCCAATCCCTAACTAACACAGACTTGAAGCTGGCCATCCCCCTTTATCACTGGATTTTGATGGCCCTCACTGAAACCAACGAGGATCACTCAATGTCAACTGCAGACAAGTAGCTGTGATTAGGGCAGATATGAGAAGTGGGCGACTTGACCATCCCTGGGTAGCATGTGTGACTTAATATTAAGATATTGTGGAATTAAACTGTCAAAATATTATTCTGGTTGTATTTTAAATCAGACTCATAGTTCACTGTGAATAACATAGGGCAAACATAAAAATAATGTGCTATATAAAAATGTAAGAAAAGGCTGATTCACCTCCTACACAGGATTAATTCTTTGGCTGGAATTATGCCTTTTTTTTTTTTTTTTCCTCTGGAGTGATTTTATATTGCATAGGTCCTGTTTACAGGCTTATTCCTCCCGTGGGCTTTAGAGCTTGTGGATTAGCAAACTTTATAGAGTAATGCTACTAATTGCTCTTGTTTTTAAGGAGAAACCTTGGTTTGAATGTTTTGTCTTTTACCTTTTCCAGTGGAACTCCTCCAAGTGCTTTCATGATTGACGGGGTTGTGTGTATGTTTTATGTGTAATATCTTTATTGAAATATAATCCACATAGCGCATATACATAATTTACCCATTTAAAGTGTGTAACAAATTGGTTTTTAGTCCAATCAACATTTTGATTTATTTTCAAAGGCAGCAATAATCATGACAGTTTGGCTAATTTCTCCCTTCTTTTGGCCTCAATTTTTCTCCTCTATGGTTTATAGTTTCATATTCCTAAGATTCATCAGAACGCTAAACCCAACACTTTCAAGACTCAGTCAACTGGCAACCGCCATTGAGTACTTAAGGGCTCAGAACTGGAAAGAACCAATGGAATATAAAGTAGTAACACTCTTTGCTATCTGTATTCACATGCAATTAATGAAATATAGAAGATATAAAAGATAACCCAACATTATACTGTATGCATTAAAGAAGTTAAATGAATGTTGGCTTCCTTGCTTTTTTCCCCATCCCATTCTACAAGGTAAAATGAAGAGGTTACGAGCAAGGCTTGAGATATGAATGGTGCGAACAAAAGCACCTCTAGAACCTTATAAATGGACTCCAGCAATACTACTGAAGTAACACAGTGTGTAAAGGAATATTCACTCCCTCCCCACCTGCTCCCCCAGCTATTCTGATGCTCCTTTTGGGTATAGCACACACTTTTCAAAGGGAAGAAATCTGAAAAGGGACTATAAAGGGAGGTCCTTCTCTTCAAGTCTGAGAAACCTTTGGATGGACCACAGTCTGAATTCATCAGCTTACTTTGGAATTTTTTTTTTTTACTCTTCCAAGCAAAGAAATCTGCAAAGATTTACATTAAGTTTTAGACACACAAAAAGTCAATTAAAAACAAAAAGTCAATAAAAGCACAGCTGGAATCATTGTTTTACTTGTATGTTTTTATTCACATTTTTTCCTGAAATACCAACAATAAATAACCAAAAATGAGAATGCTCTGTCTTCTAGAAAATGACTTTTTTAAATATAAAATGAAGTTATCACCTGAAAACAGCTGGCTATGTAGTCATAGAGGCAAAATATCCTTTTCAGTGCAGCAACCTGTTTTTCTCTTAGGGCAGCAAGCTTATTCCCCTTCCATGCTTACAAGTAAAAGAACTTTCTGTTGCCCAACTCTGTTGCCCACAGGCAGGGCCTCCCAATCCGTGAGTGATGACAAGACCTAGATCAACAACCCTCCGGCCAGACTAGGTAGTGGGAATATTCTGCTTGTTGAATTAAGCCATGCTTTTCAAATGAAAAAATAGTTTTGTTTTGTTTCAATTTTTTTCTCTGAAAGTGAAAGGGAGTCAAAAGAGAGTGCTTTGGCTTTACTGAGAAATATTTGGCTTCACAAATATTTCTCAGAATTTGGTAGCATGCGTGGTGCCTGCAAAACAGAATTAGACAGTCCCGTAGAAACTGGATTGACTCACTGAACAGGCAATTTACATTGCTTCCTCTAACATCACATCTGCCTTCCAGCGATAGCAAACTTTGTTCCTGCAAAAACAGAGACCCCGCAAGGAACAACCTAAGTTGAACACGTTTGCTTCCGGTTTCCGTCTATATTTTTCCAGCGTGAGTACTCGAGCAGGACTGAACAAAGAGGTGCATTCGGAGTTGACACAGAGGACAGATTTTGTGTTTTCTGTAGCCAAAACACACCCAAGGATTAGGTGCTAGAATGGAAAATGAGTTTCCTCCACTTCCTGATTACTTTCACAGGCCTTCTCATTATCTGTAACTTTCCTCTTGTAAAATACACATACAAACATATTAAGAGAAATTATTGGGTTCTTTATTTATACCTTATAATAACCTTGATTTCTTGGTTTTCACAGGAAAAGATGACTACATGAAGTGCTTGGAACTCACCCCTGCAGGGCACAGGGAAGAACTGGAAACCGTGGGTCAACTAAGCATGGCAAGAATAAAGTTAGCTTTCAAGCATATGGCTACCAGGAAAGTTATAAGCTACCAGAATCAAGATGTCACGGGTTTTCATCAGGGAGTAAATCAAGCAATAAATCTTTTCAAATGGACTCAAGATAGAAAGTACGTCCTCTGCTCACAAATGCAGGGTGGCAATCCAGTAGGGTTTTCTGTTCCTATAATCGCTAAACCCCACTTGCCAATACTAACATTTGAGTAACTGCTGGACTGGGGTAAATTCTATCCTTCTGATTGCTTTGAATGGCACAAATGCCTGGGTTTGTGCAGGTCTCTGAGAACTGGACATCATTATAATTAGTCACAGATAAAGCCCTGACTGTAGTTGGCAACATCTGTAATGCATGGGTGACAGGACTATTTGACTTCTGGCTTTCCCTGTCCCTATGTCTATGCAGATGCAAAAAGCTGGTAGAGGTGGCTGACTTTTCAAAGGTAGTGTCACCAAGCCTGAGATAAAATAAAAATGATAAAGCTAACACTCATCTTCTGCTTACCCATTCTCAGTTGAGCCCATAGCTGTGAAACATATGAATTTCTACATTTTGTTACAAAAAATGTTCACTTTGTATTTATTATATGATGGGAAAAGCAACAGAGAGAGATCAGGAGGACTTATGCTAGTCAGAGTTAAATGTTATCAAAGGGGTTGGGAGCTTGCCAGGCAAAGACAGAAATAATGTTCTCAGCTATCACTCAAAAGTCATCCTCCAGATGTATAAAATTTCAAGTGGACTGCTGATCATAAAATTTTTTACTGTATGCATATATCAATGTCACCCAAAGCACTTAGCCTCTAACACCAAGAGGGTAATTTAATACTACTAAAATTTCATAATATTTAGGTGCATATTAGTAATGAGAAAAGTATAGAAAATGTTACATTATAGATCATATTTTTTATTTTTACTACATAATTTGCATTTATTTACGTAACTTTCTACTTATTAACATGTACCTAAGCATATGTAAATATATTACAATCTTGAGGATTTTACTCAAGAGTGTGTCTAGGTGTGCAGGGAAAAGTATGATTCTTTGCTTATCCCTATTTGGAATTTAGAAGTTGCATAACAGAAGTATGAGAATAAGCCGAATGCATTTAGTAACTTTAAAAATCCTTCCAAAACAGATGGATATTAATTTCTGCAAATTCTGTAAAGGACTAAGCCAGGAATTGATGAGTAGCAATAAACAAGAAGGGAGCGGGTCTGTTGACAAGAACAGCTGAAATGACTAATCAGAAGATGGGCATTCTCCTGACTGCCATAAACCACCTGGGGACCTCGGCCAGTGTAATTAACTGACATTTACTGGGAATCATAGAAGACTTTCTACACTGAAGATAAGAAAAAGATCTGTTCTGGACCACAAGAAGTTTTTGAGCTGGTAAGGAAGATAAGACGTACAATTATAACTCACAAATGGCAGAAGGAGGCTAAGGGAAGTACAAACCAAACACAATGGGAACTTAGACAATGGAAAGGCTACCTTCTGCTGGAAGAGGAAAGAAAGAAAAGGAACAAACTTGATAAGGAAGAGCGCGTATCAGCGTGGGATGTAGTGAGTCTAGAAGGGTTGTTCCAACCAGGGACAGGTTAGCACCTTCCCTCCCACCACACATGACTGGGCGGGGGCGGGAGGGGGACATTTAGGAATGTCTGGAGACACTTTGGGTTGTCATCACTGGGGAGGAGGGGAGCTCTGGGCATCTAGAAGGTAGGAAATGCTGCTACACATCCTAAATATGCAGGACCATCACCCACAAGAAAGAATGGTCCAACCAACAATGCCGATAGTGCAGAGGTTGAGAAATCCTAGTCTAGAGGAAGTAGGAACTTTAAATCTGGAGTTCTAGAAAGCAACAATAAGTAGAGATGGGACCTTTTACTCACTAGAAAAGAGAAGCAGGCAACTGATAAAATCCCAGGCAAGATCACCTCACTGGGCAACTGAGTTCATGTCACAAACCCTGTCATATTTAAAGCGCAGTGACTAGATGACTGTTCTCAGAAACTGTACCTGGGAAGATGGATACGAATGAGGTGGCAAGTCATTTTGTCCCCAAAACCTGAACACTGAAGACACATTCCAATTCGTAGCAGGGAATAAGGAATTGGAATAATTATTGCATGTGGAATAAGATTTTCATCAGCAAATTTGTTATAACTTGATCACAGAACTACATTACTGTAACACAAGAAAAAAAAATGTTAAAAGAAGGAGCAGGAGGAAGAGGAGACTTGGGAAAAGAGAAAGCAGGGGGAAAACAGAGGAGAAAAAGGTAGAAGGGAAAAAATGACAAGAGAAAGAAGGGAAGGCAAGGGAAGAAAAGAGGAGGGGAGAGGTGGGAGGGGAAGGGAGGGCAAAAAATATATTCTAATTAAAGAAAAGGGAGTATTTATTTGTTTTACATGACACAAGATGAAGGTAGAGTTAGCAAGTTACAGTTCATAGTTTTATAAATACACACACATATATGTGTATATATACATATACATAAAAAACAGGTCCTCAGCATTTTGCCATGACAATACTGGACACTGTATAAGTATACAAATGCATATACACATATATTTTAGAAATAATAGAGCTAATCTGAGAAGATGCCTAGCAGAAAGTTATTCATAGGCTTCTGTGAACCGGACTGGTCTCCATCACCCAAATTCACCCATTCAGAGAGTCAACACACCTGATAACATGTGTGGAAGCTTCATGGAATACTGGATGAAAGAGCTTCAGGAATAATTGCGGGGGGGCTATAAAGGAGGTGCTTCCCCCAAGCTACAGCCAGAGCACTCACCTGTCCAAGAGCAAGTTAGGAGCAAATAGGAGCTTCCCTGGGTGCTCCATGGAGCGCCAGACGAGACCAATCATCAGGATCTCTAGCCAGGCACATTCCAAAAGGTGGACCTGATCATGGAGGGTCAAATCCACAAAGCCTGAAACAAGACAAGAAAAACCCTGCTGACTTCGAAGGTAGTTATTACCGGTGAAAGAAGCGCAATCAGGGATTTGAACCGGTAGGATCTATTTCCTATGAGCACTTACTATGGGTTAGAAGCAATGGCAAGTGCTTCTTGTGCACACTTTCCTTTAATCTCTTATTGATACAACACCTTTAAGAGGTAGGAACTGATGAAGATACCATGTTGCAGATAAGGAAACAGATGCTCAGAGAGTTTACACAGTTGTTGTTAAGGTCAGAGATGGGACTATAATCTCCAAAAGCTATGCCCTTGCGCACAGTTGACACTACCTCTTATATGCTGCAATTAATTATAGACTTTGGATCATGTGACCAAAAACTCCAAGGCATTAAAGTAACAAGATGTCTAGAAAGTTGGCTACTTTCCAAATCAGTTCCCTGTTCTTTTCCCTGAGGCATCCCATAGAGTCTATTTCCTTCCCCACTCTGTCTGCCCTCAACCCTGTATTCTCCCTTGTCCGTCAGACTGGCTCTAGGAATCCCATTTTTCTGTGTCCTTTTCTTCGTTTTTTCTCCCTAATATTATACTTTTATTTGCTATCTATACTTGTTCCACTAAAAAACCAAATTATATGTTTGTTTTCCATAAACAATCAAGTATTGACAGTTTGCATACTGGACATTTCTTTTGGGGGGTCTTAGAGCTGTCACTGGGTCAGTATTAAATGACCAGCTCACCATCTCTTGTGTACTGAAGTGCCATCTTTTTCATAATCCTTACTGCCAAATAGGTGAGCTTCCAGATAGACAAATGAATATACCACAAGCTACAAAAAGACCTCATTCAGTCTGCGCCCCTCTAGCCCTTTTCCCATAATCAAGCCTTGTCAATTCTAGTTTTGAAGTAATGTTAAAGTTTTCCTCTCCTTCCTATATTCCCACTTTTACCATGTTAATTCAATTCCTAAGTCTTTGAGTTTTTTATCTGACTTCTGTAACTTAGCAACATTATTCTGGGACGTAGCCATGGTGTGGCATAGGAGAATAGCTGATTCTTTTCACTGCTGAGTGGCATTCCATTGTATGGATATATCCAATAAACAATTACCATTTGCTTATCTTTCCATTAGACATTTGGGTTGTTTCCAGTTTGGGGTTATTAGAAATTAAGTTTCTGTGAACAGTCTATGTACAACTTTTTGCATGGATGTGCTTCCATGTCTTTTAGTAAATACAAGGTAAGGCAAAAGTAGGTTAACAGTTGTTTGTATGGAAAAATAACACAATCAAAGTGCATAGGACTTCCGGCCAAGATGGAGGCATGTGTAGATACACTTTGCCTCTTAGCACAACCAAAATAAGGGCAACAGCAAATTTAAAAACAAAAACTAGCCAGAACTGCCAGAAAATCTAACTGTATGGAAGTCAACACCAAGGAGTTAAGGAAGAAACATTTATCCAGACCAGTAGGAGGGGTGGAGACGGGAAACCGGGGTGGAGAGGACTCACAGCATGATAGCAGCTGGAGGTCCTAGGCCAGCAAGGCAATGGCTGGCAGAGAGGGCGGTCCCACATCTGTGTATGGATAAACTGGGAGGAACAACTAGGGAGCGAGATAGACTGCACAGCTCAGGGTTCCAGCACAGGGAAATAAAGCCCCAAAACCTCCGACTGAAAACACCTGTGGGGATTGAGGCAGCAGGAGAAACTCCCAGCCTCACAGGAGAGTTCACTGGAGAGACTCACAGGGTCCTAGAACGTACACAAAACCACCCATCCAGGAATCAGCACCAAAAAGGCCCAATTTGCTTGCAGGTAGTAGGGGAAGTGACTGAAAACAGACAGAGAGCTGAGCAAGTGGCGTTGTTCCCTCTCAGACCCCTCCTGCACAGAGAGCATAAAAATGTAATGATGTGGGTTGCCTCGCCCTGGTGAACACCTAAGGCTCCGCCCCTTACTATTTAACAGGTATGCTGAGACAAAGAAATATGGCCCAAATGAAAGAACAGATGAAAGCTCCAAAAAAAATAAAACTAAGCAGTGAAGAGATAGCCAGCCTATCAGATGCACAGTTCAAAACACTGGTAATCAGGATGCCCACAGAAATGGTTGAGTATGGTCGCAAATTAGAGGAAACAAGGAAGGCTATGAAAAGTAAAATAAAGGAAAATGTACAGGGAACCAACAGTGAAGGGAAGGAAACTGGAATTCAAATTAACAGTTTTGGCAGAAGGAAGAAATAAACATTGAACCAGAGCAGAATGAAGAAACAAGAATTCAAAAAAATGAGGAGAGGCTTAGGAACCTCTGGGACAACTTTAAATATTCCAAAATCTGAATCATAGGGGCGCCAGAAGGAAAACAGGAAGAGCAAGAAAGTGAAAACTTATTTGAAAACATAATGAAGCAGAACTTCCCCAATCTGGCAAAGGAAATAGACTTCCAGGAAGTCCAGGAAGCTCAGAGGGTCCCAAAGAAGTTGGACCCAAGGAGGAACACACCAAGGCACATCATCATTACATTACCCAAGATTAAAGTTAAGGAGAGAATCTTAAAAGCAGCAAAAAGAAAAAGTGACAGTTACCTACAAAGGAGTTCCCATAAGACTATCAGCTGATTTCTCAAAAGAAACCTTGCAGGCAAGAAGGGGCTGGAAAGAAGTATTCAAAGTCATGAAAGGCAAGGACCTACATCCAAGATGACTCTATCCAGCAAAGCTATCATTTAGAATGGAAGGGCAGATAAAGTGCTTCCCAGATAAGGTCAACTTAAAGGAGTTCATCACCACCAAGCCCTTATTATATGAAATGTTAAAGGGGCTTATCTAAGAAAAAGAAGAAGATCAAAACTGTGAACGGTAAAATGAAAACAAACTCACAACTGTCAACCACTGAACCTAAAAAAACAAAAACAAAAATGAACTAAGCAAACAACTAGAACAGGAACAGATTCAGAGAAATGGAGATCACATGGAGGGTTATCAGTCAGGATGCGGAGAGAGAAGAATGGAGGAAAAGGTACAGGGAATAGAAGCATAAATGGTAGGTACAAAATAGACAGGGTGGAGAGTAAGAATAGTATGGGAAATGGAGAAGCCAAAGAAGTTATATGTGTGACCCATGGACATGAACTAAGGTGGAGGAATGCTGGTGGAAGGGGGGAACAGGATAGAGGGGAATACAGGGGAGAAATAAATGTGACAACTGTAATAACATAATCAATAAAATATATTTTTAAATTAAAAATTAAAAAATAATACAACCATTAATACACAATAATATAAGAATAAACTGTCTCACATACTCACAACTGTAAACCTACTTTTGCCCCACCCTGTATTTAAGAGTATGAGGGCTCAATCATACAGAAGGTGTATGTTTAAGTTGTTAAGAAACTGCCAAACTCTTTTCAGAAGTGACCGTTCCATTTACCTTCTCACCAGCAATAGATGAGAGCACCAGTTGCTCCACACCTTCACCGATGCTTGTGTGGTCAGTTTTTCCAATTTTAGACTTTCCGGTATGTGTACAGAATATCACACTGACACTGTGGTTTAATTTGGATTTCCCTAATGACTAACGATGCTGAGCATCTTTTCATGTGCTTCTGACAGATCATTATTTTACAGTACATTCTCAATAATTAAGCAGGTACCTGCAAATCCTGCTAGACTGTGTGCTCACGAGAAGCACAAGATGCATGATTCTATGAAATTCTGCTTTCTTAAAGTCTGAATTCATTGCACCTTCTTCTCCATCACGCAGCCATTCAAAGGCCCAAAACAGACCAAGTGTCTTCCCATTGGAAGCACTGGGTTTTACTCACATACGGCAAGACTTGTAATGGAGGAGAACATGGGCAGCTTTGTTGATAAGAAAAACTAAAGAATTAAAAAACAGTAATTGCCAGTTATAAATATAGTCACTGGGATATAAACCACAGCACAGGGAACAAAGTCAATAATATTGTAATAACGATGCATGGTATCAGATGTATATTCGACTTACTGGGGTGATCACTTCCTAAG
This sequence comes from Desmodus rotundus, assembly GCF_022682495.2. Classification (NCBI taxonomy): domain Eukaryota; kingdom Metazoa; phylum Chordata; class Mammalia; order Chiroptera; family Phyllostomidae; genus Desmodus; species Desmodus rotundus. Next base: position 92,920,403 of record NC_071397.1, on the reverse strand, counting down.
TTATATAAATGTCAAATCACTATGGTGTACACTTGAAAGTAATCAAGCATTGCTTGTCAAAAGAAAGACTCAGACACAGACAACAATATGGTGATTGCCAGAGGGAAGGGTGTGGGGGAGGTAGAAGAGGGTAAGTGGGGGATAAGCCGTGATGGAAGGGGACTTAACTTTGAGTGGCAAACACACAATACAATATACAGATGATGTTTTATAGAATTGCATATCTGAAGCCTATATAATTTTATTAATCAATGCCACCTCAATAAATTTATATACACAGAGTCTGGCACAAATAATGCCCCCCCCTTTTTTTTTTACAAAATCTTTTATTAGAAAATCATAAGCATGTAATTCTGTAACATAATAATATCACACTCAAGCACACCATATGACATTTTAGGAGAAATATTCAAATTAAAAATATAAATGATTACACCCATATTGTTACCCTACCAACCACACTCAAGCAGACATTACTTCTGCTAGAAGGTATATATATATATATATATATATATATATATATATATATATATATACACACACACACACATATATATATACATACATATGGCATTTTTATCTGGACAACCTGCAGCCATCTGCCTCTGGAGTGCATTGGGTAAAAATGCACTAGCTTTGTTCTGAGAGAAATACTGCCAGAGGCAGCAGAGAATGCTCCTCCCTCTTCCTCAGTACCCAAAGTCTCCTGGGATAAGCCATTCCAGTGAGCACTGCTTATAGGGAGAGCTCCTGGGGAAGTCTGAAGTCTCTAAGATTTCACCCCAGTCTTTTGTGTGAAGTCTCATAATAACAATGTAAATTTACTCTGCAAATGAAACTCACTTTCAGAAATGTTAACATTCAAAAGTAAGGCCTTTTCTTTCACTGTTTTATGCAGGAAAAAATGTAATCATGTAATAATGTCACCCATGGTAAAACCTACACCATGTCGCTCAATCCCTTCCATAAATCTTGAATAATCACAAAGGATGAGATTTGAGGGTGTCTCTGGAGAGAACCACAGCTGGCCATGGAACAAATTGATTTTAGAAAACCAATGAAGTACTTTGGGGGGGCAACCTTAATATTAAACAGAATCATACTTTTTAATTCCCACTCCCCAACTTCAGTGCTGTTTAAGTTGGACAATTTGAGTGGGTTGGGAGCCTTGGAGGCTCACCATAACCATTTGTACTGCACAAGCCTGGTGATTATGAAATCTGTCTGAAGTATGTCTGTTAGTAATAGTTTTCACTCTGAGTACAGCAGAACCAGGTCAGGCCCTTCTGTTGACATGATGAAGACCTCTCAAAAAGAAATAGTCTGATTATCTTTCCCATCTGCGCATATTGCCTGCAGACAAGGGTTATTGTATGTCTTGCAACAGTGTCCTCTGCAAGTTCCTGAGGGGGTGTGCAAGGAAGACTGTCCATTTGCCAAAATGAGGGTGAGGGCAACTGAAGGAAGTTAATAGAGGGAATGTCTCTTTTCTTCTGATATACTGGTCTCAATAATATTTTAACCACACAGGAGCTACATACCCTCTAGGTGTGGAATAAATATCCATTACTACTCTCAATTTATAACCAGTGGAGAAAAATAATCTAATACATCTCAAACAAAATTATATTGGACCAACTACCTATTGACATCATATCAGTCCCTTCACTTAAGTTCCTTACAAATAGAAAGAATGCTCTAATATACAATATCAACTCAATCAGCTATAGTAACTTAGAGACATTCAACAATGCCTTGCTTAAACACTTGAAAGTACTGCCAATATAAGTTGGGACCTAGCAGCATTTGTGGAATATCAATAGAAGCATCAGTGACAGGTAACACAGTGAGAGGTGACTTGCCCCCCAGTCACTTAAGGACTCCCATCTTAGCAGCAGTGACAAGGGGGCTGTGGGCCCATGGAATCCACAACAGTGAGACAGAACACCTACCTAAAAAGTAGTAACAATTGTAGATTGAAACCAAGTGAAATCAGATACAAGGAAATCTCGTTTTATAAATTAAAACTTTAAAAGAAAGTGAACATGGTCTTTTTTTCTTTATTCTACATTTACAGGTCCAGTATTAGAATATCCAGAGATAGAATATACTGGAAACAACAGACAAGCCTCAAGTCCTCCTCCCCACCTTCTGCGTGAAAAAGGATTTTTCATAGAAAAGACCCTCCTCGCACATACAATCACTCACTTCCAGCCTCATCATCAAAGAAAGGCATTCCTGCCTCTGTCCTGCACTAAAAAGTAACTGTTTTCCTCCAATATTTTTAACTAAGTTTTAACTTGAAAAGAGCTCATGGCATGTCTTCCCCACACCCTTGGGCCCCCTGAAGCCCTCAGCCCCCTTCCACACACCACTGGGGACTGCCATACAAATTGCTCCGTTTGCCTGGACACAAAGGAGATCCTTCAAGCCTTACCCACTCTTCCTGTGTGTGGTAAGTCTCTTAGAAATGATATGAAAAGTGTGTGGAGATCCTTAGGCAAAGCAACTAATACAATATAAATGTGTGTAAAGTTCTGCACTGCTGTGGAGTGAAAGATAAATCAGAGTGGCTCTTCAGTAGAGGCGTGACAAAAAACAAGCGCTACAGTAATAATATTTCTTATTTTTGTGGGACACAGTCCACAGAGATGCAAAGCAAAGTAGAAACCCTGTAAAAGAAAAAGCAACTTTTCTCAGGGAATACTATCTATAAAACTAGAAGCCGGTGGTAGATTCCCTTAGCAAATCCACTGGGAAAAAAATCAGTTTCCTGACCTTCAAAAAAATTAATCGTGTTCTGTCACATGATGACCCCAATGTTCTCCAAAATGTCACTTATGAAATTGCCCGTTGCATTCTTTCTGCATTTCCTTAACTCAATGGAAGATTGAAATAATTCAGCTCTTTCCCCCTTGATGCCTAACACTCAGTGTAAAAGTAGAACAAGTTTAAAAGAAAAAGGTAGAAAGAAAGGAAGGGAGGAGGGAGGGAGGAAGGAAAGGAGGAAGGAAGGAAGGAAGGGAGGAATGAAGGGAGAGAGGAAGGGAGGGAAGGAGGGAGTGAAGGAGGGAGGAAGGGAAAGAAAAAAGAGAGAGAGAGAGAAAGAGAAAGTAGAGGAGAGGAAAGGAGAAGAGGAAAGGAAAGAAGAGAAAAAAGAAAAGAATTTCATTGTGTAAATGCACCACAGTTTTTTGATCACTCATTTGCTGATGGGAACTTAGGTTGCTTCCAGCACTTGGCTATTGTAAATTGTGCTGCTATGAACGTTGAGGTGCATAGGTTCTTTTGGATTGGTCTTTCAGGGTTCTTAGGATATAATCCCAGCAGCAGAATTGCTGGGTCAAAAGGCAGTTCCATTTTTAGTTTTCTGAGGAAATTCCATACTGTTTTCCACAGGGGCTGCATCAGTCTGCATTCCCACCAACAGCGAACTAGGGTTCCCTCCAACACTTGTTTGTTGATTTGTTTATGATGGCCATTCTGACCGCTATGAGGTGGTATTTCACTGTGGTTTTAATTTACATCTCTCTGAGGGCTACTGATGCTGAGCATCTTTTCATATGTCCCTGGGACCTCTGTATGTCCTCCTTAGAGAAGTATCTGTTCAAGTGTTTTGCCCATTTTTTAATTGGGTTGTTTGTCTTCCTGGAGTAGAGTCATGTGAGTTCTTTATATATTTTGGAGATCAAACCCTTGTCTGAGGTTTCATTGGCAAATATGTTTTCCCATACTGTTGGTTCTCTTTTCATTTTAATGCTGTTTTCTTTAGCCATTCTACTCGGCAGAGAGAAAGAAGGAACTTCTACCCTTTGCAACAGCATGGATGGAACTGGAGAGCATTATGGTAAGTGAAATAAGCCAGGTGGTGATGGACCAATACCATATGATCTCACCTTTAATTGGAACATATTCAACAAAAGGAAAAAGCAAACAAAATATAACCAGAGACATTGAAATTAAGAACAATCTAACAATAGCCAGAGAAGGGGGGAGGGTACAGTGGGGAGAAGGGTTTTCAGGAACTACTATAAAGGACACGTGGAAAAAACCAAGGAGGAGGGTGGAACCAAAGGAGGGAGGTGGGCTTGGCTGGGGTTGGGGGGGAGGGGCAGGGAGAAAATGCAGACAACTATAATTGAACAACAATAAAGTAATTAAAAAATAGACAATAAAAATAAATAAAATTTAAAAAGAAAAGGAAAAACATGAAATTATAGCACAATGTTAGCTGTAAGTTTAATAAAAGTTGGGATTTCTGGGAGAAAGCCTATAGAACAGATTATGTCAGAAGAACCTAGAACCCAGTTCAAATGCTAAGCAGTCTTCTTATCCTTCATTTTGTAAGTGTTTTCCTTTTTCTCCATAAAACACAAACTTTATGCCATACTATGGACCATGGACCCCATGGCATAGTATGGCCTTCCCCCTTCGAATAAAATCTTGGATTTTTTAATATGCAAGTCCTGTTATAGAGAGACCCATTAAAACCATGATTCTCATTTTATAATACTTTAAGGTGTCTCCAATAACATACAAGCATTGAAATGTTCCTCTTTAAGAAATGAGTTTAGTCCATGTAAGCAAATAATGTCATATACTACTCTTACCAAATATGTACCACTGCTAGAAAATGAACACAGAGTCTGACTAGTTTAGAAATATTGTGAGTCATGGGACAAGAGCATGGGCCTAAGGCACCCTTTGTGTGCACGCTCCGGCTTCTCTTTGCTATAATCACCGGAAGTGAGTGCAGGCTCCCCTCTGGCACGTGCCACCTATCCAATGTTCTTAAGCAACTGCCATACTAAATATCCACCTTGTCAATACCAAGCTGATGCTTTCTTGAGGCTGCAATAGCCCTCATCCTCAGGCCTGATTACTAGGTATTTCCAAGTCAACATGGGACTTATTTGATTGTCTGGAGAGCATCCCCACCATGCAACAGAAGGAGGAGGATGAAAATAATGAAAAGACTATGAACTGATGAGTCAAGTAGACCTCTCTTGAAATTCTTCTGTGGCCCATGGCCAGTTACTTAAGATCTTCGCAAGCCCTTCCCATCTGTTGAATGAAGATGGACTCACCTATCATTAGGGTTACTGAAAAAATTAACCAGTTAGCAGAAGTCCCAGAGTCAGTCACTGTTCAATGAATATTAGTCCTTGACCCTCCTTTATCCAAACAGCCTCCCTTCTGCCAATAGAAGGGAGCATTGTTTTTGCAAAGCAACAAGAGAAACACTTTGTTTTAAAATTTTTTCAATCTAGAACTACAAACTGGAATTGGGCACATTGTATTTGCCCTGAGTCATGATTTTATGTTGAGTTTGCTGTTTATTGTTTTCTTTTTATTTATACATAAGAATAACTAATAAAAAGGATAAAAGACTTCCTGGACATCAAACAGTTCTTACAAAACAAAAAAAGTGATTTAAAAGTGGAGAGAACAAGAGCATGTGGATTATATTTCTCCTAAAATATGTACGTGAAAAAATGAAGGAAAAAAGCACGTTTGGGGTTTTATTACACTCAAAGCATTTCAAGATGTTTAGCAAATCCAGAAATCCAGCATGCGGCCGTGTGCTCACGCCACCAGGATAAACGATCAACTGTTTTCTACTGGACTCAGCAGGCTGGCACACTGTATTTGCTGCTGCTCACTTGCCTTGGGGTAGAGAGAACGAAACTTGCCCTGTGGTGACTCCCTGCCCCGGGAGCAAAGCCAGAGATCTCAAGACAAACGTTAAGCAATCAATAAAAGCCAGTGGTGAGTGAAGAACTGAATATGACGGATTTGACATCTTAAAAATGCGTCACATTTAGCATAGTTGACAGCCAATTAATTGAGTAAAGATTGAAGAATTCAGTTCAAAGGTTTTAAAATGAACAAAGGTACTGGTTTTTACAATTCCGGGTGTACACCACAAACACCCCTTAGGAAGATGACCATATGTTGAAACAGTTACGGATGATGAAATTCCTGATATCTATACAAGTTCACAAACTTTCACTCTTGAGTCGGCAGCCTTGCCAGGATGCCATGTTTTGTTTGTCATCATATTATGGGGACATTTATGACACCCTTGCCAATTCCTTCAGAACAATGCAACAGAGCTTCGCGCGTCTTACTCTGAGAATTATTTTTACCTAGATAGATTGTAAGGTGGTGTTTCTATGGCACATTCAAAATAAAAACTAACACGTTGTTTGTGGTCATTCTACTTCCCCATTTTTATCCAAACAAGATTAAAAAAACAACAGAGGGCTTTCTTGGAAGGAACTGATGGAGATCCCGCGTCTCTCTCATAAAGCTCACATGAGGTACAAACTAAACACAGAAGACCCTCTTTCCCCTGAAGAGGTCTTAGGTACAGTGAGTGGCCTGCTCATTGGAGGCTCGCCTGTGAGGAAGGAAACTCAGAGACACACTGGGTGCATGTTTACTGAACTGCTGCTTGGCTTTAAATCCCCTCCCAGAACTACATTCAAAAATCCACACTCCTTATAATGTTCCTGTGAAAAATTATTAGACTAACCCACAGAAATGTACTCAGACTCCACTTCAAAAATTTCCCAGCAGGTTTCTTGCTCTAGAAAAGAGACCACATTCATTGTTTAGTCGTCATACATGCTTCTGGGTCTGTACGCGTGGGGAGGGATGTATTGCCCATTCATTGATATTGAGTTATATTTACACATCAATGTACAGGACATACAAAGAGTGGATAGAAATAAATTTTCTCTGGTTTACAGGGGTAATTATAGAACTTCTCTGACTAGAAACAAAAAAATGAAGTTATATTGTTAAAGTACCTCATTATTGTAAGGTTTAGAATGAGATTGCAGCATGTAAAAAATTACAGTACGAAGAAGGAAGTCATTTTTTACTTTAAATATGAACTTCATGAAATCTTTAACTTTATTCAGTGATTTAGTTTGCTACACACCTTTAAATTGTCAGATATTTATTTTATTATTTTTCAAAGTCTGAATATATCTTAATTCTGATCACAGCACATGTGAACTTGTAAAATGCTCAGTAACTTTCTTTAAAAAATATGTTCTCAGATTTTGTAGTAAATTAATATGTCATTACATCTTCCGTGAAGGGGCAGATGAAGGGATTAGGCTTTCCCTCTCATATAAGCATTCATTTATTTGGCAAATGTACAGGAAAAAGTTTTCTTCTCCTAGAGAATATACATGCTCCTTTTGGTTGGAAACTAAAAACAACAGAGCTTATTATAGATTGCAGGAAGCACTGATATTAATACAATGTTCAAAAGAAATAACAATTCTCCCTGTTTCCTAGAAAATTATTGCCTTACGCTGACTTTTTTCTGACCTCACTTTTGTCTGTACTACTGAGTTTCAAGGCACCTCATATCAGACTTTGCAAACTAGACAGAGGAATAAATCATTAAAATATAGCTATTTGTTTTTACACATGCATAATTATAATTTTTTTCTCCATTTAGTGATGCATAAGGTGTGTGCGAGGACAGATAGGAAAGTAGTTTGTCAGGAGAAGAGAATTAATTTCACAACTATATAGGACTCCAAAAAGAAAAATAAGTCAAGACTTTCGTACATGAAGATTAGACTTGGGGATGAAAAAAAATTTTCCCTCAGAGAAAACAAAGCAGATGGCAACTCTACCTTGTTACCAACTCCATCTGTATTACACCCAGAACCTTGGTTTATGAAGACATGGTTGTCATGACAATAAGCATTTGAGAAGAGTTCTGGAGAAGCTGATGAATTTAAGAGTGTCTTTTAGCTTCCTAATTTTCCAAATACACATGAAAGAATCCCAACACCCCATCCATCAAATAAACAATTCTGTTACTTCTTGTATTGGCTACAATTATTCCTCATTGATATTATAAAATTTTGCACTCTCTCATGTCAAAATTCTCCTTTATTCTGATACAGCAAGCTTGAAGGTAAATTAATCTTTTATTTTTACTAAGCAAAGGCAATTGTATTAACTACAGCTTAATTTGCTGTGTATGCAAGCTCAGAAAGGAATCCATTTCATCTTAAATGAGAAAGGGAAGAAATGTAAAAGAAATTATTTTTCAGTTTCTGAGAGTGGATTGCAAACGAAGGAAAGAAATCATTAAACTATAAAGTACTTAAGGCTGCCCTATGACGTGTTTCTCAAACGGACAGGAAGGTCGGCGCTGTGAAGCAATTCTGAGTCCCCCGTGAAGGGCGTGGACTGGCTGCATCTGAAAAGTCAACAAGCACTTGTACCTTGGAACATACATTTTTTCCTGTCTGCGTAGGATCAGACCTACAGAGCATTTCGAATATGATTGTCGTCCGTCTGGGTTTTCCAGATACCCGTTTGCCCCCAGTGAACGCTGCAAATGTCATCAACACAAAGACCGAAGGGAAGCAGACAATCCCCTTTTTAGAGCAAGTCCCCCAAACAAATGGATCATGAGGCTTTCCTCCTACATCTACTGAGTCAAGTCCTTCAAGGCAAGCCAGATGATGAGTATCTTATAGTTTTAGGGAGTGTTTCCTGAAACACACACACACAAACACACAAACAAGTTTCATTTAAAAGCTACAGGAACACCTATCATTGCCATGACTCAGGGACATCCAGTTCCAGAATGAATTAGGAGCTTTTAAAAGAGAACCTTATTCTCCCATTTTTTACTTAAGTTTAGAATGTTAAAATGTGAGTTTTGCATGGCAAAAAATCACCAAAAAGTAAAAGAAATGCTGACTATTCGAATCACATAACATTTCTGCTGAAAAAGGAGAGGACAAGGTCCAGGGCCCCATACCCAAAAGGGGTAGGGCAGCCTACCTGGGGCTGCTGGGGCCGGAGGGTCACGGTCTCACAAGAACATGGGAGATTTATTTAGAGAAGTTTGCGCCCACTTTCCTGGTCTTCCCACAGCTCCCGACCTCCCACATCCTTTCCTCTTCTACCTTGGATCTGAAGTCAGTGAGCACTGACCATATTATATACACCACTGTAGAGAGAGGCTACTGGGGGATTAGAAAGCCAGAGACTATTTTCCTTTAACTCCTGGTAGAACCTTTTATAAGCACAGCAGATTCTGCCAGGCCATGAAATAACCACTCTAAAAATAAAGTAGGTAGCTAGGTGAACCTAAGAGAGAGGTTCTCTAAATGCCAATTACCTTCAAAACGAGAACTATTCCATTTCTTGCTAGTTCAACTTGGCTTGGGTCCCCTCTATAATGCTGACTTTCTAAGAATTACAACAGGAACTACAAAAGTGTTTCTTCATGTAAATAAAAAGTAAATATATTAATTTTGTAGGGCTGCTATAATGAAGTACCACAAACTGAGTGGCTTAAAAAAAACCCAGAAAATAAATAGTTCGGAAGCTAGAAGTCTGAAATCAAAGTATCAGCAGGGCCTTGCTGTCTCTGAAGGTGCTACGGAGAATCTGTTCCACGGCTTTCTCTTAGTTTCTGGGGCTGCTGGCATTCCTTGGAATTTCTTGGCTTATAAATGCATCATTCCAATTTCTGCCTCCATGGTCACACAATGTTCTCCATGTGTCTATGTGTCTCTCCTCTTTTTGTAAGAACACCAATCATATTAGATCAGGGCCCACACTAATCAAGTATGACCTTATCTTAAATTGACTATATCTGCAAAGACTATTCCCAAACACAGTCACATTCACAGGTGGTAGGGGTGAGGACCTCCACATGTCTTTGTGGGGAGGGGGGCAACTCAACCCACAACAGTAACAAACCATAAACATTTCATCTCTTACATGATCATGTTCAATACTGATCAAATATTTATTGAGCAACTTCAACACAAACAAATTTGGCGTGAGGCTGGGTCCTATGGGTGCAGCGATGGGACAATGTTCTGATTCTGAAAAAGCTTATGACCCTTAAGGGAAGAAAGGAAAATGAACATATGATAATGATGACATGTGTTGAGTGTCAAAATACAGAGACGTCTCTGAGGAGCAGGCACTTAAGAAGAGGCTATTCCTTGGGCAGCTACATGTGCTTTGCCCTCTTCCCAGTACACTCTTTCAATGACTTCAACTCTCACAGCACCAAGATCAAGTTCTTACTCCCACTGTACATCTTATCTATAAGAATGTTTTTGTTTATTGCTACCTCTGACCAGACTGGAAGCAGACTGAGCACAGGGTCTATGTCTCAATAGCACTATACCTAGCACTGCAGGGCAGTGTCTGAATGATAAAAAGGCCATTAGTACATATTTGTCTAATGAACGGGGTGAAAAAGGTAAATGCACAAATGAGTTGAAGGTGATGTAAACAATTTATCTTCCAGTGGTTGGTACAGCAATTTGAAGAACTTCTTGTAAGAAAGTCTCCATTTTGTCCGTGAAGGAGGTGAGATCCTCCACTGAGAAGGATAAAGAGGTGATACGATAGGCAGTTAGAGTAGCATAGCACAGGATTGAAATAGTTGCTACGGAAACAGGAAGAAAGCAAGAGTAAGAGGGAGACAGAGAGAGTGAATGAGCTAGAGAGGCAAGTAGAAAATTGGAAAACTTATCCCTTAGGCTCTCCAGTCTATCTAAAGATGAGTCTAAATACGGTCATAGATTAATATGTTAATGTATCTTTTTTTTTAACTGAAAAATCAAACCTTCGAGTATACTGTCACTTGTCTTGAAAATTCAATACAATTTATGTGTAGACCCATTTCTTTAAAGAACAAGAAGTAAAATTTAAATACTCAATATATTTTCCCTACAAATAAAAATGTTTAACAACCCTCATGAATGCAGCGCTCGTTGGAGTACTTTGAAGCACAAATTAATTATAGAAACATTCATTGCTTCACAATTTTGAATGTCTGCTATGTGAGGGCACTATATTGATGTTAAGGACAAAAGAAAACAAAAAAAACCTTACTGTGTCTTGGTCTCTGACATCAAAGCTAAGAAAGAAAGCAGTCCAATTGAAAGAAGACTGGAAAATAGTATCTAAGACCACGTTGGAAACTATATAGGGCTCAATGAATACATACAGGATTGGCATCTAATCGAAGTGGAAAGGATTCCTCAGATTTCTAATCTGAGTCTTGATAGCATACTTGATGGAAAGAGAGACAAAGCCACAGAGGGACCAGAGAGTATGGCATGCCCCTGAAACTGTCCACGGACCACACGTGCATAGGCACAGGAGGTGGAGACAGGAATTGTCAGGAGTGGGGCATCAGAAGGAAGCAGGAGCCAGGCAGTGCTACGAAACTTAGATATCACCCTTGAGGCAAAGAGAAGCCATTGAAGGATTTTAAAGATCTGTGTCTTAACTAGATTGAAGACAAGGAGAATTTGTCTCCTTGAGGATTGAAGAGAAAGAGATCCTTTGTTGAAGTATTACAGGAGGTGCATTGTAACTAATGAGATGAAAAGAGCAAGAGAAGAAGTCAAAGATCTCTTAAGTGCCCAGATGGTGGGATAGGCCATGTGATAGGTGTCCCTCAGGAGAGAAGGTCTAAGGCAGAAGACAGTGAGAGCTGGGCTGAGCATGGTTAGTTTCAGATTCCTATGGCAGAAAAGTCTAGTTCATCACTGCCACAAGGGTCTGAGGGTGAGCAGCTTTGGGTATCATGAGGAAATAGGTAAGAATTGACATCATGGGGATGGGTGGTGTCAACAAGAATGAGTAAACAGAGAAAAAAGAGAGAAAAATGTCATGAAAAATACCATTGCATCAAAACAATAGCCATTTTTTGATAGTTTGACTTCTGGCCAAGATGGAGGCATAGGTGGATATACTTTGCCTCCTCACATAACCAAAAGGACAATAACAAATTTAAAAACAAAAACTAACCAGAACTGCCAGAAAATCAAACTGTATAGAAGTCCAACAACCAAGGAGTTAAAGAAAAAACATTCACCCAGACCGGTAGGAGGGGCAGAGATGGGCAGCCACAGCAGAGAGGACTCATGGCAAAGTGACAGCTGGAGGACCAGGTGGGTGAGGCAGAGGCTGGAGGACAGACCAGAGGGGTCCCACATTTGTAAGCGGATAAATGGGGAGGATCAACTGGGGGGCAAAACAGACTGTGCAACCCAGGGCTCCAGTGCGAGGAAATAAAGCCTCAAAACCTCTGATTGTAAAACCCTGGGAGTTTGAAGTGGCGGGAGAAACTCCAGCCTCACAGGAGAGTTTGTTGGAGAGACCCACAGGGTCCTAGAACGTACACAAAACCACCCACCTAAGAATCAGTACCTGAAGGGCCCAATTTACTTGTGAGAAGTGGGGGAAGTGTCTGAAAGCCAGCTGAGAGTGGAGCAAGTGGCACTGTCCTCTCAGACCCCTCCCCCAAAGACAGTGCCATGACACAGTGAGGTGGGTTGCCCTGCCTTGCGAATACCTAAGACTCTGCACCTTACTACGTAACAGGCATGCCAAGACAAAGAAATATGGCTCAAATGAAAGAACAGATCAAAGCTCCAGAAAAAATACGACTAAGCAGTGAAGAGATGGCCAACCTATCAGATGCACAGTTCAAAACACTGGTAATCAGGATGCTCACAGAAATGGTTGAATATGGTTGCAAAATGGAGGAAAAGGTGAAGGATATGAAAAGTGAGATGAAGGCAAATATACAGGGAACCAACAGTGAAGGGAAGGAAGCCAGGTCTCAAATCAACAGCTTGGATCAGAAGGAAGAAATAAACATTCAACCAGAGCAGAATGAAGAAACAAGAATTCAAAAAAATGAGGAGAGGCTTAGGAACCTCCAGGACATCTTTAAACATTCCAACACCAGAATCATATGGGTGCCAGAAGGAAAACAGGAAGAGCAAGAAAGTGAAAACTTATTTGAAAACATAATGAAGGAGAACTTCCCCAATTTGGCAAAGGAAATAGACTTCCAGGAAGTCCAGGAAGCTCAGAGGGTCCCAAAGAAGTTGGACCCAAAGAGGAACACACCAAGGCACATCATCATTACATTACCCAAGATGAAAGATAAGAAGAGAATCTTACAAGCAGCAAAAAGAAAAGGTAACAGTTACCTACAAAGGAGTTCCCATAAGACTATCAGCTGATTTCTCAAAAGAAACCTTGCAGGCAAGAAGGGGCTGGCAAGAAGTATTCAAAGTCATGAAAGGCAAGGACCTACATCCAAGATGACTCTACCCAGCAAAGCTATCATTTAGAATGGAAGGGCAGATAAAGTGCTTCCCAGATAAGGTCAACTTAAAGGAGTTCATCACCACCAAGCCCTTATTATATGAAATGTTAAAGGGGCTTATCTAAGAAAAAGAAGAAGATCAAAACTGTGAACAGTAAAATGAAAACAAACTCACAACTGTCAACCACTGAACCTAAAAAAACAAAAACAAAAATGAACTAAGCAAACAACTAGAACAGGAACAGATTCAGAGAAATGAAGATCACATGGAGGGTTATCAGCCAGGAGGCAGAGGGGGAAGAATGGGGGAAAAGTTACAGGGAATAAGAAGCATAAATGGTAGGTACAAAATAGACAGGGTGGAGGGTAAGAATACTATGGGAAATGGAGAAGCCAACGAACTTATATGTACGACCCATGGACATGAAGTAAGGTGGAAGAATGCTGGTGGGAGACAGGGTACAGGGCAGAGGGGAATAAATGGGAGAAAAAAATTGGACAACTGTAATAGTATAACCAATTAAATTAATTAATTAGTTAATTAATTAAAGTGGATAGGTCTTTTTTAAAAAAGAAAAAAAAGATAGCCATTTTTTTCCTACTGAAAGCAATAATTTGATAACTTAAGAAAAAATATTTTTCCCCCAAAGACAACTATTTCTGATGTTTAAAAAAAAAAATACAGCATGGGGCTGGCATGTGCTTTTCTTTCTTTGTACTCATTATGTCCAAAGTTGTTAAATGGATGTCCAGCAAGGGAAAATAAACATCTGTTATTTACTATTCTGAAAAAGAGCTACTCTGACCATTCATGTGACTTTTTTTTTAATCAAAAACACTTTCAACAGTAAGCATTCATAAGCAGCGTAAAACGCACCGCTTCCTGATTGTTCTTTACTGAGGTGGTACAACCCGTCCACTTTCTCACATTCAGAGATTAGCAGGAAAAGAATGCTTATGTTTAATCCAAAGGGCCCGCCAAGGGGAGAGAGGGTCCCAGCTCCTAGGAGCCTTCTGAGTTTGTGTGCTCCCTCCCCACTAGCTTTGTGAGGGTGCCAGCTTGGAGCTGTCCACTGCTCTCCCTTGAGGGGACCCAGCAGGGCCATTGGGACAGTTTTTTCCCACAAAACTGGTAAGTCAAGTGTCAGCCTGGAATGAAATGAGGACAATAACACTCAAAATTACTTTGTCCATTTGAGTTTTCAGAAGTAAAAGAATTTTAAATAAAACTATTTTTCTTCTATATTTTTATAAATCAAAATTAAAAGGAATGCCCATGCCCACTAATCGTGAGTTAAGTCTGACTTCTAACCTATATTCCACTGTCATACACCCGCAAGGAGCAGTTTTTGTTGTTGTTGTTGTTTAGTCTTTCTCTTCCTACCGCCTTGGAAGCAACCAGGAAATCCAACAGGGAAGGATGGGCCAGTGTTCCTCTTCACACTTTACACCTCTGCTAGTGTCAATGGTCAATACATTTCTCTAGCTTTGCAAACCAGCTTCCAGTCCCACATGAAGGGTTAAGCCAGAACTGGAGATAGGCATCGAAGTGGCTCTTTTGATTCCAAGAAATTGTACTTATCAGCACAAACCTGACTTCCATTTAGCATGAAAATGTGATCTGTCTTCAAGATTGTAAAGTCTCGTCTAAATATTTCCAATCACAAATGAGGAAATCTTGGGGTCACTTGCAAAAACAAAACAAACCCTCTCACTCCCCCTCCCACAAAACCAATGGCATGTACACCAAATCATAAGCAACAGTTATGAACATTGAGCAAGGCATGGAGTGGCTATCTTGTCTTGGATGTAAGGACATACAGATGCCATCACTAAAATGACATGGATTCTGACTCTGTCCATGATGACAAGACTAGTGATGGCCTAGAAGAGAATGGACCGATTCCAGGAAGTCACTAACCAGGCTGTTTTGCTCAGGTAAAGCTGGAATAAAGAAAAGCATGAGCAGAATTACCACTTTTGAGGAAGACCTAATTATATCTCATATTTACATAAAGAGAAAAATATTTGTTGGCTACCTTCTCAGAGTTCCACGTGGCTCAATAGGATTTTTAACTTTTCTAATGTTGAATGAGATATAATGAAGATGCAGTGTGTGGTGGAAGGGTTGATGGGCTTTGTTGAAGCCAGCTTTGCCCCATCCGGTGAATTATTTCATCTCTGCTTCCCAGCACAGCGCCTGCTCTTAATATATGCTCTATTAATATTTTCAAATAAATGAATACATTTCTCTAGGCTTCCATTATTTCATCTGCAAAATGGAAGTGATAATATTACCTTTGCAGTATGATATGATGAAAAATAGAATGTATATAAAACTAAAACACACATAAATAACCCATCATATTACCTGGAGAATACTGGAGATCAACAAATACATGGTAGCTATCATTGCTTCCATTCCTCTTAATAAGTGCCCAATAATATGCAGATGAAAAATTTTGTTGTCATATCCTGACCATGAAACTCACCATCTAATATTTGTAGATTGAAATACATTGATGACAGAGCTCTTAAACATTTTAATTCCACTTGGAAGTCTGGTTAAATCTATGGACTCCTTCTCAGAATAAGAATCCAAGTGCATAAAATAAAATCTTTTTAAAAGTCACAAAATGACACCAATAACACTGAAATCCAGTTCCCTTTAAGAACTCCGTATGTTCACAAACCCCAGGTCAAGACCCCCCGATATGGGACGAATAGAAGTCAGGACTTCCTAGATGGTCAGAGGTTACTGGTAATTTCACGAACACCACATGACAATACGGAAATCCTCTCCCCGTCCTCCATTTTTTTTGTGGGGGGGAATGCTTTCATAAAAGTCACTGAAGAACAAAGAGAATATTATTCACTATTGGAAATTCTTTGTATATGTGAGAAAAAGAGACCTGGAAAAAAATAAAGGTTGTAACTCAGATCTAGTAAAACAACTGCTATTTAAGAGCATGAACAGAGTTGGCCTTCATGACTCACGGTTAGTGACTCACTTCATAAGCTATTAAAGGAAGTGGGTAATATCCTTACTTCACAAGAGGATGTCTGTAAAAATTCATCAGGATTTGAAGATTAAAGGTAAATGGCAAGTCTTAAAATAAAGGGATTATTAATTTAATGAATTATAAAATGACTTTGAGATATCAAAAAATATTTTATTTACTTCTAAGAAATTACAAAATCTGTTAGAAGTTATGAGTGAAATAGATAAAACTTCAAAAATACCTGCTTTTCATCTTTCAGATTTTTCATAAAGATTTGTCAGATGAGTGAGGGGTCTCTGAACATAAACAGCCAGCTGAGAATGGGCCGGGAGGACCAGGACACCCACTCAGCCATTAATGCTGACACTGTCGTCGTGAGGGATGGTCAGAAAGGATGAGGAAAGAGCTGTCCACCCAGCCCACTTCTAAGAGCTTCTGTATATTCTGACCAAGGCTTCTCGGGCATCAATGAAAGTCCAATTTTAAGTCTATAAAATGATATCAAAACAAAATCGTCTAAAAGGCATGCAGCTTGGTGAAAGGATTCTGCTTTAAATAGAAGGAGAATATCAAGAATACCTCAACTTCAGAAGGTAAGCTGATAGGAAGAAAACTGATCTTAAACACAAAGTACATGACGAAGCTTGGATCCTGTAAGAATCAATTACACTTGGTTAAGTAGACCAGTGATATAGTCTGTATTTGGAATCTGTAAGACTGTGCATGATTAATGACATGCTTTTAGAAAAAAAATGTAATTGGTATATTGGGCAAGGTTTCTGGTCCGTTTTCAGACTTTCCCTAGTTCTGGAAGGCACCACATGTCCAGTGCATGACTTACGAGGTCATCTCCAATTCTGGACTTACTAGAGAGGAGAATACAGCCTACTCATCTTGGCTTTCCTCAAAGAATCCAGGAACTGTGCTTTTCGCAACACTGATACTCAAAAAGGCTCTGACTGAATGTTTGCAAGGAGCTAAGAACAAACGGAAAAAAAGAAGCAAATTAATACTGATTGTATTGGCAACTATAATGTCCTAAGGGTGGAGTTTGCTAGGCTCAGCCTCATCATCTCTGTGGCCATGTATGAATGGCATGTTTACACATAAGTTTTACCTCAACACTTAATATTTCCACAAATCAGGATGCTTCAGAGAAACAAGAAAGGTAAAAATGAGATAAAGAATAGTCTTAACTACAGAGAAAATCTGAATGAAATACATCTGAAAGCAGGTAATTTTCCTAATAAACTACTAACAGGTAACGAGAAAAGCTGGGAATTCTGTCATCACTTTTGGGAGATTTCAGGGACACTTCCAAAGGTGCTTTCCTTCCACTTTGCTTTCAGTAGCTCATTTCCTAGTCTTTCAGGATAGTGGCATCTGTAGAGTTTTTCCACTCGATCTTACTTCTTTTTTCCCCCTTGTTTTTCTCTTCTGCTAGTCCACCCAATGTAGTTTCAGCAAAGTGAACATGATTTAAATTTTGAACTCTAACAAAAACTTTCAAATTACTTTAGCCCTGCTAAAAGCACAGTCAATGTCAAGAAACAGGCAGAAAATGAAACGATGGCTTGTTGAAAAATAACTTAGCTTCTTGGATCAGCTCCCAGCCATCAGAGCTATTCTGAACATTACTTCTCAGGGTGTATTTTTCTCCTGATGCATCAGTATTAATGCTTGTAATGCATTATACTTGTCCATTTGAAGTTCCTACAGCTATAATGTTAACCCTCTGGGATACTTTGTATTTTCTGGCTCATTTTGCAAACTGGAACTGAGATTGAAATAAAACAAACTTTTTTTTACATCAGAGTGTAAAAAGCATTCTAAATTTCCTAAGGTCGCCATGAGAAAATGTCATGTCACTGGAGCACAATAGTTTGAGTTTGCGGTTTTCTAATGGCTTGATTTGTCATTCTTGAATGATCTACCACAGATCCTTTCATTGATTAGTAGATTATATGCTACTTGAATGGATAAAATACATAAATAAATACATCGTGAGAAAATTCAGGAGCCAGATACACAGAAGTCTTCCTTTCCCATGGGGAATACATTCCAAGATCCCATGCCTGAAACAGCAGATAGTACCAAAGCTATACATACTATGTTTCCCCTATATGTACACACCTGTGATAAAGTCTAATTGATAAAGTAGGCACAGTAAGAAATTAACAACAGTAACTAATAATAAAACAGAACAACTATAGCAATATACTGTAATAAAAATGATATGAATGTAGCCACTTGTTTCAGGGGACCCCTTGCTGAAGCTTTTGTTTAAGCTCAATGCTTTCTGGTGCAACATGCTGGCGTCAGTCAGCACATGCTTTCTGTACATGTTTTCCACCCGCAAGCTGAATGCCTTTTCCATATTAACTAAGCACTTATCATGCTCTGTGGCTGTGACTCTCACAGTTTGAGATGTGACAGCAAAACTAGCACAAATTCTTTTTCTTTCTTCATAATATCATAGG
Source organism: Desmodus rotundus (assembly GCF_022682495.2). Classification (NCBI taxonomy): domain Eukaryota; kingdom Metazoa; phylum Chordata; class Mammalia; order Chiroptera; family Phyllostomidae; genus Desmodus; species Desmodus rotundus. The sequence goes on along the minus strand of NC_071397.1, from coordinate 92,901,777 downwards.
ATAGAAGATTCATTCTTACCATAGCTCTTAGCAACCTCAGCATACAACATTTTTCATTCCTATACGGTCGAGAAGCTTCACCTTTTCACTTCAAGGAAGCACTTTATGGCTTCTTTTTGGCATATCCGAGTTGCCAGCATTACCACTCTTGCGCTTGGGGGTCATAATTAAATAAGATAACACTTGAACCCAAGCCCTAAGATCCTGCAACAGTCCAACTGACCACCAAGGCAACTACTGTGTGATTAAGGGGTGGGAGTATCTACATGTGGATACTCTGGACAAAAGGATGCTTCACATCCTACGTGGGGATGGAGTAGGACAGCTTAAGGTTTCATCACACTACTCAGAATGGTACACAATTTAAAACTTCTGAATGTTTTATTTCTGGAATTTTCCATTTAATATTTCCAGACCATAGTTGATCATGGGTAACTGAAATTGCAGAAGGCAAAACTACAGATAAGAGCAATACTGTATATCAATACCGATTACCCCCAAAGACTGATCACATCTCGTCCTATCAACTAGATTTGGGCAAAACATTAAACAGTGAGATACTCTCCACATTCCACATTGGTTCTATTTTGCCATTTTGTTTTCGTTTCAGCGAGGACTAAGAAGGGCATTTATGTGTAGTGAGAGACACTGCTTGCTTGTAAAAAGTTTCCTATAGCCCCATTTGCCAGCTGAGATCAAGCATTAGAATGACACCTTTAGATGGGCTGGAAACCTTCATATCACTTACATCTTTTTTGTCCTTGATAAGTCACAAATGGCTCCCTACCTGTTTGAGATGACCCAAAAGATCAGTTTCCCTGTACTTTGAGTGTGGCACAGAGGGATTTGCTCAGACAAACCAATATAACAAAAAAAATTCATCCCTCAAATATTTATTAAAGGGTTATTCAAGGCACTTTGTTAGGAACTAAAATTAATGCCATTAATTTATTTTGTATGTTGAGATAGACCTCAAAGTTCTAAATTTTCCTTCTATGTGCATGTTTTACTCTATTGCTATATTATATATGTTGATATATAAAGAGCTATATAACATGACCTTGTACTATAGGTATCAACATAGAGCACTAGAAGATGGGCACCCCAGCCAGAGGCACAAACTACATGCTTCAAGAGTGTGGGAGGAGAGAGAAACCAGTGGGGGACAGGTGTATAGGCAGAGGGGTTTGGCACAGCCCGTCAGACATGGTGGAGACACAAATGCAAACAAAAGGACGTAAACGAAGCCAGCAGGGCAGAGGCGAGGTGCGTTATCTGCAGCGGATGCCACATGGAAACCACACAAGTGGAAACGGGTGTCTGGGCATGCACAGAACACATGTAGAAGATGGAAGTGGTTGTTCTGGCTGAAGCATTGGGTATGTGTTCAGAGAAGGAATTATTTGCCCAGGTGGAGTGGAGTCAAATTAGGGAGCGTCTTACTGCCTTGCTGAGAAGTTTGAAGGTGACTCTGCGGTAACCACCGCAGGTGGCCATGAAGTCCTTGTCCTTCAGAGGCAAATAAGGACATTGCTCCATACATACTATAAAGACTAAGAAAACATTGTATCCTATAAAAGGATATTAATGTTCTTGATAGGCAAGGTCTTTCCTCAAAGGCAACTGCAGCGGAGGTAGATAAGATGCAGTGTGACACAGTGGTGGGTACTTCAGTGCGTGACCCCTGGAATACATGGCCTTGGCTGAACCCCAGCTCAGCCATTGCATAGCTTCCTCAGCCATTCCGAGGAAACTGAGCCATGGAGAGGCTTTCTCAACGTTTGAGAAAGTCCCTTTCTCATGGGGTTACCATGATGAGTAAATAACCAATAAATATGAAGCTTTTTGAACAGCGCCCGATGCCCAGTAGTCTCTCAGTACATTCTTACCTAGCGCTGTTATGCTCACTGGGAAATACAAAGTAGAGGCAGAGATTACATTTGGAAAGTTTACAACAAATTTCGTAGAGGCTATTTTTTTAAATGCCTTGGTTCTGGTCACAAAGACTCAGGATTAGCATCTTCCATACTACCCAGGAAGAAGAAAATCCCTTTCCTTAATTGCCATGTTATGCTAGTGATCTGAGAACAATAAGGTCATAATAAGTTAATTATGACTAAATATAGGTAGAAAGTAATAGTGTTCAACGGTTTCAGCGGTTTAGACCCTTAGCTGGTCTACATGTATTGTGGGTACTACCTCTACATTGACCTAATGAACTAAGGAAAGTAAGGAATGCATTCTGATTCAAGAATCTCATCTCATGACCTGGAGCTGAAGACTCAGCTAGGAGATTCATCAGACTGCTCGGGAAGAGGTATGATATTATCTTTATAGAGGAAGCATTTACCAAGCTACTATATAATCTTTAAAAAGATGCCATTACCAACCTCAGTTTTATAAAAAGTAATGGTAAAATTTCTGATGAATATACCTGACTTGATAGTTCTGAAAATAAAATGAAGAAAGAAAGAAAGAAACAAACAAACAAAGATTGATTTTGATTTATTGGAAACTCATGTATAAAAATAGACATATCCTTTAAAACTTTCTTAAGTTTAAGCTTTTAATTCCCTTGACCCCACAATTAAACCCAAACACCAGGCAAAAGAGATACTTATTTGTACCCTCAGTCTTATTTGGGGAAGAAATACATGTTTATGAAACATCCAAGTAACAAAGTTATAGCTGCCTAAATGATAGACAAGGTCTACTTTTTGTAATTAATACTAATGATCCAAAAGCTATTAAAAATCATAACAAAGTACAAGAGGGACGAATCCTAAATGTGGAGGGAGATGGCGCCCGCCAACCAAAGATTGTGGCGAATTCCTGGAAGAGAGATGACTGACGGATGAGGGACTGAAGCCCAGCAGAGGTCTGAAGTGTGAGAGCCGTTGCTCACCACAAAGCCCATTGGCACCCAGGCTGAGGATGAGAAGCAGCCTCTGAGGAAATGTAAGTGATCTTCCTGGAAAAGGCCGAGGATCCCGGGGTGTGAATCCTTCCCTGCCGGAGAGATGGGCCAGGCAGCTGCCCTGCCCTATCCTCTTCCTGAACGAAAGCCTGCCCCACAAAGGGGACCCAAGAGCGAGCACAGGCACACACACCTGTGCACGAAACAAGAAATGAACGATGGGGAAAGGGAAGGGAAAAGGAATAGAGCATGTGATCTCTATTCTTTATCTTTCACAGCAAGAAATCGGGATATTCTGCCTGATGTTGATAAACCGAGAACGAGAGACATGGGCAAATCAATGAAAATAGGGCCACAAGCCAAATGGGTCAAATGTGGTTTCCACTAATGAACAGACTGAAGGGAAGTTGGCAGGAAGGACCCTTACAATTTTTATTTAATGTCCATCTGCCCTTCAATTTTTTTGCCTTGTGCGTATACCTAATGAGTTTTACAAATATAGGTCTTCTAAAGAACAAATAAAACTAGTTTGTCCACAAAAATGTTCCTTATACCCATTTAAATCCATTTTCACAATCTTGTTGATACGAACTTTTCTCCATACCTATATGCTTAAGGCAAACTCACAGGCACAGAAGATCTGGAGATTTAAATAGACATAAATGGTTATGGGGGGGAGGGGAAAAGAGAGAGCTTGCTTGTCCACTGAACAGTCTTATGTTCCAATACCCAGGAAAAGGAGAGAAAATGGTTTTGCTTTAAATTTTGACATTTTGTTCATCACAGATTTTTGCATTACTTTTGAATTTTTAAACATGCCAACATATTATTTGTCTTGAACGCTGCATTTTTGGCTCCTCCTTCAATTCTGTGCTCTAGGTGAGTGCTCCACTCATCTCATCCCAGCCCTGCCCTGTTGCCTAGGTGAGCAAAGGGCACCCCACACTTTCATACTGCACACATTCTCATCTGCAATATGACTGCAATGCTTGCCCCATTCATCCCACCATGCCACTCACATAAATAATACGCTTGAAAATTAAGAAAAGAATCACTTGACCAAGAGAGTTAACTTATTAGCATATCTAATATCCAAGGGCAGGCAGACGCCCCACTGAAAGCTAACAACCGTCGCCCTGCTCAACACTGCGTAAGGGCCGATATCTAGACCAGACAACTCCTTCGGAAGACCACTGACAGTATCTGCAGGTCATGCTCATCTTCAGAGAGAGATTCCCTGATGACCATCTGTCAGCACAACCTTCCCCCAGCAGAGAGACAGACGGGAGTGCAGTCCAGCCTCGGGGAGCAGCACACATGCTTACATGGAGCAACGGGCTTCCTGTGTTTAGTGCTTTATGGTGTGATGTTTATGGATAAAATGATATACTATTTCATGCCAACCTCACGAGGCAGGAGTTATCATCTCCCATTTTAATGATGAAAAAATGAAAGACGAGCGAGCTTAAATTACTTGCACAAAATTACATAACAGACCAGGCCTTGAATTCAAGTTTCAGGGTCAGTGTTGTTTCCTCAGCAGTTGTCTCAAAATATCCAAGTACAGTGAGCTAATGTGAGATAAAAGAGAACTTAAAATTTTCTAAATATTTGTTAAAATTGTCTGAAATTCAGCATGAGTATGGATTACTTTGTAGAAACAAGGGTGATACAAACATAGCGTATTTCTGTAAGCAATGAAGTGGCTTATTTAATCAAGAAAAGTATCCCCAACTCCAGGATAAAGAAGCAGAATCATAGGAAGACTCTTTGTAAACAGTAGCCCACCAGTGCTCAGGCTGTACAACCAAAGGTGGGCGGCAGGTATTGGGGGCAGGCTGTCTACTCAAGCACAGATAGAGTACAATAACCAAGGCAAACATCACTTTGTGTAAAAATTCTGCATTTCTACATACAGATTTTAGCCAAGCTTCCAGTGTTAAAATTGATTACCAAATTTGTTCTTTCTCATGTTTTGGTTCTAAAATTGAATTCTGCTTAGATATATTAATTATTTCCTCATAGTTGAGTTTGATGACCTTATTAGCTTTCTATGAAAACTCTTTGTGTTCACCTTAATCCATGTTTTTCAGAAGATAAGAGAATTTCATGACTGAGGATAATTAGCCTTATTAAAGACATCCACTGAGAAAACAGACATACTGATCAGATTTAGGAAAACCTTCCTATAACTGGAAAGATGATGAGATACTAAAAAACACAATCAAGGATGACAGCAAAAGTCTCCTTTACTGTATATTTTAAAAGAGTAGACAAATATCTTATACAAAATAGTCTTGAGAGTCTTTCTAAATATACCAGGCTATTCTCTGATTTTGTTCTGTTTTTTGGTTTGTTCGATTGTTTCTTTCTTTCTTTCTTTCTTTTTTTCTTTCCTAATCTTAAGGGAGAGTTGGTGAAAATAAAGCAATAGGCAAAATCTACAGAGTCAACTGAACAGAAATCTGCGAGTTTGGGGGCCCACTTGAACCTTTGTAGGCACTCAGAATTGCAACACAAGCAACAGGCTGAGGACTCTGTAAGGGTCATGGCCAGCAGCTGAAATGAGTCATCTGCATATAAATCATCTTCTGTTTGTCTCAGGGACAGGTCTCCCATTTTGGGTAGGTGACAAAACAGCCACCACTCCCAACTTGCCCAAGGTGTTCAAGTAAAAGAGCCAAAGGCAGGAATAGAATTTAGCTCAATCCTGATTGACAGTTGAAATGCTAACAAGCAAATGACCAGATGCTATAGGAAACCTTTGCTATGGGCCATGCCATCTTTGCCAATCACAGACAACGATAAACAAAACAACAACAACAAATAGCACTTTTTTTCATGAAAATGAACAAGCAAAGCAAATTTGCTTATAGCTCAAAAAAAGCCTTATTTTATTTACAAGGCAATCTTAAAGCTGACAAGCTGAAATCTGAGCTACACAAGTGACAGCATTTGGGCACACCCAGAAGCACCCCCATGTCCACCTCTCTGAGAAATGGACCCATAAATCATGTTTCGGCTCTAAGATACTTGAGCTCAAGGACCTTAATTATCTAACTGAAGACCCAACACCTAGCCCATGCGCCTCACATGTTTATCCAATAAGTCGCTGTTAAAAGATTAAATGAGACTACTCTTGCTAGTTCACATACTTTCAAGAGATCAAATTGGAGTGTTCTCCTTCCTCCTCTCTACTTAGTAAATTCCCACTGATTTTTCAAGATCTGCTTCACTGATTCCTTCCTGAACTCCCCAGAGCTCTTTGCTGGTGCCTCAGTTACAGCATGTATCATACAGAGCAGTCATTCCAGAGCAGCGCGTGCAGCATGAAAGCCACTAGCCGCCGACGGCTGCTGAGCACCACTCTGGTTACTGTGACTAGTGAACAGAAATTTAAATTTTATTTAATTATTGTTAGCTTAATTTAAAAAAATACTCAATTCAGTTATCAAAACACTTTTAGGTATATTTAATACAACTTGGAAATGTAAATCTACTTTTTCAGCCCTAAAATTTACAAAATCTAAATTCAGATCAAACATCCTCCATGAAAATTTAACATCCAAATTGAGATGCTGTAAGTGTAAAATGCAAACCAGATTTCAACAACTTAATACAAACGAAGAATGAAAAATGGCTTATTAATAATATATTATATTGATTACATGTTAAAATGCTGATATTGTGGGTATGGCTAATTAAATATATCATTAAAATTAATTCCACTTGCTTCTATTTACTTTTTTTTAACATGGCTACTAGACAATTTTAAGTTACATATGTAGCCTGAATTACATTTCTATTATGCCAGCATTGTTCTAGACATTCTGTGGACACTTTCTAAATGCTACTCATGGAGTTAAGAATTTTATGTTAAACCAGTTTCACCAATAAGGAAACAGAGGCACCTAAAAAAAGGTTGTAATGTGGCCAGGCATGCAGGTAAAGTGGGTTTGTACCAGGTGTCCAGGGTTCCTAGTCCCAGCTCTCACCCCCTCTTTTTCTCTGGTGTCTCCATTGAGCTCCTCCAAAGCACAGACCCTGCCTTAATTATGTTTATGTTTTCGCCAACTTTGACACTGTAAGCCGTAAATGAATATTCATTGAGTGAATTAAACACAGAGTGAATGAATGAGATGGGATTGCCTATGTAAATATATTTGTAACATATAAAGGAATCCATTATCATGTTAAACTCAAGTTCAACAATATGGAGAGGATGAAAACACATCTGATTTATTGGGAAACACTGTTGAAGTCCTTATTTGTGATATTTATATTTGACCAAATACACATAATCCTTTTTTGAAAAAACATATTCATTATGAACACGAAGAGTTTAGCCTAATAACAAATGGTCAGGCTCCTGGGAAAACAGGTGAGGCAAAGAATAATGTCTACCAATTCACTAATTCAGATATCACCCACATCTGAATTTTAAAGTTCAATATTAATGAAACTTCTCAAATTAGAGCAGCAATAACTTTGTGTGAACAGTTAGAATAATCTTATATCCTTAGGTTTATATTTCATAACAAACTCTAATAGATATAGTAGACACATATGTCTCAAGGCCACTAAGGAATGTCTTATGTTAAAATGTAGATTCATTTTATAAGAAAAAAAACTCAGGATCTATATAAAAAGAAAAATATAAAAACAATAGTTTTGATGTTTCCCTTAAATTGAAAGTTTCTAGAATACTATTTTTTTATTGTCATTTACTCTAAGAATAAATGCAATTCAGCTCCACCAAAACTGGCCAAATTCCTGCTAGGTCCCACTTACTGAGCTAGGTAATGTTTATTAAAAAGTGAATAAGGCAATCATATCCTTTACAAAGTGTTCCCCTGATATTTCCAGTACCCAAGTGGCACTATACATAGTTATTTCAATATTATTGATTATGATTATTTAAGCACTATGCTGTACAACTGAAACTAATACTAAATAATATTGAATGTAAACTGCAATTTAATATTTTTAATTTTTTAAAAAATAAATTAATTTTTTAAAAAGTGAGTAAGGAACTCCTCCAGATCACTGTTTAATCATTTCTTTCCCTTCTTCCCTGCACCTGAAAATGAGTCATTTCTTAAGAATGGCAGTATAGGAAGAAAAATAGAAGTCGGTAAAGAAGCAACCTTAAAATGCAAGTATAGAATGAACAAGAAGACTGGAGTCACTGTACAGTTACAAAGAGAAACTGTCCAGAACATACTGTGCAGGACATGAGAGACGAGGCCTAATCCTAGAGTTCATGGTCTGGTCATTCTTTCTAATCATTAGAAAATAAAATTAGTCTCCTACTAAGACACCTGCAACCATTTTAAAACTTCAGATGGTTCTAGTTTGCGAAGCTCATCTGTCTGAATTTCTTTCAGGCAAGATAACCTAGACATGTTCAATGTACAGACTGCTGGCCTGAATCTGTCCTTGACGGCTATCCCAAAGAGAAGAGATCTCAATAGTAGTTCACTGTGCCAATTAGTTACCTATTGTTGTCACCTATCTAGAAAAACATTTTAGACTCTTTAGACAAAAGTAGTTTTTGACTCTTATTTAAGAAAAAATAATAGGCTTTTCTTCATTGCTTCTCCCCCTCCTCAAAGTCAAGAAATTGTCCTTGAACAGAAGCCAGACTCTGAAAATCATTCAAAGGATTATACTGACACATCAAAGAGAGAAGAGACTGGGAAATTAATTGCAACAGTTTCCTTTGAACCCTCTGACAAGTGCTTTAAGTGGTGTGTGGGAGTGTCAAAATCCAAAAATGCAAAAGGGGAGGACTTTAAAGGAAGAATACAAATTGGAATGTAGCTGACCATTTGCATTTATGTTCTTGTCTAGTAAAATTAGCAAGCAGTATATTCCAGGAAAACCCATCACTTACCAACCAACTAAAGGGCTATTTATTTTTTTTATTTTTTGCCTAAGAACCCTTTCCAAATGTGACAACTGAAAGTATAGTATTTGAATCTTTCAACTTCAGGCAAGCAAATATTGAATAAAATAGCTGTCATAAAAGAATTATGTGCTATTAACTAAGAAATGGCATTACACAATTTGGGAAATCTATCCTTCTGATTATTTTTAAAGTTCTTATATTATCCACTCTATGACAGAAAAATATTTATTGAAAAACCAACAACAAATGAAGACTATGCCTGTTGAAATTACAATACTAAAAGCTGACTGAATGTTAATTCCATGTGAAATTTGGTATTTAGAAAGCAAGTGTGTCTAAAATTTATGTTCTATTATCTAGAAAAATAGATTAATCGAGAAAAGGCAACATTCTAAACAATATTGAAGTGGAAGAATATTTGCCTTGGTTAGTACAGATTATTTTTCAAGAATTTTAGAACTATATGTCATTAATTTTTCATTATCAATCATTCTTTATTCATTAAAACATGTTCCACACACTGCATTCTTAATTTGTCACTGTACATTCTTTAAAGTAAGTTAAAATATGGGTTTTATTATTCTGTTTCTATAGAAATGATAGTTTTATAACATTAAAGTATTGAGCAGGAAACTGAGTTATGATTATAAGCCTATTGTTTATTTTATTGAGTTTTTTAAACAAGTCAAGTTGTTAATAAAATTATAAAGAAAAAACCTGGTATAATTAATGTCCACCTTCTCCTAAAATCATCTTGGGTTAAATAGCCAAGTTCAATCCTCCCAAATAACTTTGGTCTCTATCTGTTCCAAAAGATGGAATTTCCTACTAAAGTTGAGTTTATATAATGGTTATTTAGGTGAATTGTATCTTCCAAAATGCATTATGTTGAAGCCCTGCCCCCCAGTACCTCACAATATGACTACATTTGGAGACAAGACCTTGAAAGTGATGATTAAGTTAAAATGAGGCCACACGGTAGGTCTCAGTCCACTCTGACTGGTGTCTTTACAAGAAGAGGGAATTTGGACACAAAGGAGACATCAGGGAGATGAGGTTCATAGAACTCACGCAGTCTCATCCTCCTCCTCCCAACTTAGATACTATTCTTGCCCCATATTTCACTTCCACTTAATTATTTAACCTTCAAAATAAATATGACCATTGTTTCACTTGTCAATGCTTATTCCCCACATATGCCTCAATTTTTGACTCACCATCCTTCCTCCTTATCAGACAGTCTTTCTGGAGTCTATTTTTTAAGACTGAAATACATCCTCCAAAATTTCCTTCGGTGATTGTTTTTTTATAGGAGGCTGTTTTGGTCTGATGATGTCATTATATCATTTTCATTCTTGAAAACGATTTTACTATGTCTACAATTCTAAGTTAAAAATTGTATTTTCACAAGATATTTAGACTGGGAGTTTCTCATTTTCATGGTTGCTGTTGAGAAGTCAACCATGTAATTGCCTCCTCCTACCAGGATCATCTGTCTTTTCTCTCTGGCTACGTTTAAGATGAGTTCTTCCTCTTTAATGCTCTGCCAAGCATTAATATGCGTTTCGGTGTGGATTTCTTCTTAGTTTTTCTGCTTGAAAATTGTAGGCTGCTAAATCTGAGGGTTGGAGTCTTTCAACATTTCTGGGCAGTTCTCAACCATTATATTTTTTAGATGTTGTGTCTTTCCACTCTTTTTACTTTCTCCTCTAACTCTGGTTAGAATATACATTTTCATACTCTGTTCTTCGTGTTTCTTAAATTGAAATTTATTTTTGCCACCTACTTATTTCCCTAAGCTCATTGCTGATAAACTATTTGGACACATTTTTCAGTTCACTAAACTTTCTTCTTTTACACCCATTATACCACTTAACCCATTTAATAAATGCTTTTACTATAATTATTACATACTTTTTATTTGCAGAAGCTCTATACGGTTCTGTCAACAAATATGCTCACTTGTTTTTATAGGTTCTTATGATTTGCTGGTATTTTCAATCTTCCTTTTACTTCTTAAACATATTCAACATACACCATTTGTGTTATGTGTCACAGTCTCCAATATCTGAAGTCTCTTGAGTCTGAAGTCTCTGAATCCACCCCATTGTCTCTCTTTTCTTCCTGCTGCCTTGATCACGGTGGTTTGTGTTTGAAAAGGGTGGGTGTTTGGTGATTTCAGACTCTGGCACATATTCTTTGAAACTTTTTAGTGGGACATCTTGGAGGCACAACCTGAACTTTCATTCCCCAGTGAGGATTTGCTTCCTTACTCAGTGCCCTGTTGCCACTCCCAACATGGTCCATATTAGTGCACAAAGTCTGGCTGTGGTTCCTTTGGACTTATGCAATAACTTCGGTCCAAGCCGCAAGGTTGCATGTAGGCCAGCTTGCAGTTACTTCTCAAGGAAGACATTTTCCTTTCCTTGGTGCAGAGTCAAAGTTGTATCATGCCAGTTGTGTTATTGTTCCTTTCTACACAGAGAATCGATTTCTCGTTCATCCTAATACCGAGGGTGTAGTACTTGGAGCCCCAGATTTATGTAGGAATCTTCCACTGGATTACATGCAGGTCAAAACAGAAACTTGAGGCCCTTGGATTTCATAAGTATCTTCAGGTTCTCTTACTTCCCAAGATTCATGCTTTCTTTTGTTCACTAGAATGTCATCCTTTCTAGCCAATTCAGTGATACACTTTTAAAGATTTTTTTCATTTTTCTTTTTTATTGTATTTTTTCCATTGCTATTTATCCTCTTTATACCTACCTCCCCCGCCCCACCACAATCACCACACTGTTGTCTATGTCCATGTTCTCCACCCCCGAGCTGTCAGCCTGCCCTAATCCAGCATTTATAGTTGTTTTCAATGGGATCTTTAGGATATCTAGTTACCATACTCCCAGAAAAGGAAGTCTCTAGAGAAATTCCAAAAGACTTCAAAAGCCTCAATTGAAATTCCTGTTATGTTCAGTGGTAGATTTAATTTTAAACTATTTTAACTATATATATTTATATAGTTACATTTATCTTATACACTGGTAAGTATAAAATTTTAGAGTTTCTGTAAGCAGTAAAAGGAAAATAATTATCAAAATTTTATACTGCAAAAGAGTATCCAAGTAAAGATGAAAGCACTGCATAAAAGGTTAAATGTGCAAGATATTAAGTGAAGATAGCTAATATAAAGATTAATTTCTATCAATGGCTAAACATTTATTTTGTAAACGTTATTAACTATATGTTGTGTTTGTCTGGATATGAAATAAAAAATGTATGAAAGAAGTTATAACTCTTTTGGTATTTTATAATTAACCAAATCAGGATGTGAAACAGCACAGGAAATACTATTCTCATCAGATAGTTTACTGTACTTTTCATATAAGCAGGACCTGTAAAACCAAAGACTCTGTAGGCACCAATAATTAGTAAGGAGACTGAATCAGTAATCAAATACCTCTCCACAAACCAGTTAGGTTCACAGGTGAATTCTACCAAACACTTAAAGATAAATTAACACCAATCTTTCTCAAAGTCTTTAAAAAAATTAAAGAGGAGGGAACACTTCTAAATTCATTTTAGAAGGCCAGCATTACCCCTGATACCAGAGCCAGATAAGGATATACAAGAAACCTACAGGCCAATATTTCTGATAAATATAAATGTAAAATTTGAAAACAAAATACTAGCAAACTGAATTCTACAGCACATTAAAAGGATCATACACCATGACCAAATGGGACTGATTCCTGGGATGCAAGGATGGTTCATTGTACACAGCTCAATAAGTGTGACACACCACATTGTCACACTTCGGAGTTAAGAAGAGGCTCTTTGGTCTCTGCATTATTCAGAAAGACCAGCATTTCTCTCTACTTCCGGTTTACAGACAGGATACAATGACAGGTTGTCAATACCAAGTGTGATGGCTAATTTTATGCGTCAACTTGAGTTAGACCATGGTGCTCGGTTGGTTGGTCAAACACCAGTGTAGATGTTGCTGGGAAAACTTTTTGTATATGTGATTAACATTTACAATCAGTAGACTTTCAGGAAAGGAGATCACACTTCATGGTGTGGGTGGACCTGGTCCAAAACACTGAAGGCCTTTTGAGAGAAGACTGAGGTTCCCCTAAGAAGGAGTTTTGCCTCAAGACCACAACATAGAAACCTTCTCTGAGTTTCCAGTCCTCTGGACTGCCCTACAGATTTTGGAGATCCAGCACACACAATCCTGTGGGCCAAATTCCTTAAAAATAAGTATTGTGCAGTAGATAAGTATTTAGGTAGATGATAGATAGATAGATGATAGATAGATAGCTGATACATGGATAGAGAGATAAGATAGATAGATGAATGATGGAAAGATCCCAATGGTTCATTTCTCTGAAGAATCCTAACTAATATGTCCAATTGATATAGACTTTATTATCTCTCTAGATATAGACTTTTATTATCTAAAGGAGATAATAAAGAGAGCTGAGGAAAAAATAAAGGGGGAATTTACTAAGCACAATACCGCAAAAGGAATGTGCTGGGTGCAAAAAGGAGCAGTGTTCAAAGCTGTCTGCAGTCTTTGACTGGGGGCCTCCTTTCAGACGGGGAGACCCGTGCTAGTTGATTCCTTTGAGTAAACTGCTAACAGCATGTGACCAGAGACCATGCTGAGGCGATGGAAGGGATGGGGGGTGGGGCCTCACAACTGTGCAGGACAAGTCCGCCTTTAACAAGACTGGCTTAAATTAGCATCGTCCATTTGAACTTTGTAAAAACCTATGTTTTATGTGCCCTTTGGCCTCATCAGTACCCACCCCATGTCCACCCAGCCCAAGTGATCTAGGAAAAGTCTTCTCTAAAAACCTTGCTCAGCAGAGCCAAGGAGAGAAGGAATGACTGGTACATCTTTCCTTTATAGGAGAAACAGGCCTAGATTCAGTAACAAAAAACACCCAGAAGAGCTTTGTGCCCCAGGACAGGGAGAGATCAAGGAGAAAAATAGCGAGGACAGCTTTAGGAGTCGGCACCCCTACAAACCTCTTAGAGTTTCACAAATCTCACTGCGTCGCATCAAATTTTTTATTTCACATGGAAGCAAAGACTGAGATAATCCAAATAACAGACTGACAACTAACAACTGTACGGTATTTATAGTTTGTAAAGCATAGTCATAGAACCTTCTATCCACACAGCAATCTCTAAGGCTGATGGGTCAAGTCCTACTCTTAGTCACTTTCATCAGTGGGAGAACCAAGGCTCAGGGTTCATTTAACTTGCCGCAAAATGGAGACGGGATGTGAACTCAGATTTATGGTCCTAAGTCCCATGCTTCTTCCTCTCAGTTTAACATTGTTATCGTCAGTATTGGTGATCATGAGTTCTGTGATAATACCACTTGTTTCAGCACATCAGGGGCATGTGAACTCTGGCAGGCTAAGCTCTCCGAGACTCAGTCCCCTCAGCTTAGATGGACATGAAAACGGTACTTGCTGTGTAAATAATATCGAGATGTAAAGTGCTTAGCAAAGTGCCTGGCACGTACAAAACAATAAGTGTTAGCCATTGTTATCTCAGTGAGAAAGTTAGATGGTTGTGTCATTAATTTAATCATTTCCTGCCCAGTGAGTTTTAGAAAAATACAGAAAACATAGAATCAAACACAGTAGCATCTAATAGACACAGCACATTTCTCTTTGCTTCAAATCAGGGGTCAGAAAATGACAGCTCAGGCCAGCCCTTCATTTTTTCAATAAAGTTTTATTTGAACACAGGCATGCCCCTTCATGTGCATTTCATCTACGGCTGCTTCTGTGGCTATGGCAGAGTTGAGTAGGTGAAACAGAGGCTACATGGCCCACAAAGACTAAAGTATTTACTATCTGGCCTTTACAGAAAAGGTTTGCCAAACTCTGCTTCAAGTCTGCTTAATGATGGAAATACAAATGAAACAAACAGCCCTGCTAGGTATCCGACATGAGATAACAGGAACTGGGGAAACAGAAAGTGTCTATGAGCCATCCGTGAGCCAAGGATGCCAAGAAGCTGTTCTTCCAGTTCTGTTACCCAACCAGGAAACATTCACTATTTACTGTCTGCAGAGCTTCCCTTTCTGCCACCAAGATGCACACATTGGTCCTCCTATAAAATTGTGCTTTGTTTCCAAAAGCACTGGGAAAGTTATGGAAACTTACATAACACCTTTCTCAGCACCTGCTTCCAACATAGTGGAGAAGAAAAGGAATTTAGAGGTTTGTAAGGTGGGTGCTGAGAGCAGAGTAGGTACCATATTTTGCCATGGGTAATGCACACTTTTTTGCCCAAACTTTTGAGGGAAAAATAAGGATGCACCTTATACATGGGTTGTATCTGACATACCTTGTATCTGTTCTTGTATTTGGTAATTATTTGTTACACAAAATTTCACATATCATAATATGTTCAAAAATAAATGCTAAAATTGTTTTATAATACAAAAAACAAGTATCTAAATATTAATTAATTGATTAATTAATTAAAAAACTTAAAATGTAAGATTATTTTCCCTGAAAGTTTGGGCCAAAAACATGGATGTGTATTATACACAGGAGCACATTATTCAGCGCAAAATACAGGACTCAGGAAATGACGACATTGACAGCGTAGTAAGAGCTTTGTGTATCTTAAATCAGTACGGGAACCACTCAGGGGAATTCCCTGGTATCCCCCGGAGCAAGATAACTCACCCTTGTTGCGACTGTGGAATGGTAAGCTATCAAAATGAGAGTAGTCTAAAGATCCAGTTGTATTCTTTAGCTTGCTTACAATCCAGGAAATACTACCAGCATACACTCAAGTACAGACAGAACGCAGTGGCTCCACTGTGTTCTACCAGCTGTGTATTCTTGGCAAATCATTCAACTGTTTCTTTTCAGTAAAATGAAAATAAATACCTACCTCACAGATTTGTTGTAAGGATTAAATGAGATAATCGTACGGTTGTTATTACCATCTGTTTTTCCATGTAGCTATTAATCTCATTTACAACTTAGCTATCAATATGCTCCCCCAGATTAAAGTCTCTACTGGCCAGAACAAATAAATGATGCCAATTTAATATATATTTAGCCAACAAACATCAATTGATTATCTATGGTGTACAATGTACTATGTTAGGCACTACATGAACAAAAATAAATGAAATATACTGAGTCACAAGGAAATAAGTCATATCCAAAAAATGGGTATAAGTAAAGCATATTTTAATAAAAATGTAAGCAAACAGCTGAATGGAACCAAAGATTTTTACTGGAATGAGAGTGAGGAATGTCATAGAAAAAGTAGCATTTTGGCTTGCTTTGGAGGATCTGAAAAGCAGAGATGGACACTCCAGGGTGAGAGAATGGTGTGGGAAAAGACAGAAAAAGGAAAACAGAGTGAGTTCAATAGAGCAGGAAGTCATACCACTGGGAGAAACCTGGAGTGTGAGGAGAACAAAAGAGCATCATTCAATGAACATAAGAGGCTGGCAGCCGTGCGCAAGGCAGAAATGCAGGATTTTCTGGTCGGCTGCTCAGTGTTTCCCCATGTCATCTGTTACTAATAATACGCTGTGAAAAATTCCCTTTAAAATATCAATTAGAGGAGAGCCAAGGCGTTCCCTGTCACAACATTTCTTTCATTAACCCGAATCTGCTTTCTAGTGTGAGAGAGAAAGGGGCCACCTTCCTGGAAGTACCAGGGCTATGACTGCCCCATCACCAGGCTTATGTTCCAGAAGACCAGAAAGGAAAAGCCTTGAAGGGCTTTGCTTCCCTCCAAATTTTGGTCTGTTTTCATAAAATGTGGGCATGCTTATGGGCATGCTTCTTACATGTGAGTGTCCTTGGCCATGCATGTCATGACAGGAAGACAGAGAGATGCCATAGGACAGTGATGGACGAGGCGTAGGGAGAGGGGAGTGACAGAGAGAAGCCAGCCTTCTTAAACCTCCAGTTCCCACTAGCTATCTGTCTCTGGTTTTCTCAGTCTTGCTTACTGAACGCCGGGTGTTGTGGTGACCATGTAGAGGTCAGAGAGGGAACCAACAGGGACTTGAAAAGTGTCCACTCTAGTCATCATCAGAGTCATGTATCGGAGGAGCCTCTCTGGAGGCAGAGCTAGAATAAATAAGAAGCAGAAGCATTCAGCAGGCAGAAGGCCAGCAAAGAGACTAGTCCAGGACTATGAGGATTGAACAATAGCAATGTGACTAGAAAGGAGGGGACCTGTAGAGGAGACAATGAATAAATTAATTTCAAATTAGGCAAAACAATTAGGTATGTTTTAAAAGCAAAAGTCAAGTAAGGAGGGAAAGTGCTGCTAACAATGAAGATGAGAACAGGATTGGGGGAGTGGGAAAGACACAATGAGTTTAGCTTCATTTCATTGAGTTCCAGCATCCTGAAATGACAAAATGTCTCAGTAGTTTGTGGCTCCCAGTAGACACAGTCTAAGCCAGGGCAGCCCCGCTGCTGTCAAGGGGGAGCTGCTGCAGCAGAAAAGGTAAGTGGGAGGGAAATTCACTTCCTGCTGACTCAGCATGTTAGTGCTATTGTTGACAGGGCGGGTTCCTGTGCAGACTCCTACCACAGCCACTGCCACTGCATATGATGAAATTAGTGCTGCCACCCACCCCTTCACTGCCTGAGTCGGCCGGAGGAGTTAGATGACGGGAGACGTGGAGAGATGCCGTGTGTTTGTGTCTGTGCGTGCACACTCCTTTGAAGGGGTTCGCACCTGCTCTGTATCTGTATCTGAATGGCTCATTTACTTTTATTAACATTTTTATTAAATATTTTATTGCTATTCTGTCACAGATGTCCCAATTTTCCCCCTTTGCCCTACTCCACCCAGCCCACCCCCTACTCCCACAGTCATTCCCCACCCTGTTGTCCATGTCCATGGGTCATTCATACATGTTCCTTGCCTAGTCCCTCCCCCTTCTTTCCACCCATTTCCCCTTCTCCCCTCCCCTCCAGTCACTAAATGACTCATTTAGAAAACATTTCAAAGCATTTTGGAATATAGAACTTCATTTTGTTCCTCCCTTCCATGTGAAAATAAAGCCTAGTTTTTGCTGATAGGTTTATACAGGCTTGACTCTTGGCCCAAACACTAATGATCTAGAATAACAAAGTTCATGAATCTGTATAAATATTAAATCTTCTTTACAATACATCAGAGGGACTCCAGTTTAAGAAAAGGAATGGAGCACACAAATGCACCTCCCTTGTCTCCCAAAACAGATAACAGCTGAGAAGGACAGGCACACAAATTGGTGCAGAGGAAACCGGGTTCTTCCTAAAAGCCAAAAATTCACGAACACAAAGCACCCTGGAGTGTTTATCAGGGTAGTTCATCAAAGAACTGCATTCAGAACAGCTTGGAAAACTGTGTCCTTTCCCCTCTCACCCAGTAAACCTGGCCCTATAAGCTGCCAGGAGCTCCACTTGCTAAAAACGTGGGTGATCTGAATGATAAAGTTTCCTGCAGGAGTTTTGATGCCAGAAAGAGACTAAGAAACTCTAGATCTCAACTGTAGGCAGAAAAAAGAAGAAATAAGTCAAAAAGGCAGCTCTGACCAGGACCATGCACAGAGGAAGTCTTCTCTAACATGGTGGTGTACCCCTGCTTACTCCCACTTACAAGCCGGAGTTTGCCCGAGGCGAAAAATGATCCATTCACTGACCCAGAACCACACAGGGTGGCCCAGCGTGGGGAAGAGGCGTGGCAAGGAAACAGATTCCCACAGCCCCAGTGAAATCAATGACCGGCTGCCTGCTCCAGCTTTGACTCGTGCTAGTAATTGTGAACACTACAAATAGACCACTGGGGACCACATAGATGTTTGAGGAAAACCAAGAGCAAGACAGAGAAGACAAAAGATATCCAAACAGAATTAATGAGCCATTACACAATGAAATAGAGATCGTTCTGGGAATAGAAGACTACTTTAAAAATTCTCCACCCTCAAAGAGATCTACATCCATAAAACGGAATATTGCAAGCAAAAAGGAGAATAGAGGGTTTGGATTTTTTCCCCCTTCACAGCCCTTCTTTTTCTTACCACACTCTAAAGCAATTTTAGTAATGACAAGGAATTGCTGATCCCACTACAGAATGATAGCAAACTGAAGTTTGAACTCAGGGGTGGTGGTGAGGGTAAGGGTGGAGAGAGTAGGCATGTTGAGGGAGGTGATGATTCTGGGCATCAAGGAGACTTGAGGAGGACAGTAACAAGGCGTTTGACTCATCACGATTTGCACTCAGAGTGCATTCATAGTCAGCTGTGGATACAGTGAGTTCTTTCTAGGTATAGCAGGCTACAAAATAGGGTTTCAAAAAAAAGTAGAATAAAAAGCACAAATTCTTAGAAATTAAAGATATGGTTACCTAAATCAAAAATTGAAAATTAAATAGATGTAATAAAGTTGACATGACTGAAGATCTAATAAGTAGTATCCTCACATGAAAGAGTGTTCTAAACGTAGTGTAAAAAGGAAAACAAAGATACGAAAGATGAGATACTCTCAAAGACTTGGAGGAAGCAATAAGGAATCCAATATCTATTTACAACATTTCAGAAGAGAACAGAGACAGGAAGAGGAAGAAGACTAAAACATAACAGAAGAAAGTTTTGCCAGCTGAGAAAAGATGAAACTTCAATGGAAAGGCCTGCTGAAGTCCTACAGGATTAAACAAAAGAAAAGAGCAAGAGTTCTCTATCACACCAAGAGCCATGGTAGAGAACTTTTATCATTCACAGGATAAATAATAAAAGAAAAGCCAGGTGACCTCAAAAAAATAAAACTCAGACTGACATCAGAAATTTTCATTAGCAGCAACTAAGTCTAAGAAGTGGTGAGCAGGAAAGAATACAAATCCAGGATTTGATACTCAGTCAAACTATTAGCAAATATGATGGCAAACTTTTGGGACATACGACAGATCAGAAAATTTATAACCCTCCTATCCATTCTGAAAAATTACTCAAGGATATCCTCCAATCAAAAGAAAAAATAACCCAAGAAAGATTGATCCAAATTAAAGTCCTCTGTGCTTTGTAAATTATTTGAGCTTCATTGTGTAATTCTAGTAAGTAGTATTTTACACAATACTGTTGTTATACATGCTAGTTGTGTAACCAATTTTTATATAAAACATAAATATATTTTATAACTATGGAATAGTAACTATAAATCTTAATTTTTAAGTAATAATATAGAAAAATTAGAAGGTGGAAGAAATAATCAATTTACACACATATAAAAGAATAAAAATGTTTAAAACTATAGCAGTTTAGAAAAATTCTTAGAGATTATATCATGACTTGAAAAGACAGTCACAGAATATTATGTGAAAAACAGCAAGTTGCAGATCAAATGATATATGAACCCAACTGTATAAAAATAAATTATGTGTATATGTTAACATGCCTAGAAAATATGCAGAGAGATTCATAAAACTGGTCAACAATGTTTATCTACTGGGGATTGGTTTTGGAGAAGTAAAACAACATAGATTTTGCTTCTTAATTTGTAAACTTCTTTATCATTTAGATCAGGGGTGTCAAACTCATTTTCACCAGGGCTCACATCAGCCTCACTGTTGCCTTCAAAGGGCCGAATGTAATTTTAGGACTGTATAAATGTAAGTGCTCCTTAACTAGGGGCAAGGAGCTCTACATTTGGCCCTTGGAAGGCAACCGCAAGGCTGATGTGGCCCCCCAGTGAAAATGAGTTTGACAACCTTGATTTAGAATTTTTAAACAAGCCTGTTTTTAGCATGAAATTAAGAAAATAGTAAGAGACTATGATCTATTAGTCCTAACCAGTGAGAGTTCTCTACATCTTTTTTTAAAGCCCTACAACAGCATATGATTTAATTATTAGGTTGACTTTTAACATTGTGCTTGCCAAAGCAACATTTATCTCTAAATGGAGGCATTGACTGTACACTATCAAGAGTCTTAACTCATAATTAATGAGCTACTCTGTTTATTTTAGGGAAAAAACTAAACTGTATCTGGAAAGTTATTATCTTATTTGCAGATTATTTACACATTTCTTGTTCTACCATCTAAAATTCCTAGCATGAACTGACACACTGCATGGTTTAATGAGCTAGGAGTTGAAAGAGGGTGTGTCTATTTCATTTCATATTGCTTTCCAAATGAGCCATAAATGATTGGAAGATCCTGCCTGCAGCAAGGGAAATATTTCCCTTCTACTAACAAATACAATCAAGAGATCACCATAAGACTATCAAGAGGGACTAACAGGTGCCACAGCTTTAATTTCTATAACATCAAAACTCAGGGGCCTGCCTGAAAAGAAAATGGCAATATGTTGATTTCAAAATTTGTCTTAAACAAAAGTAATAATGGTAAAATTTTATGGTCAGTATTATACAAATTGGCTGGGGTGGGAAGAAGTATAGCAGAAATGGAATTAATGGTAATTCAGCTAAAAATGCCTCCAAAGAACCCTGACCAAATAACCACAATGAGTTATTTTGAATATCACTCAACTATAATGAGTTATCCTAAAAAACACTCAAGACAAAAGGATTCTCTGCATTGACGCTGACAAATATCAGAATTCTCTGCAGATTCCATTTGCTTAAACTCACCTAGGTTATTGGCTACTAATTCATATGGTAAAAATTACAGCTTAAACTTGAAGTAGTTATGAAAATCACTTTTTTATATACAGTAGAGCAAAAAGCGAAGGAAATATTTTATCATGGTCCATTGTTACGTGAAGGAGAATGTGGTTAATTGGGGCCCCTTATACCATTTTGAGGATCATATAAACAGCAACATAATGAGGTGTGAGGTTTCCAAGCTGGATCTAAGAGAAATTTTAGAATGTTTTCTACAATATTTGGAGAAATATACCATTATTGACTCAGGTATAGAGTCACTCAAGTACAGCGGAAGGACAAGTTACATTTGAAAGCATAGTTTCGACATTTGTTTTTAATAGAAGTTTCTGCAGTTTATTGTAAAGATTTACATATGAAAACAAGAATTTACAACTTAAAGATTTACTCTGCCAATGGAAACCATATCAGGTAGAGGTACTTTTGGCACATGATACCATACTTTGAACTTCTAGCACTTTTTAAACTTGAAAGCGGAAACCTAAAGGACTTGGAACCCTACACTCGGTGCCCCTGCTGAGGGTCCGGTCATGAGAGAACTTTTCCAGCAGAAAAGTGGCAGGTGGGCAGCCTCTTCCAGAGACAGGTGTTTCCAAAGGAAAGGAAGAGAGTGCTTCAATCAGAGGGAAAAAAATATCCAGAAGCAAAGTATCTTTGCTTTTTTGTCTTTTATGTCTTGTAGAAGAGTCTAAAATTCAGCTTCTAAAAGAGTTTCATCTTTTTAAGGGTAACACAAGGGTTTAAGGGCAGAAAAGAGTATCAATAAGAAGGCAATTGTCACTCAGAACCTCAGAATGGCTCAGAGCGATAAAGTACCACACAGGCACGGGCTGCAATGTCAGAGGAATTGGTGAAAATTCTGTATAATAGGTTAATCTAACACGTCATCCTATCCATCAATGGCAGGCTTTACATTTTTACTCTCTGCTCCCCAGCCCACAAATCCCTGTTAAGTTACTGGAGTTTTATTTTCCGGAGAAAGAAGTTAAGGCGTTTCATGCTTGGGGATTCTGAGTTCAGTTTGGGTGGAGGAGGTCTATGAACTAAAAACAAGCACATCAATGCATTCTGAAGGGGGCTCACTCCACTCTCACCTTCACTTCCATAAACAGACAATTAGGCATTCACTCGCTGTACAGGAGGTTGGGAATTTATAGATCTGGAGAAACTAATTGACTTCAGAGAGCCTGGTGTTGAAGCCCACTGTTCTAAAACCTTGCTCAGGCTGCACCCAGAGCTTCTGATCAGGATTTGTAGTTGCTCGTGGTTAAAAATGAATGGCTGGTCAAATGTTTTTGGTAAGTCTCCAAAATCAAGAGCAAGAGAAAAGAAAGGAAGAGGAAGGAGTGAGAGAGAGAGGGAGGGAGGGAGGGAGGGTTGGAGAGAGGAATGGAGGGAGGGAGGAGAGAAGGAATACAGATGATTCAGGGAACAGAAGTGTTTTTAAAATACCTATAATTATATAATATGATAGAGGTGCTAATATCACTGCAATGTCAATCATATTACAATACATAAAAGTATGGAATTAATATGTTGCACATTTGCCCATCTATGGGCACCATGACCACACTCCTCCATGCTGTCTGTCCTCCTACATGAAACGACCTGTTCTCCAGTGCACTAGGTTCTACCCTCTTTCTTCTTCGTGATTCTTCCTTCTCCCTTTTTTGCAGGAGTTGTTTATACTTGCTGATTCTAATTCCCTTATTCCAAATCTCTCATGAAGTTACTCCAATTAGGCCTTCACCCTGACCACTATATCAAAACTGCTCTTGACAAGATCACCACTAGCCTCCAAGTTGTTAAATCTAATGGCCAATTATCAATTCTCAGTGCACTTGACCTAAGGAGCAACATCTGACATAGCTGATCACTTTTGTTGCTCTATTTTCTTCATTTGTCTTTTCAGACACCACAGCGAGAAGGACCCCATCCAAACTCCTTTGGCGGTTCCTCCTCTTCTCTGATTTAAGTAATATCTGAGTGTCCCAAAGCTCAGTTTCTGGTCTTCTTTTTTTTTTTTCAACCTTGATGACATGAAGAATCTAAACAGGTAGTGGTGACTGAAACTATTAGGATGAAAAGTTGACAGGAAACTTAATAATAGATAAGCTGTTAACACTGGAATCGATGATTAATCTTAGCATCACTGAAAGTGGTGTTTCAGATCTTACTGCCTCCTGATTCAATTCAATAGTTTTCTCACCAATGTTAAACGGGTACCTAAGCAAACCCTAAGATCTGATTAATAGTTAACAGGTAATGAACAAATGGACTATAGGAGATTATGTGAAATGCCATTGTAAAGATTCAATTGGTCAACTCCAAATTACAAAATATTTTGCAGAGCATATGTCCTATTTTTTTCAACAAATACATGGCAAAAAAGAAAAAAAAAGACAGGGTTGTATCAACCAAATGCACTGTTTGGATTTTCTTTGGATCTTGATTGGAACAAAGCAGCTACAAACACATTTTTCAGATGAGTGGGGAAAACTACAAACTTAATATTAAGGATTTATTATTTATTTTAATGTTAAATATAGTCATAGTATGGACTGTATTTTTAAAAATCTTTCTCTGGTAGGGATATATACTGAAGTATTAATAGTTTGGGTACAAAGAAATAATATCTAATGTTTTCTTTAAAATATTCACCCATATAGACACAACTATGTTGGAAGGAATTATGCCATTTTCTCTATTTTTTAGCAGATGTTTGGAAATTTCTCAATGTAAAGAAAAAGTGACAGAACCTAACAACTGAGTAGATATAAAAGAGAGAGGAAAAGTAATACAAAAACACTGCTCTCCTCTTTTCTCTTTATACTTACCCCCTTGGTAATTTCATTCATCACCTCTATGCTGAGGACTCGTAGCATTCTAAGTCCAGACCCACTTCCAAACTGAGACATCTCCACTTGGATTGTCTGAACATATCTCAAACTCAACATGGCCAAAACTCAACTGATTTTCCCCTCCAAAATAAAATCTACCTCTAGACGTTCCTGCACGTTGGTTGACAACTCTACCTTCTGGTTGTTCAGGCTGAAGTGACGGGAGACGTCCTTGAGGCTGTTCTCTCTCTCACACAGGAGAACCCTCTCAGCTCCACCCTGAGGTGATTTCAGCGTGTGAGCACTGCTCCCCACGCCCCGTCAGCGCCCTTGTCCGAGCTGCCATCATTCCCCACCTCTCAGCTACGTTAGTTACTGCAGTCTCCTGATCACTCTCCCTGCCTCAGCCCTTTGGTCTCTTCTCAAACCAGCAGGTCAAAGGGAACAATACGTGTAGTGCGAATCATATCGTGCTTCTCAAAGTCCTGCGCAAGCCTCCATTCCCCCCAAAATAAACCCAAAATCTAATTGCTGCAGAGACCCACACAGCCTCCCCTCCTCTCATGCTCTGACCACGTCTCTCATACCTGCGGCTTTCTGTTCCAGCCACACTGGCCTCCTAGAATATTCTAGAACTGCTCTTGCTTCAGGACAGCACTTGCTGGGCCTCTGCCTCAGAAGCTGTTCCCTCTGAATGGCTGACTCTCTCCCCTCCTGCAGGTGTTGCCTGAATGATGTTTCCATGAAACGGACCCTAACCCGACTCACCCACACACCAGTACTCCTGGCTCCCTTGTCTTCGGCGCCAGTGTTCCTTTGGCACTGTACCTGTCACCTTCCGCATACAGAGAGTTAGCATGCTCACTGTGTTTGGTTGTTTTCTGTCCCCTCCACAGGAATGAAAGCACCAGACAGAGCTTGATGTGCCTCCAGCGGCCAGAACAGTGCCAGGCACATAGCACATGCAATGAAAATTGCTAAATGCACCAAAAAAAAAAAAAAATCAGTGAATCTGGTAGCTGCCACTTCCAACCATACTATGGGCTCATCTGGACAGTGTTTCCCCACATTTCTGAAATATAGACTCCATTTGAACATCAGTAAATCTGAGGTCCTACCATGACCCCAGCCCCTAAATATGCACGTAAGTTCACATCCTTTTAGTGAGTGTTGATTGAGAAGGTACGTAATAACCAAAAACACTGGGATCAGTAATGTGATGACTTAATTTGTATTTTATTAATCATGGAACATTCGACAATTACTTAGTAAGCACCTACTATGTTCCAGGTACTGTTCTAGACACTGGAGATATAATAATAAACAAAATTGATAAAAATGTCTGCCCACATAGAATGAACAATCTACTGGCTCCATGGGTTTATAAACACTTGAAAAAGTAGTTTATACATGTGTAAGACACATAATTCAGTGTTTTGTGCTCATACAGAGTAGTGGACACGTATATTAATGCATGTGTTCTAATTAGGGGCAAAACTTAGTTCTGGAGAATCAAAAATTCTTAGATGTCACATAGTTTGTGGTCTTTCAAAGCTCAAACTACTGAATGAAGTCTTATTTCTTAGTACTTAATTGTTTTCACCAAACTGAATTACATTAAACTAAAATTTTCTACTGGGGGCAATAATGAAAGAACATTGAGACCCACTGTGATATTCTGTCAAGCTCCCTGGGTGCATGGACCTCAGATCCACCACCCACATTCTAGGAATTCCCTGCCCAACTCGGCAGGCAGCCTCTGAAGGCTGCAGGTCCCTCACCTGGTCCCTAGATAGGAGCCACTCACAGCTCACACCCCACAGGGGAAAGTTCTGAGAAAAATAAGATCAGGAGAGAGTGAAGAGACAAGAAGAGAGGCTGTGATTATTGAGCCTAAGAAACATTTTTTTATATAGAAAGAAAAACTCATGAGAAAATCAGCATTTGAGTTTTGTTCCTGGATAGGAAAAGGTGTGTGCCGCACCAGTGATTCCTAACAATTAAGGGTTTATGCTTTCACAGATGACTGAGCGGCCTGTCACTAAGGTTGATTAATGGAGTGATTTGAACAAAGACGGAAGAAACAAGCCAAGCTCTTCACCCAAGAAGGTGAGGGTTGAAGAGGGGTCATTTCCTGCTGAACATGTCAGTCCCCAGATGACCAATTCATAAATTGGGGGTTTTACAATGACATACCTAGGGGAGTGACTCTGGAGCCTATGAGAGAGGCAAGCCCTGGCCCCACCAGCCCTACTTACTCTTCTCCTCACCCCATTCCACTCTTCCTGCTAATGGAGCACTCCCTACAGATGCACAGAAACTCTCCAACCACACACACACACACACACATACACACACCCTTTGCAGAAAATTTGTCTATTCCAATGGAAGCAGTAAAACTCCAAATTCACCATCCTTAAATCCCAAGTAGGAGAAAAAGCAGAAGTGATGCAAAACCTTCAGGTCCCTGAAGTTGTTGGCCCTGAATTAGCAGTGGCCCTGTGATCTGGGACTCAAGGTCCTGGTCCTTTCTGGAGACAAGTGTGTAATTTTTTTCATCACTTGTGCTCAAAATACATTCCCTCACATCGGCAAATATTTCCTTCCTTGTAAGAACAGTTCTCAGAGGTAAGTGTGAGCGTGTGCATTTTGATCCATGGCACAGATTTTTGAAAACGCGCACGTGGTGTAAAATCACCTGTGTACTGAATCCCAACGGTCGAACAGTTTGGATGGCCACAGTTTGCTGTGGACCATAAACTAACAACTGATGCTCATAGTGACCAAGGCAACATCCTGATTACAAGATGAAGCAGCACGTGCCACGGCCGTGGGGGGAAGGTTAGAGACCAGACTGCCCAGGGCACCGCCCATCCTCGCTTACGCCACATTAGGAAAACCGCTTATCATTCTGATGCCTCTGTTTCTTCATCTCTAAAAGGGCCACAATGATCGTACCTAACCGATAGGAGCATCGTAAACATATTTCACACAGACTTAATGATAAACACTCACTAAATGGTAGCTTTCCTCCCCCCAATATGCCCTTTGTGTAAATTTCGCTTTCTGGGGTTCTGATTCTTTTTTAAAGTGATACTCTATCTATGATATAGGTTGACATTCACTAATTCAGAATATTCATTAAAGAGCATATCCAATTCTCAAATTATGATTTGTAGTGGTTATTGTAACAGACTGTTATTTGCCCACCAATTATCTATTCAGCTGATATTATTGTTCATAGAATTCAGGTTTTATTCTAGGTACAATGTGCATAGGTTGCAGACCACACATCCTAGAATTCCTTGCAGCCAGATGGAGCCTAAGTTCTGACCTTGGGTGTGTAAGAGGAAGTTATGAGAGAAAAAATAGCTTTGTCTGGTTTAAGCCATGCTATTTGGAGGGTTTACTGTTATATGTGGTTGATTTTAACCCTAAAACAGTTATATTTAAAAAAGGATTTCTTCATAATAGATACTATTTCTTACCCCTTATATCATTAAAATGTTTGTGTATATAAATACTTAAGTGTATAGGATAGCTTAAAACCCTTAAATCTAACTAAAATCTCTAATTTTTATTAACTCAGAAAAATTGGCATGAGCTATATAATGAAGAAATGTTTCCTCTCAATTGCAACAACATATAAAAGCAAAAGCAAAGAGACAATGATCAAATCTCAATTAGTTTTGGTTCGTGGCAATAAGATTGTTTGGGAAAAAAGGCATAAACGCATCAAGACAGAACACGTAACACAAGCAAAAAAGAAACACATGTACTGGATGTTTAAAATGCATTTTAAAAAGAGGTTTCTAGACTAGTTTTGCAAAATGCTAGGTTCTCTCATGATTCTGTCGTAGAGTTACATACTGGTCTTCAAAGTTAGACTCGAAATTAATATCAGTGAGTTCAAACTAAAAATGTATAAACCAAAATATAAAACAAATAATATTAGTCGATATTTATTGAAAGCTGACTATGGGCCAACATTGTCCAAAGACAGAGACCATGTTCTTAAATCACTGTAGCATACAGGCCCCTTGACAGTGTCCCTGTCACATGGCAAGGGAGGGGGAGGAGGAGTGTTTCTAAAAACTCGCACAATGATAAAATAGCACAACTATTTAAAATGTGCAATCACTTTTCTAGCCTTTATTTTAAGAGTTTCACACAGGAAAGTGTGCTGGAACGGAAAAGGTTCCCTTAATACTAAACTGCTCTATTTTTAACTTCTCTCTGCTTCAGTTCCCTCACCCACAGTGGGGACAATGAAAGCACTCAGCTGAGTTAACAGAGGCAAAAGGCCCACACCAGTGTCCAACATGGTTAGGCACTATTTGTAAAAGGGGCAGGCCATAATAGCTGCACTCCCGTTCCTCCTGTGGTAACCAGTGTAGCAGAATGGAAGTTGCCCGGAGGCAGGGATGTTGTCAGTTGTGTTCTCTAGGCTATCCCCACACATGGAACAAGGCGTAGCATGTAGGGAGAACTCATTAAATAACTGTGAAATGAATGAAACTGCACTCTTAATATACCGAGTATAGGCGCCTACATTATAACCTGTTTCTATTTCATTATTCACCCCACCTCATTGATTTATTGATTTATCTGTTTGCAATATGTTTATATATTTTTTAAAGATTTTATTTATTTATTTTTAGAGAGAAGGTAAGGGAGGGAAAAGGAGAGAAAGAGGAACATCAGTATGTGGTTACCTCTCGTGTGCCCCCCCTGGGGACCTGGCCCACAACGCAGGCATGTGCCCTGACTGGGAATCAAACTGGCGACCCTTTGGTTCTCAGGCCAGTGATCCATCCACTGAGCCACACCAGCCAGGGTGCAATATGTTTATATTCTTCTCTAAAAATCAAATTTAAACTTTTAGATAAATGACCTCTGAATTTACTATCATTTTATCTATTACTTTTTTGCCATGCTATGTCTATTTCCTTGTCATGTATCTTACATAAAGTGTTATATTCTCTTTTTTATTGTGGTAAAATGTATATACCATGAAGTTACCCTTTTAACCATGTTTAAACGTACAGTTTAGCGGCATTAAATACATTCACCTTGCGGGGCAACCATCATCACTGTCCATCTGCAGAATCCACTTCCTTTATAAAAAGTTGGCTTCTTGGCTCGACCCGTAAGTTCCAGTTATTAAAAATAGTGAAGACAAATCGGACATTGGTTAACTAAGCTAATAATAACCATGTTTCCAGTTTTCACAATCGCTTTTATACTAAAGATAGGTTCTGTCAGAGTGGTCTGCTGTATCCCATTCCTGCTTTATAAGAAGAACACAGCCAGATACCAGCTGAATACATGCTTTGGAAACCAGCCTTCTGTAACTCGAGGCCTCGAATGAGTTTTTAAATTCATAGCATTTATCTACTAGATTTCAAATATGCATTTCAAATGCTCTAAGCAAATTTAGGCAAACATCTTGACCAGGTAAAAAGGACCGAATGCTATTCTGTGCCATGCTATTCTATGAAGAGACACTTTTAATACCCTCCAGAGAATGGAACTGCCCACAATTTTATAAGATTCCATGTTATGAAATGGTCACATAATGAACACACGCTGTGCTACAAAGAAACTTTAATTCCCTCTGGAGAAGGGCACTGCCACCATTTTACTAAATTTCATCTTTATTTAGCAATCACACCTCTAATTTTCGTATTATTGTTTGGGGGCCTCTGCTAGGTATTTATACAACTAAATGGTAAATCCTACACCTAAATGACAAGGCCACTGGCTTTTTAAACAAAATCGTGATAAATTTTACCCAAGATTTTTTAAATGGAACTTAGATTTTGACCCATGAAGCAATTTACTTACAAGGGAGAATGTTCCTAATAGATGAGCCCATTCAAAGTTGAGCAAACTGCATGGAACAGTTTAGTAACCACGGCAACAGAATTAAAACCCTGAGATTCCCTGGAACTACGGGTTCCCAACCAGGAACAGTTAATTTTATCATTTATTCTTTTGGAGAAGATGAACTGAACACCGAGCCTCTTGCAGTGACTCAGGTGAGTTTAAAAATTAGACATAAACACCGTGAGGTTCTGTCTACCTTACTGTTAATGTTAAAATACCACAAGAAAGAAAAGGACTTTCCCGCTGACTTTTTCTAATTCTGCACCCCCTGTGCAGCTGCAGGGGGGCAGAGTGAGTATCTATTTATCTAATGACTATTACCTTTTTGGCAATGAATCACCTTAAGAGACCAGTGGCACTGCCTTCTCTGGGAAATAAGTCTTTGATGTAGAGAAAAGGAACATATATATATATGTCATCGCTATTCTAATAGCAATATTTTTCCAATCTGCTTCAACCACTTGATTTATTTTCACCCTAGCAAGAAAAAAATGATTAGTGTGAGTATTTGGGAGCTAGGGGGTAGAGTGAGGGTAGAGAGACGATAACTGTACCAAAAACAAACAGTTTAGACTATAGTGTAACATAAAGACTGCAGTGTAGAACTATTGATTAGAACTCTCTGGCTCCTGGGAAAAAAAGCAATAACTTGGTGGTGGTAGGAAACAATTTTCAAGTTTATTTATTGAGCTTTCTCTAGTAATTATTAGCTTATATAGAGTTGTGTGGGAAGTAGGTGAATTCTTTTAATTCTACTCCACTACTGAGAACGCTTCCAAGGTTCTCATTGTATTTTATGGCTCTACTTACACAGATCTCTTTAGGGCCAATGCTGATTTTCTCTCCCTCATGCAGTTCTCTGGTCTTCAACCGCCTAAACAAAACCAATGCCTTACATCACTGAGATACAACCTCAGTTGGACAGCAGGTGAGTTGAAACTTCAGCTTGGCCATGTTAATGCTTAGAACACACAGAGGCTAAGCCCACAGGGGGTCTAAATATGCCACCATTAAGAGAAAATGAATTCCAGGAACCAAAACAGAGAATTGCTTAAGCCAAAAGGTCGAGTGTAGACAGCCAGAAAGTCAGCCACAGATACCTTGAGAAGCCTACAATTTCAAGGTCAAGATCATCAGCCCAATGGTCATGATGTTAAGGTATTTCAATTCGTGCAGGCTCATATTTCAATAAAAAGGAGAACATTGGTTTTGTCAAAGAAATGCTCACTTCACATGAGTATCTGTAGTAAGTTGTATTTAAATGAAAGACACCCCTACCATAATTAAAGTAGGATTTATTTAATATAAATTGATTTTGCACATATACAACTTTTAAAGAATAAGTTCATGGCTTGAGCTAGTCAAACGCAGATTGTAGGAATACTTTACCTTTGACTAACTTCCCTGGAAAAAATCAGATACCCAGACAACAAAAACTACTCATCTTTCCATTTAAAAGAAGAAATCCAACCATAGAATAAATGAATCTCCCACTATGAAATCTACCATTAGTGAAATGAGAATACCGTTTAAGAGCTGTTACTGCGTTTTAGACCCTAGTTGATTTAATTCAGCAAAACACACCTGACAAGAGATTCTGAACCAAGGACTAGTTATCCTGTGATGGCAAATTCATTCCAAGATCACATTGGCTAAAGAAGTTTGAAATTTCAGAAAGGAAGAAGTGAAGGTGTCCCTTTAGGGAAAAAGTAAAATGAGCATAGAACTGAAAGAGAGAGGAGGCTACAAGAATTCAAGCAAATAAAATAAAATAAAATGAATACATTATGTGAAAGGGGATGGTGGGGGAAGGGGAGTGGCAAGGAGATCATGTTGAAGAGTAAAAATCAAATAATATGGGAGAGCGTGTGAGTTGGTAAACAGCGTTCCTGTGAAGGTCCTTCCCAAGGGCCTGTCTGAAAAAGGTTAACCTAAAGCAAGGTGCCCTGAGGCATAGCTTATTTCTGCATCTTAGGCTTCAGGGACACTGTCATTCCTCTGTTAAAGCCATTACTGAATTAGATAATAAAGTTCACTGCCAACTTTTTGATTGAATAGTTGTCTCCCCTAAAATTCATTTCCACCCAAGATCTGAGAATGCCATCTTATGTAGAAAAGAAAAGATCTTTACAGATTTTATCAAGTGAAAGGAGGTCATACCAGACAAGGGTGGATTGTAAACCCAATATGATCCATGTCCCAAGGAGAGGGAAGTTTTGACACAGACACACAGGATGAAGATCCTGTGGTGACAGAGGCAGACACTGGAGAGATACATTACAAACTAAGGAATGCCAAGGATTGGCAGGATCTCCAGAAGCTGGAAGAAGCCAGGAGGAACCCTCCCAGAGAGTCTTCAGGGACAGTATGGCTCTGTTGACAACCTGATTTCAGATGTCCAGCCTCCAAAACTGGGAAGGAATAAATTTCTATTTTTTAAGCCACTCACTTTGTGAAACATTGTTATGGCATTCATAGGAAAGGCATACAGGGAGTAGGGCATCTGAATGATGATTTTCAGAAACTATTCTGACAGTGATGAGTAGGATGACATGAAAGGAGAAGAGTCTGGAACCAAAAAGACTAATTAAGAGGATATGACAGTAATTCAGTCTTGGAAAACAATGAGGATGTGAAACAGGCTGGTGACAGTGGAACAGAAACAGAGCCAAAATCTAGAGATGCTGAAGAGAAGAACTGATGATACAAAGTGAGACAGAGTCAGACACCAAGGTGATTCCAGAGCAGTTAAGAAGAAGAGGGGAGCCCCTGGCAGAAATGTGGAGGATCAGGAGAACCAGGTAAGTTTGCTGTAAGGGGAAGAAATGGGAATGGCTAATCTGGATTTAGATATATTGGCAGAAGTGTGACATTTCACTGGTGTCCTTGGGGCTGCTGACAGTGAGGACTGAATATTGAGGTGTTGGCACCTAGAGAAAGAAATGTGGAAATCATGAGCCTAAAAGTCAACAGCTGAAACTTAGCGGACTAGCTTTTCACATTGCTTAAAAGCAGAAGGAGCCCCTGGGGCTAAGTACTGGAATAGCTGGGAGATACCTACAGCAGATGGGAAAGAGAGAAGGGAAGCCTGAGATTTTCCTTTTACCATCCTGGGAAGAATTTTTTTGTCCTGTTAATGTTGAATAGTAATTCACCCAATTACCTCTTAGCAGCACTGGTTTGTTAAATCTTAGAAATAAGAAGCAAAAATTCATGATCTATATTCATTAATATATATCAGGTGGAATGTATAATTTGTTACTCCAGTCGTGAATTTTCTTTTTTATTTTCGATTTCAGAATTGGGAAGAATAACCAAACATGTAAATCAATGGGTCATATCTATCGCTCTACTTCCAAAGCTCTTAATAATTAGTAAACTTGGGAGGTTAACTATAGAAGGGGTCTTAAAAAATACTTCTGTAAGACACTGTTTGATGAAAGGAATTCACCAACTGTGCAGCCATCTGTATAAAAACCACACTGGAGCCACACCTCCTACTGTACCCCAGGATAAATTTAAGGGGATCAAAGATATAAATGTAAAAAGGAAAGCGATTAAGGTGCCAGATGAAAACATTCTTCTGTGCGTTAAAAACTTTTATAAGGCATTTGCCAGGTAGATGTGTGGAACAGTTGAAGTTCTAAATCATCTTCAAAGCCAGGAGTGAGTTCAGCGAACCACTTGGGCAGGCAAAGGAGAGACTATTCAGGAGTCAATGATTAGCCAAGCTTATACTAGGTGAGCCAAACATTCCTCATTTAAATCAAAAGCTCCTGATTTCTTTTGCTTTGCCAATATAAGCATGTTTTATTTTTAATATAATTTGTATTAGTTTCCTAGGGCTGTGATATGAAGTACAAACACTGGGTACTTTAAAACAATAGAAATTTATTATCTCTCAGTTCTGGAGGCCAGAAGTCTGAGATCAAGGTGTCAGCAGACCATGCTCTCTCGGAAGGCTCTAGGGAAGCTCCTTCCTTTTCTAGCTTCTGGGGATTGCTGGCAATCCATGGTGTTCTTTGGCTTAGAGATGGATCACTCCAATGCCACGGCCGTCTTCTCCCTGTGTGCCATCACACCATTGTCCCTTTGTGTGTGTCTATCTTTGTGTCCAAATGTCCCCTTTTTTATAAGGATTAAGCTCTGCCTTAATGACCTCATTTGAACTTGATTACCTCTATAAAGAACCTGTCCAAATAAGATCACATTCTGAAGTACTAGGGGTTAGAATTTCAGCATATTTTAGGGGCAGGGAAGACCCAATTCAACTCATCTCAACACACTTCAATGGTAATATGTCTATGTAGCACATACATCATTACACAATCATTGGCATTCTTCATGCCAACTTTCCCCGAAAGTGGCAATGCCAAGGCCAACACTCCCCACAGGTTCCCCTGGGGCACCCAGCACCACACACTGTCCACTGCACTCAAAGTAAACAGGCAGATTCTGGGGTCCCAGCCCAGACTCCCTGAAACAGAACCCAGAGGTGGGGCAGGATGAAGCCCAGATAAGGTATTCTTCTCAAATACTCTCAGGATAAAAGATTAATAGCCTTCAGGCCAACAAGCATTTATAAGGCTTCAAAGTTTCATGGGAAAGGAAAATCGAGTAAGTAGGGGCTTTCCTTGGGTTTCAGCCCGAGCTTCCCAGGAGCAGCGAAAAGCCGGGCAGCGCTGACTTGGAGATGGAGTGCTCCAAACACACTCTGCATTGCCGGCCCAGAGGGCTGCCACCACTGATGTGGGGTAATTATATCCCAGTCCCAAGGCCCTTATTATAGTGGCAAAATCTAAACTGTGAATCTCACCCTTAAACATAGGCATCTGTCCTGTCTTCAAAATGCCCCCTGCTTCCTTGTCCCATTCTTTTTCATCACCCTGCCACACTTCCTTGCCATGCCACACTGAATCAAGCTGGGTGGGACACCACAAGAGCCTGGATGCAGGGTTCACTGATCTGATTGCAGGTTGGGAATCAGAGTACTGGGGAGGCTTGTCAAGTCCCTGAAATCTGCAGGAACCTCCCATAATAGAATGGGTCTCTTGAAGATGCTCCCAATTCCCACTTTGAGGTATCATGCCCTCTGTCTGCCCCCTTGTCCCTACCCATTCGAAGCTTTAAATTATACTCACTAAGTGAAACTAACTTGCTGCAAGCCAACTAATGCCTGTTAAAAGTCCTCAGAATGCAAGTTCTACACATGCCCCTGGATATTGCTCTGCCCCTTACGAAAGAAAGGTTGGAAATGAGCCTCACTACAGCAACTGCTAGAGAGGTCAGAGTGGCAGGTAGATTCTGAAGAGAGGTAAAAAAAAAAAAAAAAAAAAAAAAAGTAACACTAAAGCCTTGAAGATCACTTTTACTTTGTGGAAAAATTGAGTTCTAACAGGGCTCAGAGATTTCTTAAAAGCAGGAGTTTCAAAAGTCACCTTCCATTCACTCATTTATTCATTCATTCAACAAGCATTTCCTGTGCTCAGCTCATTACTAATTTAACTGATGGGGATGAGGATTAGAGCCAGGAAGCTAATCACTGGATTCCTGGGGAACAGGGGAGCAAGAGAAGCCTTGAGCCCTGGGATGGCTAAGACAAACATGCACCCTCAAAGACAACACAGAAGCTTCTGAGGAACCTGAGCTTGGGCCTAGTAGGAGGTCTGTCCAGCAAAAGGGGATCCTCTCTTCCTAGGGCCAACACTGGACAAGGATGAAATCCACAGTAAAATACTGGGAAGTCAGGGTTCAGAAGGGAGGGGACTCTTCTAGTGTTGAGTAGAGAGGAACTTGGGTAGGAAAGGGAGAGAAGAAGGCATAAAACTCCTAGAAGAAAACAGAGAGAATAAACTCCTCGACATGAGTCTTCAAAATACTTGTTTGGATTTGACACCAAAAGCAAAGGTAACAAAAGCAAAAATAAGCAATGAGACTACATCAAACTAAAAAGCTTCTGTACAGAAAAAAAAATTCTACAAAAAGAAAAGGAAACTCTATAGTGGGAGAAAATATTTTCAAATCATGTATCTGATAAGGGATTAATATCCAAAATATATAAAGACCTCAAACAGCTCAATAGCAGCAGCAACAACAAAACCTGATTTCTTAAAATGGCAAAGAAACTGAACAGTTTTCCAAACGAGATACACAAATGGCCAACACATATGTGAAAAGGTGCTCGAGAACAGTAATCATCAGGGAAATACAAATCAAAACACAATGAGGTATCACCTCGCACCTGTTAGAATGGCTATTATCAAAAAGACAAGTGATAGATATCAAGTGATGGAGAGGTTGTGGATAAAAGAAAACATTTGTACACCATTGGTAGAAATGTAAACTGATGCAGCTACTATGGAAAACAGTATAGAGGTTCCTCAACAACTAAAAATAGAATTACCATATTACCCAGAAATCCCACTTCTGGTTACATGCCCAAAAGAAATGAAAACAGGATATCAAAGAGATATCTGCTCTCCCAGGTTTGTTGCAGCATTATTCACAATATCCAAGACATGGAAACAGCCTTGGTGTCAGTGAGTAAGCGGATAAAGAAGATGCGGTATACATACATAGAATGGAATATTAGTCAGCCACAAAAAAGAAGGAAATCCTGCCATTTGCAACAACATAGATGGGCCTTGATGGCATCACATGAAGTAACATAATCAAGACAGAGAAAGATGAATACTGCTTGGTATCACTTATATGTGAAATCTCTAAAAAAATTAGTCTAACTCATAGAAACATAGTAGGAAAGTGGTTGTCAGGGCCTCAGGATAGGGCAAATAGGGGCAAATTGTTAAAACAGCATGGATCTAATGCAAAACATGGTGACTATAGTTGATAAACCTGTATTATATCACTGAACCTTGCTGACAGGGTAGAACGTAAGTGTTCTCACAAAAGAAAAGGCAAATACATGAGGTAATAAATGGGTTCATTAGCTACATGGGAGAAATCATACGCACACACACTTTAAATATCTTACAATTTTGTCAATTACACCTCAGTATAGCTGAATTTTTTTTAATGAAGCTAATTCACAATTTCTGTTATATTGATATACATTCTGAAGGTTATTCACATGTCCAGTGCATCGTAAAGCTAATTCTACCTTCTTCTAGAATTGACTTTCTTGCTACTTTTTTACTACTATTTCCTATTCCTTCTTTTTAAAATTACTATTATTATTCTCAAATTATTACCGTATGTAGTATTGTCTATATTAGATTTTCAGTGTGGGCTATTTTTTAAATGACAGATGGTATCTTGAATATATAAAAGGTTTTCAAAATGTGACTGTCAATTTTTCTGAAAGCTTGACAATCATCTTCAAATTTTTTCAGAACTTTCTTTCTCATTTTCCATCCTTTTTGAATCAATAACTGTTTTTATTCCACTTGGTCAGACAAACGGGCTTTTGATTTATAACAGCTGTATTCTAATAGTATACACACACTTACATATAATTTATTTTTTGACTTTATAATGCTTTTTTTAAAACCAACAAATAACAAGATACAGTTTGGTTCAAGGATGTTGAAATCATTCAGGTCTCCTGAGCGAAAATAATCCAGTTATAGAGCGACCTCGCTACACATCTTACTGCCGTAAAGTTGCTCAGCTCTAGTTTCACAGTGAGGGGCTGTGCGGGGTAACAATTTTTCCTCCCTTTTATTTCTGTCCCCATTTTGCATTTCAATTCCGAAGATTATTGCCATGAATTCTCCAACCTCTGGTAACATATTTGAATTTAATTCCACTTTTTCCAAGGACCCTTCAAATTCTTCTAATTGTAAAAAGGTCATGATGGGAATCACTTCATAGCTATAAAAATGTATATATTTGAATTCAGCAGTGCCCTGCAACTAATGCAGCTAAGACTTCATGAGGGAAATATATGCTTATATACAATAAAACTTAGCAACTAAAGTGGGCTCTCAGGGATAGAGTCATTATTATTTCTTCATTTTCCTCTCTCCCAAAGTATGTAAAAAGGCAACAACAAATATTAAGATAAAATCTATAGCCGCATTACATTTCGATTCCAATATTTGCTTACGATGGATCTGTTTCATGTGAATGCTAAAGTGGGCAGGCACTCAATAAAACTTATTTTCAAAGGTGGCCGGGAGCTTTCATGTGCCAGTAGGACTCACTCTAGATACCTAAACATGCCTGGTAATCCCCACTCTTCAAAAGCCACATGTTAATATGTTAATATATGCAAATATATAAACTATTCTCTAAGGCCAGATATATGTTCACTTGGCCTATAACAGATTGGTGAACTCTGAAATGCAAATACAAAACTCCGCATTTATTTAGTTTAATGTAAAGCATCTCATGCTTCCAAGGTAATAGTTGGTTTCATCAGTTAAAAAGACACCAAATGAGACAATCTCTCTAAATCTATTACTGATTTGATCTATAAGCCCTGGAAAAAGATTGAACTTCCTCTTGCCTTGAGCCTCCCATGTTAGCTCCTGAATGGATATGTTGGGACATGGAATAGGTCATTTTCTAGTCTTGTGTCCAAAAAACTAGAGTTCTCTCTAAACGAGAGCAGCAGCCAAGTTTATAGGTGCGCCAGTTCGGAGAGAATCAACCGAAGGATCAAGTGTCACTTCAGCCACAGTATTTTTCTATAAGCTCCTCTCAGGACTAGGATGAAAACCCAATTAGTCTATTGGATTACTTTTCTCCTAAAATATTAAGAGTAGAGAGTTAAGTGAATAATTGGCATTCAGTAAGGAAACCTATTATCTCTTTAGTGCACAAAGGTCTTAAAAGATTTTAAGGTAAATTGTTTATTAATGATTGAGGGTTTTTTAACAAAAGTCCTCAATATTAAAAAAAATATGTAGATCATCGATCACTTAATGTTAAAAATTTTCACACTGTCATCACATAATATTACTTGCATCTATTATGTAATGTCCACCCCAGACTTTTTTGGTGACTAGAATGGGTTAAAAACAATGTCAGCTTAAGACTTTAATCTTCTAGATTTTTGTTTTAAAACATTATTTCCTAACTTCCAGGAGAATGACAGTGTACTGATACTAAAAAATAGCACCACCTGATGTAATTTTGAAACCAGTTGGACAATAAGTTATCATTTTCCATTATTCGTCTCTCCTACGACATCACAACAGGTCATAAATAGTTCCTGACTTTTCAAAACAAAAGTCAAGCTTCGTGTGCTTACCTGGCACCCTCTTCGCCCAGTTGATCATGTGAACCAGCTCCCTGTCTGCGAGGTTGGTCAGCAAGCCCATCATCGAAGCCTCGCTGAAGGGCCTGGTAGGATCGTACTCGGAGTAGATTATGGGGGGCTCGGCCTCCATCAAGGCATTGACCATCTGATCAGCTGTCAAGGATAAGGCGGGGCTGTTCTTCTTACTGTGCTTGATCAAGAGAGGGCTTGGCCAAAGGCTGGCAGCTCTCATGTCTCCCGAGGACCCCGCTTCATTCCTGTTCTCCCCGTCATCTCTTTGCCGCTTGTGTTTCAACATTCTCCCTCCTCTTCGGTCTTTCCGAATCCCTGAGAACACAGAAAGGAAAAAAAAAGTTTATTCTTTTTTTCAGATATATTTTCACACTAAAACCATCTTCAGTGCCAATATCCCTTTATTCTATTTAAAGAAATATCTTGAGGCACAAATATGCTGGTGTTCGACAACCAGCTGTCCAGGAAATTTTTTTTAAAGGCTTCGATGTGCAGCATTCACCAATTCCCATTGTGTAAATGCTCCTACCATGACAAATTTGAAACTACCTGGCAGACGTCAAGCAGCTTACAGAACTCCTGAGAACTGAATAGACTTTCGTGAGCCAGTACAAGCTGTCTCCGACAAACCATGTGTGTGTGTAACAGGTGCCACAAAAAGACCAGGATTATGATTCGTTCTCCTCGTAATATAACTTAGCATCAAATACTGCTTCTGCTGGGAATATTATTTAATAATAAATTAATGCTATGCAGAGCTGATTCTTTAAAAAGATTACTAAAACTGACAAACCTATGGCAAGATTCACTAAGGAAAAAAAAAGAGAAAAAGCTCAGACAAAATCGGAAATGAAAGAGAAGTTGCCACAGACACCACAGAAATAAAAAGGCTCACGCAAGAATACTATGAGAGACTATATGCCACCAAATTCAATAACCTAGAGAAAAATGGACAACTTTCTGGGTATATGTAACCTTCCTAGACTGAATCATGAAGAACTGGAAAATCTAAGTAGACCAATCCATAGGGAAGACATTGAAACATCCAAAAACCTCCCCAAAAGTAAAAGTCCAGGACCAGATGGTTTTACCAGTGAATTCTACCAAACATTCAAAGAAGACTTAATACCTAACCTTCTCAAATTCCTCCAAAAAATTAAAGAGGCAATACTGCTTAACACATTTGATGAGGCCACCATAATCCTGATACCAAAACCTGGCAAAGATACACACACACACACACACACACACACACACAACACTACAGACCAGTATCTCTGATGAATACAGATGTAAAAATTCTAAACAAAATACTGGCAAAACATAAATAAAAACACATTAAAAAATAATGCATCACGATCAAGTGGGGTTCATCCCAGGGGTAAAAAGACAGTTCACCATACGCAAATTGATCAATCTGATACACCACCTGAACAAAATAAAGGATAAAAGTCATATGATTAATCCAATAGATGTAGAATAAACATTTGACAAGATACAACATCCATTTATAATTAAAACGCTCAGTTAAATAGGCAGAGAAGGAAAGTAAGTACCTCAACATAATAAAGGCCATATATGACAAACCTTTAGCTTACCCCCACACTCTCACATCAGTGAGTGTCCACTCTCACCACTGTGATTCAATATAGCACTGGAAGTCTAGCCACAGCAATCAGCAAGAGAAAGAAATGAAAGACATTTGAATTGGGAATGGAGAAGGAAAACTGCCACTTTTTGCAGAAAGCATGATTCTTTATATAGAAAACTCTATGTTAAGTGAAATAAGCCAAGCAGTGAAAGACAAGTACCACATAACCTCACATGTAAGTGGAACCTAATCAGCCAAACGCACAAGCAAGTGAAATTATAACCGAGACAGTGAAATAAAGAACAAACTGACAGTAACCAGCAAGGTGGGGGCAGGGGAATAACAGGGGAATGAAGGCGAAGGGTCATCAAGGAACATGTATAAAGGACCCATGGACAACACCAATGGAGGGGTAGGACTGAGTGCAGGAGGTGGGGGTGGGTGGGACAGGGGAGAGTGGTAGGGGGAAATGGGGACAACTATAGTTGAACCATAAAAAAATGGGCTAATTTTACCCAAAGCGATATACATAAACCACACAAACAAAATGATGAGCAAAAGTAGCTAGGTATAATAGAGTACATTCTCTATGCTTCCATTTAAATGAAGTTTGAGAGCTAGCAAAATTGATCTGGCATAATGGAACCCTGTAAGTGCTGGAAATATTTTATATCTTGATTTATGTGGTGGTTACATAGGTGTTTACATATATAAGAATTCACTGAGCTCTACACTAATGATTTGTGCACTATCTTAATGTAAAATTAAATTACAAGACATATTTTAAAAAAAGTAAAATCCTAAAGACTCCAGAAAAAAACTATTAGGAAAAATAAACAAATACAGTAAAGTTTGGGGGTACAAAATAAAGAACAAAAATCCATTGCATTCCTATATACTAACAATGAAATTTCAGAAAGTTAAAAAAATACATTCCTTTTGCAATTACAACAAAAAAAATAAAATACGTAGTGCTCTGGCTAGAGTGGCTCAATGGATGGAGTGCTGGCCTGCAAACCAAAAGGTCGCTGGTTCAATTCCCAGTCAGGGCACATGTCTAGGCTGTGGGCCAGATCCCCAGCTGGGGGCATGCAAGAGGCAACCACACATTGGTGTTTCCCTCCCTCTCTTTCTTCCTGCCTTTCCCTCTCTCTAAAGAAAAATAGATAAATAAATAAATGAAGAAGTAAACTTTAAAAAAAATGAAAATACCTAGAAATAAACTTAACAAAGGATGTGAAGGACCTATACACTGAAATAACATGATATTATTAAAAGAGATTGAAGAAGACACAAAAAAATGGAAAGATATTTCACGTTCATGGATTGAAAGAATCAGTGTGGTTAAAATGGCCATATTACCCAATGCAATATACAGATTTAATGCAATCAATCCCCCATCAAAATCCTAATGGCATGGCATTTTTTAAAGAATAGAACAAGAAAATTATCAGATTTGTATGGAATCACAAAAGATCCCAAGTAGCCAAAGCAATCCTGAGGGAAAAAAAAAAAAAAGAACAAAGCCAGAGGTATCACACTCCCTGACTTCAAATTAAATTACAAAGACATTTTTTAAAAGGAGGGAGGGGGCAGAGGGGGAAGAATTGGGACAACTGTAATAGCATTAACAATTTCTTAAAAAGCATTTAGGAAGCATCCTTTCCATTTAGTAGACCTCTTAACAGAAGACACTAAAGAGGCATGACTTACCAAAATGTACCCTACAGCCTCCGGACCCCAGAGGTGCTCTGTAAGTCTTTTATTGTTACTGAGCTACAATTTATCTCCTTAGGAATTGACCCAAGAGCCTCAGGTAGCTCACTTGGTTCTAAGATTTTCACAAATGTATTTCTCTTTTCCTACTAAAGAAGTTGTTAAAAAGTTTAAAATAATTTTCCTCAAAGATTTACCCGGCTATGGTTCTCACTAACTAAATTATGGAGGTCAGGGGAGAGAACCTTATTTCTTTTGCAGTGAAACTTTGAGGCTTCAGCTCAGCATCTTAACCTGGAAAAGGCCATGCTGTGGTGCTGAAATGTATCAACAGAAACTGACATTTTAAAGAGGGTAATTAAAAAGAGTAATGGGGGGATGGGGACAACTGTAACTGAACAACAATTAAAAAATCCAAAAAATAAAAATTTTTAAATTTTAAAAAAGAAAAAGAAAAATTAACACAAAAGTCTATATTTTTAAAATGTTACTCTGTTCAAAATATGTTAGTAAACAACAGTTCTTAAATGTATATGAAAGAAATC
Source organism: Desmodus rotundus (assembly GCF_022682495.2). Lineage (NCBI taxonomy): Eukaryota > Metazoa > Chordata > Mammalia > Chiroptera > Phyllostomidae > Desmodus > Desmodus rotundus. The sequence goes on along the minus strand of NC_071397.1, from coordinate 92,858,455 downwards.
ATCATTTTGGTACAAAGTAATACAATTACTTTTAATATTAAAGTCATGAGAAGGAAATACTCTATATCACCTGTTCTCTCATTCCATAACAAATGGATAACCAATGTCAGAATTTTGTTCAATTTTGTCCTAATTTGTCGAGAAATTTGGACAAATGTGTGACATTTTTATGCATAACTTTTATTTTTATAAGTCTATATTGGAGTCTGTATATTAGAGGACACTTTGAAAGCATAAAGAATCCACAGACCCTTCCTGTTTGCACAGAATTAAAATAAGCATTTCCAGAACTCTTAGAGTAAAGCACGGTGGTAAAGATTATCACCACTGATCTGCCCTGAGCACTCCTCACGTGCTTTAAACACTTCCTATGTACTTTACAGGTCAGCACTTTAGCACCACACTAGCCCCCACAATACTCTGGGCTGGTAAATATCGGGGACTGCTACCCTGAGAGGCAGCACTTGTCCAAGACCATCCTCTGTTAGGTATGATTTGAGAGGCTAGCTCTAAAATGCTAAGTGTTTTTTTTAGTTAACAGTTTTAAAATTGTATCCATTATCAACAAAGTTGACAGATGTAAGGATACTCAGAAGTAAAACCGATCAGACGAGAAGAGCAGTTGTATCTGACTCGTCATATTGTCCTTAGTTGGGCATTTCAACCATTTCATTGCCAAATGTACCAGTGAGATTATATCTGAATTAAAAGAGATGATATTCACTCTCCTCTCAGCTCATCAGCACACACCTGGAGTATCACACTCATTGCTGAGTGCTACATATATAAGCAAAGGAAGTCTACTCAGGTTAGAGTAACCAGGATGGTGAGGAAACGTGAAATTGGGTCACATGGAAAATGTAACTAGGAGAGGTTAGCCTAAGGAAAGGAAGGTTTAGAAAAAACATGTCACCCTCAAATGGGATGTCCTATATAAGATGGCGTTATAGCCTTAATGTTTGTGTTCCCCCAATATTCATCTGTTGAAATCTAATCCCCAATATGACAGACAGTATTTGGAAATGGGCCTTTGGGCAGCTAATTCCTGAATGGAATTAGTGACCTTATAAAAAGAGGCTAGAGAGCTAGCAAGCTCCCTCTAGCATATAAGTACATAAGAAAATGACTGTGCCATCCAGGAAATGAGGAGCAACTACATCAAGACTGAAGGGATTCAATTATCCAGTAAGCATTTGAGCTATGCGACCTTCACTATGCCTTCCATCTTCACATTGTACGATTCTATGATCATCTATTTGGAATGTAAGACCAGAAGCCTTAGGATGAAAAACAGGAAAAAAAAATCAAAGCAAAGAATTCCTTTAGGTTTAGTTGTCTTAGGAAACTCTGAGGTCAGAATCTTGAGAGGGTGAATTCTGATTGACATTAACGTACTTTGGGTTGGAACTGGGGTTAAAATAAATGGATTATTCTTCAGTATAAATATTAGCCAGTGTATTACTCAAATGCTGCTTATTCCCTTACTATACAACTTTACAAAGAGGTTGAGACCGTGAACAGATTGTACAGGAAAGCTGCAACAGCAAATAAAATCTTTCCTTATCAGATAAAGATATGATGTGATGGTGTGAAGGGAAAAGCAAGTGACTGGACTAAAGAAGAAATGGTCAAGGGTGGTATTGCTCTCCCGAAGATGAAATCGGGGCTCACCCGATTACAACTCCACACAAGCCTTGTATTTTTTAAAATACAGCTTATGCTTTATATTATAAATGTCACGCAACTTCATTTTGAAAGATTTCAAAGATAAAAACAAGTAGATAGGAAGTTAATGAAACAAAACAAAATGTAGTATTACCACCCACTTTCGAAGGCCCCAGCGGTCACCCTATAGACAATCTGACTTCCAGACAAAGAATTTTAGACTCAGTTCAGGTACTAGGAGTGAGAGTGACCAAATTTGTGTATCAAAGTATTTGTTCATTGAGTAAAAACTGTTCAAAGCTTAAAATGTACAAAATACGCAGTGATAAACAAAGATCATATTACCCTCCATCAAGTTTTCAGGTTGAAGGAGGAAACACAGTTAAAAAGCATTCAGCATTCATTGAATGAGTGTATGAATGAATGAGTGAATGAACGAAATGTTTATAACACAATAGAAGGGTTGAGTAATGTAAGGAGGAGGAAACCAAAAAGCTTCTCTAAGAGACAGGGTTACATGTGAGCCAAATCATGAGATTTCCTTTCTCGGAGAAATGCAGAAGCACAGAGCTCAGGCGCTCAGGGGTAGTACCACTCCTCAGAGCGGTGAGTCAAGCCACCACCTCTCTCTGAGTCTCACAAACATGTGTTTCAGACTGTCGAACACAAGACAAAAAATGACCACAGGTTTGGGATGTAGAACAACCACATACAACTGGAGAGACTGAAGAGAGAGTTGAAGATTTGTAAAATCACCAAATAGTCAAATAGGAAAAGGTAGATTCAATTAGCGTTAACAATTTTTTTCTGTAATTTAACCCCCAAAGTACTATATTTTTCAAATGCCAAAGTCCCTGCAAAATGTACAAACAGAACAAAAGTAGAAAATGGTACATATTATGTGGCCAACTGCACATGATGGGATCCTGGGGACGGCTCAGTGGGGAAGGCATCCTTTTCTATCTGTGAAGAGTAATTGTCACATTACCAGTGCATACCAGCGTCATTACCAGTTACAATATTGCACAAATGTTTTATAGCAGTTCAAAGCAAATCAAACTGCAATTGAGTAGAAGAAAGTAAAAAATGACCCAACTTCTATTTTAGCTTAGGTAAAATGAGAATCGCCAATCAGAACCAATGATTACAGGCTGTGTCTTAGTTATATAAAGAGATGGAACATAAAAGTGGCATGCATGATTAAAATCCAAAAATCACATTAAAAACTCAACCTCTGCTCCCTCCCAAGACGTTTTACAGTATCATTTGTAGAGCAGGAATACAAATTGATATGTATTTCACTTAAGCTCACTTCCCTTTACCTAAGTTATTTTATCTACCAGTGGGGAAAAAACCAAAAGACCAAACTAGGAGTTCACAGAGCAAAGGGAAAAAAAATAGCTGAAATGATGTAAATATTTAAACAGGTAGCCTCTTGAGAGTCAAAACATTTATTTGTAGCAAATGGCTTTTGGGGAGGTTACAATGCCATATAAACAAGATGTATTGTTAGTACACGAAAATGCCATTTCTCTAGGACAGTGAAGGAAAACCTCGAGCAGCACAACACAGCCGTCGTGCGACACACACATGAGTGTGCACACACTGTTAGCTCTCAAGATGTGCCACTGATTGACAGCACTGGCATCAAAGCAAATTTCTTTGCACCCCCCTTTTTAAAATTTAATCTGTATTGTATTTTTTTCCATTACCATTTAGTCTCCTTATGTCCCCTCTCCCCCATGATCACCATAGTGTTGTCCATGTCCATGAGTCCTTTTTCCTTTTGGCTCCATCCCTCAACTCCCTAACCTCCCCCCCCCCACACACCAAATAGCTGTCAACTGTTCTCCATCTGTGAATCTGTCTCTGTCTTGCGTGTAAGTTCAGTTTGTTCATTTGATTCCACATATGGGTGCTCATGTGGTATTTGTCTTTCTCTGACTGGTTTATTTCACTTAGTATAATGTTCTCCAGATCCATCCACACTGTTGAAAAGGGTTAAATTTTTGTTCTTTTTTACAGCCAAGTAATATTCCATTGTATAAATGTCCCACAGTTGTTTTATCCACTCATCTATTGATGGGCACTTGGGCTGCTTCCATAGCTTGGTGATTGTAAATAACACTGCAATGAACATAGGGATGCTTATGTTCTTTCAAATGAGTGTTTTGGGTTCCCTTGGATATATTCCCAGAAGTGGGATAGCTGGATCAAAAGGCAGATTCCTTTTTTAATTTTTTGAGGCATTGCCACACTGTTTTTTAGAGTGGCTGCACCAGTCTGCACTCCCACCAACAGTGCACAAGCATTCCTCCTTCTCACGTCTGTGCCAGCACATGTCATTTGTAGATTTATGATGATAGCCATTCTGACAAGTGTGAGACGGTACTGTAGTTTTAATTTGCATTTCTCTGATGATTAGTGACATTGAGCCTCTTTTCACATGTCTATTGGCCATCTGTGTGACCTCATTGGAGAGGTCCTTTGACCAATTTGTAATTTGGTTGTTGGCTTTTTAAAAGTTTTAAGCTTACAATAGTTCAAGGATTACCTGCTGGTTTCATATGAGAGATTGAAAAAACTACCTTTCATCCACAAGCCCAACATGATGAGAAATGTCACCACTTTCAATTTTATCCCCTCGAGTTCAGCGTTCTCTGCCATCCTCGTCACACTGTTGCAGGGGTTTGGAGAGGCTGAGTACAGAACCACCGTTTAGGAGCGCTCCATGGGAATTTGTGTGATTCTAATGCACCAGGAAGTGTTAACTTAAGAGACTTTTATTAAACTAATAAACAGGCAATTGGACTGAGAATGAAACAGAGGGAGAGGGTGCACAGGGCGCTCTCCAGGTACGGCAGGCAGGAGAATCTCTTCCCAAACTGTCTGGAATTTGGGAGGAATGCTGCAAAACAGGACAGGGACGAGCCCTGGCAAGGAGAAAGAATCTGAAGACATGTCATCTGCTGAAACAATTATGTTCTGACCATTAAATAAAAAGATCTGTCTCAATGTGTCAAAACAGATGTTTTGAAATACAATTTCTAATTACTTTAAAGTTCATTTAATCCTTCCTTTTTTTCCTCCATTCTTTAAATTCTTTGCCTTGAGCATTGTGTCTCAGGAAAAATTAATACACTATCTGAATATTCATTACTTAATAGGATTCATTGGATTGTTTACTTCTAATGCATTCTACTTTTTAAATTTTCTCTTTTCTGAAATAATCTTTTTTTTCTTCGTAATATCCTGTCCCTCTACAAAAAGCTAGTATAACTTTAGTATTTTTCCAGTTCCCTAAGACTACTTGAATGTATTGTTAAATGTTTTAAATATATGCATAATAACCTTTGTTTTGTTTCTCAATAATCTCACACTATTCACAAGGTATTAAAAAGCCAGACAAAGTGATATGCTAAAAGCTTTTTAATTCAACATAAAGAAAATGAAAGTGTTGAATTAGTTAAGAATTAAATAAAGATAAGAACTAATAAACTTTCTTCAAAGAAATTCCCCAGCATCAGTTCTAATATTTTCCCTTCAAACACTAAAAATGAATCCTATAAGGTAGGAACTATTATAGTCTCTCATTTAAAAGAGGAAAGAAATTTAGAATAACTATCAAGCCCAAGGTTACACCAAGGGCAACAAAGAAATTTGAGCTTAGGTGAAATATGCCATTATAGATTATTATTAATATTAATATAGCCTCTAAGTGTATTAGGTCAAAGGACTATAAATTATCCAGTTCATTTTACTTAACTGATGCTCTTTCCCTTCCTCTGTCACAGCCAATAAATCACCACATCCCAGGACTTCCTCACATGTCTTTCTTCAGTCCCTTCCTTTCTAACTCACCACCACAATCCTAGTTCCTGCTCTTAACCCTTCTTGCCAGCAACCATGCAACTACTCCGAATTTGTCTGCTTGCCTACCTTTGATCTCCCTCCCAATCCAATGAACTGATGATTGACTAATCTCCATTGTACACCCACTTTATCCAGTATCCTCTGTTCAGGTCCCTCAAAGACTTTCTCAGCCTACAGGAGTAGTTTAACAGTGCTCGGCAGACGCTTGGTGTCCTAGTGAGATCACAGCAGAAGTTGGGAGGTTGGGGTTACATTTTTATATATATGCATTTGTATTGGGATTGGGGAATAACTTATTTATTGAAGAGTTTACTGGTTTTATTTTAAATTTAAAAAAACAACAACACTGATCTCCTGAATAAAATTAAAGAGTACATTAAAACTCATGAATTTCTACAAATAATCCCAAAGTACTTTTCAAACCTATCTTTACAAATCCCCTCCACAAACCTTTATTTTTCATTAAACAAGTCTGGGCCTGTACTACTTTTTAAAACACATGCTAACATTCCCACCTTGTGCTCTTTCTCTCTCTCCTATCCGCCTCCACAACCCAACTGAAATCTCCTTTTCTCCATAGTCAAGTCTTGGCCCCATCCCAGTCTACTGGCTCTACCTCCTCCCTTCCTGTAGCTTTTCTTTCCTGTAGACTTCACTGAACAACTATCATATGCTACCTTCTACATGTAATTGCGCCTGAGTCCCCCCTCCGTGAGCTATAACCTGGAACTTCCTTCCAGGCAGGAAGCTGGAGCGATTGTAGAGCTTACCTTATTTATTTTCCTTTCCTCAAGGAACTTACCAAAACTTGTGGGATGTAGGGAAAGCAGTGCTTAGAAGAAAATGCAGAGCATTAAATGCATGCATCACATAAGAAGAAAACTAAAGCAATAACCTAAGCTTCCACTAGTTAGAAAACTAGAAAAAAGATCAAACTAAGCCTAAAGCAAGCAGAAAAATAATAAATATTAGAACAGAAATTAATAAAATTAAAAACAGAACACAATAAAAAAAAATCAATGAAACCAAAATTGGTTCTTTAAGAAGATCAATAAATTTAATAAACTCTTAGGATAATTAAAAGGGCAGGGGGGACAAATTACCAATATCATTAAAAAAAAAAGAGGCGTCACTATTATTACATTTTCCAGTGATAAGCCACAGACCAGACTAGAAGATAATATCTAAAAAATACATATTGAATGAAAGATTTTCTACCCAAAAAGCTCAAAAACATTTATTTGCAAAGATATATGCATCCCTATGTTCATTGTGGCACTATTCACAGTGGCCAAGACAGGGAAACAAATAAGGGTCCTTCAAAAGATAGTTGGATAAAGAAGATGTGGTCCATATATACTATCATATACTACTCAGCCATAAGAAAAGATGAAATACTGCCACTTGTGACAACATGGATGAACCTTGAGAATATTATGCTAAGTGAAAGGTCAGTCAGAAAAAGCTAAGAGCCATATGATTTCAATCATACGTGGGGTATAAAACTGAAACTCAAGGACACAGATAACATTTTGGTTGTTACCAGCAGGAAGGAGTATGGGGGAAGGGTTAGTGAGGAAAGGGTAAATGGGGCCAAATATATGGAGATGGAAGATGATTTGACATTGGGTAATGGTCACCCTGATAATTTTAATAAAAAATAAATAAAAGATTTGTAATCAAAATATATAAAGAACTCTTGAAACTCAACAAAAAGAACAAAAAAATAATTTTAAAATGTGCAAAAGATCTAACCAGACACCTCACCAGAAAAATATATGCAGTTGTTTAAAAAAAAATGAAAACATGCTATTGTCACTTGTCATTCAAGAAGAAAAAATTAAAACAATAATGAAGTATCACTACATGACTATTAGAATGGCTAAATCCAAACACTGACAACACTAAGTGTAGCCGAGAATGTGGAGCTGAAGGATTTCTCATTCATTGCTCGTAGGAATGCAAAATGATACAGCTACTTTGGAAGAGAGGTTGGCACTTTCCTGTGAAGCGAAATACAGTCTTTCTACATCATCCACAGCTTGTACGCCTAGATATTTACCTAACTGATGTCAAAATGTATGTGCACACAGAAACCTGCAGGCTAAGGTTTATAGCAGCTTATTCATAATGTCCATAAAATGGAAACAACCAAGTTGTCCTTCATGGGTTAATACATAAAAACAGTGGTATATCCATACAATGGAATACTATTCAGCCATAAAAAGAAATAAGCTATCCAAGTGAAAATATATGGCTGAAACTTAAATGTACATTGCTAAGTGAAAGTAGTCAGTCTGAAAAAGTTACAAACCATCTGATTCCAATTATATGACATTCTAGAAAAGATAAAAGTATAGAGATGCTAAACAAATCAGAGGTTGCCAGGGGCTCAAGGCAGGAGGGAGAGGTTGAATAGGTGAATTAGAGGATATTTTGTAGGGTAGAGACACACTAGGGTCCTCTGGGTGATTAACCATTGTGAATTAATTGTCCTTGATGAGTCTACTTGGGTATAGATGAGCTTGATTCCTCCTGGGGGTGCAAAGGGCACATTTTCCCTTTTCCTCCCAAAGTACAACTCCAGTCACACCAAGGCCCACCATCATGCCCAGTCATGTTATCCATGCTAGCCTGGGCTCTCTGTCATCTCAGGCCCCGAGCTGAATTCCTATTTGCTGTGCCAGTCGGGAGTCAGCAATGATGGGAGGGAGCAGCAGCAGCAGTACAAGGGAAGCAAACCCAGTTAATATGCTGCCAGCCCTGCCCGGCCCTGTCTGTTCCATCACAGAGCACATGCCCACAAATTCACCACACCCCATGCCTCTGTCTGCCCTGGTGAGCTGGAGCTGTCTGACCAAAAGTCACTTGAAAAACACAAACTGCAGAATAACATAATGATTCTCCTCTGTAATTAGCATATGTTTTATAATCAGGAAAATAAGATGCATATATGTTATTGTTTTTACAATTAATTCTTCTGCAAAGCAAGTGCATAGAGAGTATTAGTCCCTCTTCACCAAATCATACTGGAAAATTATAATTTACTTTGATGATATTTGTCTCAAGTTTAATTTTAAAAGGGATTACATTGTTCCTATTCTGACTTGTCATTCTGCTGTTTAAAAAATGTCCCTTGTGGTTGGGTCAAGACATTGTGCTGAAACTTTTCTCCATCTGACCTCAATCCATTCCTCAATCAACAGCATTTGGGTGTGGCCATTCACCCCTAGAAAGACTGGGTAGAAGCAAAGCCTGGCTCAGATTGCCAGCCATCTGAATAAAAAGCCCATAAAGATTCAATCCGGTTCCGGCCAAAATGGAGGCATAGGTAGAAACCCTGCACTTCCTCACACAACCACAAGGAAGATAACAACCAATCTAAAAAAAAAACAACAACCAGAAGTGCCAGAAAATCAAACTGCATGGAACTCTGACAACCAAGGAATGAGAGAAACATTCAACCAGATTGGTAGGAAGGAGATGGGCGGCCGGGCAGGCAGAGAACACCCGTGGCAAGGTGGCAGACTGCAAGAGCAAGGCAGGGCTGGCTGAATGGGAAACTAAGGCTCAAAACTAGCTGTAAACTATGGCAGGGGTTGCCACAGTGGGAGAAACTCCTAGTCTCACATGAGAGTTTGTTGGAAAATGGGACTACAGTCAAGCAAGCAAGCCGCATTATTCCCTCTCGGACCACTCCCCCACAGACAGCGTCACAGGGCAGCAAAGAGGGTCACCCTGCCCTGGAGAATACCTAAAGCTCTGCCCTCTTACAACATAACAGGTGCTCCGAGACAAAGAAATATAGCCTAAAAGAAAGAACAGAGCAAAACTCCAGAAAAAGAGTTAAGCAATGAAGAGATAGACAACCTATCTGATGCAGAGTTCAAAACACTGGTAATCAGGATGCTCACAGAACTGATTGAGCTCAGCACAAAATGAAGGAACAAATGAAGGCGAAATAAAGTGAAATAAAGCAAAATATACAGGGAACCAACAGTGACGGGAAGGAAACTGGGATTCAAATCAATGATTTGGAACAAAATGAAGAAATAAACATCCATCCAAAACAAAATGAAGAAACAATAATTCAAAAAAATGAGGAGAGGCTGAGGAACCTCTGGGACAACTTTAAACATTCCAATATCCAAATTATAGGAGTTTCAGGAGAAGAACACCAAGAACTTGAAAACTTATTTGAACAAATAATGAAGGGAAATTTCCCCAATCTGGTGAAGGAAATAGACTTCCAGGATGTTTAGGAATCCCAGAGAGTCCCAGAGAGAAATTGGACCCAAAGAGGAACACACCAAGGCACATCATCATTAAGTTACCCAAGATTAAAGATAAGGAGAGAATCTTAAAAGCAGTAAGAGAAAAGGACAGTTTCCTACAAAGAAGTTCCCATAAGGCTATCAGCTGATTTCCCAAAAGAAACCTTGCAGACAAGAAAGGGCTGGAAAGAAGTGTTTGAAGTCATGAAAGGCAAGGACCTACATCCAAGATTACTCTATCCAGCAAAGCTTTCATTTAGAATAGAAGGGCAGATAAAGTGCTTCCCAGATAAGGTCAAGTTAAAGGAGTTCATCACTACCAAGCCCTTATTATGTGAAATATTAAAGGGACTGATCTAAGAAATTTAAGAAGATCAAAAACTATAAACAGTAAAATGACAACAAACTCAAAACTATTCACACTGAACCTAAAAAACAAGAAATGAGCAAACAACTAAAACAGCAACAGAATCAGAGAAATGGAGATCACATGGAGGGTTTTCAGTGGGAAAGGGAAAGAGAAGGATGAGGGGGAAAGGTACAGGGAATAAGAAGCATAATTGGTAGGCATAAAATAGATGGAAAGAGGTTAAGAATAGTATAGGAAACAGAGAATTCGAAGAACTTATATGTACAACCCACGCACATGAACTAAGAGGGGGAGAATGCTGGAGAGTTGGGGGGTATAGGGCAGAGAAGGGATAAGGAGGGGGGGAATTGGGAAAACTGTAATAGCATAATCAATAAAATATACTTTAATTTTTTTTTAATGTCCCTTGTGGAAACTGAAGCAACGAAAGAGGTATCCCTCGTGTAAAAATGCAGTGTTTTGGAATTTTCCCAGAAGTCTAGGAAGGGAACGCCAAGAAGGGGAACTCAACCACAGATTACCATACCTTTAACTGCATGTCAAATCCTGTTTCCTCATCCCAGCAACAAAACCAAGAGTCAAGGTCCAGGTTAAGTTAGGGGTAAGTCACAACCACATGTGTCTTCATTGACATAGGTTTTGACTTAAAAGTATAATATTTGCTCTTAAAACTACTGTGCATTTTAATAAAAACTGCTAACAAAACCTTGCTTCTAGAGACAGCTGTGGCAGGCTCTTCTCTAAGAATCTGATTTATTAATAACAAAATTTATGGGGTGAGGAGAAAAGCAATACTTATTTTTCTTGCCTGGCTCAATTTCCCTGTAATATCTTAGTGATACGTCTCCAGCTGTCAGGCATTCCGTAGCCAAGGTTCAGCCTGTGAAGTTCTCTCTCTTTTTCTCCCATTTCTTAGCAATTCTGCAACTCAGACTCACAGTTTTCTTTCTCGAACTTGTAAAATAAACAGTTTGTCTCCCCAGCTCCTCATGGGTCTCTTCTTTGTCTTATGCTGGAGGGTGCAGAGTTGGGTACAAATAAAGTCTCTGTTGTCTTCAATGTGGATATGATGAGTCCCTCCCCCGACTGTCACTTGAGTCACCAACACCCAATGACACTCTCTTGGACAGAAGTGCCTGCCAGTGGGACAGTCATCACACAGTAATCCTACAACTGGGTCACAAACAAGTCCACCCTCGCAGGAGCTTTAAGAGATCCTCAAGTGAGTGCATGTCATATTTCTCCAGGCTTAAAAGGGGTTATTCCTTCGTATAAACTCTCATTTGTGAACCTCGTCACCTTAAATACATTAGAGATCTCTGGCATGCCCTATCATCTGGAAACCCAGTGCTAGGCAAATTAGGAACTCAATAACTACATAATGAATTTATGTCTCATCCTGGCAGCTACCACAAATCACTGTGCCTCCTTTCTTCAAATATCGATCTGAACAAGCACAAGACTAGAGAATGTTGAAATTAAGAATGATCAAAAACATTAATGATTACAAACTTCTACTGCACTATTTTAAGAGAGCTCATCCAAAGGAAAGAGCTCATGCTTATCACTGATACATCAGGAGCAATTCCATCTCACCATACTGCGCCAAAGGAGCTCTCTGTTGCCCCAACCCAGAAAATCCCTCTCTCTGATACGTGCCAAGATTTAAATGTTTCTTAATGATGAGGGCTGTGCCTAGTTCTTTGTATTTTCCACTAGACATAGCTCTGTGCCTTGTAAATAAATTACTTTCCAAAGTAATGATCAATGAATGTTTCATGTATTGAATTGAACCAGTGCCTTTCAAAGACGACAATATTCCACTGAGGGCAATAGCATTCTTCCAGGGCCAGCCTCTCCTCTCCAGAATCTCCATTTTCCTTTTCTCTGACTCTGTTTCAGTATTAGAAACTCCTCATTCAATCCAAACAAAGTAGCATATTTATTGTGCTGTGATTTATTCCTGAATATCAAATCTCTCACCCCATCTCATTTGAATGCCATTATGCACTCTTACAATGTCTTATCCACTTTTCTGAAAAAAATTAATGCATCTCGATGCAGGCAGCATGTCCACATCTGTTTACTTCATGAAATACCAACTGGATCCTTGGCTCACAATTGCCAGAGCTGAAATTGTATTGCAAATATCTTAGGCAAGCTGGATTATCAAATATCAAATATATTCTCAGTATATGCTGCTCCGGAACACATGTCCTTGAGTGGGCAGATACTTAGCAACATGACCTAACCACTGGTTTCCTATAAAAGCCTAGATTTTACTGCTGGAGAAGGGGAAAGATGGAGAAAGAGAAAGAAAAAAGCGTGGGGTCAAAATACAAAAGTTGACACCAGAGATGTCTAAAATAGAGTAGCAGAAGAAATTCCAAAATAAGCTGGCCAGAACACTCTTAAGCCCAGAGGAGATACATGGGCAACCTTTTAAACATCTATAAAAACAGTTCAAGACTTAGGCAACTCACCAGGCATGGTTAACTGTCCGTAAGTCAAATTTACAGAAGGACGTCCATGTCATCATTTGATTCCCTGAGGTCCTAATACCTTGTAAAGATAATTATGTGGTACATTTACATAGTGGAATACTACTTGGCCATAAAAAGGAAGGAAACTTAAACTGTTGTGACAGCGTGGATGGACCTGGAGAGTATTATGCTAAGTGAAAAAGACCACTCAGAGAAAGACAAGCACCATATGATTTCACTTACATGCAGAATTGAATGAACAAAATGAATTAAACAAAATAGAAACAGACTCAAAGAAATAGAGAACAGACTGACAGCTGTCAGAGGGGAGGGAGGGCATTGGGAGCCGGGTGAAAAATGGTGAAGGGATTAAACAAGAGAAATAATAAACTCATAGACACAGAAAAAAATATAATTATGTGGCTTCTCAGCCTTGCCCTTATTGCACCTGTATCCGTTTATAAAAGCCATTCATCTTGCACGTTTAGTCGAAGTCAGGAGTTAAGATAAAGGACTGAGTAGTCTCAGAATAAAAATACAAATATTACTACCCCCCCCAAGAAAAAAGATAAAGGACTGAGAATCAGAATGAAAGCTGCAGCCCAAACAAAAATAAAATGCTCCTATTGCTATAATTTCAGAGACAACTTCTTAGGCTTTACTCATAGCTGACAGAATCACAGAGTTAGTATATGTGCCGAAGGGAGATGTAGGTCGGAAATTGTAAGCTGACTCCAAGCGTTCTTGGTGAAAGGGCTCTCCCTTCTGGGGAGAACACAGGAGGACTTCTGCCCTCTCTCACGAAGGCTAGTGCCATATACATAGTCAACCTCATCACTGTTTAAAATTCTTGACAACCAGAAAGTGTGTATCTCTTTCAAGATTACTATATTTTTAGAAATGGTGATGGCATATAAAGTATGTTCATTTTGTGATTATAGGTCTCCAAGAAACAATTTGAAAATACCCTGTTTAAGTTGGCAGGGTTTTGATTCAATTCAGAGCAAGGCTATTAGGGTTGAAACACAGACTTTTAGGTGGATTCACAGGGACACCTCAGTGTCCCAGGCCTCGAGCCTTCAGATAAAGCCTTCTGTGACCATAACATTAATGAAAACTGTCTGAATGTCCTGAGGAAAAGGTAGAAGACACCATTATAAGCAAGGCAATGGACTTGCTTTGTAACTGAATGAGAAATATTTTTAAAGCTAGAAAGAATACTTAGTTGAGAGCTCATTAGATGGGACACTCAATCTTTAGAGAAGATACAAAGGTTTTAGTTGGCAGATGAAGTGGAGGCAAGCTTAGCTACCCAGGTAGTATATTTTTGCAATAATAGTAATTTTAAAAGTGTTCTCTCATTGAAATGGTTATATCTAGACTGAAGTTCACCAATCCTGAGTCCAAAGCAGAAGTGTCCACTTCTTGGAAGGAAGAGAATTATCACTGTAGAGGCCTATAGGACTGTGTAATGTGGAGGGCAATTTGCATATCATTTCATTGAAACATCTGAGCTATTAACCCCCATTTTATAAATGAAAGGCTTGAGAAGCTGAGATGGCTTAGCTCACAGGCACACAATTAGGGACTGACAAAAACTGGGACTCAAGACTGCTAGTCCCAATGCCCATGCCCTTTTCCCTGCTGTCCCATCCCCAGCACTAGTATGATTATCAAATTTCACATAAAATGGTGACTTGCCTTATGGGCTTGTTGACCCAGGATACAGAATATGCAAGGTCTTATTATTTCTTGATATTATGTTCATTCTAAGCTATTTTACTGCAGGCTTATTACACATAATGCAGTAACCTGAACATGCTAGAAAATTCTTTCACGGTACATGATCACTTTTAACTCAAGCAGAAGCTACACATTTGCTATCACTAAGCAGGATGGATAGTTAGTTTTAATCAATAAACAGATGGGTTTTAAATATGGCCACATACAGATGGTAAAGTCGGAAGAAGACTGCAGTCTTCTTTTAATGAAAAAGTAGACGCAAGTACAAAGGATGATCTGAGAAGCTCAAAGAAATTGTAAACCCTAAATTGCAGGGAATGGAGCAGAGTAAAAAGTTCCTTACAGTAGACAGAAGAAAAAGGAGAAAATTGGCCCACTGATAATGATGAGAGAGTTGGAAATGGGGATAAGGAAGTGACAATTATTTTTCCCATGATTTTAAAGTGAAGGAATAGAACACAGAGCTCCTGAAACTAAAGATCTTTCTTTTTCAGGGGGAAGGCATATAAAAACCACATGCAGTAGAGGAAAGAAAAATTTAAGATGGATGAAATGGCCTAAATGGAAACTAGAAAAATGAGGGGGGTGGTGTCTAAAAATGCTACTTTGAAAATTACAAGATTGTCACAACTTTTTAAAGGAATCATTTCTGAACTAAGGACCTGATTGTTAAAAGAATTTTCTGGTAATTTTGGTGATATGTTATCATTTTTGGCTCACTAAGTAACAAGAAGATCTAATCTACATTATTCTTCTTCACAATATTACAACTTTACAAAAACTGAAATATCACACTGAGAAAGACTCAGCAATTGGGGAGAACAAAATTAAAACTAAAGATACATGGACTAAAATGAAAAATAAAAAGATCTCTTTGGTTGCCAGATCCTATTAGAATAAGTTGTTGTATTTATTCTTCTTAGGTATTCTAATAGCATAAGCTTCCTAGAGTTACTATCTGTATATTATGAACTAATAATTATAATTGTTACATAGAATAACTAGCTTATGTGCCAAAGACTTTATTTAAGCTGTCATTTTAATAATTCCTCTCTGTAACTGCGAATGCCATTATTCGAAATAGGGTGAAACTTAACAGAATGAACCTGTTAAAAATAAAGTGGATGCATCTATGAAATCTTAATTATAATTACATAGTCATTTGTGGTCATTTTCAATAGTTCTTGGCAAAGACAAATGAGCATAATGAGTTCCATTAACAGACTGATGTACTCTGTTTACATGTGGGGGTGGGACTTAATGAAACCGTCCCATGCAGCCGGAGAGCGCGCGACAGCAAACGCCAGGGCCGGGTGAGAATCTGTGCCCTAGTCTACGTGTCAAAACATCGTGTAATGAACGAGATTGCAAAGTATTTGAAAAAAAAAGTGATTCTCACCAAAAGTCAGTAAATCCTCAGCAAGTGAAATGGCTACTTTTAGCTTTTTAATAAGTGAAAAGGATATCAAGGTCAATATTCTCCCACTCCTAATGTTCCTGTTCTCATAAGACCCTGCAGGATGTTTATACGGGGGTGTTATTAGAGCATGAGAGCTGTCCTTCTCCGGATTTCACAAATGTCATGGCACAAGGCGGTGACCGACACCGTATTTTCCTTGGGTGGGATCAGAAAACTTGGGGCTATTTTCACCAGCTGTCACCTCTTCCATAAAACCATATAGATTTCCGGGGGGATAATCTCTATGATTAAATTGTTTTTAAATGGCACACACAACAAAAAACAATTCAGCGGTTGAGGGAGACACTGGCACAAACACTCTAACAGAAGAGGCAGGTTAAATCTCAGCTAAGTAAATCATACAAAACTAAATCAGCCCTTCGCTTAAATTAACCAAGATTCATTTCCACTGCATTGAAAAATTAAGGGATTTGTAAACTAAGGTCCGAATGTAATAGAGGATGCAGCTTAGCATCTGTCAACCACACAGAATGCTTTGGGGTTTCTTCTCCAATGTGATGTCTCCTGATTGTTAACACGGCTCGGCGGAATTCTCTGGTGATAGAAATGCTCTCTAGTGGGGCTGCACCATATGGTAGCTACTAGCCACTTGCGGGTCCGGAGTACGTGAATGTGGTGGGTGCCACTGAGTTGTTGTTATATAGTATAATTTCACATTACTTCATTTAGGTTTAAAGGGCCACCAGTGGCTCGTGGATACCTACTGGGCCATGCAATAGACAAACGTGTGATGACTAAAATCTGGCAACATGTAACAGTGCTCGGGGGGACAGAGAGCAGCCATCTCAGAGGGGCTCACCTGCGGATGCACGTTACAAGCAGCTGGGGAGCTTGGAAACAACTCTGGGATGCTCTCGCAGAGTCTAACCTAATTGGTTTGGGGAGCGGCCATGGAAGAGTATTGCTCTCTCTAAATCAGAACAATGAATGAGCCTAATTAGAGGAGATGCTCCCAAGATTGGAGTTCCTAGCACTGCATTCATCCTATAATACCTCACTTGAGTGGGGCAGCCGTGAGGGGGGAAGGAGGCCCTTCCAGAGTCAGAGCAGGTTACCAAGGGAGACCACACAGTGTTGAAGCCTCTGATTGATTTTCAGAGATTGTAAGAAGGAGCTATAAAAATATAGGAAAATGAAACATGAGAAAGATACAGACATGGGGGAGGAGGACTCACCAAGCATAAAAAAGAATTATGAAACCTGTAACACAAGTGAACCAGCTAATATGGTTCTCAAAAATACCATAAAGAAAGGCCTTCCATAACTATACTTTCCCTGGTGCTGTGTTATTCAAAATATCTGAGATTAGGATAAGCATTGAATCATATCAGTTTGCCCCAGGACAGACTTTTCTATAGGATGTAAGATTGATCAGAGAGCTCTGTGTATTTTTGATGATACATCTCTATTAGGAAAAATACTTAAGCAAGCACCCCCAATAGATGTACATATTTTAACTACATTAATGTACTAGTATACCAAAATATTCTGTGAATATAATGCATGCAACCTGAAATGTAATTTTCTTAATGCGACTTAAAAATAAAAATTATACAGTATTATTTTCTTCCTGCTCTCGAATAGACTGCGTTGCCTGCTTTCGAAACTACCCGGAAGACAACTACGATGCAGCTTGACAGGCGTATTTAGACATTGCCCGTTAATGGTCGACTGCCTGTGATGTGTTCCAATGAGATTTTAATCGCCCTTTTACACACAGACAAACTGGGGACAACCCAGGCCTGGAAAATGAACTCAGTGCTCTCTCTGACTGTGCTGGATCTCAACAGCAAGGTGAATTTTCACCGTTACAGGCAAAGGACTTTACCTTTTATTAATTTAAAGAAATGAATGCTCCCTATTTAGAGTACAGCCAAAAGCCCCACTAGGGCATTGCCCTGGTCATTTTTCATAAGTATTAAATTATTATTCTCAACACGGGATTTGCTGTTACCACTTGGTCTAGCACCTAGTTCTGCTGTGTCCAATCCAGTAGACACTGGTCATATATTGCAATTTAAATAAAATTTAATTTCAAGTGCTCAATAGCCACACGTGGCTAGTGGCTACCAAAACAGACTGAGCAGAACACTTCCTTCTTTGTGGAAATTCTATTGATCAGTGCTACGTGAGGTACATGGCATATCCTTCTGGAACTATGTCATAGATGAAACTGATGTTACTGCCAGTAGAACATCCTTTCCACCTAGTTTTCGCTATAACTGTATCTGGTCACAAAACCCCCTTTTTGTGCTCTGCCTCCACGCTCCTAGCCTCTTGCAGCTGGATTTGTTTGTGGCCTCCACCTACAGAAAGGTCCCTTCCTGCTCCCAGTCCAGCCAGTGCAGAGAAAGACAGGATGGCACCATTCTTACTTGTCCGTCTGGTGAAGCTTATAATTAAATCATTCTGCCAGACACAGCACAGCATGTGGTCCACATCCACACCCAAAGCCTGAGTGGACGGCTGTGTGGTTCACCAGACATCACCCATTCCTCACCTCCAGCCTCTCCCCAGTGGCTCAGTTGGCCAAGTTCCCGAGGTCATGCTTCTGCCCAAGCTGTTCAGAGGCAAGTCTCAGCCCTGAACCCAGCAGTGGCTAGGGAACTATTTATAGCACTTGCCCAGGTGTCTTCCTGAAATGGACACCATCTCCAGAGCCCTTGCCTACTGGTGGGTGTCCTGTCCCTTACTGGCTGATATCCGGACACTGGCTCGCGCAGTGCCTCCATCTGAAAACCCTCCTGGTGGCTGAACCCAATCTTCTTTGCTACACCCAGAGAATAGCATTGTCTTGAACTAACACTGACTTCCCAGAGCCAGTGGAAATTTTCTCCTCTTCCACTGGGTTCTGGCCAGTGGTACTCTAGGGCCTCTCTCCCAGCTTCAGCTGGTTCTTTTATTTGGTTCCACAACCAGCTTCAAGGTGGAGACTGTCTAATTTATGATATGATTCACTAAAAATACCTCACTCCTGGCCTCACCGTGAATGGCTAGCAGATGTCCCAGAGAGTCTGCAAATGCAGTGGGGTTTTTCCTTTGAGTTTTACAGCCTTGTAATAGAATAGAACCCATGACCTTGGTCTTATTAGCACTGAGCTCTCACCAGCTGTGCTAACCCGCCTCTAAGTTTCAGTGGAAGTTTAAGGTCACGGAGATTAGGCCGCCTTTTTCTATTATGTTTTCTGAAGATAGGATGAATTACCTTGATTGCAGAAGTTGCCCAGATAAAAATATCACAACTTTGTGATTTTTGGGACCTGTGTGCACTCCTAGTGGATGTGGAGTGAGCAATCAAAATGGGCTGGCATGCATCAGTTAAACCCCTTCCGAAAAGAAACCTGATGGTGGGGGATGTCTTGCTGAGAAAAACAATCAAACATAAAGTCATCAAACTCTTTGTTTGCCATTGCCTTAAGGAAACACATTCAAATAAAAGAAGGGGGCATAAGTTATTGTTTCAAAACAATTTGTTTCTTCATCATTTAGAAAGCTTTCATTGTTCGTAAAGTCTTTCTTCCTTAGTTACTCCATTTACCTTCAAGAGGGATGGAACATTCTAATAATGGATAGAAAAATTAACTTTTGCTCTACAGCTTCCTAATGCACCTCCCAAGTAAATCCCACTAACCTTTGAAGCTTCGGTTTTAAGCAAGGAGGGGAAACAGTATGTAGTCCGTGGCTTTCATGGAGGCTTGCCATTTGCAATGGTGGCTGCCTTCCATCATCGATAAACACAGATATAACCAACAAGCACGTTAACGCCCAAGAAATATGTCATTGGATGTTGATATTTCCATCTCATGATAACAATGTTAAATAAGCTCACTCAGCGATATTTCTAAGCTCACCTAACATACAGTTAAGTACCAAGTGGGGAGTAAAATAATTACCAGTTGTGAAACGTAGCAGCTAAATACAATGATAACAATTTACACAACTGCATTGTAAGGTACCTGGTCAAGCTCGCTTTTAAAAGAAAGGAAGAAACACATACAAAGAAAAAGAATTACCATAAAAAAGCTTCCTTAAAAAATGAAAGAAATGAAGGAGACTCTAAACTTATATAAGAATATCAAAGTGGGGTTATTTATTTTATTCACAAATAGTTCATGTACATGGTGGAAAATAGAAAATACAAAGAAAAAAGTAGAGAATAAAAATTATTCATAATTCCCTTACCAGGGCTAACTGCCGATAACCCTCTGTTGCCTATCCTGCCAGAATCATTCATTCACAATTTATTCATGCTCATCTTTATGGCTCAAGGGAAGCCTATAGAAATGTAAATGCTTAAGCAATATTTGTAATCTATATAATACATATTTTTACATAGCATAATTTGTAATGTTTGCAGAGTGTTCTTTTATATATCGTAACATCTAAACCAACTTCCGTTGGATTGATTTTGACAATGTATATCAAAAGCCATAGGACCAATGAATACCTTTTGACCCAGTAATTCAAGTTCTAGGAGTGAATCCTGAATAAATAATTATTGGTTGCAAAGATGTAGCAAGAGAGTCATCCAGAGTCTTGTTTAAGGTTGTGAAAGTCATAACCAGTGGAGATACTGTAGAGGCAGCCGGAGGGATTCGAGGCCGGGGAAACGGTGAGCGTGAGGACTGGCTGCCGACAGGCGCACACAGAGCAACTCGCTCGGGGCTACGGGGTTAGAAGAGGGACACTTTTAAGGTGATTTTACTTCTCTGAAGCATGAGAAAATCTACATTGCACATAGAAAACAAATTAAAACAAAGAATGGCCATTAAAGCAAAGAATGTAAAAAAACAATAATTAAAGAAATTATGGTTGGCCCATACTGGAATGTTATTGTAGCAATGCGCAAAATCATGTTTTGAAGGGCACTTAATGGCATCGGAAAATGTTAAATGAGTAGGCAATGTGATCCCAAATTTGTTAATTTTTAAAAATATATGGTATCTGAAACAATCGAATCATATAATGTTTTAAAAGATACAAGTATGTCTTTCAACTATCAGTAAAATAAGATAACTATGAATAATTTTTTAAATATGCAACGCCTTTTGGAGAAATTTTTAAATATTACTGAAAGTCATATTAAAAGGCCTAAAATAAATGAAGAGTGCTATAATGTTAAGGGGTAGGAAGACTATCATAACAATGCCAATCCTTCCTAAATTAATTTATAAATTCAGTGTCATTAAAAGTTGATTTAAAAATTCCTTTGGAAGCACAAATAGCCATAAATAGTCAAAAAATTGAAGAAGAACAAATTCCCTTTCAAGATGGATTATAAAGTCAAAGTAATTACCAAGTTACAAAAGTGGAAACTGTGGTATTGGTGAGACATGGATCAATAGAGGAAAGGAATGGCACAGAGAACTCAGAATCGAATTCACTCATCTAGAGAAACTTCATGTGTAACAGAAGGAGCTTCACAGACCAATGGGGAAAGGATGCATTATTCACTTAACAACTGTGGGACAGTTTATGCAGACAGAAGCAAATAAAATTATATTCATACCTCATGTCATACACAAAAATCTCTCTTTTTTTGAGTTACTGATTCAGCTGGAATCAGTAATAACATGTAAAAAAGGAAAGCTCTAATACTTTGAAAACAGAACATAAATAAATAACTTCATGGTGTTCAAGCAGGAAAGATTTTCTAAGCAGAACTCAAAGCACAAATGAGCTCTGATAAAGAAAAAGTATGACATTCCACAACTTAAAAATTAAGTTTCTCTGTTAAATAGTTGATATCATAAACAAAGCAAAGACAAGCTACATACTAATCTATTTACAATATATAAAATAAAATTAGAATTCAAAATACATAAAGAACTCTCAAAAACAATAAGAAAAGAAAAACAAATGTTTCGGTACATTTACTTTTGCTGGTATTCTGTTGCTATAGTTATTTGGACATTAAAACTCCATAGTTGTTCTGTGTGTCTCCTTAAGGGATTTTTTTAATCCAGCACATATTTTTTAACTTTTCCCTAGTTCTTTTTCATTAAACATTAAAAATACTTCATGAGTCTTAGATAAAATTCACTACCAATTTATTTTAATGGTAATTATGTATTCTTTATTTCCATTTCAGGATTTTAAACTATTTCTTTCCTAAGTCAAGATTAACCTTAACTAATCCACTGTCTTAAAAACAGTCATCTGTTTATTTTAAAAGTTTATATTTTTAATTTCCTCAATTGACTAAATAAACTCATTGCCATTCTAAGGCAGGATGTAGAGTTGATTGTTTTAGGTTTATTCTCCTTGTTTTACCATCTAGGTAAGAAATTTTTGAAATATCTTCTAGTTCTCAATTTTTTATAATTTTAAAAAGTGTCTAATTTAATCATTTATTTTACTTTCTAACACCAACTTTTTGTTCATGTATTTATCTATTACCTTTTAAATGCCTTACATCTGCCTTCAATCATCTTTTCAGATGTGGGTGTGGGACCCACCAATGGAAATTGATTTAGGTTTTTACTAAAAACTGATTTATGTTCACAGTGAAAATTCGGTCTTAAGCCAGTGCTTTCTGCTCTCAAACAGAAAACTTCGCTTCCCTGTAAGCGATGCTTACAGTGCTCATGGAATCTATTTTTCCTAAAATCCTTATATGCCCCAAATATGGAGAAGTAAACTTCTGGAACAGTTTAACGTGTTACTTTTATCATAGAAGTTTCTCTCTTTCTCCTTTTTTTTTAATGGAAAAGTAGATTCTACTAGTCTAGTCTATCTTTAGGATTACGCCCCAAGTCAAAATCCTTCATTATAGGATTATTTCCTTTATTTATATTTCCTCCTCTCTCTATGAGTATTATTATACCACCCTATTATTTGAAGTTTAAATGTATTTTTTTCTACTGTAAGTTCCACCAGTTCTGACTGAATTATCATGAGCTCTTCGTATAATTTAGGACCAACCAGGTTTTATGCCAAACATTTACGTGTGGTTGTAGCTAGTGTTCATTACATATCCTTCACTGGTGTTCTCAGGGCTTCTAGTATTCTAAGGACATTCTAGGCATAATACTACCTGTCTGTGGTCAGTCCTTACTTCTTTATCTCCTTTCTGTGTTTTAAGGTAGCATCCGTTCACCCCAACCCACCCTCCCACAGATGCTGCTTCATTGCTGTGCTCTGCTGGCTTTCCTCCAGCCAGCTCTGCCTCTTCCTGGTTTAGTACTTTTCAGATGGACCTGCATGCTGGGTTGGAGAATTTTATTTTTGGAATATTCCCATTATTTGGGAAATTTATTTATACTAGTGTTTTTACTGTGTTTATTTTATTTTGTTTTCTTATTTGCCCTTGTAGCAGATGATTCTCTAATTTTTTAACTGGATTTAAACCAAAGAAGTCACCCAGCACTCACCCCCCTACCCTCTCAGTGGGTTAAATTGCAAAATGCACTCAACGAATATATGACAGATACGGATGGGCACTTGTCTGACCCGTGACTACTGTTAAAAGACAGAGACTACGTCTCTTCGGGAGGAAACAGCACAGCCCTGTGAAGTGAATCGACTCCACATGTCCAACATGTAATGTGGGGAAGGGCACAACTAGACTGCGAACTTGAGAAAGTGTAGCACGTTATTTCAAAATCAATTATTATTAATGAAAATGTTTAAAACTTATTTTTAAAAGAAAATTTTTCATGTAAGACATTAAAACCATATTAGAGAGAGAGAGAATGAAAGGTATGTAAATATGTTTAAAAATAGAGCTAATATATATCCATGCAGGAAAGAATAGCTGGAAAATTCATGATGGAACTGCCATACTACAACTAATATTTTATAAGGAATCACATGCAGAGCATAAAGTGCATATTTTTGAACCTCCTACAAAACAGTACCATAAACATGAAAGTACAGGCTAAAGAAAAAAAATGGGAATTATTACTCAACAGTAAAGACAGTAAAGACCTAAAACTCCTCAAAAGAAACATCTATAAAAGTTTCAGCCATCAACAAAATAGTTCATCTTATCTGGGCTACTAAATATTATTAAAATAATTCAATAATAGGAAAACTGTATTTTAACTTAATTTTGGAAATGGCTCTTTCACTCCCTTAAAATGTGCTCTTCTCTGACATAATGTATAGCTTTATTTATGTGTTATGATAGTTGAAGTACTTGGTGTCATTACTTTTCATGCTTAATATTCTATAATAAATACTCCACAGTCCTGTGCGGGGAGAGAGAGAGATGTCATGGTAGTGGTATTACTTTGGTCATGCTTAGTCATGTGACTTGATTAATGGACTTAAGCCAAGGGGATGGCTTAGCTAAACACCAAAATAAACCACATCTTCTCTTTTTTTCTGTTATTAAAATCACAACAGTGACTGTTCACTGTGCTGTGAATAAAACAACATGATGGTTCCCAAAGAAATAAAAAATCTATTCAAATAGACACGAGGTAAACACTTTTAAAATACAAGACTAAGCTATTAGCTTGACTTAAGTCTGTCTGGAACAAAGATAAACTGAGACACCTTAAATGCAGTACCAGGCAGTTGGCTGCGTGCAGGTGGAACAGCGCAGCCAGGCCCAGAGATTTACTGCCGTGGGCACTCTGCCACTCGAGGCCGTGCTGGGGTGGGGCTGGGTGACAGTACTGAGGCCACAGCTACTCGGTGGGTATATCTATGGGTAAGTGACAGGAAAGTCGGCACACAATTAATTCTAGCCATAACAGAAAATGAGCAGTCAGATAAATGACCTAGAAGTCAAATATCAAAACTGTGTGTGGGTGGAGTCATGCCAAAGCTGAGAAACAGAAGTGAGGCAGAGGACAGACTTGAAGGATATGTCTGCCCTTCAAGGGAGCTGGGTCAAGCAGGAGTCCAGAGCCAAGATGGCAGAAGCTGCTCTCCCGGCTGGAATCCACCTCACACCCATGCAGGCAGCTTGTCCTCAAGCTGACGGGGCTCAGAAAGCTTAGTGCCAGGGTTAACATGGAGGCACTCACCGCAGCTCACCTGTCCTTCTGATTAACACGGGGAAAGAGTGCCAGGGTCTGCAGGGGGCAAACGGGATGATTTCCAGGGATCTTAAATGAGTTAAAGAAGCAGGCTTTCAGGAAACAGAAAAACATATTACTAATCAGGTTTTAATAACTAACTTAGGGTTAAAGACGGCATAAAGCAACACGGTATGTTCTGTAGTCGGTGAGTAGATCTGTTCGCTGAAGCCAAAGGTTTCTTAGGAAAGTAGGGAAAAGACCCTTAAAAAAATAAGTGACTCAGATGAGGAAGTTTTAATGCCAGGGTTAACAGGAAGCTGAATTGTAGGTTGCTCAGGCTAGGTACCACACTTTATATATCACTGATTATGCAAATTTAACTAAATACAGAATAACTAATTACCTAATAACTCTGGATTATTTGTGATGGTGATAATAATATAGTGACATTGCACTATATTTGCATTGTATTTGGGAATTAGATTAAGGACATAAGGCAAAAATTGAGTGTACTCTGGTTTTTTAATGTTTTTTATTTTTCAATTATAGTTTGCATGCAATATTATATTAGTTTCAGGTGTACACAGTAATGATTAGACATTTTATAATTTACAAAGTGATTACTCCCATAAACCTTCCCTTTAATACCCATTATAACCAATGTTTATGGAGGACTTACTACAAGCTAAATACAATACTGAAAGCAATACATTAATTCTTATAGAACCTTATTAGGTAGGAGGAATTATTATTACCCTCATTTATTAAATTAAAAAAGAAAAAAGCAGGGATATGGAGAAGTTAAGTATCAAGTATAAGGTCAAACATCTCTAGACAAAGCTAAAATTTGAATCCAGGTGGTCTGATTCCAAAAGCTAAAGACTTAACCTCAATGCTACACTGTGTATGAATAATAATACTTAATATCTGTGTGTCAATGTGTAATGATCAGATTATAACTCATGCCTTTGATTCTTAGAATAGCCTGTGAGGCAGGTGGTGTTTTCACACAGATAAGTTTTCCATGAGATGAGGACCCAGAAAGAGAGAGAAATAAATCTAGGATGGGCAGGACTTGACTTCTCAATAGGACATAGCTTTAGGAGCACTAGCCAGAAGTAGAAACCACAAAGTACAAAGGGCCAGCCAGCAAACTTGAACTTGCTTAACCTCTGGGAGCACTGATACCAGTAAGGTCAAAATGGGTGGGTGAGCTGAGACAGCAGGAATTATTAGGCAACTTCAATCCTAAATCTCTTGAGAGAGTAAAGGGATTTATCCTCTTCTCCACCATTAGGTTGCCTGGACTTTGTGGTCAGTCAGTGACCACGTTTCACCCTGTGCCTCAAACGCCTTCACATAGTATATGCTCAGTAAAAGTTATCTGCAAACGATTTAGGCAAAGAACTTTGGGCCTGGCCTGGCATTTGTTATCTAAAATTTTCTAAATAAAACTGTCAAAAACTTTAATATAAAATAAATATTATAATAAGTAGTCTTTCAAGGCAAATTTTGAAGGTATAATTTTGTATGTTTCTCACTAATTTTTATGTGCTCGGGCAAGCTTAAACTAAACCATATCTTGCCTCCAAGAGTAATCAGACCATTTCTCTATATCTAACTCCACGTTCTACCTTAGGATTTCTCTTGGGGCCGGTATATGTTTTTGTGATTTCTGAAAACTCTGACCACAAGTGCCTTGGCTTACATCTACTGGAGGAGTTTCAAGCAAACATCACCAGGCTGGCTTGTGTGGCATTTGATCAGGAACTTCTCAAAATTCACGCTGTCTTTTCAGCCTCTGCCTTTTCTCTGTTGCGCAATGCCGACACTAGGAAGTTTCACTAGCTCTTGGGATGCACGTCTTAGACATGACTTTGACATTTCTAATAGGAGAAAACAGCTTCGTTATCTTATCAAAGCTTGACCTCAACAAACTTTGAGTTCTTTCTTTTATATGGCTAAATAATTTACGACTATATTAGAGCCATCTGCTCGTACCACTATTGACATCAAGCTCATTGTTGTGACATTCCCCACTCAAAAGAAATTCATTTTCCAAGCTAACAAATGAAGAGAATGGATTTATAGCTTTGTCCATTCCAACAGGATTTTCCAGCTGCTTGCTGCTTTACAGACTCGGCTGGAAATACAAGAATGATAGCTGCTGAGGTGTTTCTCACACACAGAAACTCGTATGTCGTACCTTTAATTTTATATCCGATCTTTCAATAAGTAATCTGAACTTTGACCGTAAAATATAAATGTTAAGATTTGAAAGGTGCTTTTGAGACCACTGTGTCCTAAGCCCCTTTTTTCACGTGAAAACAGAGTTCACAAAGATTAACTGATCTGCCCAAGGGTCCTTAGAAAAGTCAGGCTCATACACCTGACCGCTGGCCAGGCTGCCTTCTACTTGACAAAGTTACCTTTTTAAATACCAGAATAGTCTGAACATTTCGGGGGGAGGAAACAGGCTTTACAACAAATATTGAAATTATTCTCTAAATATAGTGAAAAACTTTGGCCTGAAGGAGAAAATGGTCTTTAAATTATATTAAGCAATATTAAGTAATTAAATATTAAGTAATTCTCTTAAAAATGTCCATCACTATCGCCATATAAATTTATTTTGGTACTTCTGCCGAGCAGCAACTGAGCCAAACGTGTTGATTCATGTTTTTGTTGAGTAAGTTGTATTTTGTGTCCATAGTAATTGTTCCTAAGTCATAATTTTGATCTATGTGATGTTAATATATCATTTGTGCCTGCAGCTGCCTTGCATGATGATCTAAATCACTTAGGTCAGCAAGGGAGTACAGTACAATGAAAAGCCCAGGGAACCAACAGTTAGGAGTCTTGGCTTCTTGTCCGAGTGGTTAACTAGCCGTATTAACTTGGACAAGAACAATAAGCTGAAAAACAGAGCAGTGGACTAGGTGACCTTTAAGTTCTTTTCAGCTGCAAATGCCATTTATTATCCTAATCACAATCGTTGAAACAAAAAGTAAATACATGAAAAGTTATGAAGTCTTAGGATCACAGAATTCCAAAGCAGCAATCCATTCATATAATTATTGCCCCCAAAGTTCTGCATTAAGTTCCAGTCCACAGAAAGTTTCCTTATTTCACTTCAAGAACAACCTACTTTTGCAAAGGCAAATTATAGGAACAGGGGAGACCCTTGAAAAACTGTCAGCATTTCTTCCATCACTCAATGTGAGACATGGTCTTTCTTGGAAAGGTAAATGATGACCCCTCTTTTCATCCTTTAAGCACCAAAGTGACGTCCAAGTAAGCAATCAAATTACTTCAGTATAACAAATAAAATCAGTATTATAACTATAACAAATAAAACTAAAAGCATGATCATCAATGTTTGTTGGTTAATTTTGTATGTGTAGTGAACATAAAATAGCCTTACAAATAATTGTGTTTTCATCTGCATTCAAAAAGCCATCGTACACATGGACACACTAAACCTATATCCAAATAACTTGGTGAAATCCAGCACATTTGAAGTCAGGTTATATTTTTCCAGAAGTACTGTCTCACATCACTCCTGGGTTTTTCTGCCTAATTGTGTCCACTCATCAATTATACGAGAGAGGCATGAAAATAAAATACTTATTTGCACTCAGCACTCCAATGCAAGCTGTCAGGAATGCTAGGTAGGGGGATTCCTACACTGAGGGAGGAACAAGAGTAAATGAAGTCATAAGTCCCCTCAAAATCTAAGAATGGACCTGGCAGGTGCAGCTCAGTGGATTGAGTGCCAGCCTGTGAACCAAAGGGTTTCCAGTTTGATTCCCAGTCAAAGCACATGCGAGGGTTGTGAGCCAGGTCCCCAGTAGGGGGCGTGCAAGAGGCAACCACACATTGATGTTTCTCTCCTTCTCTTTCTCCTTCCTTTCCCCTCTCTCTAAAAATAAATAAATAAAATATTTTTAAAAATCTCAGAATCTATGGCATTCTGTTTATTATTTTTATTCTAAAATCTGAAAAGTTAATATTTCTGGTTGTGATAGATTACAAAAATGGCCCAAATTTTTCAACGATTGCCATATAACTCTCACCCATTTGACTTATTTCAGCCCATTGCATATCATCAGGTAACAAAGCAAAGGCTTGAAATGGGCCTGTGATTTGGGACTTGCTCTCTTTTGTGCCTCTGCCATTACCATGGGAACATGCCTGGATTAGTCTGCTGGAGGATGAGAGATGTGTGAAGCAAAACCAAGGCATCCCAGTTGCTCCAGCTGGATGAGCCAGCTGACCTCCAGACACCTGAGGGAGCCCAGCCAATCACAGCAGTCCCCTAGCTGATCTCCCTGGCATGGGTATAATATCCTTATGGCTGTATGCCAGTGAGATTTTGAGTTGAGGCTCTGTTATGCAGTGAAAGCTAACTACTATATAGGCTTAAACTCCCAAGCAGATATTTTCCCTTACTTAGAAAAGCAGGACTCTTGATTCTCAATCTATTCATAGCTCAACACATAAGTGTACTCTCACCTCTGCTCATTCATTCCATTAACTCATGCCACACGTATTGCTGACTGCCTATCACACACAGGCATTGATCTAAGTGCTGGTGATACATCACTGAACAAAACATGCGAACAGGTTTTGTTTGTAACCTCCCATCTGGAGCTTATAGATTAAAACTATAAACATAGGAGATTAAACTATAAACATAATCCGAAAATTAATGATATGATGTGTTAAAGGGTGGAAGTGCAATAGAAAAATAAAGAAGTAGAAAAGGATGGGGCATGAGAGATTGAGAGCGCGGCAGGATGTGTGGATGATGCAAAATGCACTATTAAAAGGGACTGTCAGGTTAAGCCTCATTGGTAAATTGATAATTGGGTTAAATAATTTGAGGGAGGTGAAGGAGTGAAGCCCGCAGATATCTGGGGGAAGGGTATCCCAGGGAGAGGAAATAGGTAGAGTATATGCCCCAATACAGAGGTGTGTCTGACACATAAGAATGCCCACATGGCTAGAATGGAATAAGCAAGAGACAGAGTAATGGGAAAAGAGGTAAAAAAGAAAAATGGAAAGAAGGTAGTTGACATAGGCTCTTATAGTCACTGTAGTGACATTGGCTGAGTGAAATAAGAGGCCATGCAAGGCTTTGAGGAGGGACGTGGTATGATTTTGTTTCTATTTGTAATGTATCTGTAGGGAGAATAGAACATAGGGAAGGAAGAATAAAAACAGCAGATAGGGCTTCAGCAATGAACTGGAAGAAAGATGATCACGATTCAGATCAGAGTGGTAACTATAATGGTGGAGCAAAGTGGTCAGATTCTGGAAATATTTGAAGGTAGAACCACTGTAATTGCTTGAGCGTGAGGTATGGGGAAAAGAGAGGACTCAAAGATAACGCAAATTTTTGTCTCTAAGCAATTCAAAAGATGAAGATATTAGCAAAGATGCAAGTAAAGCCTATTTGAGGGAAAGATAAAGGATCCAGGTTTAAACAAATTGAGTTTGAGATGTTTATAACACATCCAAGTGAGGAAGACAAATGAGCAGTTGCACTAGAGGCCAGGGACTTGGCAGAGGGTTTGGGCTGGCAGTGTGAAACTGAGAGTTGTCAGTGCATAAATGGTATGTGAAGGCATGGGGCCAGACGATATCAACAAGGAGAGAGTATAGACAGAGGACAGAAGAGGTCCCTCGGCCACTTTAACATTAAGAGGTCAGGAAACTCAAACACACAAAGAAAACCTAGAAAGAAGGACTTATGATCCAGGAGGAAAACTAAGAGTGTATTGCCCTGGAAACCAAATAAAGAGCATTATGCTAAGTGAAAAAAACACAGCTGGTGAAGGACAAATACCATATGATCTCACCTATAAGTGGAATCTAATCAACAAAACAAACAAATGAGCAAAATAGAACCAGAAACATGGAAATAAAGGACAGTGACCAGAGGGTAGGTGGGAGGGGGATAATGGGGGAAAGAAGGGGAAGGGTCCTTTAAGGAACACGTATAAGGGACCCACGGACAAATTCAAAGTGGGGGGGGGTAGGACTGAGGGTGGGAGGTGGGGGTGGGTGGGGTGGGGGAAAGTAGTGAGGGAAAAATGGAGACAACTGTACTTGAACAGCAATAAAAAAAGAAAAAACATTAGTGAGGAGAGAATTATCTACTGTGTCAAATGCTGCTAGTCTGTCAGGATGAGGACTGAGAACTGACTGTTGGATTCAGCCACATGGAGGTCATTGGAAACCCTGACAAAAGCAGTTCTGACGGAGTGGCCAGTGGGGCTTCAATCTTTGGATTGAGTTGATCTCATCCTACTCTGCCAAATCTGGAAGAAAGATGCGCATTCTACATTGAGAATCTGAAGGTAGCACGGTTCTTACAAGGAGCGAAGCGTTGGACTGCCTGCCATCATGCTTCAAGGAATGTGTCAGGACTAACTCTGGGTTGTAGAATTTAAAGACAAAAGGAGGTGCGTAGTGACATCACTGAGGTCAAAAAAGATGAGCAGTGAGAAACCAAGATACAGGAACGACATAGGAATCATAGTCATAAAATTCCAAGGAAAGAAGACATTTAGATGTTTATTTTTCTCACATGACTTTTTAAAAACTGAGATAACTAGTTAGTTATTCTCTTCAAAATTTGGTAAAAATAAAATCATTATCCTGGTACACAGGGCCCTCAGCTGCCTAATAGGGATGGAGGCAGGTCATCATCTATGACGGTTAGTGCAGTTGGGTGCCCCCTACTGCGACCTCTGTTGACACCACTTCTAAAGCAGAAATAGAAAGCTCTTCACAGGTTAGCTATGAACCTGGTAGGCTGAATTCCCTTAGCTCCCCAGGTCAACAGACCACTGAGGTCTTGTCACCACCATGTCATCTGGAGGAATAGAGTTAGACGGCTTCTTTACTCTGGAGAACGTGTTTGTGTGCATTAACTCAGTTATATGCCACTCATATGTTGAATCAATTATTTTTCATGTCAAATGTGAGTGATAACATAGAGTAAAGAGGTGTGCAGGAAAGAACTCGGAGTCTCAATTCTAGGATTCGACGCTCAATTCTTCTGCTATGTAGTTCTGAGACTTTGATCAAGTCACCAAATCTTTCGAGACTGTTTTCTTATCTAGAAGATGAAGAGGTTAGATTATATCAGTGGTTTGAGAACTGTTCCTTGGTGCCCTGGGATTCCCAGAAGTGAAGAGACGCTATGCTAAATCAGCTTTTCTCCGTTTCATAGACTGAGAATCTCCTACTGCTCGTGGAAGAAGAGTCTGATTGCTTTAAATGTTGCAAAACATTGTCTTCATTAATCTGTAAGGTCTTACATGTGATTCAGAGCCTTGAGTCAGCATACTTCTTAGTTGCAATGAAAAACGATCACAGGGGGGAATTTTGGGTAAATATGTATAACATTTAAATACCGATAATAGTAAAATAATATGTTAATATGATAAATATGTGGGTTGCTCCTTAAAACAACCAGAATCTTTTTGGTCAAGAGCAACTAGCTTTTCTGCCTGCTAAAAAAAACTTGGACCCAAATGCAGCTATAATTCTCCCAAGAATTAATGTACAATTCCAAGAAAATGATTTACATTTGAGATTTTAGTTCACTGATTTAGTTCTACTGCCATTAAAATTAATAACCAGTTGATAACTTTTGATAAAAGATAATCAACAAAGGATAAAAAGAAACCAAATTTTCTAGATTGGGAGTCATCCCATCAATTAAAAAACTACAGTAATTCATAATGATAAATACTAAACTTAGGTAATAAGGAGATATTTTATTTTCCAATTTTCATGGAGCTTCTGAGTTATTGTGGGCACAACATACCTTTCCCTATCTATATTATTACCATCTTATTTTCTCACTTTAAGTTTAAATTTGTTTAGAATATTTCTCAAAATTAAACTGCAACATTGTCATCAAAATGAAGACTAATCAGTGATTAATACTTTATCCCAATTTCTTCTTAATGTGTCACAGGAAACAACCGGGATGGGAAGCACATGCATCCTATACATCATTGAATCTCTGTGTGCCAGTTTCCTCATCTGAAGAATGAAGGCCTCACCAACAGCACACTTCTGAGCCTGTTGTGGGGAAAGAACCTTCACAAGTTTGTGTAAATCTCTGCTGTCATGAGATGATTAACCCTAACTCTTACTCATCGTGAAACCACACCCAGCACACGACACCAAAAAGACGGGGGAAAGAGCAGCCGTGTCGGAGCAGGTTGTTACCACACACAGAAGAATTAGCTATTTCTACATCGTGCAAGTGTGCTATTTGACTGTGACCAGAATTACTTTTAAGATAGAAAAGATATAACAGCTAACATTTATAAGTGGTGCTTCATAAGTATAAAGTATTTTCACATGCTTTGCATTGTGATCTTCACAATAAACTTGGTAAGTAGAAACTATTTACTTTTATTTTACATCTGAGGATAGCAAAGCTCGTGAAAGTGACCGCGACAGGATTGCTCGGCTAGTCTGAGGAGGAGCCAGTGTTTAGTCCAGGAATTCCAGCTCTGAAGTCTTCCCCTTTCCATCAAACCAAATGGGAATGCCAAATTCCTTGATAAGCAATCCACACGGTGGAAGTCAGTTGGTCTGAGTAATATTCTGGGTTGGACTAACCCCGGGCGTATTTGGCTAAAGCTCTGAACTGCCACTGACCACTGGTCTTCCATTCACAGCTTCATCTTTCAATGCAGTGTCAACTTGCCGTCCTGGTCTGCCATTTCCTATGCCAGCGTCCTCTTTGTACTGTGAGGACACGGGCAGAAGGGACTAGGGTCTCATTCATCCTTGCTTTCCCTGTGACAGCTTGCATATAAAAACCCTAAAAGAATACCCACTTCAATAAATTGAGTTCATTCATTAATTCATGCAAAGAAAAATTCCTGAACACTCGCTTTGTGACTTGCTTTCTGCTAGAATAACACATGGGACGGAGAGAGCCCCTGCCATCACAGAGTGCATGGACAGACACTGAGCAACACAGAATAATAGTGCCGACAGCGCACAAGAAGAGTGGTTTGCTACGAAAGGCAGAACACAAGGAGCTCACCCAGTGTGAGGCAACAGGGAAGGCCTCCCTGAAGAAGAGACGTTTTATCTGCTGTCCAAGGCTGAAGGGGAGGGAGATAGATAAAGAGGAAAAAGAGACTGAGGAAGAGAGACCAGCACGTGCGCTGAATTGGGGAAACGCATCCCCTAAAGCTGACCTGAGCTCCTGCATGTTACTGAGCTACCCAGGCTCAGAACCAAATCTAACAGCGACGTCGAGAAGATCAGAGCACAGTAGGCATCATAACAGGTTAAAATCACGTCTGCAATGAAGTAAGTCAGGCACTCAAATGAACCTTTAAGGTACTTCAATAAATTTTATTCAGTCTTTCTACTAAGTCACGGGTGGGGATGTGGTTCTCTCTCTTTTATGTGAAACTGAACATTTTATTTCATGAGTGGAGAGTCAAAACTCTAATTGGTGTGTAGCCTGGTTGAGAGAGTGGATTCTTATGAAACCAACAGGAAAATGGTATAAAGATTTACTCATTCACAGCTGTTCTTTACAAGTAACTTCAAATTTTACAGCTAGTTATAATTGTATTTCCAGTTGTAAATTAAATCTTGATTCATGTCTTTTCCCATGTTGTAGAAAATACAATAAATTATATTGCCTTGCAGCAAATACTTCATGTACATCATTAAAATGAGATGGTCTCACAGTGTGTAGTTTTAGAACTTTAAGGCTTGGCATAAAACTTATACAAGTATATAAACTGCCAGAAAGATACATGTTTCCATTGAATGTAGACAGCTACCGAACCACTGAGGAACCTTTATGGGATATTATTATGTACTGCATGATGTCCTCTGCCCCCAAAATTCACGTGGAGGCATGTGGATGCCCTACCACCAGTACTTGAGAATGTGACTGTGCGTGGACATAGGATCTTTAAAGAAGTAATAATGATTAAATGAGGTTATAAGGGTGGTGCCATAATCCAATATGACGGGTGTCCTCATAAGAGAAAAAAACACCAGGGGTGGGTGAGCACAGAGAAAAGGCCAAGGGAGGGCACAGCAAGGAGGCAGCCACTGAAAATTCACCAGAAACTGAATTTTCCGGCACCTTAATCTTGGACTTTAGCTTCCAGAACTGCGAGAAAATTAGTTTCTGTTGTTTAAGCTGCCCCGTTTACAGACTTTGTTATAACAGACCAAGCAAACTGATACAGATATATATTTTACAATTATAAATGTACATGTGCAATTAAATACCTAGACATGCAGACTGGTTATGTGTGGTTAGATTATCTAGAGTCCTATTTGAAAACAGTAGAAAGATTTTTATGTCATTGCATAATTAAAATTTTTGTTAGATTAAAAATGAGCATGCATAATTTATATTTATGCAGCTAGACTGTATCTGGATATTAATTAGGAAAAACAGAATTGTTTTTATGAAGTGGGGCTGATGTATAAGTTCCCTAAAAGAAAAAAAATGCTTCAGACATGTTCACAAATCGATCCATCTTTCAGAGAGAATGGAACAGCCTGGGCTTAACCTACCCACAATCACTTAAACTTGGACCCTGCTGTTTCAGAACAAACTTTTTACATGGAGCTGTTATCTTCCTGTCACGGTCAAGTTACCTTAAAAAGCTTTTTGTGAGTTTAATTAAGCCTAACTAATTATCCAACAGCACAATGAAAGATGAAATCCTTAAATATTTAATCCACTTATGACTCAACGTGTCATTTTCCGAACGTGGCGGTTAAATTCTTAGAATTACCTTGTAAATTAAAGCTGCTCTTTCAGACATTCAAGACATGTAGTCACAACTTACCCAATGCGTGAATTCAACATTTCATCTATTCTTCAGAAAATGTATTCCAAATACTGTATTCACAGTCTCAGCCTGGCAGGCTTACTGATGACAATGGAACACAAGAATCTTTTGCTTGTAAGCTTCGTAACCATCAGGCATGCTTTCATCCTGATCTCCATTCTGGGTTTTGCCTCTGCTTCCCCATTTGTCCAAGGATTAATGAGTTAAAGGTTAGCTGCCCTGTCTGCATAGTCACTAGAACCACTTTGTTCTCCTTAACTCATCCCAAGCCTTGTCCCTCTCAGGACGCTTTGCCCCACTGCGACCAGCAGGCAGGCCCATCACCGGTCCGCCATCCCCCTTCCCACCTCAGTGTCATCCTGAAACACTAAATGCACTCATGACTTCATTTTTTTAACTTCTTTTTTTAAATTCTCACCCGAGGGCATGCTTGTTGATTTTTTGAGAGAAGGGAAGGGAGGGAGAGAGAAAGGAAGAAAAACATCAGTTGGTTGCCTGGCGCCCACCCCTACCAGGGAGGGAACATGCAACCCAGGCATGTGTCCTGACTGGGAATCAACCCTGCCACCCTTCGGCCTATGCGACAAAGCTCCAACCGACTGAGCCGCACCAGCCAGGGCCCCATGACTTGACTTTAATTACACAGTCCTGTTTGTTCTTTCTCTGTATTTTGAAGGCTATCCAAGACTGGAGGAGGTGTTCTTCAAGACCAGATCCCCAAAATGCTAGACGTGTCAGGCAGCCACACCTAGGAAGCACCTACCCCCAGACCCAGACACTGGATTCCTGTGTAAGAAAACTCGAAGACGCGATGATTGTGAGAGGACAGAAAGCCACGTGTACACAACACTCACAGCCACAGGGACACAAGCACACAGCACAGACCCTTGGAGCCTTGAGGTTTGTCAGGGCTCAGAGCTCATTTCATAGCTCCCAACGCTGACAGGGCGGGAGTTGCTCATGGACGGAACTTCTAAAGGAAATAGCTGCCTTTAGACTGAAATGCAAATTCCCTAAGGGATGTTAAGAGATTGAAAGAGATTTACACTGTAAATTAGTTATTTAACTCTCACCTTTACAAGTCTCAGTGTAGGGAAAGTTTATTCTCAGATACCATTTTCTAGCATTAGCAATATAAACAGTAACTGAAGAGTATTTCCAGAATAACTACTGAGTAATCTTTCTAGACACTTTCCTTCCACAACCACATTCCACACCCCTTTGATTTCAAACATAAGTATGTACATTTAAACTATAAAACGCAAGATGGCATGTTAGAATTTCCAGTTCCAGCCACTTCCTATTTTTAAATAAACTGTATTATTATAAAAATACTTTTGTTGCAAAGAGAAACATAAGAAGAGGAAAAAAACTAATCAGGAGAGCAAACACTAGACTCCCACAGTTATTGGAATGGAAGCAGCCGGCACTGGGCGATCTACACGGACACCCGCTGTGGGCGGGCACCCTGTGTCGGAGGTACCTACCACCTTTCATCATGCCCACTTCGTAGCACTTGCGCAGCCGGCAGGCCTGACAGCTCTTCCTCCTGTTTTTATCAATTGTGCACTGGTTGGTAGCCGGACACATGTAGTCATTATGTCCTATTAAAAGCAAGAGGACAGAATTAATATTTTTTCAGGAAACTGAGCCAGTGAGAATGTACGGTTGGCTGTCTATGTTTTCGTATCACTTACTTGGCCTTACTACATTGTTACCTCAGCCCGCCATCCTTTCTTTGTCCTTTTCTAGATGAAAAAAAAAAAATCTCCTAGACTTATTTTCTGCCTCAGCCAAGTGTCTTGGGAGTTCTTTGGGCAAATCACCTTCAGTTCACACAGATTATATTTGGGGGCACAATGTCTTACATACATACACTCACAAGGTTAGGTTCTCTCAGCAGATAAAGCCTTTTTTTTTTTTTTAACCAGGTCACTAGTTAAATTGGTGTCAGGATAAAACTTAGAACTCTCAGAGTTTCAAGGTGGCCTTCTTAAACACAATTTTAAAAAATCTTTAAGTAGGTATTCAAATGCAGCTTAAAAACCTAAATTCAAGCTGGGGTGGTCAGCTGGGCATTGGCAAAGCTCAGTCCTTAAGTTACTAAGTTAGTCCACCACTTACTAGCTGGAAGACACTGAGCAAGCCAGTAACCAGCTCCAGTCCTCACTTCCCCCCTCTTTAACCTGGAGAAAATTATGGTACCCACTACATAACGTCATTCTAAGAGTTAAGTGTGAGAATACACATGTAGGGCTTACCACAGTGTCCCGGATGTGGTGAGCACTCAATAAATACTAGTATTGTCGCCACTATTATTTTATTCGGAATCCTCTTTCTTTTCTCTCTTACTCAAATGTTCCTTTCTTGTGGGCTTTTATCTCATTCAAGTCAGCCTCACAAAACAGATCTCCCCAGACCTCACATCACTCTCGAACTTCCGTCTTGTATCCCGCCCCCTCCTTGGCAACTCAAATCCTCAGAGATGTCCACACTCCAGGGACCCTGTTTCCTCACCTCTCCTGCCAGCTCAACCCATGCCAATCTGTTTTCCAACTTAGTTGCCCCACAATAGTAGCTTCTCTGGTATCAGCAATGACTCTTAGTGCTTAATCCAACAGATAGTTTCAGTCCATATTATACTTTGATATATCAGAAGCATCGGGTACAGGGAATAAGAAGCATAAATAGCAGGTACAAAATAGACAGGAGGAGGTTAAGAATAGTATAGGAAATGAAGAAGCCAAAGAACTTATATGTACAACCCATGGACATGAACTAAGGTGGGGGGGGATGCTGGTGTGAGGGGAGTGCAGGGCGGAGGGGAATAAAGGCGAGAAAAAATGGGACAACTGTAATAGCATAACCAATAAAATATATTTTTTAAAAAGAAGCTCGAAAGATGCCTCCCTTCCTTCAGAAACATGCTTTTCTCTTATCCTTTGGCTTCCACAACACAAATTGCCCGAGTTGCTCTGCCTCCCAGGCTGTGGCTTCCCCACATGGTTCGCAGGTTCACCACCGAGCATTCAGTCAGAGCTCCACAAGGCTCGATGTCAGGCCCTCTTCTCTTCTCACTGTTCCATGTTATCCCGCCAAAGAATCTAGTCCACACCTACGGTTTCCACTGTCATTAAATGCAGATGACTCAAAAGTATATACCCCCCCGTCCAACCTTCTTCTCTGAGCTCCGGATACATATATCTAGTTGCCTACATGAAGTGTCTGCTCTATGATTTAGAAGTCACCTTTATTTCTTTCTCCACCAGAAAAAATCTGGCATATAGCATGCAGAATATTAAACTTCATAAACCAATAAAAACTAGTATGTTTTTATAAAGAAGTCCATTTATATGTCTATATTCTTACACCTCTTGGAGAAATGTCCCGAATGGAGACTAAGGAGATGATTTGTACTATTTTTAAATGTGTTTCCATTCACACACACACACACACACACAAAGAGGGTATATATTCTACCTTCTGATTCAAAGTTTCTATGTAAGTCTCTATTTTCCCATTTACAAAGGGCAGGCAGCAGCACATAGTGAAGTGTTTTAACTATAAAACTCTTTCCTCAACTAGTCAGCAGAGTTACAAACTTGTAACTTTAGTGAGAGACCACACACTCCTCAGATATCCAGGCATGGTTACTGTTTTTAGGATTGTCCTTATTAACAGGGACAAACTGAGATGATAATAAAACCAGAAACAAATTTACCTGGGCAGGTGTAAATTCTAAGCAGAAAGTGTATTCTTCTGACCCTTCAAAGAAACTTTGAGTGTTTGGTTTCCTGTGGTGTTGTATGCAGTACATGTTGATTTATTTCAAAGGTAAAAAAATGAATTTATATTAAGCTTCAGAAGAAAACAGTCAATAATCACTTGAACCAAAAATTACTTTGATTCACTTTCTCTCCCAAAAGGCGGTTATCTTGCAAGCCACGAGATGAGAGAACTAAATTGGGTCAGAGGCCGGCTGGCCAGAGGTTGTTTGGATTGGCCAGCACTAGTAGATGCGTATCTTCACAGAACTGCATGAAATTCCTGAACTAACGTGGTTAACCCATAAAATTCTCCAGGTTTGTGCAACTGAATTCGTTCCTTAACAATAATTAACATAGGTGAACAACAGAATCATGTTCCTAACTCAAACGTTTTCTTACAAAGCTCCCTCCTGAACCACATTGAAATTTAGAATTTATAAACTGGCAACAAGAAAAATTAATAGGTACATATTTGACATATACAATTAAAAACAAATTCTTCTTAACCAAACACCATTAACAACTATGTACAAGTCTTCAACTTCCATCAAAAGAAGGACACAACATTTTTTTTCTTAATGAGTAAAACTTGGTCAAGGTATATTAGTATGTTATTAAAAAATTGATTTAAGTATGTTCAAAGAATCTTCTTTTTAAATTTTATTATTTGGTCTTCTGAAGATAATGCATAAGAAAGTCTTTCAATTCAAGTGGAGTTCGTTTTTTCTGAAGTGGAGTTAATTTTTTGAAAAACCCTCACAACAACGGTATCAATGAAACACAGAGCATGTTTACTGAAGAGACTGAGGAACTCTGGGCGTCTGTGGACAGACTTGCCTGAAAGTTCCTTTAGCACAGGCCTGGATGAAACAGAAAAGCGGGAGCCAAGCTGTGAGGTCCAGGTGAAGTTTTGGAGACATAATCACTGTTGTCTTATCCACTGAAACAATAAATGTAGAAAGCCTTTGGGCCAATGTAGGGCCTGAATACCAGGACCTGGAGAGCAAAGAAAGTGAGTAAAAGATACGCAGGGGACGGGGACATGAAGGGTGGGGAGAGAACACATCCGGGAGCAAGCGCATAGCTGCTGGGACAGCAGCTTTTCCCCACGCCTCTCTGAGATGCTTTCTCTCGACTTTTTCTTCTTACTTTTCCTCTTTCAATAGCAGCTGTTTCTGCATTATTGTTATCCCAGAGAAAAGTCTATATTTGTTAGTTACAAAAATAAGAAATGACCCATTAAGAGATTCAAAAGGAATATAAAGGCAGAAAATTAGAACAAGCAGGTAAGGATGTGGAGGAAAGGGAACCCTCGTGCACGGCTGGCGGCCACTGGGGAAAACAGTGTGGAGGAGCCTCAGGAAGTCAAAAGTGGAACTACCTCATGGCTCAGCAATCCCACTTCCGGGTATTTATCCAGAGGAAATGAAGACAGGATATCAAAGCACTATCTGCATCTCCATGTCCACGGCAGCATTAGTCACAATAGCCAAGGTATGAAAACAACCTAAGTATCCATCAGGGGATGAATGGATAAAGGAGATGGAATATGTTTCAGTCTTAAAAAAAGAAAACTGGGGGGCATTATGCTAAGTGAAATAAGCCAAACAGAGAAAGGCAAATGCTGCATTGTATCACTTATATGTGGTATTTGAAAGAAAAAAAATTAACTTATAGAAACAGAGTAGAAAATTGGCTACAAGGAGCTGGGGGGTGAGGGTGGAGGGAGAAGGGTAGAAGAAATGGGGAAAGGTTGGTAAAAAGGTACAAACTTTCGGTTATAAGATGAGTCGAGTCCGAGGATCTAACGTATAATACGGTGACTATAAATGATAGGACTCTATGTATAAGTGAAATTTGCTGAGAGGAGAACTTAAATGGTCTCACAATAAAGGGTAAGTATATGAGGTTATGGTTGTGTTAACTAATTCAGTGGGGGAGCCTTTCACAATGTATACGTGTATCAAATCATCACGTTGTACACTCTGAGCATTTTAGCTTTACTTGTCAATTATACCCCAGTAAAGCAGAGAAAAATAAAATAAAACAAGCAGCAGCTGAGAGGAAGTTAGCATTATGTATCCTTCCTTTTGTCACATTTTTCCCTCAGTGCACCTGGCAGCCACCTCAGACCAAACCTCTTTACACATCTTCAGCCCCGTGCACCCACTTGCCCAGCCCATCCAGACTTGACCATCTCAGACTCTTCAACACAGATGTGTCTCGAACCCAACTGGCCAGCTTCCTCCCTCATCAGTCTGCCCCTATTTACTGCCCCACCACGAAACCTGATGTGTGGATGTTATTCTAGATTCTAGCTTTTTTCTCACTCAGACCCCAGAGAAACATGCACGCACCAATCAAGTCAGTTATTTTAAAAACCTTTCCCAAGGCAAAACCAATTCCGCTCTGGGTCCACCGTCACTACCCTACCCCATACCGTCTTCCCCTCAGATTATTGCAACAGCCCCCTAAGCCACGCCCTGCCTCCAGCCTTCTCCTGCCAATCATTCCCGCCATGCTGCCAGAGATTTTCTAAAATCACACACCATCATGCCACTATCTCACTGTAATATTCTGATGGTCCAGAAAGCTCTAAGGATAAAATCTAAATGCCTTAAGACAGTTTACAAGCTGTGCTTGTTCAGCCCTTACTGCTTTTTCTAGTCTCCCTGCTCACCCCCATCACCAAAGAACAGGTGTAGCTGGGAATATAGGGGGTCCATTTTATTATTTCACATAGAAAATTAAACTTCTTACAAATGAATGATTAATGACATCAAAGTCTTTGTAAGGGAGGAGGCATGTCTTGACCAAGGGTCTCCTGCACAATGGGCTACATGGACTGTTCGGTGACCGACAACCCAATGCAAAGCGTGCAGCTTGTGGCTTCACGGTTGCAGATCAGGATCCTCAAAATACTTGGTTCAGTCATATTAAGTAAGTCTAAACATCAATTTACCTCAATAGAGCAGTTCTATGATATACGTTTGTAGTGTTCTTTTTTTTTTTTTAACACTTTTTAACTGTGGCGTCAGAAGTTGCGCTTGAACTGTGCTTTCCAACTATTTCTATCCCTAACTGACACATTTCAAAGTGCTCCTCAAGCGTGCAGCTCACAGAAGGAAGCACACAGATTTACTTCATGGCCAACAAAAAAATCAGTATGTATGACATCAACTCTTAGTCTGCGATTTTTTTAAATAAATGAGCTCAATAAGGAGAAACACAGTACCCTGGGGGGAAAATGCATTAAAATGAAGGAGACTTTCCTGAGGTTAGACCAGAAGCCAAGTATGAACACTAGTAAAAGGTTTTGTGCCATTAAGGAATAAACACTTAACATTTCTTAAAGCACATGTGAGCATTTAGCTAACTGTTCCAATTTTTAAGGCATGGAAATAAAAATGAATCTTTAAATTAAAGGCAAATTAACTCTCCAATGTGTAAGTGCTCACAAATCAAATAAGAGCCAATTTTAGCTAATTTATCCAAAGCCTCATTGGAGGTTTCCAACAAAATAATGTTTTCTTTTCAATGTCCTATTCTTTTATACCTGCTTGGCTACTTTTACTGTTTCTTATTAAAGAAACATTAACTAGTGTTTATTAGAATTCAAAGTATCCAGGGAGCTGTATGGAAATAGTTTAAGGTGCCAAATAAGATGTCAAAATCCATATTTCTTTCTACTTCTAAGTATCCATATGTACATGCAGAGTGTGAAATACAGCTTTAAATTTGATATGAAATCACAGGACCCTACACATATTTGGCCAACAGGAATCTGTGACTTTTTAGTTTTATCAGCAAATGGTTATATTTGTCTTTAGGAGTTAAAGTACAGAAAACATGTCAAAACATAGTTTTGAGCCTAAGCAGCGAGAAGATAGTAAGGATGTACTCAGGACTTTTCCAAGCACTGCTCTATAAACTAGTCACTACCCTGCCCTGAATGGGACCTGCCAGCAGACGTTTCTCCTCAGTTGTTCATTTCACGCTGATGCTCAACTCCTGTCTGGGAGGCAACTGCATGAGACAGTCTGCCCAACATTCTCTACTAAGAAAACTGACCCTTTTGAATACAGAGCATCATGTGGCAGGTACTGGGCTATATGAGGGTTATTTCATTTAATCCAGCAACTTAATGAGGAAGGAATTATATTCATCTCAATTTTACAGATCCAAAACTATGATAAAGACTATAAAGCAAGTTAGTGGCAGAGATGGATTTTGAAGCAAGGTCTCCCTCACTCCAGAGGTCAAACTCTTATGGTTTCTAACCATCTTCACACATGGAGGGCCCAACTTGCCCCAAAGGGCAGGATCTTCTTCACTTAGGAACTGTATCTACTTTCCAGAGGCGGTAATTGTCTACAACTAGTTTACCATGGACTATTCTGCTTCTTAAGAAGCTCGTGCATAAGGAAGTAAAAAGTGAGGCATTGATAGAGTCAGTGCTATTGTCTTCTATTTAACATATCTGCAAGATCGATACTGCGTAGGGCCAAACCAATATTGAATTCTTTGGGCAATACATTCTGGCTTAGATCACAGAGATGAAATGAAAGGTCCAAGTCTCTTGGACGTGGTCATACAGAGGGACAGAAGTCTTGCTCTTCCTTGCACACTGAGAAAAATGTGGGCTTCCTGCAGCATTTCCATCTACTCCAACCCCTAACTTATGAGTGATGATTTATCTTGGTCATGAATGCATATTTATTTACTATGGTCAAAGAGGAAAGTGTTATGGGGGTTGCTGGTAAAACTGAAGAACTCACCTAAACATTAATGTTGT
Source organism: Desmodus rotundus (assembly GCF_022682495.2). NCBI lineage: Eukaryota > Metazoa > Chordata > Mammalia > Chiroptera > Phyllostomidae > Desmodus > Desmodus rotundus. The sequence continues at coordinate 92,814,159 of NC_071397.1, read as the reverse complement.
TGGGGACCACTAGCAAAAAAGAAAAGGAAGACTGGTTGGGAATTTGTTGTAGAAATAAGAAGTCAAAAGATTTTTTAATGAAAATGGGAATGTATGATTTTCATTACAAAACGAAGGGTGAAACATATTCAAAGTTAAGCCAACAAAAAAATCATACCAAAATATGCACTAGTCCTCTCTGAGTAGCAAAGTAGGCAAGCCAGAGAGAAGATGTGAAGAAACTTGGAACAGCCTTGCCAAATTCTTAGGGCTAGAGGGAGAAGGGAAAGTCAAAGATTCTGGTGGCTTTCGCCAGGGTGTCTTAAAAAATTGTTCTTAATATTAATCAGAAAGAGGATCTGACTGGGGCAGGGGTGGAAAGAAGAGGAGTGGAACAATTTCAAGCATGTTGCATTTGGGATTTCAATAGCACACCAACAAAGCAAGACCCCAACAGGCTACTCTGAAGCTTGCAGTCACGTCAAAATGAAGTTGGAGACCACATGATCCATAAATTCCACTTCTGGGTATATGCCCACAGGAATTACAAGCAGAGACTCCAACAGATATTTGTACACCCACGTTCATAACAGCACTATACACTATAGTCAACAAGTGGCAATGACCCAAGGTCCATTAACAGATAGCTGAAAACATGTGGAACGTACATCGAATGGAATTTTATTCAGCCTTAAAAAGAAATACATTTCTAACATATGCTCAAAGATGGATGAACCTTGAAGATATTATCCTAAGTAAAATAAGCTAGACACAAAAGGACAAATAAGGACAAATACTGTGTGATCTCACTTATACGAAACACCTAGAGTAGTTAAATTCATGGAGACAGAAAGTAGAATAGCAGTTACCAAGAGTTGTGGGGAAGGGGAACTGGGCAAACTATTGTTCAATTCGTACAATTTCCATCGGGGATGGAAAAAAACAAGGTCGGAAAATGGACAGTGGTGATGATGACCCAACGATGTGAATGTACACTTAAAAATGACTAAGACGATAAATTCTGTTATGCCTATTTTGCCACAAGTTTTAAAAAGTGAAGTAGGAAGCAGAGACAGCATCTAGACGAGGCAGGGAGGGAAAAAGAATCCGAGTTGTGCATTTGCAATTGGCCCGTGAAGATTATACCCTGTGTGACCGGGCCGCAGGACTGGCCAGGGCTTGTCCAGGGACCAGGGCCATGCTCGGTGACTTCAGCCCTTTATCTCATCTCAGCATCATAGCTGTGAGTTAGGTTACTGTAATTCCCGTGTTACAGAATCAGACACTGGGACCTCAAGGGACTAATTAATTCGCTCAAGGCTCCTCGGCTAGTAGATGGCAGAGTCAGATGAAATCCCAGGTGCATCTCGTTCTCCACTCCCTGCGTCTCCAGGAACACCAGAGCCGGGTTGGTGAAGTGGAAAGAATGCCTACATATTGTAATACTTGGAAGTATCATGAAAATGCATTTCCTTAGTGTAATTACTATATCATATCGGTGGGAAGGCATTTCAGAAGCAGCAATAAAAGTATTTCCAGAACCTAATACTCCCATGATTAAAGATATAAGAAATGAATCATGTGAAACATATTCTTCGGTGGATTATGACATAACATTGTCAAAGCCTTCCTGGAAAACCATTCAGCACCTTCCAGCATAAGATAGAGAAAGAATGTAGAAAGCGAGGTATTGAGGAAACAAGAAATTTACATTTTGTAAAAGAACAATTATGATATTATGCATTTTGACTCAGATAGCAAAGTGAATATTCTCTGATTTGTAGCCAACATAATGAGCCAAATGGAAGGAAACGGAATTTGGCTGTCTCACTGAACGCATTCCTAAAAATCCAGGGAGGACACTCAGTGTGCCATGGTTTGAAGTATTTCACAACCACATCTGTACATAATGACAATACAAATAAAAACGGCATGACAATAATGCATCCAAAATTATACTTTCACAGCTAGTCAATTCTAGTGACACTACCACCTTCAACTGGCATTCTACCTTTATTTTAAAATGAGACAAAAATATTACTTGCATCGAAGTATACTTTCAATGAAAAACAATTTAAAAGGATTCTAGGAAAGATAATTATCCTGGAGAGCTCCTTTTTTTAATGAAGATGAAGTAAAGAGAAAATGCTCTATCCCTTTGCCCTCGCCACAGCCCGGCCTGCTAACGATCTTGGCCAGGGCAACGACATGATCCCTCCCCTTGTCCAGCCTCGCTCACCAGCTGCAAAACCACAATTGTTCTAAGCACCTGGCACAGGATCAAGCCAACAGCTGCACTAAAGGAGAACATAATGCATTCAGTGCCCACCATCTCATTGTAATACCTGAGACAACAAACCACTTTCAAGACACCTCTTTAGGCTCAAACAAAATAGGAAGGACTTTGTGGGACAATAGGTAAGCATCAAATAAAGGAGAGCAGTGTGACAATTGGTGTGATTAGTTCAATGTCAGGTAGCATTCAGCTCTCCTCTAGACCCCTCCTCTCCTTTGCTCTGTTCAACTGTTTGCAGAGGGTTCTCTGAGCTTTCTGCCCACCTGGGTGCATTTAAAGTCCGAACGCTGGTGGTCAACAGCAGCAGAAAGAATTTCAAACTGTCCTTGTCCAAAGCAGAAGAAGCAAGGAAGAGGAAAATGGTCTGGCGATCAAAGCAAGAAGGTAAAGCTCAGAGACACTGAGCAGAGCCGTGCTTACTGCCCCAGATTTCTAGAACAGCTAACAAGTACCTTGTCCCGCCCTCCAGCTCCTGGGTCACTGCAGTGCTGCAGGAGACAGTGGGAAAACCCTGTGTCCTGAGACTTGAGTGGTGTGGAATGTGAGTGCCCCTCGAGCTGCCACACCTGAAAGTTCCGCTGTAGACTTTTAACCCCCCAACTGCTAAATGCGGGGTTTCATCCATCTTGAGGAACCCTCCAAAATGAACACACTAAGCAGAATCCCTTTCAGGTATCCTCACAAAAGTAATGAAAAGATGCAGGAGCTTCTGATCCAATGGTCTTCTAGCAGATTTTAACACACGAGTTCAGTCACTGTTCTTCTTTAAAAAAAAAGTTTAAGTCCACTTAAAAAGTGAGGAAATAAACCAGAGGATAGTCTGTCAGAAATAACTGCTAGTATACTTTCTCAGCTTGAATAACACCTTCTCTTAACAAGTAATAATAAATAGACACTGGGTTCATTTAGTGTATTGCCAATGAACCTTAACCGGATGGCTGTTTGATAAAATAAAACTTATGCATAAGGAGAAATGTTATGTATTCATTGGACTTATTTGCAAGGTAAATTTAAGCCAAAGTAGCATGGATAATCTGATGTATTTTGTGGTCCTCATAGTTGGGGATACTCTCATCGACACATGCTGGAGTAGCCCTGCAGCCTGGAGGAGAGCTAAGTGCCTGTGAGATGCTCAGGAAGTGAAGGGGTGGGAGGCAGAGAGGCGTGCAAATCTGCACTGCCTGGGCACCCAGACAGCTCGAGTCTGGGTGGTCATACTGGCCTGCGGGGAGAGTTCTCTCAGAGGGGCCACCATGCAGTGCTAGGAAGGACTTTTCTCATTTCTCACAGGTGTTCGGGTTTCTCAGTGTACATGCTTGTCCACACCCTGTTCTAGCTGATAAGAACAAGGGAGCTTGGAAAAATCTAGAATCTCCTTTTTCTCTAAATTCAGGATCCCTGGCCAGTGTAGCTTGATTGGTTGGAGCATCGTCCTATGCGCTGAAAGGTCGAAGGTTTGATTCCTAGTCAGGGCACATACCTAGGTTGTGGGTTCAATCCCCGGTCAGGTCACATACAAGAGGCAACAGATTGATGTTTCTTTCTCTCTCTCTCTCTCTCTCTCTCTCTCTCTCTCTCTCTCACACCCTCCCTCTCTCCTTCCCTCCCTCCCCCTCCTCCCTCCTCTCTCCATGCCCCCCCTTCTTCTCTTTCTAAAATCAATAAATGTATCCTTGGGCAAGGATTTTAAAAAAAAAGAACTATCCTCAGGAATGAAAATGACCTCATTGCGTGGCCTGAGAAGCTGTCTGATGTCTTGGCCGCAGGTCCTCATCTACAACAGCAAGAATATGCTGATCGCCAGGACCCTTTCAGGTGCTAAACTTTGACTATCATCTTTTCTCACTTTCCTGAGGTCCACATTTCCTCCTCATCTGGCTTCTTGGGGCACCACGCTGGCATTTCTTTTACGGCTTTCAGAGTGTTCACCTCCACTTGTGGCCCCTGCACTGAATGGAAGGAGCACGGCATATGGGGGAACATCACAGGGCCCAGAGCACTGGCCTGGGCCTGAGTCCGGGCCCCATGTGATCTTGGGTGAGCCAGGCAACCGCTCGGGGCCTTTTGATACCTCCCTCATGGCTACCAGGAGGCCCAGAGAGACAATATATGTAAATGCTTGGTCAACCATAAAACTTGTGCCAGGAGAAGGTATTACTATTGACAGACATACGGCCATTAATAAAAATGAGACCTGTACATGCTGATGTGGAAATATCTCCAATATACAGAGTGGGGCAAAAGTAGGTTTACAGTTGTTTGTATGAAAAATAATACGATTATTAATAAATGATAATATAAGAGCAAACTGTGTTTCATAGGCTCACAGTGGTAAACATACTTTTTGCCCCACCCTGCATAGTATTCAGTGAGAAAAGCTAGACACAGAATAATGTATAGTTCCCTTATGTTACCAACATATACACATCTATATATATTTAGATATAGATATACAATTTTTGGAAGAAATTATTAATAGTGCTTATCTCTCAAGAAAAAAAATGTGGATTTGGGCATGGGACAAGAAGTTCTTAATTTCTCACCACGTACCATCTTGTACTGTTTACCATTTACCCATGTGTATTAGCTTTTTTTTGAATAATCAAATGAACATTTTAAAATTTTCTAACCAACACCAGACCAGTATCAACAACGTTCATTTCTTTTCTGGTTCTGCCACCATTATCCCATCCAGTGGTTATTTCTCTCTATTCTGGAACCCGCAGGCTAGGCAATGAACTTAACCATCAGGACCCTGCTAACAAGCAAGAGAAAATTACTACATTTCTCTAGGAAAGAATAGGAAAAGGACTAAATGTGAGCCCTGTTTCAATCTTCAGAGACTGCAGCAAAGAACAGGGAGCAGGCCCCTGAACGGCAGGCAGAGATGCCAGTCTGCTCCTGGTCCTGCTGCGGAGCCCTCCTGTGTCTCTGCGACTGCCCTCCTGGCAGGCACCCCTTCTGTCCACTGGCCCACAGCTTATCCCTGAGCCATCCTCCCCCTTGGTAGGATTAAAGAAGGCCCACAGGGTGTCTGAGTCTTGCCCCATGCATGGGAACAGCCCCATTTCCCCTTAGCAAGCAAACTAACTCCAGCCCACTCTACACCCCACTCTTCTTGCCAATAACCCTAGCAGGACAAGGAGCCAGCTGCGGTCAGGTGGCACCCCTCACTTCCAGTGACCCTTTTGATTATTGATTGACTTTAGAGGGAAAGGAAGGGAGAGAGAAAGAGAGGGAGAGAAACATCAGTGTGAGAGAGAAACATCAATCGGTTGCCTCTCATACGTGCCCCGACCGGGGACCAAACCCACAACCCAGGCATGTGGTCTGACTGGGAATTGAGCCAGCAACCTTTGGCTTTTTGGGATGACACCCAAAAACTGAGCCACACTGGTCAGGGCCCACTTAAGAAAGCATCCTTTAGAAGCATCCTTCCACTTAAAGAAGACAGGAGAACACCATGGCTCATAGAACAAATAGGCTCTGCAGTCTGACTAGCTGGGTTCCAGAGTGTTTTGCTCTGTCTCCTCGTCTGTTTGAGAGTAATTATCGTGCCGACTCCCAGAATTTTGTGGAGGACTAAATGAGATGATGTGCGGAACTCTGTAACTTGGAGCCTGGTGCAGAGCAAGGACTCATCACACATTAACCATAATTATAATTAGATACTATTAAATCTCCAGGCCAGCAAAGCTCAAATTCGTAGGGACAGCAGCTGAACGACAATACCCTCAAACCAATCTATAATAACCTGTCATTTTCTTAGTAGTTAAGCAACCTTTTTTGCCCTCAAGTAATTCTCTTCAAATCATATAACTTGTTAGGCTACATTTATGCAGTCAAGTGTAAATCATCCAAAATACTTCATCTTACCCAAAATATTCACTCCAATCAGCATAAGCATAACTGTCAGACCTGGAAACTATTAGAATGTTTGAAAAATCATGCAAAAATGTAAGAAAAACAGCCATTCATCCAAACCTCTTTAGAAAACACATGCAGACACCTTTGTAAACAAATGAGAACCCCAGCCCAACAGTCCAGGAATGTGTGGGAGTCACTCATGCCTCTATGAAAACAGCTGAAAACCAGACCAGTAAGTCACTTCTGAGCTTTGAAGTGAGCATGGCTGCCTCTGCTCTCCAGGAAGATAAGGCACAAAAGTCGTTTAGAGTCAGAAGTAAACCCCAAACCATTAAGCCAATATGTACTCCAAATACCAGTTCAAGCTACCTGAATTAGCCTAACAGCTAACAACTGAGAATGGGAAAGAGGAACCGTATTTTACTTAACAGAATATATTTCAAGTGATAAATCTGGTATAATTACATTTTTGAAATCTACTCTCTATTGTTAATAATTTCATGCCAGTCCAAATTCCCATTTTGAAGTGGCAATTATAAAGATTATTATAAAGTTTTTTTCTAATTTACTATAAAATGTTAGTCTAGTTTGAAAGCAGAGCCCACTATTTGGACATGTTCTCCTAGAAAGAGATTCTATTTTTGGTATCACTATCAAAGACATAGCGAGACAGGCTGCACATCAGCTGCCGGGCTGCACCCCTGTGGCGCTTTATTGGTCCCCACTTCCATCCGCTGTTCTTTACCCCTCACCTTGCCTATTTCAATGGTTTCTTGACTCCCACACATTTCATCACACACACACACACACAAACCACACAAGAGCAAAGTCGTAGTAGCAGTAATGGTAGCGTTCTAAAAGAGCTTCCTTGTCAAATAAGTGAAACAAGGGGCTTTAAAAAAAACTGAATGGCCTCAAAAACTAAAATTAATTCAGATAAAAGAGTTCCACCATTCTGAGTCAAGTGAGAAAACATAATATCTCGATACAGAAAATCACTGAGTCACTCTTGACAACCCTAAGAGTTAATGCAACACAATACTCTGTTTCTGCCCTGAGGCGAGAAGAAACAGCTCTTCCTAGGGGCTCCTTGTCACAGGAAATGCCCTGCACCATTGCCGGCCTGGGGCAGCCAGGAGCCACCAACACAGAGCTCAGAACTCCCTGGGACTTCAGATAGCTCATCCCAGAAAACCAGAGTGTCAGCTCCTTGTCTCTGGAAAATTTCTATCCCAAGGTCTTCTTAAAGGTATGGATTTACTTGTTTAAAAAAAAAATAGAATCATTACCGTGATTTTAGCCCATTACTGCCAAAGATAACCATTAGCTGTTGATGTTTCCAGCTGCTTCATGAGGACTTTTTTTCACTTTATCCAACTATTTTCAAAATAAAAAAATACAAAACTTCTATATGAAAAAGCAGGAGGAAATGAATTGCCAGAATTCATGTCACCATCAGTCACTTTTGGTACCATTGGCACAGGGAGTTACGGCAAAGAGCAGAAGACAATCAAGGTGAAGACCAAGTACTATCTCCAGACGGCTCAAGTGATGTATGCGGTCCCTGCATACAGCAGGCTCTTCACACGAATGCAGCCCTCACGCCAGCCTAAGATGCAAAGCGTTTTAAAGCACCACTGCTTTCATGAAAGCTTGTTGTCAGGGTGTGTTTTCTCAATCCAGGGACACTGAGGACCAGCACGACCATTGTCACGTCCTCAAATTTCACCCTTTTTCACAGTGATCCTTATTCTTGAAAGGTCTGCAAAACGCTGGCTGCATAGTCCAGGCCTTAGCCAAAAGGTGAAGACACCAAGGAAAAAACAAAACAAAACCACATTCCAACTCCAAGCCTCAGGAAGGTCATGGCTATCCAGCCATATTCAAATCAAGCTGGAAAACTCTTACTAATAATAGTCCTCTTGGATGACTAAATGTTAAGGTTTTGATAGAGTGGCGACATCCCTTGGGAAAATAAAGGAGACTTTTTTATGGTGTGGGAGGGACTTCAGAAATAGGAAAAAGAAGGTAAGAGCTGCTACATCAGAATTGCAATTTCTCATTTTGCCAGGGTTTCAGGTCTATTCCTGTGCAACTGTAACCCACAACATATGACACCCAAATCCTTCCCATGCAGCTGGCTCTTCTTCCCTGGGATGTGCCCTTAGGGCAAACAATCACTGGCGGGCCGCACGACTGAAATATTCCTTCTTTGCTGGTCAGGCCAGCTGCGCTGAAGACCTAGCATCCTGGCGATATCATTCCCACAAGGCCTTTCACCTCCTCTGCTCTAATCCCTAACCACCCAGAAGGAATACTTAACTGGCCTCAGCTATGAAATAGCCACCTGATGCAATTTCACTTGGGCTCCAGGATAAGAAAATAAATGTTGCACTTGAGTGTGAACTTGTCCTCTTGCACAGAATAAACACATTTTTTTAAATACAGTAAGAAGACATGCTAGACACACAACAATGTTTCTCTCCTAAGGAAAGAGGAAAGAAAATACTAGTGTGACATTAATCAACTGCAACATGAATTTTTAAATAATTTTTATGACACACGTAAAAGATGCTTATTTTGAAAAAATAAAAATGTAAATAGGCGAACAAAATAAAATGAAGCCATAGTTCTATTACTCTGAGATAGTCACTGTTAATATTTTGTAGAACAAATTTCCACATTTGGTACACACTTCTTTCTCTCTCTCTATGTGTGTGTGAATATGTACATTTTCATACACACGTGCACACCCAAACACACACATAAAAGAAAATGTTTACAAGAAACCTTTGTATCTAATTCAAAGTCTTTCTCCTGTCTTGCATTCAGAAAAGGTGGCTACCTAAGAAGCATTTCATGAGCAGTATATGGTACATAAGGCTCTTAACAGTACTTGTCTTTCTAAGAAAAATGGATCCAAAGTTAGGATGCTGACTCTGCTGCCCTTACTCGGTTCAGTAAGGTGACATGAGAACAAAGACAGTGGTCCCTCAGCCCCAAAGGTGACCTAGCACACACCTTGCCCCTCCGGGTCCTCCCTTCGATTTGCAAAAAGTCAGCCAGGAACACAGCCAGATCAGGTGACGGAGAGAAAGAACTTATTTCTAAGACCCAAATTCATCTATTGCTTTTATCTCATACGTTTACACCACTTGCAACAATAGCATCGACGTGAAGATAAAGTATTAGGGAGGAAGAATAGGGGAGGGGCATCAAATTCTTCAATTACCCTGTGTGTAGTTGATGAAAGCTAAGAAAACCATTCTCTTTCTTCTCTGAGATCAGGTTTAGTGCCACAATTTTAAAAATTAAAGGGTGTATCTAAGTTTATATTTTAGTAATGGTCCATGTTATGGGAAAGTTTATGTCAACTCTTAGAACCGTAAGTCTCTAGCCATTTTTTCAATCCTCTCATACACATCTCATAAAATTAAAACCAGGGGGGAAATCAAGAAAATTGCAAACATAAAAATCATGGAGTCTAAGCTGAGTGTATCTAAATACGTTTTAGCTTGGGACCAACTACTTGTTTCCACATCAAATACCAAACACATCTACCTCCATAATAGCTACAGTCCATATTGCTGCAGAGGAACATGTCTAGATTGTTATTAACGTCATTCCAATGTCAAACTTCAAAAATAAATTAAAATAACACATTATCACAACCTGGAAACAAAGTATTGTCAACCCCTGGTATATAACAGATCTATTGCTAGTGACAGCATTACCGATATGTACATGACATATGTTTTTAAACTTTATCACAAAGAGTAAACAAAACCACAGCCTTCTAAAACGCGATGGTAATGAATGCTCTACAGTGCTGAACACACAGAAGTGAGCAGCAACCACCGAAGACAAATCACAGGACACTGACGATGAAGTGGATCTGTCTGCCTGGGTCCCCTGTACAGATACCAATTTAAACACCATCTCCATAACGTCTCCTCTTTACTCCACAGCACTGTACCTGCTCCCTCCTGTCAACTCATAACATTCACTTCATTCCTTCGGACTGCTTTGAGGCATCCCTTGCAGTGCTGGGCCTAACTCTTCCATGATTTAATGTGTATTCACAACCTTTAATGTGGGTGTCACAACCTTTCTATTTGTGCACAAGCTGAGTCTTTAACTGGATTTGGGGATTTGCTTATCTCCCAGTGCTAAAATAAAACGGCTGTTCAATCACTATGTGTTGCATGAAAAAAACTGTTGTAAGTCCCTGAGCTCAGAGAGTTGGCCATCTTTGGGGTGCAGCGGTGGGGGGAGCCACTGTAACTGGGTCAGGGAGGTCTGCAGGCATGTACACAGGTGCTAAGGAAAGTGCAACGAGGAAAACAGAACTGGAGACTGGTGAGTCAGGTTGGATGGTGAGAAGGGGAAAGAATGGCATGAACCAGAGCACACAGGCAGAGGACAAACAAGTCCAGGAGGGGTAGGCGAGGACGTGGAGCAAATCAGCTTGACGAGAATGGAGACCAGGAGAAGGGATGGTGCACAATGAGGTAGAGAGGGCAGGCAAGCGTGGCACTGGTCTGCAGGAATGGGAAGGAGGACCTGGACTAGCAATCAGAAAAAATGAAATAAAATAAAATGGAAAACCATCTCCATGGTGACGACAATATACCATCACGGCTCTGGTTAACAGCGGTGGCACAGGCACTTTTATGTACCTTTAAATGAATTCCCTTATTAGTAGCTCTGAAGTGTCAAAGGAACAAAATAATTATGAATTCCAGTTACCTTAAGAACTGTAATTTATCTTCTCTGGTGTGTAAAGAAACCATCATTCTCATCGCTTAATGAATCGCAGTAAAGTGGTGCAGCCATTCTTTTTAAATCATTGTGCTTGTATGTCAATCATTAAAAAATATCATACTGATAAATGCCACCCAGCCACCCAGCCCTGGGAAATGATTTAAGAATTTCTCTCTACTCCTTCACTCCATACTTCCTAATCCATGATTTTGAAGCTGCCGAATAGACCAGGTAAAGATGATATCTGTTTGGATAAAATTTAAAATCCATATTTTTTTTTCTCGAAGAAAATAGGGAGAATAGTACCTATTGCAGAGTGAAATTATAATTTAATAATTAAATTGTTTCCTTTGTGCCTTTATATCTTAGCAACTGAAAAGATAAAATCACTTCTTATTTCAGCTGAAGGAAGATGATAATGTGGGGGGAATAATAGGAAGCCTTTCGAGACTGCAGTGTCTCTTTCTCAAGTGAAGCATTTCTCTCCTTTAAAAATATCACATCTGCTCCATAACTCACACATGAGTGGAAAATTAACATTACAGTGAGAAAAAGATTTACAAAGTGGATAATAGAGTTATACAATAGATTTTTCCTGTACATTGTTATTTTTCAGTCAAAAAGCCAGGCAATCAAGTTATAGCATAGCCTGTATACGTAGTTCAGAGATAGTAAGATATAATATGGAGTTCAGAAATGAGCAGCCTACAACTCCGAGTATACTTTTCTTTGAATGAGTGAAACAGGCCATTCTCTTTTTAAAAGGCAGAGCACTTTAAAGGTCTAGACAGAAGCTTTCTATGAAGAAGAGGGACATTCAGGCAGGATTAGGCCATAGGCCACCATTGGCGGGCTTTGTAAAGAGCACATTATTTTGAGGGCTAGTTAGTGCCCTTTGAAAATGTGCCCATTAAAGGCTATTTATAATTTTTGTGCAAAATTATTGCCACTCATAACTAGGACTTCCTAATGGAATTGTTGATAAGCTTAAGCACTACATATGGGTTTATGCTCCACCACTTTAATGGAGGCAGTCAGCGCTTTGATGGGGGCAGCGCCACTTAGGAGGGAAACTGGAAATTTAATTTCAATCAGACAAAGAAAAAAATGAAGAGGAATGCTTGAAGTTGTAGCATAAAAACACCAGCGATTAAAAACATTTGGAACCTTTGCTTACCCTTCAAAGGCATTTGTTGCCATGGTTTTTAAAGGCCTCTGAGAGCCTCAGCTGTGTCCACAAGAGCTGCCAAGAAATGGGGATTCTATACTGATTTTATTTGTTAGGCATATTTTGTCTTAATTATGCCCAAGATAAAAATTACTTGGCCAAAGGCAAGTTTAAAAATAGAAGAAGAAGAAGAAGGACTGTCGTTTCACAAGGGAAAGACAATGATGTTGTTTTTCTGAGCCTTCCTCCACAAGCGAGTGTGCACACCTCATTTGGGTCCTGTAGCATTAAAGGGTAAGGAGCACTTAACATTGGTGCTGGGATGGTGTTCTTACATGGAAGGAGGTGTTTGGGTCTTGAATTTCAGGTGGAGCATTTCTTTTTCTCTGATGAGAACCAGAAGCCAAACATCAAGCACATTTAACAATCTCTAGGAGTAAGGCCTTCCTTTTAAAAAGTTTCATTATAAATGATCTCTTGGGAAAATTGCATGAGAGCTCGTCCGTGTGCACACTGAACTCGTCTGCCTTTCAGCCTCAACAGTCTTTTCTCTCTGTCGCACAGCATGCGTGTTTCCACAAGACAGGAGGCAAAAAATAGAAAGAGAAATAATGGAAAGATTAGGCCAGCTCTGGGTAGAAAAGATGTCTATGGACTTCTACACTGTGAATAATTTGGAAAAAATCATTAAAATGCTTATGTTTGCTCCTGCCATTTACTATTTGCACAGTTTAATGTGTGGGTACCAGCATGCTCTCTCTTAAATTGTTAAGTTCCTGGAGACCAGTATTTGGCCCTGTTGGGGCAATTTGTGATTTTCCTGTTTAGAACGGCATTGAATATGCACGCTTAATAAGAGTGTTTCTTATAAGGTGTTGGTAAGATCCAGGGAACTCTTGTAATAATATATCATTATGAGAAGCAAGGGGAGGTTTTCGGAGTTACTGCTCCATCAATAATAATGGACAACCTCCAGGAAGTATTTAAACCATTCTTTTCACCAACTTCCTTTAAAACTAATTGAGGAAATGGATTCACCTCCTCCACCCCTGATTCTTTTTCTGTACCTGCTGGATAATCCTATCTCAATAGCCAGCTGTCATGTCCAACTCTAAGTAACTCTAAGTATCTCTAAGGTTGAACTTGTCTGACTGACCTTGATTTTCCTAGTTCAGGTGATGATCCCATCATTCTCCCTGTGTTTTTGAACCTCTTCTAACTCCTTTGTTTTCAGGATATCTCATATTAAATCATCTCCAAGTACTGTAGATTCTTTCATTATAATACCCTTCATCTTACTCCCTTTTTCCAATTTCACAAATACCAAAGAGTCCAGATTTTTAGTATGTCTAAGATATTTGAACAACAGCCAAATTAGCCTTCATGCTTCCATTATCTCCCTTCTCTGGTTTTTCTTTTATGGCTCTGGCAGGTTAACGTTAATTAAAGACTTTCGTTGTATATCTCTCATGACTGAAGAACAAAATGGTTTTGTGTTAACCAAAGCAAACTTATCCTCACCTTCCTTTCTTCCTGTCATTCATTCACTGAGCGATTCCTATAACATAAGGCCTTGATTTGGGCCCTTATCTTTGAGGTGCTCCCAGTCAGCAAAGGAAAGACGTATTCACAAATACCTGCAGCGCTAGACAGCAGGAACAAAGTAATATGAAGAACCATGGGGGAGAGAGAAGGCCTTCTTTAACATCAGAGAAGGTTTGATGACTGTCACTTTTGCTTAGGAAAGAAGAAATTTTACATGTAAATCTGGAAAGAAATTCCCAACAAAGAGATTGAATGGTCATATCTGAGTAACAGGAAGGAGCCCAGCCTAAAGAGTCTACTTCAGAAGTAGAAATAGTGACTTTAAAACAAGTGGAAAGACAGTCTAGAGCAAAACTGAGGAAACCCTTGAATGGCTGTCTATGGATTATTCCACAGGCCATGGAAGTTATGAAAGGATTCTGTGCAAAGTATGGACAAGATGGGTGGTTTGCTTTAAGAACTGAATAGACTGACAGGGAGCAGAATGGCTTGAAAGAAGGAAAAAACAATGAAGCAAATGACTTAAATGAAGATGCAGACAAAAGGCAAATTAAATTGTTGGGCAATCCTGGGGAAAGGTAATGGGACTAACTCTGAGGAATGAGAATTGGATGGAGAGATGTTTAAGAGGTATACTCATTGAAATTGAGAACAGGCTCTTGAGAAGGAGGACAATAAGCCCTCTGATCTTTCCTGGCTGATTTACTCAGTTTCCAATGAGCATATCTTGGTTCATGCTACTTCACATTTCTGGAATTCTTTTCCAAACTTCTTATTGCCTACAAAAATTGCCATTTCTTTTCAGGCTTATAACAAATAGACCACATGCATTAACACTTCTCCAGCCAACCTTACCCTTTTCAGTGAAATTTCTTCCTTTTCTGAGGTCCTCCAGCAGGCTTTATTTCCTATTCTTTCAACCATTTGCCACATTCTACTAGGTACTCAACACCACCACAGGCACTGGCACTATACCAACAAACAAAGCAGACCAGACCAAAAGGCAGCTGTCGTTCAGCTCATCTGCAAGTTTGGACAGGAGTATGGAGAGGTGGCACCAGGTGCAGACAGACAATAATCAACCAAATAAATAAATCAGAGAACTCTACTAAGGGTTTAAAGGCCTTAAGGAAAAAGTAAAACAGGGTGATACAGTATACACAAACTAGGGGCAAAGGTCTGCAGGGTTACTTTTGGCAGAGTAATTAGGGAAGATTCTCTCAGAAAGTGATCTTGGGCAGAGATCTGAATGACACAAAGCCAGCCAAGATGTGAGTGTTTCAAGTAAAAGGAAAAGGGGAACCACATTTATGAAGGTCCTGAGGAAGGAAGAGGTTTGGTGTGGTAGGGAAAGAGGAAGAAGGCCAGTGCGGCTGGATTACAGTGAATAGGGTAAGAGCAAGATCATGCAGAGTATTTTAAACCATATGAAAGAACCTGAACTTTATGTGCAGTGAGAGTTTTAAGTGTAAGACCGTATGACTTGAATAACATATCTAAACTATCTCTCCTGCCATTCAGGGGAGTCCAGACTATAGAGGGGCAAATGAGGAACATGGAGACCAAATACTCAGTATTTGCATGTGCATATTTTGCCAGGATCTCAATCCTTAAGCCATATCTCTGAAAGGGCTCCAGAGATAAAATAGCTATGTAACAAAATAGGAGCCTCCACTTCTCCCATCCTCTGGCCTTTTCCACTCACGAGTTTACATGTCAAACCAGACGGTAACTAAAAATGGGAAACTAAATGTAAAAACTAATCCACCATGGCCCTGGCCAAAAGCAATCAATGGATGTTTCTTTCTCTCTCTCTCTCTCTCTCTCTCTCTCTCTCTCTCTCTCTCTCTAAATCAATAAACATATCCTCTGGTGAGGATAAAAAATAATCTATCACGAGTGAACAAAGGTGAGTCCCTAAGCATAAAAGACCTAAGTTCTCTTTTAATAGAGCTCTACAAAGCAAATGGAGACCTTTGAATGGGCTTAAATTTCTTCAGAAAGTAAGTCTCTGCTCACCCTCTGCAGCTGTTGAAGGAGCTATCCAGGGTGCTGGACTGTCTCACCCTGATGCTTTCTAAGGCCCCGTGGATCAGCTGTCATCCTAATCCTTGTTGGACTTAAGGTCCCCACTACATTGAACTATAACCAGATTCCAGCCTGAAGCCATGTGCTCCTGGACTTAGCTAACCTTTAAGCCAGCACCTTGTCTGGGCCATGTCTATTTGATCTAATGTTAAGCATCTGCTCTATATGCCTTAGAGAATATAAGTGGCAGCATAGCAAAGGGAATATATTTCCCTTGTTATATATATGGGCTTGAGCCTCCCCTGTACCTCATGACCATTTGGAATAATATATGAGAGAATCAGTGGGCTCAGTGGAGTCCTTTACCTTGGAATAACACTCAAAGGTACCGGTCCACTGAACCAAATCTGCTTATATAATTCATCCAAGAGTCTCTGCCCATAACACTTCTTAAGAAACACAGCTTCTCCACCTACAATGATTAATAAATTCATAGACTGTTTAATTTTAACCCTCTCCCTTAAGTAGCATCTTTGACATTGCTTTCTTTAAAAAAAAAAAGTATGTTCAACTGAAGGCCATTACTCAATTTCTTGAGTAATCAAGTTTGTACACCAAGTAGTAGATGAAAATTTATGTGCTTTCAAGTCAGACACTTTATCTCTTCAACTGAAACACTTAGAGCACTAGAGTAATCTGATGGATACTCATTTCTAGCTCTTTTCTTAAGTAACAACGAAAACAGGAAGAGTCACAGCGTCTTCAGCACTTTCTACCTGCATGCCAGACCCTTCACTGTCCTTAAACAGGTTTGAGGGCAGTGTAATTTATAAACAGCCAAAGAAGTTCAGTAAAATGTTTTAGCTGCAAGTTTTCAAGAATACGATGAGAAAATGGGACTAGAAACCATTAAACTTGCTCTGGTGTTTTCCCTTTTATATGCACGAATGAATTAAACACATGAAAACATCATTAAAGTAAAAAGCAAATAAATAACTTTGTTTTTTACATAGGCTAGGAATAAATGTCTGGCCCAGAAATATCTTTGTTTAAATCTAATGGAAAATTTTAGTTAATTTTTTTAATCCTTGCCTGAGGAATATTTTTTTGCTGTTGATTTTAGAGAGAGGAGAAGGGAAAGAGAGAGAAGGAGAAACATCAATGTGAGAGAGAAACATCAATCAGTTGCCTCCAGTACGCAACTCAACCCCGCAACCTAGGTACATCCCCTGACTGGGGATCGAACCCACAACCTTTTGGTGTATGAGATGACACTCCAGCCAACTGAACTACCTGGCCAGGGGTATTTTTTGTTAATTTTTATCCAAAGAATTCCCCAAACTCTACTTTACCTCCCGGACTTTGCTCATATGCTCATTCCTGTGATTAAACACTCATCTCCTCCTTTAGTTTCCTCATTTGACCCATTCTCCACACCCAACTTTCAATCAGGAAACCTTTGCAGAGCCTGACTCCACCTCTTCCAGACTGAGTGAAGTTTGGACTCATGCAAGACCTTACACTCACCCTAATCTTGGCACCTTTCACATTGTCACTTAATTGCCACTATTTTGTCCATCTCTCCCACGACTGTGAAGGCTCTGTGCTGGCAAGGACTGCGTATTTCCTATAATTGTATCTCCAAGGTCCTGCAAGGTGCTTTGCCTAGCAGAGGCAATTGATGAACAAATAAATGAATGAGTGAATTCAGTCATCTTTCAGGTCACTCCTTACATCTAAAAGTTAAAGACTCTGCCTCATTTCTGGGCTTCTTCCAGAACTGTGGACTCAATATCTATCTCATTAAAAAAAAAAAACTTATATAAGTGACTTCATACCATGATAAATAAGTAGAAATTCAATTTTATGCAACTTTTGTAGTACAATTTTATATAGTACAATTGATAGTACAGTGAAATCCTGCTATTTAGTCTATATATACAAAATGAAGGTGAAACATATTATTTCCCTATCAAAGAGTAAGCAGAATTTTTTTTTAATTTTAATTTTTATTGTTATTCAATTACAGTTGTGTGCGTTTTCTCCCCATCCCTCCACCCCACCCCAGCTGAACCCCCCTCCCTCCCCCACCTCCACCCTCCTCCTTGATTTTGTCCATGTGTCCTTTATAGTAGTTCCTATAATCCCCTCTCCTCACTAATTTTTTTAAATATTTAAATTTGAGTTAATACCATACCAATAAAATAATTGATTTCATAAGCTCACATTTCCTCCATTGATTTTTTTTTAAATTTATTTTTTATTGTTATTCAATTACAGTTGTATGCCTTTTCTCCCCTCCATTGATTTTTTTATGTTGTTTTTTTTCTGTGTTTTCTGTTCTGATGCCTTAATTCTTGGAGATAATATTAAATTTGATGTGAAGTTATTTAATTCATTCCTAAATGCTTAAAAAATATGATGAAAATAATGAGAATACTGCTTTTGTTACTTGGAGGAAAGTCACTTCTGCTTTCAATCTCAGTAATTTTACATATATAACTTACAATATTTTCTTATAATCATCTATAGTTTTTCTTAGTTTTATGATATAGTAGTACTTTATCTATACTGAGTTACTCTCTAATTACATCGTGAAAACAAGGACCATTGCCTCCCCAGTAAATTTCCCAAACAAATTCTAAATTTTGTGGGATTACAGACCGTGTCTGACACATATTTGATTTCACTCAGAAATCTAACACATATGCAGAGTTAAGTTTTCAATAAACACAAATAATCAATATTAGATTTAGAAACCATCTATTTTCTTTCTATACATTAAATCAAAGGTCAGCAATGTATGGCCCACAGGCCAGTTCTGATCAGTTAGTTACCTGCTTTCGTATATAAAGTTTTATTGCCACACACCATTTGTTTAGATATTGTCTGTGGCTCCTTGGAGGCCACAGTGCCAGAGCTGAGCAGCTGCACCAGAGGCTGCGAAGCCCAACACAGTTACTGTCTGGTCCTTTACAGAAAAACTTTGCTGACTGATACTCTAAATCATTTTTCCTGATGAAGTAATTCAGGCTCAGATAAATGGCTTGTCCAATTTTGTAGCTGACCCTATCTGCTAACCCTACCACTGTCAAATGAGTTTTCACTGCCATAGTAAATGTTTGGACAAAATAATCATATTTTAGATCATATAAAATCAAATAAACAATAAAACTACAAATAACCATGACTAGCAAAAGACCTTAATTGGCTTACCCTAAATTAAATCAAAATATAAATATAATTTTTCTCAATAAAGATGGTATTAGCTAAATAATATGTTGTTATATACACATATATATATTGCATGTGTTTATATACATGTAAACATGCATGTATATGTGTGTATATATAAATATGTGTACAGATATTTACATATGTATGTATCTTTATTTATAAAAACAAAAATTTACTATCAGAAAATATCATTCATTTTATTAAAACCCAACAAAAATGTCTAAGTCTTACAGTATTTTCTAAAAGACAGTTAAAGTAATAATTGTCAAAAAAAGTGTTTTTAAAGAGGACCAAGTTGACTTTACATACTACTCTATTAGATATGAACAGCTTAAAAAAAAAAGTCCATCCTACCGGTAATGGAGGGAAACATAAATAGTGTGCACCCCCCCCCAGCTTTCATCCCACGTCAGGGCAGTGGAGAGCCACAGCACAAAGTCCATGAGAATCATACAAAAATTCCGTCGGAAGTATACTTAGTATTTATATACTAAACTTTGCTTATGCTGGAAAAATAGACAGAGAAAAATGGAGAAAATGCTCTACTGTTAAGACAACACAGGTGATTGATTCAGTTAGCCTAAACTGCTGCCACAGCCCCATTCCCGGCAACAAAGGGGCTTTAGTACAGACATCTTTCGAAGTAAAAGTGATCGCTCTTTCCCCCAGGGTATCCTCTAAATGCAATGATATAAACACTCCTGGAGCAGAAATAAAATGCAGCTGGCAGTATATCGGAGAAGCTGAATTTGGTAAACTATACACAAGAGAAGGATCAAGGCAGATAGGCCAATGAAATGTTACAGGTAGATACTTAACTGTGTGGGTACAGTACAGATAGGTACTTGACCTTATGACAAGTCACCAGTTACTGGGTCTTCTCATTTTAGCAAAAGGTCAACTCATCCATTCAGACAACAAAGATAGAAGCAGAGCCGGAGAAGAACAAGTTCAATTAGAATTGGTCTAGAGCAAAGGACAGAACAGACTACTCATCTGGACAAAGCCAAGGTGGAGCCATAATTATGTATAGCTGATTAATATTACACTACCAGTATATCATATAAGTCTAGCTGCCAGCAACACATAAATATCCGCCTGCCAGCCCCCAGTCAGGGCACAGACAACATCTCTGAGACCCAGTTGTTGAAATCCTCTGCCTGTATAGCTGGGCAGGACTGTCTGGATCTTGCCAAATGGACAAAGCAGCAGAATTCTGCCACGACTGCCCTGAGCTCCTGTCTCTTCTCCATGTTTCTACCAAAGATACTAGTGGACTTGGGAGGCTTTAAGGCTTTGTACAAGTGGCTAATCATATGCCTTCCTCCCTCCATTGCTTCTCATCTGAGGATTAAAAATGCAACATGTCGTTTTCAACACACTATTACCTTGAATACTTCTCTTGAAGAAGGCTTTGCAGCCCTCGCAGGACCAGACACCATAATGGTAGCCAGAGGCATAGTCATTGCACACTGCACAGTAGCGTGTCTCCTTGGCAGACTCCATGGCCAGGCTGCCCTTGTCACCGGGGTTGGCCAATCTTTCTCTGCCACCCTGACGCCGATGATCTGAACTTGGCCTATAAAATTAAAAAAAAAAAAAGAGAGAGAGAGAGAAAAAAAACAGTGAGTGCATTAACATTAGAAAAGCAAAACATGTACTCTCTCCTCTAAGGTAAAAGAGGCTGGGGTGATGTAGCAGACCCACTTTATTCTGACATTTTGAAATAATGAATCATAATGTAAGCTAATCTTTCATTACTCTTGCCGTCCGCTGCAGCAAAAGGTGTTTGGCCTGTTATACTAACCTTGAGGGGAAATTGTCTATTGCAAACTTGTTTAAAAAATGGACTGCCTACACCAGAATATATTACCTAGAAAATGACAAAATGAAATTTGCTGGTCTCCAATAGACCTATTCATTCTTTTTCAGGGATTCACAATTAACTCAGCACTGTTAGAGACCAATGTTCATTCCAGTTCTGGGCCACACAAAGGCTCTTCACGAAACAGAGACAACGCACCAAACAGCAGGGGCATTTGCAACACCAACGAACTGATGGAAAACATAGAACACACAGAGAAAGACAAATCAGGTTTTTATGTAATTGTTACCAGGTAACCCTAAATATCAGTTTTTATAACTTGACCATTATTAAGGACAGTAGTGAATGTTCAATACTTCCCTTAAGAACATGCAGAATGAAAAGAGCAGAACACAGATGACTACATCAGCATTTAAAGGTTTCATGAAGGAAGCATGCCCCAGAAAGAAAAGTGAGAATCAGCAGTCAGAAAGTTCTGAAGGCACCAAGGAAACTGAGAAGTAAAAAGTTTTTAAGGAAGTCGAAAACTTAAGAAGGAGAGAGTGATCGATAGTGCCAAACGGGGCAGAAAAGTCAAACAGAACAAGGACTGATAAGGTGAGGTTGAATCTGACAAAGCAAGAAGTTTCAGCAGTGTGGGCACAGGCGAAAATTCAGTGAGTGGAAAGCGGACGGAATGGAAGAAAATGAACATGAGTAAAGGCCATGGCATTGAGAACTTGGATGAGAATGGGAAGAGAAAGACGGCATGTCACTAAAGAATGTTAAGAGAAATAAGGAATTTTAGGATGGCAGAGACCTGAGAAGGTCTCATGTGGCCTGAAGGGAGGGGACAGTACAGAGGAGTTGGCTGAGGGTACACAGAGGGGAAAAAGCAGAAAAGTTGGGATTAAAAATACAGGTAAAGGGAATGGCCTCGATAAGGACACCTTGAAGAATGGAAGGAAAAGTTAAGAAAAGTAGTCAATGAGACTAAGTTCATCACTCATCTAACCAAAATAGGAGCAGAATTATATCAATCCAGGATTTACTATGTGCAACCAAATAAAGATGGCATAAGAGAATTGAGGGTATCTATCCAGAACCAGCACAGTGCTTGGTATGTAGTTGGCACTCAGCAGATATTTAAAGGAATGAATAGAGTGTTCAGGGTGTATGAGGGTGAAAAGAGAGTGAGAGAAATAGAAAGATGTTGAAAGGATAGATGGAGTAAAGGTTTCTATGAAATTAAAAAAGAAAACCTTAGGACAAGAGCAGTGGATTAAAGATAGAGATTCCAGTGTCTCTTGGTGAAGGAAGCTCATGCTTCCTGCTTCTGTTCCCCACCCAAATAAGCAGACCACACCAGCTTTCACTGGTCCTGCCCTTCACAGGCTCTGTCTTCCCTTTCAGCTCAAATTTTATAATCCTTCCCTTCCCTTCTCACTCATTAATATTGTCCACAATTTTGTGTCCATGGTTCTCAAACTACACCTGCCATAAAATTC
This sequence comes from Desmodus rotundus, assembly GCF_022682495.2. NCBI lineage: Eukaryota > Metazoa > Chordata > Mammalia > Chiroptera > Phyllostomidae > Desmodus > Desmodus rotundus. Next base: position 92,791,963 of record NC_071397.1, on the reverse strand, counting down.
ACAAAATACCAGCTTCTTGGGTTGAGAGTGTCTCACTTTGTCATTTTTTTCCATTCTAAATTGCTTAGCTTTTATGTTGGCAGCCTCAAAGAGGAGTCCTTTATTTTTTGATATCCGTAGAGAGCCTTAACTCGCCTTCTTCAAGTCTAGTTCATTATCTGTTACCCATATCTTTCCATCTCACACCATGCTGTCCAACTCCTCCTTACTCCCACAAACATCAAACCTCTTCAGTTTGTTTACTAATTTGTATGCATAATTCAAGTCAGTAGGAAGTGCCTCTGAATATTTAAGTGGAGAAGCCTAGTGCTTTTGGAGGGAGAGAGCACAGTTAGCAAGCATGACATTGACAGCTTCAGTGTTTTATAAATCTTATTAAATATTGTAGCCCCAGTATACAGCTCAGAGCCCGACACATAGCATGTATTCAATACATGGTTGTTGAATGAATGAATGATTGAATGGGTGAGTCGCATATTAATTGGAAAAATTTCCAAAATGTCAAGTATCCTCCACCCACTCCCACCTGATAAAATACTATATTTTCTAAAATTGTGATTAAGATAAACATAACACAAAATTTATCATTTTACCTTTTTTTAAGTGTCTAGTTCAGTAACATTAAGTATATTCACATTGGAGCACAACCGCTCTCCAGCACTTTTCCATCCCACAAAACTGAAATTCCATACCCATTAAATGACTCCTCATTTTCCTCATTCCCTCCTCCCCAAGGGCCCTAGCAACCACCACTGTACTTTCTGTCCCTATGCATTTGACTGCTCCAGATAGATACTCATGTAAGTGCAATCGCATAGTATCTGTCTTCTTGCGACTGGCTTACTTCACTTAACATAATGTCCTCAAGGTCCACCCGTGTTGTAATACGTGTCAGAATTTCCTTTCATTCTGAGGCAGAACAGTAGTCCAATACTACTGTGCAGATACCACAATTTGTTTGTCCATTTACCCTGCTATAGACTTGGGTTGCTTCCATCTTTGGCTACTGTGATTAATGCTATGAATGAATTAAGTGTTCAGGGAGGAAAAAAAGAGAGTGAGAGAAGCAGAATAATGTTGAAAGGATAGAAGGAGTAAAGATTCCTATGATTTTTTTTAAACTAGAATGAGATAAAGTGAATTAAAGATGTGAGACCCAGCTTTCAATTCTCTGGATATATACCCCAAAGTGGAATTGCTAGATTATAAGATAAATTCTATTTTTACTTGTGTGAGAAAGTGCCATATTGTTTTCCATAATGGCTACACTATTTTACTTCCCCATTTCCAAAAGTTCCAATTTCTCCACATCCTTTATTTTCTGTTTTATTCTTTAATAGCAGCCATCCTAATGGATGTGAAGTGATTAGTGCAACTTAAGGTGACCTTTTGCATAAATTCCTCTTGTACCAGCCAGTCCTAATCCCCACACACTCGAAATAATTTACCCCTGTTCTGAACTCGAGAGCAGGTTTTTCTTCACTTTCTGCAACTTACCCCCCTACTCCTTTAATTGTAGACTCTGGGTTGCTGTCTGCCAAGTTCCTTGTGCCTTATTCATCTTTGGAACCCCCAGGCTTTATAGCGTAGTGCCTCATCCACAACAGGGTCTCAATAAATATTGATATCAAATAAACTAATCAGTGACTGAACCAGTAAAGTGATCATTGCACAATATAAATGGAATAAGGGAATACTATCTTTTAAAGTATTGGTGAAAGATGTAACAGAAAAGCCCATTTCCCTGGATCTAACAGAAATGTTTGCTGTCGGCAAAATGCCTTTCATCTACACTTTCTCTTGGAGATGACCCTGGAAAAACCAAACCTCCACTGCAGACATAGGGCATAAAACCAGAAGGCATCCAAAAGGAAATGGGAGAAGTTACCACAGGCCATAATTCCTTTCCATAAAGCCACTTGTTCATCCAACTTGGAAATTCAAGTGTCTAACATTGTTAGTCATCGCCTCAGCCCTGCCCTTCTCCAGGCAGTCTCTCAGAGTGGGACATCATGAAGAAGACTCTCATCCAGATCAAGCTAAAAGGCAGGTGAGATATTCTCATTGGTTGCAAAGCCCTGTGGCATCTTGAAATGTGTTCAGGTTGTCTGGAGTATCCATCAGACCAAGCTAATTGGGCACAGCTGCCTCCAGCGAGAGAACTGTGTCCTCAAAGTGCAGACTAACTTGGCCTAATAATCTGTAATAGAAAGGAACAGAGTGGGAGGTGTCCACGTCTGGATTCAGATAAGGGTAGGTCAGGCACCAGCCTGTGGTAAGATCAGGCACCAGGGATAAGCCTTTACGGGTCCTGGACTCACCTCTTCCTGCTGCCCCCTACCTGGCCTTGCCTGAGTGCACCTGTCATTGACCTGGCAATTTCTGCTTTACTTCTCTTTGGTACAAAGTACTTACATCCTATTAGGGCAATCTTTCTTTCTCTCACTTAGCCTCAGAAGCCCTTCAGTTTCTCTTAATTTTTATAGGACCAAATTAGCTACTTTTATTTACATGTTCTAAAGGTCTTCAGGTCCTGCCTTTCTAATAAGCAGCTTCAGAAACCCTAACCATATCATTCCCGCTTTATTCCAAGTGAAGATTTAACTCATTCTTCAGTGATATTGTTAGAACATCTCCCCCTTTGCAAAATTCTTATCATTTTCTCACTGAATTGTCACCTAACTTTATAGTTTTTCATCCTGGGCACTTTCTTGTAAGACTCAGGTAAGAATTTGACTAGTTTACCAAGCTATGTATTAAGAGATTAGCTGTTTTTTAGCCTTACAGATACCTTTAAGGGTTCTTTTAAAAAAAGAGCTAGAGCATAAACTTAAGCAAGAAAGAGAGAGATGTTTTGCATCAGTGACAACGCATTGTCATTCTGAGGCACGAAAGTGGCTAAGGAATGGTGTAATGGCAGGAAAAAAAGATGACAGAGATGAATGATCAGACAACAAAACACAACAGCACTGCCCCTATGGAAACTGGAAACTCAACCGACTCAATTTAGTTCTTCATTACATCAATTGACTACTAAACATTTCCAAATGGATGCCCCACTCATATCACGTACTAACTATGATTAAGAGAGATGTCTGACGGCATTGAAATCGAGTCCAGAGAGTGAAGTTTCTTGTACCAAGTCAAAGCCGACCATAATAAAAATTATTTTCCAGAAAGATTTTCATTAATCAAAGGGAAAGTCCGAAGCTCCATGTAATCAAATACTGTTATTTTTCCAACCACAAATCATAATACCAGCCATCCAAAAGCATATTCCTCTGATTAGCCAAGAATTTTTTTTTAATTTTAAGAGCCTTGGTTTCTAGAGAAAATATTTTTGCAAAGCCAAACTAAAAGAACCAACAGATGTCCAGTCCCTAGAAATATGGCATAATTACTAGCTGGTAGATAAAATTTCATGAGGCTCCCTCACCAAATCCAGTCCTCAAAGTTATGTGCACTCAGAGTTCCCTGCACCTTCTCTTCAGGACACTTACCACAATTTCCAGCCCTATGTTTGAGTGATTACTGACAAATACATGCTCCCCCTAATAAACATTACTTCCACGAAGGCAGGGAACATGTCTCATTTGCTTCCAATTTTAACTGACACACAGTAGGTCCCTAATAAATATTTGCTAAATGTGTTTCCCATATCTGATCCATCGTCAATTTTAGTCAAGGGGGGAGGGGGAGGGGAGGTAGGCAAAGGGGGAATACATGGGAATGGAAAGAGACTTTGTTTTGGGTGGTGGGTGCACAATGCAGTGTGTAGTTGATGTTTTGTTGAGCTGTGAACTTGAAACCTGTAGAGTTTTGTGAACCAATGTCACACCAATAAATTCAATCAAAAAAACCACTATGCCTATTTTTCTTTGCATTCCTTGGCTTCATCATTCTTGCCTGAGTGATCAGTACTCCACATCTGAATTACCAGAATTAGTCTCCTGTCTCCTGTCATTCCTCAAACTCTTCTTACCAGCCACGGCCAGAAGAATTGTCTTAAAATACAATACTGGTCTTTCAATAACTTCTCATTGCTTTTATCTGTGGATCATTACCTTTCAGGGGAAGGAGAGGAGGGGGAATCATGGACCTGTTTGAGAATACAGTGAAAACTCTGAAACCATCTTTCTTAGAAAACAGACATAAAATGCACTCTCAAACTTCTGCCTACAATTTTAGGGGAGTTCTAAACCTGGAGAACTCAAGCTTTTTCTTTTTTAATCATCAGTATAGAGAGAATTAAGCCTAAATCCTTGAATTCCTTGCTCCAACCAGTACTGGTCGCTTTGTAGCTCCCTGAGCAAAATTTTAACAAATTCACCTCCGAGAATCGCTCACACTATGTTCCCCACAAAATCATTGCCTCCCATTATCTGTACACATCTCTTTGATCACATATCACCAAGCTTCAGTTCCCCATCATCCATACGCTTATTTTAAGTATATCAACTCATACTGGTTCAACTCTGAATTCTCACAGCACTTAGTCTTCACCACTCCTCCTGACACTTAGTTACACACTGGTTTCTGTTTCTCTCGCATTGACTCACCCCAATTTCCTTTGTAGTGTTTTCTGCCTCCACCAGATTCCTAAACAGAAGTGTTCCCCAGGGTTCTGCCCCTGGCTCTCTGCCATCCTCAGCTGACAGCTTCTCTTGGTGGGAAGCCCAGCCCCGTGTGTGGCCACACCCAACTGCCATCCCACTCCCCTCTTCCCCGGACTTCAGACCTAGATGATAATGACTCACTCTGTAGTGCCTCTAGAATAACACCCTCTAAAACCTGCAAGCTTAATGTGTACCAGACTGAATCCAGTATCTTTCCCCAAAATCCTACTTCTGTTCCTGCATACCTACTTTGGTCCTTTGGTCCACTGGAGGCATGCAAGCATGCTGTTCCCCCTGCCTGGAACACCCTTCTTCTCCCCTGAATAACTCCTATTTATCCTCCAGTTTTCAACTTGAATGTAGTTTCCTCCAGGAAGCTTTGCTGACCTCCCCACGCTAGGCTAACTGCACCCTGAACTCTCCCTATTGTAGTAGAGGTCTTTTCACTCCCTGTGGGTTTGTGGTTTATAATAAGAAATATTACATAGTCTTTATCTCTGTTTCTTGCACGGAGCTCCTAGGACCCTTGAAGTGTCCTAAGTTATGAGAGACAAAAGTGTCTCTTCTTATGTCAGTGAGAGGACTTTTAGACCACGAGTAAGAATGGGGTCTGGTTGCCATGGGGAACAAACCAAGAATAGGAGGTTGGAACTTTCCTTCCCACGCCCTTATTTCTAGGGAGGAAAAAGAACCAGAGGTTGAATTAATCACCAGTGGCCAATGATTTAATCAACCATCCTACCTAAATAAAGTCTCCATAAAAACCAAAAAAGAAGGGGTTTTGGAGAGCTTACAGAAGGGAGGATGGCATATCTGGCAAGGGGACGGAAGCTCTGTACCACCGCCGCATACTTTTCCCTATGCGTCTCTTCCATCTGGCTGTTCCTGAGTTATATCCTTTCATAACAAAATGATGATGTAGTAAGTAAATAGTTTCCTGAGTCCTGTGAGTCCCTCTAACAAATTAATCAAACCCAAGGATGAGCTCATGGCAACCCCTGATTTATAGCCAGTCAGTCAGAAGCACAGCCAATCACCTGGGCTTCTGATTGGCACCTGATGTGGAAGGAAGTGTTGCAGGGCTGAGCACTTAATCTGTGAAATCGGAAGTCTCTCCAGGTTGTATCCAAATTGAGTTCATTGCTTGGCGGTATGCTACACACTAGGTCAGAGTCATACTCCCAATTCAAAACCCTTGGCAGCTTCCCAGCACATCCAGAATCAAATTCAAAGGCCCAGCATGGTCAGACACCTGCCTGTCACTTCAGCCTGAACTTCCCACACTCCTGACATTTGCTGCTGCTCCATAAACGCCAAGTACTTCCGCTTCTCAGCAACCTTCTCCCTGACCAGCTTCCCCACTCCATGCAGGTTTCTCACTTTCCCAAGAGCCTTTCCAGACCTTTATAAAGTAGTCTCCTTATCTTTTGCCACCCTCTTATACTGGTTAGTTTTGTTTGTTTGTTTTTTCTTTATAGCACTTACTGCTACCTGACATAGAACCATATTTTAATTATTTATTTTACTGGGCATCTTCTCCCCTGAAATGTAAGCTATGTTCCCCCAGTACCCTGAAGAAAGCCTGGCACAGAAGTAATGGTTGAATAAGTGCATAAATAAACACATGATGTAGTGGACTAACATTTTGTTGTGCTCTTTTGAAGTATCTATCTTAACCCATATACCACAGCTTCCACCAGGGCAGGCACTGAGGTCTCATTGCTCCCTGTTTAGCATGGTCAGACACACCATTGGGGGGTTAATAAATATTCACCATCTGGATGACTGTACAGACATGGGGAGCCTTCTCGAAAGTCTTCCCAACTCCATGCCTGCTCACATCGCAAACCTGTCCTCCACTCTACAGCAAGAGCAAAATGGACCTCTATTTGTAATCCTTCATGTCTCCTCAACATCTATGAGAAAGCTTCTTAATCTTCTTTGGATGGTAGACCTCAAGAAAATGCCATATTTATAGGTATGCAGATTTTGCTTAAAATGCTAAGGTATTCTTAGACCTTCTTAAGTCCGTGAATGGTGTCTCCAAAAGACTTCAGACTAAGACCACCCCAGCTTAGGGGAGAAATGCAGACTCCTTAGCATCAGCCACTGGGACCTGGCCTCTGTCCCATCTCCAGCCCTAACCCTCCCTATGATGGTTAATTTTATGTGCCACCCTTTCCTGGCCAAGCTAGTACATCCTTGGGCCTTTGCCCACACTATTTTCTAACACGGCCAAAAGACAAAATTCTCCTGAGTGACAATGTCCCCTTCCAAGGTAGCAGCCACTGACTTTGTGAACAGAATCAACATGTTTCCCTAGAACATCAAATACATAACTACTCTGGAATCTTCCTCAACATCATATGTGTTCACCGTGAGTCTCCATAAAATAGATCCTATTATAATCAACTTTGCTTCCCAGTTCCTGGCACAGAACTGACAAATAGTAAGTATTCGATAGCCAGTTGTTAAATGAGTAAAATTATATGTTCCGTATTGTATGTCCTGCTTTCCCAATTAGAATGTAAACTTTTCAAGAGTATGGAAGCTATAATCTAAGTATTTTTTATCACCTTAAAGCTCTTGGAATGGTACTTTGCACAGAAAACATGTCCAATGAATACTTACTGGATAAATCAGTAACAAATTAACAATAATTATGCAAGAGGCATAGCTGAATCTATAGCAATAAAAGAATTGTATCAAGATAAGAAGTCAATTGATGGTGCCTGGGTAGGTGTGAATGTAAACACCGATGTGAACATATTTTCTTGTGTACCGCTCTCTGCTTCAAATATCAATGTGCAAGTGGACATGAAGGTTTGGGTGGTCCGTGGCTGTGGCCAGAATTTACTTGTGGGTAGTTCTACTCTTTATGTAATTTTGTATTTGGATTTTAATATAATCTCTATTTATTTTCCATGGCAGTAAATAGACATTCCTAAAAAGAGTGGACAAGTTGACCTAAAATGGTAGTGTCTAGGAAGGAAAAATCCTGAATCTCGTTCTTAGAATAGTTCAAGTTGAATTATTCCTGATTTGAAGAAACCTTGTAAACCATGTAATAGGTAGATTCTGGGAGGAGTTAGAAATTATTTCCTGGATGTAAAAAATAATTCTTTCTGCTCTTTTGGAAACTAAAGGCTCTACCTCCTTTACAGTGCTTATCTGAAAACTTTAACTCTTGCTTCATATTATCTATTCAGTGAGTATAATTTTTTAATCCTTACCCAAGGCTATGCTTATTGATTTTAGAGAGTGGGGAAGGGAAAGAGAGGGGGAGAGAAACATCGATGTGAGAGAGAAACATCCATTGGTTACCTCTCATACATGCCCTGATCGAGGATGGAACCCACAACTAGGTATGTGCCCTGACCTGGAATTGAACCCACAACACTTTGGTGTTCAGGATGATGCTCCAACCAACTAAGCAACCCAGCCGGGGCTCAATGGGTGTAATTTTTATTTGTATTTATTGTCTTCTTAATAAACAGAGGCCGACAATGTTCTTCCCTAAGAGGTGCAAAACTTCTTCCAAAAATGATATATGCAGTTCAGTACATCACCACAAAATTTTTTAGGGAGAGAGTTATAGCTGCTATTTCAGCTTCTGCAAAGTTCAGACCACAACTGTGGACTTCTGGAAAAGCCAGCATGAGCCTTGGTCTAACGAGATAAAAGGAGCTGGGGGAGTAGGCAAGCAAACTTTCATGCTAAATTGATGGTTGTGGCAGGCACTATTTTAAGGGCTTTATAAGTAATTAACTCACTTAACCCTCGAGATGACTCTAAGCAGTACTATTATTACTGCAGTTGTTCGAGAAATGTGGTAACCAAGGTACAGAAAGATCCAGTAACTCACCAAAGTCACACAGTCGGGCAGTTGGTGGAGTCAAGGACTTCAGGCAGCCCAGACCTCAGAGTCCCCTGGCTCTTATCAGAAAATGACATCCTTGGAAACTCCACCAAAGGCACCACAAGCCAAGGGCAGAATATGTCACACCTGGGAAAAAAGTCACTACCTGAGACTTCATCCCTAAACTCATAAACAGTAATCCCATCCGAAATTGCCTACAATTATTTATTGCAAGGCCAATAATATTTTTCTGAGGGAAAAACCATAATTCAATCTCTAGTGCAAAGGTTGAGAATGCTGTTTAATTCCAGGAAAATGAACTTAATGAAGCTGACAGTGATATAGGAGAATGGCTTAATGAAAGTTTGAATATTTCCTTAAAATATGATTACAGAAAATACCTATTTTAACTCACAAACAAATGGAAAACGATGTGTCATTAGTGTTCATATACAAGAGATCTGAAATTCTTTATGCAAAAAGAACATGATTATTCACCATTCAAAACATAAGGTTCTCTGTAAAAATGTCAAGAGGTTTTCCCACTCACTTAAGAAAACTGTCTTCACCCCAAAATACAAGCAAGTATTGATTCTCTGCACTAATGGGAGACAAGACTAGCCTGGCATAAAGTTCCCTAAAAACGCCATTGAATCAACATCTTTCATCTTTTTATCAGTTACTAATGTGTAACCAGATGACCTGATTTGAGTTTCACCACCTCTCCTTTCTCAACAAACCAATCTGTTCCAAGTGCTAATGGACGGTGAGGACAAGAAGCCCAGAGTGATATGCCAGAAACGAGGCCTATGGATGACACGGAAGAGGTTGGTCAAGAGGCGGCTGTGTTTTGACACCTTCGTAAAACAAGTCTGATTTCCAGCCTCATTTCCACAGAAAATATAATGTTATATTAGGAGAATAATAATTGACTCATATGCAGAAATGTTAAGAAATACATTCATTCAATCAACAGCATTGCATAAGCATCTACTTACTACCAGCCCAGGGGTGAGCCTCCAAGGGCGAAAGACATGCAAAAGGAGGAAGAAGGGGAGGAAAGGTTAGGAGGGGCAACAGAAAAAAAGAGAAGGGTAGCCTCTGCCCTAGGGAAACAGAACTCAAGGAGGAAGACTTGAACCTTTGGGGAAAAAGCACTACAAGCTGAACTTCAAATTCCAAAACCAGTCCTGCTCCAATGCCGGCCTCTGGTCTGCTTTTAAGTGCAATCCACAAATCACCTGATTTATGATGCTATCCAAGAGATAAGGACAACATAAAAACCACACACAGACACATCCAGATTTGCAAATGGAAATTTTTACTTACAAAAAGTATTTGAGAACCTGTATGTCATTAGTGATCACACTGCTGAAAACGTAATGAGCTTCCGGATAAAACAAGGGAGGCAGGGTACTGTGGTGGGAAAGTTCTAGACTGAGTCCAAACTCCTGGGTTCTAGACAAAAAGCTGCCACTAAAGAGTTGTATGACTTGAGTGAGTCACCAGAACACTGGGTCTCAGATTCTTCTCTGTAAAATGATGTTTCAACTATGTCTTGTAAATTCCTTTCCAGCTCTGCGAATGTGTGACCATGATCTTGTCCCATGCCTTCCACCAGCAGTAACATCTGTTGCCAGCTACAATTTCATCAATGGGTCTTGTGAGTACACAGCCTGTTTTTAAAAATTCTATCCCAAGAGTAATAAAATGCATAAAAGATGAATTGGGAAGAGGTGGTATTTACTCTATTTCATTTAAGTCAGCTCAGCACTCCCTCCCAGAACCAATTAGAGATGACAAGCATCCATTCCATCAGAGGGAGGGGTCAGCAATGGCCTTTATGCTTCTAATTGCTAAAATGACTTTCCCACAAAAATGCCACTTCTCTAATATGAGGCATAAGAAAATATGAAGAAAAAAAAACCAGAGGGAAGAAAGATGAGAAATGGAGAGACAAAGAAAAGGGGAAAGGTACGTCTGTGTGTTTAGCATTTCCTTAGTTCTCTAAACTCTGTCAACAGTGATAGAGCGGGGAACTGGAATAAAAGAAAAAACACCTGAGATCCCAAAGGCAATGTAAGCATACGTCATGTACTGTGGCACTGCCCAGGTAGCGTACATGGCTGGGCAGAGTTCCAAAGAGAGTGAGCCATTCTGGAATAGGAGACAATTTAGATAAATTTTAAAAAATTTTTTTTTGCTCAGAATGACTTCATCCATGATAAGGCTAAATTTTTAAACATAATCAATGACCAGAAATGTTAACACTTCTGGGTAAGTGCTAAGGGCTCATTCAGATGTGGAAGTTAAAATAAACCTTCAGGATTACTCTTATTTTCGTATCCACCCTACAGGAAGCAAGCTCAAAAGCAACCTATTCTTTTGCTGCTGATGCAACAGAGAAAAAAGTCTTGCTTACTTCTAAGAAGACACTGTGGATCACTCTGTGGTGTCGAAAGGACAAAGCAGATTGTGACCTGGAACACGTGGGGAACATATAGAACTGCACGCTAAATAGATCTCACGGTGAGACAATTGGCTTGGGGGTTGATACCCACTGACAGTCACGACAAGTCTACATCATGCGTGGAGTTTGGAAGTTTCGACATGTTACTAGTATCTCTTTGACTTGGGGTAACTATGCAAAGTACTCTTTGGAACACCTCAACCACTTTCTCCAAACTCATCTCCTGCTGCTCCTTCCCCTACCTTCCATGTACTCCGTGCTCCAGCCACCAATCACGCACACTTCCCATACCTGCCGTGCCTTTGCTCCCCTTCTGCCTTGGCTCAAGGTTGTTTCCCACCAACAGTGCCCCTGCCCAGCCCTGTGAGCCTAAAGAAACCTTAACAGCACTCGGATTCAGCTTCTCCACTTTGCCACGTCTACCCCTTGTACCTCATCTTCTCGTCCCCACCCCCTTCACACTGTATTGAATCAATGGTTACACAAGCTTCATGCCCGTTAAGACTGTGGAATCCTTGTCAGCCACATCTAATGTATTGGAGGCAGCCGATAAACCTTTCGAATTTATTTAAATTGGATCCCATTCAGTTGGGTTATATGGAACTAGCTCAATAAAACTACTTTGAGAGGTTAGTACATTAGTCCTGACATGGGCCCAATTGCCTGTCTAAATTTCCCACAGATAAGAAGAGATAAGAGAGGAAAAGAAATGTGCAGTTTGGATAAGTCACTCCCAGTTTTTCAGAATTTTCTAAACCACTATCTAAGGAACTCTACAATAAGCTACTTAACATGAAAGTAACTCTATGCCACTTTGCCTCACTTGAAAATAGAGATAACATTTCATTTAACTGAAGAATTGATGGCACTGAATAATTATGAAAATAAGCAAAACTCCTGAAGCCAGACGCCAATGTTAATCTTTAAAACATATTTTGAAGGATACATATAGTAACCTTCCAATAAATATATGATACTGAAAAGGATTTTACTTATTGCCCAATCCTTGACTCTCCCCTCACATGCTATCAATATACCACAGCTGTAAGGAAATCCACCGCTCCACTTTCAAAGTACCTATCAATTCAAATTCTTATTTAAAAAATAATCTTACCTTTTAAACTATGATCATAATAATGTGGTTGTGCTTTAAAAATAGTCTTCATTCTTTGGGAGCGAACATGGAAATATTGACAGATAAAATAAGCATTGTCAGAGCTGGATGGTAAGGACGTGAAGGCTCGTCAATACTATTTCATTGTTACAACTTGGACAGTAAAAAGTCAGATCAGGTCATTCCTCTCTTCCAAGGCACCTACTGGGCCTCCTACTCATTTGCAGTGAAAGCCACAGTCCCAACAATGGCTTATAGAGGCCCTACCTCTCTCTCCTCCCCATACTCTCCTCCCCATACTCTCCTCCAGCTTCACCTGCACCCCAGTCATTCTGCCTCTCTGCCTGCAGACACTCCAGGCATGCCCCTGCCTCAGGGCCTTTTCACTGCTGTGACCTCAGCCTGAAGTTCTTTCCTCTGGGATATCCTCCTGGAACCCTTCCTTTCCCCATTTCAAATCTTGGCTTAAAGGTCACCTTTGCAATGGAACCTTTACCAATCTGCCTGATTTGTTCATGGGTCTATTCCCAGTGCCTAGAGCAGTGCCTGGCGTAGAGAGGCTGGCCAATAAATATTTGTTGAATGAATGAATGAATGAATGAATGAACGAACAAACGAACAAACAGGGTCAGCCATCCGGTCAACGCAGGTGGAGGTTTTTCAACATCAGCGGAGTCAGGTAAGAGCACGATGACAGGCTGCACTGGTCTCAAAACCAGGCTGCCAGACAGTGACTTCAGTTACTTCTTAGACCACCAGTCCAATGTGATGCCCAGGCAGGCAGCCATTTTCTGAAGTCTGAGCCTCAAGTGCCCAGGACACCCACCAGGTCCCAAGCTGACCCCACACTCCACCAACATCAACTACCTGATGAACTGCGTGATGGATGCCCCAGCCTGCCGCCACCCACACCCTCCAAAACACAGTGATGCTCTTGAATAGCACATCCAGATCACAGACGGCTCTGCAAAGGCCTGCCCCGTGGCCTCATTGCTGCAGTGGCCCCACATAGAGTTCGGACGGCTCTGCAAAGGCCTGCCCCGTTGCCTCATTGCTGCAGCGGCCCCACATAGAGTTCGGACTGCTAACACCCCCGGCACATGGCTTAGAAGAGGCCCAGGGCTGGGGTCCCAGGGTCACAGCAACTCTCCAGAGTGACTTGGCTCTACCAATCAGCCCAGGATTGGTTCATTTGCACAATCAAAACAATTAGAGGTAGATTGTAAATTAGAGGTAGATTACGAGGGAAATTATCAATTGATTTTTTTTAAGTTATCTAATATTGAAAGTGAAATTAGTGAAAACTGTGAAACAAAAACACACCAACAGAAACACCTGCCTTGTTACTCTTTGGGAACGTCAGTGTCTCAGGCCTCTCAGCACAGACTGGCATGTTCTAGCCTCTGCGTGTGCACAGCTGCTTCTCATTTCTGTACAGCAGCCTCCAAAGCTTCGTCCAGTTTCTAGACAGTATCTTCTGAGGGTTTTGCCTACACAGTGGAGTCAGAAGCAACCTGAAATCTCTGGGGATAAGGGCTCAGATTCTCAATCTCTACCCCACTTAGTCTGTCTTCCTACAAGAGTTGGACTTGGTATTTATAACTCTTTATATTTAGCTCTGAAATACTTTTCCTGATTGTTCTGCTACAGCTCTTCAAGGTATAATCATGCTGTGAAGACAAAAACAGTCAGCTAAACCAACCTCTGATTCACCACCTTCCCATCCCGAGTGCTCTACTCAAAGCTGGCTCACATCTCGTCCAGGCAAAATCACTTGGCTATCAGCCAGCAGCCTGAACGGTCACCCACCGAAGGAATAACTTTCCTAAGTGGCTCAGGACCCTGGGGAACACTCTAGTCTTGCTCCAACTCTTCCCTCCCACTGTACCTTGGGGTACAACTCTAGAGTTCTTCACTCTGCTTGGGTTAGGAATGAGTAAAAGGAAGTATTTCCGAGGACTTGGGGATTCTCACTTACGCTCTATTGGTTATGGTCTCACCAAAAAGACTTCAGAGAATTTACCCCCCCAGAAATCCCTTATACATGTATAGATATCTGGCCCATCCATACCAGAGATTAGAACATTTCCTTCCCTCACTGTATTCCTTCACAGAGCCCCAGGCATCTCCTCGTCACACCCTGATTTCTTTGCAAACCCCCGTATCTGGTGTCTGTGCAATGGAGATCCCCCATGACACATGCCATCCCTACAAATGTCCCTGCACATGCCATCCCTATAAGCCCTTTTGTAGCCATGCATCCCGGGTGTAAGTAGATGGGTGTTCTCCTGCTGCCAAGCCAGCCACTCCAAGGCGCTGCAAACTAGAGGCTGGGGGTGGGGGGAGGAACACAGGGAGTACAGATCTGTTAATGATTTATCTAGATAGGAGTTGCACTTTTTCTAAGTATTTCACACTTTAGGAAGCATTTCAGAGAATAATTTTTCTAAACTACTATTTTCTGAAATCCAGTAATGCTGCCAAAATAAGAGAATTCCCCCAAAATGAACAAGAACTGCACTATTTCTATAGCACTCACTGTATGACTCACAAAGAGAAGTCATCTAATTAGCAGTTCTGAGGACAAGGTCTCTTTTGACAAGCTCCTACTCCTTAATTTTCTCCTCATTGCAGAATTGTCATATTGTAATATCCCACTGTAGCATTTCCCCTTGTACTTCAGTCGCCTATCTTTCCAAGTAATAGATAAACAGCTAGGTCATTCTGTGTTTACTTTAAACCTAGATCCTGAATTGTAATCAATAATGATGACAAAAATAAGTGTGCAAATTCTACATAGGCACGCTTCCTCTCCTGGTAGGAAAAGACAGGCAGGCACCTGTAGACCAGCTAGAAGGGGATCCAATAAAAGATAAGTTTCAGGCTTTAAAAATAAAACACAGTAAAAAAAAAACAAACCTAAAAAAGAAACAGTCAACAGTGAGGCAACATGGCTAGAGCTGCCAGATTTGACCAATAAAAATGCAAGATGACCACTTCAACTGAATTTCAGATAAACAACAAAAGAATTTTTCAGTATATCATCACATGGGACATATGTATACTAAAACAATGCTTTGGTATTTTTCTGAAATTCAGATTTGCCTTGGACATCCTATACTTTATTTGGCAATCTGAACTATGATGCTTTTGAAAGAAGGGTCAGAGATCCAGGAGTCCAGCAGAAATGACGGAGTTGAGTTCAGGACAGCAGGGAAGGTTAATGATCACAAGCTTAACCATGCTTTTCTCGTCTAGAGACAAAAGTCTGTTTCGGACAACATTAGGCCACTTCGAAGGTGCATGAAGTCTTGGGCCAAGGAGATACCACATTAAATTAGTGTTCACCCATCCACTAAAATTACCAAGGAATTTAAAGACTAACCTACCTTCCAATTCACATAGTTCAGCTCACAGATGGGTGCTGTCCAGCACAGCACCTTTAGGCATGAGGCTCTAATTGATCTTTCTCCCTTTCTGTCTACCTGCGGCAGCTCCCCTTCATATAAACCCAATTAGAAAGTTTGAGCCTGAACTTGGAGAGTATTAAAATGATCATCTACCAAGGAGAAATGTTGCCTTAGAAAAAGCTGCCACTGACCTAATCATCTGTTTTGTATTTAGCATCACCTTCCTGCCAAGTGCCACCTGAATGCAGAATGTAGAGCAAAAGCCTCTCAAAACAATCATATTACAATATTATTGACTATATTTCCTAGTCAATGCACTTTACATTCCCATGACTGTTGTAACTATGTATGATGCCAGGTGGGTACTGAAAATATCAGGGGGAAAGCTTTGTTACAGTGCATGGTTGGCTAGCCACTATGCTGTACACCTGAAACTAATACAAAATAACATTGAGTGTAAACTGTAATCAGGAAAAAATAATAAATAAATAAATAAAGTAATGGCAAGAGAAAATAATGTCATTATGATAGTTGTGTTTCCAGCTTCTTTGTGGAAGTCATTTTGCTTGAGAGGTTATTGTCACGACCAGAAGAAAATACATTTTTGTCTACAATTTTTCACAACAGAGAACATAAGTGGGGAGGGCAATCTACTAACTTCTACCACCTCAAATTGTTTTTCTTTCACACACACGAAAGTCATAGAATGTTAATAAAAGCGTATTTAATTCCTACATGCTCTCTTTATAGTGATGCGAATTACAAGATTATTAATATCTCCTTTTATTTTTAATTGCATTTTTTGCCCCTACCCCCTTATACTCCCCTCACCTTGCAATTCATATCACTTTTTAATTATCAATTTAATATTTTGACAATTCTAACAGTCCTTTAACTCATTAGAAAAATTGAAAGTGAAAACATACTACAGTTTTGTTTAATTTTAAATCTTCTCCTGGTAAATATAAATTCCTACAGAATGAATGGTGTCAAATCCACTTGGTTTAGTGCAGGTACAACCCCTCCACTGGGCTCTTCGTTAACACATTCATCAGGAACCTTAATCACACTTGTGACATATGGTTCCATCAACCACCATTCTTATTAAAGTTGCATTTCATTTCCTGGAACAATATTAAGCTACAAGAGGAACAATTTAATAGTAAACAGTATGTAACCAACATAATTAGCTTCAAAGCAGACACATGTTTTTTAACTTAAGGACCATGTTACAAAAAACTTCTATTATAACCTCACTGCGAATTGAATTATTTTTTAAAATTTTGCCAATACTAAGGTGATATATCTATTATGAAATAATGCAAAAATCCATTTTCACATTGGCAATTGTGACATACAAATAGCACCTAACTGCTTTAGAAATCCATATAAGGAGTCCCTATAAGTCTCAAGAGGAATCTGGTAAAGGAATTCCTAACCTTTATGCCTTTGGAAACAGAAAAAAAAAATCAAAACAAGAAAGGAAATCTTCAATCAGAAAGGAAATAAGACGTAGTTATTAGAACTGAGAGGAAATAATCTAAATAAAAGTAGTATAGAAAATAAGTTTCCACTCAACCCTTAAAACTGAAGTAGCCCACCAAGGTAAAAAAAAAAAAAAAAAGAAAATTCACACAGACCCTGTACCAATGAAACAGAAAATTACAGCGCTGGTGCATTCACTTCGCCCAGCACTATAATTTTCCACTGGCCAGCATCAGGCATTCCTTCATTCCACTTTGCTTGAATGTCAGGTCTACGTGCCAGAACTACAACCAAGGGTGCAGAATGGCCTCTGTGTCCTCAGTGAACACCAGCTGGTCACGCCCCGCTCTGTTAAGCATAAAGGAGTGTGCTGGAGGCAGACCACAGGTTCTAGTCCCGCCTCTGCCTACACTGGCGCAGAAACCATGAGAAAGTCACTTCACCTCTTGAGACTTCAGCTGCTTCATTTGGAAAATACAGAGATCAGAGCACATCATGCCTGAGGTCTCTTCTAGATTTAGAATACTGTGATTTTATGATCTTATCTGCATGTAAAAAGAGGACTGAACCAAAGGAACACTATAATTCTGTCCAGATTTAAAATCCTTGGGTGGATTTCACATGCATAAGGTTGCTATCAGGAGTCTTTGTAAAATTTTATTTAATGTTGCCTTCTGATGGTAGACGGGAAAACATCCCCTACTTAATGGAAAATTGTTTAAACATGTTTTTAGCAAGCATCATAAAAATAGACACTTTCCATAAAAATAGCCTCAGGACGCGTAGTCTAAGATTAAATCGTTATCACAACTGGAGCTCATCAATAGTAAATCAACAATAATTGCTGGTGAGGATGTGGAGAAAAGAAAACTCCTGTGCACTGTTGGTGGGAATCCAGATTGGTGCAGCCACTATGGAAAACAATATGGAGATTCTTTAAAAAAATTAAAATGGAACTGCCTTATGACCCAGTGATTACACTTCTCGGTATATGTGTATCTGAAGAAACCTAAGGAACTAATTCAATAGAATATATGCACCTATGTTCGCTACAGTGTTATTTACAATAACCAAGATATGGAAGCAATCATCGATAGAAAAGTGGGTAAAAAAGCTGTAGTACATATACACAATGGGCTATTACTCAGCCATAAAAAAGAATGAAATCTTATCATTTGCAAGAGCGTTGATGGACCTAGAGGGTATTAAGCTAAGTGAAATAAGTCAGTCACAGAAAGAGAAGTACCATATTATTTCACTTATATCTGGAATCTAAATAACAATATAAATGAAAAAACAAAATGGAAACAGACTCATAGATACAGAGAATAGACTGATGACTGCTAGAGAGGAGGGGGTTTGGGGGACTCAGTGAAAAATGTGAAGGGATTAAAAAGTACAGATTGGTAGTTACAAAATAGTCCTGGAGATGGAAAGCACAGCATAGGAAATACAGTCGATACTATTGGAATAACTACATCTGGTGCCAGGTGGGTGATGGAAATACCAGGGAGAACACTTTGTAAAGCGTATGATTGTCTAACCACTATGCTGTCTATCTGAAAAAATAGAAAATAATATTAAATATAAACTATAATTTTTAAAACTTAGTTTAAAATAATAAATCATCACAAATAAGTATAAAGATACCACGGGGAATTAACACACCAACTGCTGAGTGATGTAAGACATCCTAACAATTTTCCTGCATAATGTAGTGGGTTAAAATGAGCTCCAGAGTCCATCTTCTAGACTTGGAATCCCGAGTCCTTCATTATTGTCTGTATGACCTTGGACAAGTCACTCCCCTCTCTAAGCCTTAGTTTCTTCTCCCACAATACGAGAAAAATAACAATACCAGCCCTTACTGTTGGTGTTAGGATCCACCAAGATCATCGTTTAAGGCTTTCGGCACCATGTCTGGTGTACTACACTCAGCAAATACTAGCAATTGGTGTCATTAAAGTTATTTCTCTGATTCTTAACAATTTGCCCATATTTTGCCAATTCAGCAATATGGCTATATAAATTACTAAGCATTTATTCTATCCAAAGAACTGGGCTTGAACTGTAGGGAGTACCAGGGACCAAGATTCAGCATCTCTTCAAACCTTACTTGCCCTTCTTTGCCTGGCCAAATCCTCCTCCCATGAAATCATTTTGGACAGCGGGATCCTAGTTGAGGGCCCTCCATCTGACTAAGTGCCCCTCCTCTGTGTCCCCGCTGGTTCCTTCCTTATCACAATTCTTTAAATAAAAAGAAGATGTTATTTATTTATTCTTACAGAGAGGGGAGGGAGGGAGAGAAACATCGATGTGAGAGAAAAACATTGATCAGTTGCTTCTCATATGCACCCTGATCAAACCCACAACCCAGGCATGTGCCCTGACCGGGAATCAAACTGGCAACCTTTCATTTTGTGGGATGACACCAAACCAATGGAGCCACACAGGTCATGGCTTTATCACAATTCTTACTCCACTGTTCTGTAATGGTCTCCACACTGCTCATCTTCCTCACTAGACTCTGAGTGACTGCACAATCAATGAAGTGTTTAATCTCTGTACCTGTAATATAAGTCAGTGCATGAGTCAATAGAGCTTGCTGAGTGGCCCTGCACATCATTTAACAAAATCTATTCAATGACTCCTATCTATAAAATTAATAGAATCTATTACACAGACAAGAAAGACAAATCTACCTACAACCAGAATGAAAGGCATTCTAAAGTGGTTTCCGTGGTAGAGGTGGCATTTGAGCTGAGCCTTTACTTCTGAGTAGAACCAGCCTGACAGAGATGGGACAAGAAGGAAGAAATGGTACATGTAAGAGATGGAGGTGACTGAAGAGCAAAAGTGGGAAAATGCCATTTAAAGGGATGCATGGACACGAACAACAGTGTGGTGATTGCGGAAGGGCGGGGGTATACAGGGGTTAAAGGGTAACGGGAAAAATACAGTAAATAAATAAATAAACAAATAAATAAAAAGGTTCGAACGAGAGCTTCACAGACTGACCGGAGTAGGACGGCACTGAATGACACACTACGGGCTATGCGTGTGTTCTGTGACCAATGAGAAGCCACGGCAGGCTTCTTTAAAAAGCAGAGGAAGGACCAGCTCAAACATACACTTTGGTATGTCAAGTATGCTCTGGGAGGACACTGAAAAAATTGGCGTCTGAAAGCTGAAAAGCTGACAAACTGGTGAGGAACCTAGTACAGCAATGATAGAGAGCGGGCCGTGTGTAGAGAAAGGAGAGGCTCGCATGAGAGATGTTTGAGAAGAAACTCCTTGTCTGTGCTGACTGATCGTGCATCCGCGTGAACTGCAGCATCCAATGTGAAAACACTAGAACCTGTGAATGCACCTGCAGATTACCTGGTGACTCTGCTGGCCATCCCTCCTGACAAATGCAGACTTCTTAGAAAGGGGGTTGGACTCCTTATCAAAGCGCAACTCTGGTTCCATGGATTACAATTGGGGAACATCAGAACAGAGAACTGAAGAGCGCTGGGCTGGTGAGTTGATAGTTCCTCATCCTGTGGGGCCTGGAGCCTGGACTTCAAGTCATGTGAGTGTTGGAGAAGACCCATGTTGACTTTTTACCTGTAAGTGGCATTTATACACGTTTCTAAGACCTCAAAGACTTGCTTTTAGCTGCTGATTCTGGGCAGAGTCACATGAGGAAAAGAACAGTCTGGAGAACGGAGCGACGTGGGCAAGTTTCAGCAAACTGTGTCCTGAGCTTGCACGCCGAGGTGGGATGCCCACATGTCTGCCCCCTTATCAATAAATGAGTCTTCTAAAATGCAAAGGGGGGGAAGGGAAGATTAAAAATAGCATGCATTCTATTTGCGGGAAGAATTATGCAAACGCCTCGTGATGCAGAGAAGCACACAAAGAGAGCTTTAATGAAGTCCCCCCCATTAAAGATTTCACGGGACTTTCCAAACACACAACTGGAAATTCTGTACAATCAGTCAAGGGCACTGATATTTAGGATTTAAAGTTTCCTAAACAATAATGGAGTCTAGGATGTGGCAACTATCTGAAACTCTAAAAGAAAGAGAACAATATTGGGGGGCGGGGTTCCTAGGGTTTCAATTCCCTTTATGTATCTAAGCACATAACAAAATTCTAAACCATGCAAGCTAATCGGCCTAGGTGTGCATTTGCATCCACGTTGTATGTTGTCTCCTAATTTCATCCTCATACCCTATGGCAAAGTCTGCAGACTCATATTCTTCTTCAATTTGTCTTCCTTGCATCTAGTCAATATTCATTGTAACTGCACACTTCAAATCCTACTTTGAAAGATGAGGAGCAGAAATCAATGTTACTGTCATCTTTCTCCTGAGTGCTCCTTTTACCCTCTGCTTCTGATACCCAATGGCTCAGTAAAACAAAGACCTGGAGTCAGGCAGACCTGGGTTGGAATATCCCCCCTCAGGGTTAGAGCACAGCAGAGCCCTGAGCCCCACTCAGTCCTCTCCAAACTGCACGACCTCATCTCTAAAACCGAGATACATAGTCGGCAGGAGATTAAGTGTGATCACATTTATTTTTTATTTTTATTCTTCCCTCACTATCCACAGGGCTTGCTTCTTCGCTTTCTTCAGCTTTGTGTTCAAAAGTTACACTGAACGTGATCACACTTAAAGAAGTGCTGTCACACTGCAGATCAGTGGACTGCACAGGAAAAAAGCCCAGGGAATTTCTTGTTTTGTTTCCTTTTGTTTACATTGCTTATTCCCACTTCAACCCAGAGCAATAATCAGAACCGCTCAGCTGCTCAGGTCTCAGTAGTTTTTCAATCATCAAGTTGATTGTGAAATCATCCTGGATGCTAATGTGGCGCCTAGGTTGCAAACTCGTTGCTGTAGAACTGCTATAAATGTTAGCGGCTCATCCTTCATTCCTTCCCGGAGCCTTTTTCCCAAACTGCACAGAAGTTCCCTCCCTGCCCTTTGTACCACAGAGCTGCTTTATAAACTGCTCACTTCGGTTTCAGCCACTTCCCTCCCTGGGATCACTTTAGTCCACAGCTCTTAATGCCCCTCACTCCTTGCATTGACTGAGTTTGTCCCTTATTTGGAATTCATTACTGTTGCTTTGTTTTGGTTTTCTAGCATATGTTCTGAGCATGGTTTCACCCCTTGACATCTATAAACTTCTCTAATCCTCACAACAACCAAAAGGTATAGGTCCTATTTGGGTTGATGTTTTACACATAAGTAAACTGAGGCACACTCAGCCAGAGATCACAACTAGGCAGGAGTCACCCAGAAACATAAGCTGCCTGGCTTCCCAACCTGTGTTTTAATCACATTATTATATGCATCAGTTCGCATTACTGGTGGTATCCATGTTCTCTGAAGTTGCCACAAACACGGAGTTAGTGAGTACTGAATCACTGCCCCTGGGGGAAATACAGGGTTCAAGCCTCTGGGCACAACATTGTAATCAACCCGTCAATACATGGCCTTGTTGTGTGCTTTCTGTTTAAAGACATCTTATTTCATATATGTTGTTGATTCACGACTATTGAACTCGTAGCCAATAGCACTCACGTCTGAATGAAGCTGATCTAACACATGTATTTTCTCAACAGGAAGCCTCCCAGCCTTCTTGTGCTTTGGAACAGTAGGCGGCACTTCAGTACTATACTTGGGGGTCATTTTGAAACACCAAAATCACCAAAGAAGACAACAAGGTACAAAAAAATTAAGTGGCCCTAAATAGACCTCAAGCCGGACACTTGTTCACAGTAGGAGCTGAAGCCAGAAGGCAGAGCGTCGCCTTGTTTGACCTCAGCTGGGAACGTGCATGCTGATAACTCAGATTTGTCACCACTCTGGGCCTGTCTGCGAATGACCAAAAAGGTGTCATGAGTATTGGTTTCGGGGTTACAAATAAATTTCACGAAGTAAGGCAAATTTGTAAATACAGAATCTGAGAATAATGGGGATGGACTGGACTTGGAAATCCCCGTGGAGTCCTTCTCTCTCTTTTTATTTTTAAGAAGGAAGGGGGATTCACAAACGCCCCACCTTCTTCCAATGGCATCTGAAGATCCTTCCGGAAACAGCCTCTCTCCCAGCCAAGAGACCTGAGCAGATCAGTGTAACTGGTGCAGCCGGCCTTCCCACATACAGCTCGTCGGGACTTTCACGGGCCCTGCGCCTCGCTGAGGGCTGAGAGAAACGCAGTGCTGGGCGCCAGGGACTCTGGGCTGGTGGGCGCTCAGGGCCCCTCCTATTACAAATCTAAGAGGCCTCCTTCAGCCCCACACGTTGTCTTCAGATAAATAAAGAAAACAACTTTTCAATGTAATAAATTGCTTCATGTACTCAAACTGGAATGTACATCCTTCCTCTATGACTTGCTCGAAATATTCTAGCAGAAATAAATCCAGCCATTTGCAAGGTCTTCAAAAAAACAAACGCAGAAGTCAAAGTCAGCCTATGAG
This sequence comes from Desmodus rotundus, assembly GCF_022682495.2. Classification (NCBI taxonomy): domain Eukaryota; kingdom Metazoa; phylum Chordata; class Mammalia; order Chiroptera; family Phyllostomidae; genus Desmodus; species Desmodus rotundus. The sequence goes on along the minus strand of NC_071397.1, from coordinate 92,768,537 downwards.
ACCGTCAGGACCCTTAAAATCAGCTATGTTAATGACAATATTGAGATGAGAAAGTTTTACCAAAAAAAACCCCCACCATTTAAAACACTTTCAAGATGTAAGTCAAACAAATCATGGATACACCTACTAATTTCATATGAGTGTTTTTGTTAACAGAGCGGGGAATTACAGTCGGCTTCCAGTGACCTGAAACCCGGCCCACGGGAGACAGCATCCAGGACAGCGCTTCATCTCCGTACCAAATCCACCTGCAGAAGGACGAGGCCCTAGGACTTCCCACATTCATGTCATAGTGCTTCCTGGATGCTAAATGCTAACACTGCTATATCAATGGCTTGGAATACAAAAATGTATTTTCTTTCATCTGTGCCACGGATGAGCTACACAATTTGGAACAAGGTAGCCAAATGAGTGAATGAATGAATGAGGTGTCAAAGCAATTCCACTAAGTGAAGATTTCTTTCTGACTTTGTTTATTTTAAGCTTCTATGCTCATGGATGAGAAAAAATCACTCCTTGAAATTTTCGTGTAGTGAATGCTGCTCTGGAATGTTAAGGCACCGCATGGGTAGGCACTCTGCTGTGCCTTATTTTAAATTCCATTAAAAAAAAAAAAACCCGAGGAAGAAAGATGAAATGGGTCAATAAAAAATAAATCAGAAAAGATGTCTGGGAATACACAGATGGAGTGATTAAAACGGGGGGGGGGGGGGGGGAAGAAAAGAAAAGAAAGCTTGAAATAGAAAAAGAGGCCAAAAAGAGTTTAAAGGGTCTTAGAAGAAATCCAGAGCCTTTATGTCAGAAAAGTGAGTCCAGTTGCCTAGCGAGCAGCCCAGGAGGCAGTGCCTGCCTGCGCCACAGTTTGGGAACAGGCAGACTGAGCCGGGAGGGCGAGTGCAGGCTGTGTTGCCACCAGCGAGCGGGGTGGGGGGACTTCAGACCATACAGCCTTGCCGCTTACGAGCTGGAGGTGAGACTCTGAGATTAAAAGGAACCTGCACTTCACTCTTCTTGTGGTTGACAACATTTGGGAACTCTCAAAAAGAATAGCCGTGTATGACTTTGTTGAGGGCTCATCTGTAAATGTCTAGTCCTGAATGTTTCTTAATTAACTTTATTAACTTTAAGTGGACTATAATTTTCCCAAGTGTAATTCCAGGAAGTAGAAAATGACCAAAGTAGCACACTGTCTCATTAACAGCCACACATTTGGTGAAAAGTAGATGTTATGGGAGCAAACTGAGGACGCAATTTTCCCTCCAAAAGTTCCGAGGGAAAAAAATCCAGCCTTGCTTGGATTTTTCTTTTTTAATTTTCCATGTAACAATGAGTTACCTATTCAATTTATGGTATTAAGTGATTGTTAATATCATTGAAATTTTTGACAATTTACTGAAATGATAGCTCCACAAAAATGCAAAGTACATTAAAAGGACTTGATTTCAGTATAGGATAAACTTCTTCAGCGTCCAGAAATACCACCTACCCACACAGACACCAACACTTCATTGCCACCATCATCATCATCCCCATCACCATCATCGTCCTCACCACTAGCACCGCCCCCACCAGCATCATGGATTCCACCATCACACCCTCATATCACTTATGTGTCTCAGTCATTCCCTTTCTTATTTGACCTAGCTTCTTGAAATTATTACTTTATTAAAGTACATAAAATTTTGTCATTTGAGACCAAAGTAGTTTTCGATTTTTCCCACCTTTAATAGGATCTAAGCATATACACATAATTGAAAGCATTGTTGATTAAGGCAAAATTTCCCCCATAATTCTTACTAACATTCTCTAAGGTACAGAACTCAGGAGTTATGGTTTCTTCCCTCATTAGAGGAGAATCTCAGAAAGGTGCTTCCCTTCACCTGTAGCCCACTGACGTCCTCAGGTTTCAGAGGACGGCCTGAGCATTTGTGTCAGGGACGAAGTAGGGAATAGCTCAGACTCAGTGTTTTTAAAATGTCGTTCTCCATCATTCACTGGCAGAGTTTAAAATATAAAATGAAGCTACTCAATGACTGACGGAATGCCTCCTCTCTATGAAACCCCTCACACTTTCACTTTGGTGAGTTTGTTTCAAGTGGCTATATTATTTTGGAAAACATACAGCATCTTTCTGTGGCATATACATCTTGGTACTGAACAGTTGTGGCTACTATGTTTTGCTTTCTTCGATATGCAAACTGAGACTTGCAATTAAACTAAATGACTTATTTGCCTCTACCCATCTAATGTCTCCTGAGAAAGAAGGGAACACAGCATGCTGCTCTCTACTGTGTTGTTCAAAAGTTACATTAAAAATCATACTGAAGTCACAGGGAGGCGATAGATCTATTATTTCTATGCGGAGTCTGCATTTTAGAAAAATATAATTAAGGTCCATACATTTCCCTGTGCAGAATTCTTTTCACACAATTAGGGTTTTGACTTTTTAAAAATGTACCTATAAGGTATTCTTTTTTAAATTTTTTTTATTTATTGGCTTGAGAGAGAAAGAGGGAGAGAGAAGGAGAAACATCGCTTTGCTGTTTCATTTATTCATGCATTCATTGGTTGATTCTCTTATGCGCCCTGACCGGGGATCAAATCAGTGAACTTGGCATATCGAGATGATGCTCTAACCAATTGAGCTACCCAGCCAGGGCAAGATCAATATTGTTTATGACAGCCCAGCCTGCAAACAAATGTTGCAGATGGTGCTAAAGATTTTATTTAAATTTGGCTTTCAAAGAGAATGATTTCATATTATCATGAACCTATATTTGTAGTGGAAACTCCTGACCACTTTAAATCTGTTCTTCCCTGCTATTTTCTATCTTACAAAAGTACCAGAACAGTTATTAGTGTGTGAATCAAATAAGGAAATATTGAATGCATGGACACCTTATGTACCACTTTCACACATACTCTCTGAAAATTACAAATGCCTTATGATGATCAGAAAGCTTGACGGCTTCTATAGTTTTTCCTGATAATCTATTGTTCCTGCCATTATCAATTTCTTGCCCCTTTTATACCCTTGCAACAGTAAGAAACCAAAATGCTAGACCTGAATATTTCCTGAATATGAACATCATATCCTAAATATATTCACAAACATCATCTGAGGACCCAAATTAACTGACTGTGAGAAAAAAAGATTAGACTAAGTGCCAATTATCCTCCAGGGGCTTTCTGCGAAACAGGCACAAGCCACATGGAGTAGGTGAAAATGAAATGGGGGTTGAAGACATGACTCCGTTTTCAACTGAAAATACACTTGTTCTCGAGGCGAAATGTGGCTCCGTGAACTCTCCTTAGGCCAACACGATGTGTTGGAGAACAATTTCAATAAATGGAAAAAGGTAAGAACAGAAAGAAAGGGTGCTAAAATATCACCGGAATAGAAGGAAAGAAATATTGGAAACTTGGAAATTCACCATGAAAATCTCTTCCTAGAGATGAGCCTCGTTCAAAGTTAAGAAATAGTTTTAAATGGTCACCAGTGGACAAACTATAGTCATTCAAAACGTGTGAGTGGACAGAACCACAGTGTACAAATTATTAGGGCACTGATTTTGATGCAGAAGGTTTGTATAATTGTCGAGTAATTTAGAGAAGTAGTCAATATTTAGCTTTTAAGAACGTTGAGTAACAAAACCGAAATAAGCATGGAGCATTAAATGCCTCCTTAGAATTGTAAGAATCATAGTGGATAAAACTAAGTTTCAACTTCAGTTTATCGCAACTTTCCTAAGCTGTTCGAACTCTAACAAGGAACCCAGGGTTAGATGACTCCCAGTTGCCTTCATCACGAACTCGTAGGGCAGACACATCTTTCGAAGTCACAGTTTGCCTTCGTATAAATTTCTTCCCTCTTAGTAATTGGTTGGGACACGTGGCAATGTTCCTCACATTATTATATGCCCAGGGCAGTTTTATCTGTTACATTTCTTCATACATAGATATGACTGAATATTGTGGCCATAGCATCCTTATGCTAAATAAGGTGAACTTCACATAAATTCTTAACAGTAAAGCTTAATCTAACTGACCCAAAGATACCTACTAATTTATCAGGTGGGGGTGGGGTTGAAATAAAATAAAGAGAATCAAAGTAGCTTTTTTGGTTTGTGCAGATAAAATAACCAGGCACTTACCTGAATTTGTTGTTTTCCACTGAACATATTTTAGGCCAATAGCTTTCAAATTTCTTTGGCCTCAACTCACAGTAAGACGTACATTTTACACACAAGCATATATAATTAAAACAATTTTCCAGATAACAAAACCCGCCCTACTAAATATTATACACTCTAACATTCTCTATCATATTCTTTTCCATTTTATTCCTTTAAAAAATGTTCTAGACAAATAAACTGAATTTGTGAAGCTCCAGGTCATAATAAGCAGTTTGAAAACACTGCTTTTGGTCCCCAAAACTCTTGATAACCACTGAAGAAAATTAAAGTTTCCTAACAGGATCTAATCAATTCTTTTATCTTACCCAGTGTTATACAAACAGGAAAATTAAAAAGGGGGAAATATTAAATAATATTTAATAATAATATTAAGTAAGCACTTGCATAGACCCTTTTCTTCCTCCCTGGGTAATAAGAAGCAAAATTCAAACCAAAAAAGAAGGATGTATGGGAAATAAACTACAAAGGATAAAAAAACACGCTGAAACTAAATTCCCACAAAGAATTCCACTTGTGTGAATTTTTTCCTTTTTCAAAAAGTTCCATACCATTTTTCATACTATTCTAAAAATATCTGCATATCATCTATTGCAAAAACTTTAAGATGGAGCACATTATAGTGATAGTAGTTGCCTCTGGGGTGATGAACAGTTTTGAATAAAATGTGATCCCTTTTTTTATTGGACCATACTTACTTTGTAATTATTAGCAAGGCAGTAAATAATCCACCAAGGAGCAGTCTCATTAGTGCCCATTGAAATGCAGCAGCATTAATTTGCAATAAAAGAACTGAAAATTAATGGAAAAGAAAAGAGTTTCTGGAGTCCATCAGAAGGTTATGGAATTGACACTGTAGCAGAGCCTTCCTGCACATTAGGGAGCTTAAAAACGTGTGTGAATTTGAAGCAATCGTTATATTTTGTTCTAAACTGTTTTTTTTTTTAAGTGGGCAGAATAAGTTCTTTTTCTCTTTTCATTTTAACCCTTTATTAAAACAAGGAAAGTGAATTTGAAATATGCTTTGTAAAGTTGTGTTATTTTAAAGTTTTCAAAGTTTTGCTTGTTGTTTATCTTCTCAGTGATAGCTCCGGCTGAACTTTGTTGACTGCGGGGTGCTCAGACATCCTTTGAGGGGTGTGAAGGATATTGGGGAAGTTCAGAAACCGCAAGAACCTGCCCTTCAGGATCCTCTGCGGCCAATCTGCACCTTCCTCCTCTTTCTTCTGCTATAAATACCTCTGGAAATAGAACACGGACTAGAAAACGGTCCGCAGCTTGCGTGTGGAAGGGTCCGGGGGGAGGGAGCAGGCCCATCTGACAGCAGTGCACAGCCGGGCATTGCCTAACTCAGCACCCAGCCACGTGGGCGCCTGAGGTCTCCCCTTCGCACTCCAGGGCATCCCTGTGCGGTGGGGGTCAGGGCACAGCTATTCACCAGAAACACCCAAGTCAATCAGGAAGACAAGAAAGGAACTACCAGAGGGAAAATGGGAGGGAGAGGGGAGTGGGGAAGTATACTCTCCACTAGGGAGAAAAAATAAGGACACAAAACATTTGTCACTTAAGTCACAAGTGTTCTTGTGTGTCCTGAACTGCCAAGGCTGCTTCTGCAGCTACCCAGAGGGGCAGAAGGTGCTGAACGCTGAAATGGGCTTTGGGGCCTCTTTGGCCTGGTGGGCATCAAATACAATACAGCTAGCAGGAGGGTATTTCAAAAATGCTCATGCCTCAGTGTGGCATGTTTCAAACTGACAAGAAGTCTACAAAGTTCTGGCTGGCATAAGTCATATACCAGCAACGTGTTCCAGCAGGACCAAGTAGAAAACTGAGAAAGCAGAAACTTAGGACCCATCCAGCTCCTCTATTGATCTCTGAGGAGTGCAGTTCAACCAAGCCTTGAACCTGAACTGCAAGGAGGACAGCGCATGCTAGGAATCGTTCCCCTCACACCACCACCATCAAAAAGTTATCATCATCACGTGGGCATATTTCCAATCCAAAATTCTAGGTGAAAGGATGTGTTACGAGTACATTGAAACAAAAGTTTTAAATAAATAAATAGGTAGATCCGAGCTCCCCTAACCCCAAACGCCTCCAGCCTTAAATACCAAAGCCGGATATTTACCAGGGACTCCAACCACCCTGTGTTTACTTGCTTTGGGGTGTTTCTCCCCACAAGTAACTGCTGCTTTGTCAGGTTTTCCGATATTTGTTTGGTTAGGAAGCATACGGGGTTTCGGATCTCTCAAGCACACAGCAGAGCGGTGGAGAAGTAAATTTCCCTTAAGCTGCCAAGCTAGAGAACTTGACTCTTCAACGCGAGATCCACAAATAACCCCGGGTGTGGCTGCACGCTAGCCCTCGGGCGGCGCATCCGCTGCCGGTGGCCAGTTGCGCCGCTTGCGCGGTGCCAGCCCCGCGGCCTGCCGCCTCCCCCTGGCTCACTCGCTCCCTCCTTCCCGCCCGCCCACCAGGCGCGCCGCGGCCACCCCATGTAGCGCTGCAGGAGGAGCAGGTACCTGTAGAACGCGGGAGGACCGGCCTCGCGCACGGCATAACCGTTGGGCTCGTTCTCCAGGTAGTAGGGCACCTGCTGGCTGTTGGGGTGCAGGTAGGGCGAGAGCTGCGTTGGCGGGTGCAGCAGCACCAGGGGGCTTGGCGACACGCTGTTGAGCGGAGGAAAGCCCCCCAGGCCGTTGGCACCGAACGCTGCCGCCTCGGACCCCGGGCCATAAGCTAGACCGGATTGGCCGTAGACCGGAGCGGAGGCAGCGGCAGCAGCGTTGAAGTCGTAAGCAGCGCCCTCGGGGTAGTTGTAGACAGTAGGCTTGCTGCTGTCCACGTACACCTCGCCCATGGGTCGCTCCAGGGGGATCTTGAGCTGCGGTCGGTTCAGGGGCTCCAGCTCGTTGCCTTGGATCTGGTGCAGCAGGGCCATTCCGGAGGCTTTGGTGTGGAGGGTCATGGTCATGGCTAGTGGCCGCGGGCAAGGCGCAAACCGTCTCTCCGCACAGCAGAGGGCTCAGCAGCCGACCGGCCACCTGAAAGAAGAGTACAGTCCTCCTGGTTAGAGGCAGCGCAGCGCATGTCCCGCCGCAACCCTGTTCCTGAGCTGGTGCGTCCCCTGGACCCCTGCGGCCAGAGGCGAGCAAGTGCAGCCAACTTCCTGGGCTCCCAGTCTTCAACTTTAAGTACGGATCTCCCGGGCTCATAAGCATTACAAAGGTGCTGGAAGCGGGCCAAGGACTGTTACCTTGCACTGACATTGGATTAAACATCACTCCAGGCGCAACTCGTTTTTTTGGAGCGACCCCAAAGAGCAGCTTCCCTGAACTTTACTTTACTTGTTACTGCTGGATGGAGGCTGGATTTCACTGCAGGAGGGCGGGGGCGCAGAGGGATTTCCTAAAGGTGGCCCAGAGAAGACGGGGTTTAAAATGAACTTGGAAGGTTATACCCAGGGGCCGGCTTTCTCTAACGTGCTGCCTTATGTGCTCGGTGCCAGACTCCAATCTATCTCTGTTTGTCTCTTACTGTTTGATTCACTCTCCTCCTTGGCTGAAAATACGTAGTGTGTACATAGCACGACCCTGGGGAGGACCACTCTGTAACCGAGATACGGAGATAGACTGGGGTGTGCTGTTGCACGTGCAGCCAGCCACAGACAGCTATATTTAGCAGCTGCAGGGGCTGGACAGGAGGCATCTGGGGCGAAGGGGGGCAGAAATTCAAAGTGTTCATATAGGAAGAGCTGTCTTCTACCATCAGCAGAATGCTGATGGACCACAGTTTGCTCATTTACAACATTCCCCCAAAGTGGTCCCTTCCAGCCAGGACCTTCTGCAAATCTTGAGCCACTTACATTTTTGCTTTGGACCACAGTAATGTATTTGCTCCCATTAGGAATTCTCATGTGAATGATGATTTACAAAAACCTCTGGGTAGGTGCACATGAGTGTTCGTACCTTCCACAGGTTATACAACTAAAACTTCAGAAAACTAAATATGAAATGTGGCCCTTTTATACAAAAGGTAACCTCAGGTCATTTACCACATCTTTGGCAATCACGTTACACTCTTGGTCTAACCCACAAATTTTAAATTGCAATGATGCAATTCTGTTCTTTAATCCTAAAATTGGACCCTCTCAGTTCGCATGGGCAAGGACATGCAGAATCAAATACCCAAATGAAAAAAAATAGAGAAAAGTTTTGAACTGAATCCACTGTATATACCTCAAAAGATGTTGTGCACCCATAATCTTGGATAGTTTATACTTTCTAAAAAACTTCCTCTGCCCCAGCCTAATAGACTCTGATACAACTATTAATACTTTGCTTTAATTGTTACCCCAAACGCCGGACATAGTACCTGACAATATTATAAAATGTTCATGGCATATGTTACTAATGGTAATAATACCTTCGGATATCTGTCTGCTAATAAGTGCACATTTTACCTAATTCTTATAAGAACAGACAGATCATTTGGAGACAACATGCAGATGTAGCTGATTCAATATGAAGCCAAAATTGAACTTGGCATCAATAACAATAGGTTGTAAGCAAAGAAAGGGTTAAAACCACATTAGGTGAATCGCAGATATTTCTCTTTATGGCCAGCAACCATCACTTTCCCAAGCAATTTTTTGCAGATGATTTCGTTTCCGTAAATCACACTTTCAATTTTCAAATGTCTCTTCTAAATCCATGCAAAAGCACTTCGTAGGCCTCTTTACAAATCGGAACCTGTCAAATTATATAGAAATTACACAAAGAACCCTACAAGTCCTGAAAGCAAAAGAGGATGCACACAAAACCCCATGGAAAACAGCAAATCCTCCTCTCCCTGCTAGGATGCAGACACTGGCCAGAAAGGTAAGTTGCTTTCTCAAAATGCTAAAGCTGCAAAGAGAAAAATCAAAACAATCCTACCCTGCTGGATCAAGAGCGTCTTTCCAGAAAGGTTCCATGGGCTTGTAGAAGTCAAGAGCTGAGGACAGTGAGCATGAAGGAAGGAACGTGCTCGCGTGTGCGTGTGGCTCTGTGTGTGAGCGAGGCAGAGCGTGTGTGGATGTGTTTGTGTGTAGAGTGGCAGGGATTCGGGAAGCAGCCAGTAGGCAGGGCACTTGGCAGCCCCCTCCCGGCAGACACAGAAGCTGGGCTGCCGCACAGAGCTGGGTGAATGGCAGTGAGGACTGAGGAGAAGCTGCCTGTCTGCTCACAGAGAGCAGGGTGGCACAGCCCGAGTCAGTGTTCTTGGAGGGTAGCAACACTCCAGCCCCCTTTCCTCCTATCCTTGGAGCCTGGAAAGTGACCCGTGCTTTCCGCTGCCATCCTAAACAAGAGAGAAAACAGGCTTGCTGTAAATAAATCATAGGCTTACGGCTAAAATAGAATGCCAGTCAAAAAGTGTATGGATATCAAGTTTACAAAATGTGACATGGGTGGTTTTTCCTAAAGAATATAATTTAACAATAACAGCCTTCTGGGATACGCTTGGATCGAGTGCCTTGCTGGCCCCGGCCCCCAGTCTCTGAATGGACACACTATCGCCATGCCTCCGATTGCACCAGGAAACCAGACTTTGGAATAAATGTTTTGGCATTCTAGGGATGTGTTTCCAGCTGAAATGCAATACTCTTCCACCTCGTTAACCAAACCCACAAACCTTTCCATGAATAGCTCAGTTGACTGCTTTCTGTAAATATATGAAAAAATGTATTAAAAGCTCGGGTATAAAGATAAGACAAAGGTGGGTACCTTGATCCTAAACTGATTGTAGGCTTTGTGATTGTACTGGCATTGACCATGGTGAGGAAGTCTCTCCTTTCCTGATGGTGCCCACATGGCACCTGGTCCTCAACTTCTTTCTTGACCATGGTACTAAGACCCAACAATAGGGTGTTCCCAGTGCGCCTTTGCCCAGGGTCCCAGGACACATGACTCCTAATGGAGACTTTGTTGCCAGACATTAGTCATTGTCTTGAGTATTAAATGACTAATCACAATGCCAGGAGTGGCCAGTCTCTGGCCCTGGGACCCTATGCAGTTACAGAGAGATTTATGAGTGGCTCTTGAGACCAGTACAAAGAAAGAAGTAAAATGTTATATTTAAAAAGTTACAGAAACGTTAATGATGTCATATTGCAAATATATATTTCCTGCTATGAAAGACCTAAAACATCACACTGTTCGAGCACAGAACTCCCTCCTCAGTCAGCACTAAAGACAAAGATTGAAAAGAAAATGTTACTCTTTGCAGGTGACAGGGGGAATCCTAACTCCTCCTTTTGGTCAACAACGACCACCCATGCTCAAGGTCAGTCCAAAATCACTAAGCATGTGCAAGGAAGGGGGAAGGGGGTAGGAGAGGGAAAAGGGAGGAAGAAGAGGAGGAAGAAAAAAAGAAAGGAGAGAAGGAGAATCACCAAATATTATTCTTGAACATAGGGAGGATAAGAAGCCTAGGTTTCTCCTTACAGACCTTTGAGTATTTTGAGGCTAAGCATCAAAGTTAATCCAATAAAGGCAGTTTTTGTGAACAGTTTTCTCTCCCTCAGTCTCTCTCCTCTTCTTGGTAAGATTTGTCCCCCAGTCTTGGTGACAGTGGTGGAGGGAGGGTGGCAGTGATGCTGCACCTTGCCGGTTCTCTTCTAGTGCTTCTGGCATCAACCTCACAGTGCCTCCCATCTCCCTCTGTCTCCCCCTCCACCCTCTCATGTGGGATATGCCCTGCCTTGACATAATGGTACTTGCAGGTGGAGAAAGGTCAAATTTACTTCTCTAGCTCCACCTCTGAATGCGCCTCCAAACCCACTTTTCTAGCGGTCTCCTTTGCGTCACTGGCTTGTTGAGAATATGATTCATCATTTTCTCTTCCCGCCCCAACACATGGTGTTTCTCTCAACAAACCTGGCCTGTGAACAGCATCACTGTCCCTGCAGTTGCCCAGATGAAAGTCTCACAGTCTTCTCTGTGGGCTTCCCAATTCCTGAGCATTCGAGCTTGGCCATCTACCCTCTTCCTCTTCTATCACCCTCCTTCAGGAGCTCCAGTTTGTAAGAGCTCGTGGTCCTCTTCCCTGTGGTAAAAGCCTCTAGGGACCTCTGCCCCTTCCCTCCCCCCACTCCTTCCCAGGACCTTCTGCCTTTTACTTCCTTGGTTTCTACTACTCAGGACCATCTTCTCTGACCCGCTCCACCCTCCACCCAGATCATATTTCCCCAAGAGTTCAGGCCCTTCTTTCTTTCCATAAGTTCATCCTGTCCAGTGCATCTGTTCCCTGTGTAGCTTGTGCTTCAACCCAACAAAAACAAGACTCCAAGCACTCAAAGCTTTCCTGATGCCTCTGACCCCCACTTTGCTGGAAGGCATACCCTTTCTGAAGGACTGGCCCAAAAGCCACCCCATCTATAATGCCTTTCTTATTCAAAGGGAATTTCCTCTCCTCTGAACTCTCATGGAATTTCTCATGCATTTATTACATTATTCATTGAATTTGAGTTATTATCGCACAGGGTGGGGCCAAAGTACATTTACAGTTGTGAGTAGGCGAAACAGAGCTTATTCTTGTCTTATTTATTTATTATTGTATTGTTGTCCATACCAGCAACTGTGAGCCTACTTTTGCCCCACCCTGGATTTGTCATCCCCTCATCCTGCTCAGGAGCTCCATGAGAACAATTTGGAGGTTCTCTGAGTGCCTAGCAATGTGCCTGGTCATAGTAGTTCACTGAAGATTGGCTAATGTATTGATCCAAATGCTTAAAAGAATAAAATAATATTATATCACTCTGGATAACCATTTCCAGAAGCTAACTGTCCATGTAGTGTTCTACAGCTTTCAAAATTGTTTTTGCTAAAATATTATCTTCATCTCCTCATACCAACTCAGATGGTAAAGTCAAAATTCAAATTCATACCATCTCATGGATTAAGCCTGCAATTCTCATCAGTGTGATTCACAAGAGAGTCCTGATTTTTTAGTTCAGAACCAGATAATACTATGACCAAACATAGTTTCTGCTCTAGCTCCATTAAAAGCTTTTTGCATTTACAAAAACATTATTCCTCCAACAGAAACATGAAAAAAAATAGATGTGGAAATATTTCCAAAATAGCTTATATTCCTAGAAATAGTTTCATCACTTTGAGACATGAAGGTCTAGCTATTATTTTTCTTATAAATGCTCTGTTTGGGAGCTTGGCCTAGTGCACTTATTTGACACCATCTATTTTCTTCTAAAGTAGAAGACAAATGAAGAATTTCCTTTTAAGTTTCTGCTCATTTTAAAAATAGTTCAACCCATTTGTTTTCAGGGCTTTTGATTAGCTTGTAGACTTTTTTCAACTGACCTTTGATTTTTGTTTTATGAGGTAAAAGTTATACACAGTGACATACATGTATCTTACGTGTAGAGTAGGATACGTTTGCATAGATGAATATGCCCGTATGACAACCATCTCAGTGAAATCATAGAGCATGTCCATCACTTTGAGGAAGTTCCTTTCATGTCCACTCTTGTCGACCCCTAGCCCCTGTAGATAACCACTGTTCTTCTGACTTCTATCGCCGCAGATGTATTTTGCTTCCCCGCCCAGAGAGTGGACCACATAGACCCCCTGTCCAACCAACGGCACGGGCAGCCAGGTGCTGGGCTTGTAGCTTTGCCAAGGCATCAAGGTACAGAGCTAGCCTTCTCTCAGTCATACCCCTCTCCCAGGGAACAGCTCCCTCAAGGCCACAGAATTATTCTCACACTCTATTCATGGACCTTTTTAGTAACAACAGGTTTTACACAATCAAATGTTATCTAACCCTAAAAGGATGCACGTTAATGAGAAGCCAAATGCAATCAGATTCTTAAACAGCCTTTTTCCCTACCACTACTCCAAACAAATTTTTTTCATGATTTATGAGGAAAGAATCAAAACCAAAAGACTTACTTTCACAAAACCTGGGACCTTGATGCTATTTCCTGGCTTCCTACCCAGGATTTGATGGAGACAGCCTGAATTTTTGGTTGTCAAGCAGCATAGCTACTCTTTATTGTGAAGCAAAGAGTGATTCAGATTTAATTTACCAACTTCATGGAATTTAGTAAATTTCATCTTACATTTTCTTGGAAAACTTATGTTTTAAGTACTTTAGAATCTTTTTTAATATAATGTACTTATATTGCATGTGGCAGAAGACAATTTAAAAAGTACTTTCACTGTAAGTGCCATCCATGATAAAAAGAATTCCAATTATTCCCATTATTATTACAGTGTGCCCCTCTTTCTCCCTTTATCTGCTATTTACTTGAGGAATCTCATTGCCAGCTTTGGGTATTATTTCTCTGTAGACATCAATATCCAGATTGTGCCTAAAATGTACACTGATTCAAATAGCCCTGGCTAATGTTAAGGAGGGCCTTTACACACACACACACGCACTTACACATCTAGTAATCAACCAAGAACATAGCTGGCCCAATTTCAGAACCAACCTTAGTCAAATGGAAAAAAGGAGATTTGTACATTTTGAGCCTTTTTAGGCCTTTCTTCCTGCTTTGTTACCACACTCATTTGGATAACTGGCTCCTCCCCACTCTCCCTAAGAACCCAGGGACCCCCATGCTAGCCAGTGTTCCTCTCTTCTCCCAACCCCCTTAATTACAATTATATTGTGTCAAGGAAATGATATATTTATGAGCATGCCAAGGACTGACTCATTTATTCAACTCACTCAAAAAATATTGATTACCTCCTACTTACTATGACTATTTCCCTTTTTTTCTTTTTTCCTTAATATATTAGTAGTCTACTGCTACATCACAAATTGCCACATATGCAGCATTTAAAAAAAACATATATTTCTTATCTCACAGCTTTGGTGGGTCAGGAGTCTAGGCACAGCTAAGCTTGATCTCTTGTCAGGGTCTCATAAAGCTGTGATCGCACTTGAAGCTTACGGTTCTCTCCCAAGCTCACAAGGTTGTTGGGAGAATTGATTTCCATGCAGCTGTAGAATTCATGGTAGCTTGTTTTGGGGGGCCAGAAGGAGATGCTCTTTTTTTATCATTATTTTAATTTTTCAATTATAGCTGACATACATTAATATATTAGTTTCAGGTGTATACCCCAGTGATTAGACATTATATAACTTATTAAGTGATTATCTAATAAATTTCACACCCACCTGACACCATACATAGTTATTAAAATACTATTCACTATATTCCCTATGCTGTATTTTGTATTCCCATGACTATTCAGTAACAATCAATTTGTACTTCTTAATTCCCTTACCTTTTTCACCCAATCCCCCAACCTGCCTCTTACCTGGCAACCATCAAAATGTTCTCTGTATCTACGAGTCTGTTTCTGTTCTGCTTATTTATTTATTTGGTTTTTATTCTATTGTAAATATATATGTATTTATTGCCATATTATTATTCATATCTTGATTTTTTCTTCTTCTACTTAAATAAGACCCTTTAACATTTCATATAATACTGGTTTGGTGCAATGAACTCCTTTATCTTGTCTGGGGAGCTCTTTATCTGTCCTTCAATTCTAAATGATAGCTTTTCTGGGTAGAGTGATCTTGGTTGTAGGTCCTTGTTTTTCATCACTTGGAATATTTCTTGCCCACCCCTTCTGACCTGCAAAGTTTCTGTTGAGAAATCAGCCAGCAGTCTCCTAGAAGCTCCCTCATATGTAACTAGCTGCTTTTCTTTTGCTGCATTTAGCATTTTCTCTTTATCCTTAACCCTCTGCATTTTAATTACAATGTGTCTTGACGTGTTCCTCTTAGATTAATCTTGTTTAGGATAATTTGAGCTTCTTGGACTTGTATGTCTATTTCCTTCACCATATTAAGGAAGTTTTCCATCATTATTTTTTCAAATAGGCTTTCAATTTCTTGCTCTCTCTTCTCCTTCCAGCATCCTCACAATGCAAATGTTGGTATGTTTGAAGTTGTCCCAGAGGCTCCTTATGCTATCCTCAATTTGGGGGATTATTTTTTTCTTTTTGTTATTTTGACTAAATGTTTTTTGCTTCCTTATATTCCAAATCATTAATTTGTTTCTCAGATTCATCTACTACACTGTTGATTCCCTGCAATGTATTCTTCATTTTAGTTAGCATCGCCTTCATCTGTGACAGCTCATATTTTATGCTGTTGAGGTTCTCACTAAGTTCCTTAAGCATCCTTATAGCCAGTGTTTTGAACTCTACATCTAGTAGATCGTTTGTCTCCATTTTGCTTAGTTCTTTTTCTGGCGTTTTGTTCAGTTCTTTCATTGGGAACACGTTTATTTGTCTCCTCATTTTGGCAGCTTCCCTGTGTTTATTCTCTGTGTACTAGGTACAGCTGCTGCACCTCCCAGGCTTCTAGAATGTCCTAATGTAGTAGGTGTCCTCTAGGGTCCAGTGGCACAGCCTCCCTAATTAACCAAGATGGGTGGCACTCAAAATGTATCCCCCACACTGTGTGGGCTGTGTACACTCTCCTTTTGTAGTTGAGCCTTGATTGCTTTTGGCATGTCAATGGGAGCAATTTACCTCCAAACTGATCAGCTGCAAGGACTGCTGTGACCACTGACCACCAACCTGACTACCGTAGAGGATTAGCTGTGCAGGAGCCTACTCTACAGAGCAAGATGTATCTCAGTGGGGTTGTGGTGCCCACTGAGTCTACCTCTTGAGTATGTTTCTTGTGGAGGTGGTTAGGTAGTGCTTTGATGTGGTCTGAAGCTGTCCATTGGGTACACTGGCTCTGAGGCCTTCTAGGAGGTACAGTCCAAGGTCAACTGCTGCCTGTGTTCTACCCAGGACCACCTAGCATGATCTACAAAGCACTGTGCAGATAGCTGCTCATTGTGCTAAGCTTGGAGGTACCCAGGAGAGGCCAAGCTGCAAACCAAGGCCAGCTGCTGCCAGTGCTGGGCCTGGGGCCACTTAATGAGAGGTCCATGGCATACTGAGGCCAGATTGTGCTGTTTGAGAGATTTTATGGAAATATGATGCAGGAGCCAAGACAGGTCATTTATATGGAAAAGCCACTGTAAACCCCTTGGGTGGGCCCAAAAGTTGGCTGGGGCGGGACCTCAGGGAATCACCAGGGTGGGACAAATATTGTGTGCCAGGCTAATGGAGTTTTATATATGAAACCCCTGCCAGCACCATGGAGGAAGGGCTTATCAAAGAACAGTGGCCTCTGCCAGCACTTTTGTCTGGGAGAAAGTTGTTCCTCCCCCCTGTTCTCCCTCTGATACCAAACAATTCAGTTCCTCCTTGTATGTCCCTAGTCCCTTTCAAGCTGCTGCTCCAGTGCTGGAACTGAGAGGGATTAATTCCAAGTAAGTCCATGTCCACACATGGACTTTAAGTTCCCCTTTAACAGGAACTGCCTGGGACTCCAGACACCTCCATTTTCCTCAGCCCCAATCCTCACTGGTTTTTACAGCCAAAAGTTATGGGGACTTCTCTTTATGGCACTGGAACCCTTGGACTGAGTCATAGGTGGGGCTGGGACCCTTCACTTCTCTGCAGTTGAGATATCCCTCCTAATTTTAAACCACACCACACCTGCATCTTGGACTAGCCCATTCTGCATCTCCACCCCTCCTACCAGTCTTGATGTGGCTTCTTCTTTAATTCCCTAGTTGTGGGGCTTCCATTTGGCTAGATTCCAGGTAGTTCTGAATGATGTTTGTTCTGTAGTTTAGTTGTAGTTTTGATGTGGTTGTGGGAGGAGGCGAGTACATTTACCTACACTGCCATCTTGACTGGAATTCCAGGAGACTCTCTTCCTCCATGACTATTTCTAAATATTTGGTCCTATCCTAGTTAGCTCAGACTTCCATAACAAAATACTATGGATTCAGTGGGTTAAAAAACACGAATTTGTTTTCTTACAGATCTGGAGGATGGAGGTCTGAGATCAAGGTACCAGCATGGTCAAGTTCTATTGAGGACTCACTTTCTGGCTGAGGACTCTGGCTTTCAGACTGCTGCCTTCTCCCTGGATCCTCACATGATGGAGATAGCCTTTCTCTCTCCCTATAAGGCTCCAGTCTTCTTGGATCAGGGCTCCACACTTATGACCTCATTCAAGCTCAGTTATAGTAACATTGGAGGTTAGGGCTTCAATATGTGGATTTTGGAGTGATACAATTCAGTGAATAGCATGCAACCAAAAATAAGCCAAATATCTCTGCCTTCAAAGAGCTTACCTCTAGGGGTTTAGTGTTTAGTCCTATTGTAATGTCCACTCATACTCGGCCTCTTCCATCTCTGCCTCTGTCTGCTCTCAGGTGTTGGTATTCCTCTGGATTCAGCCTTTGGACCCTCTTGTCTCCTCTATACTTCTTCCTCTGAATGATCTCAACCATTCCAGGGTTCTAAGTTCCATCAGTAAACTGCAGGCTTAAAAGTACAAGCCTCAATCAAGATGTCTTTGCTGGCTAGGAGACCCACATTTCCAGGTACCCACTGGACATTTTTACTTGAGTGTTTATTCATTCAATAATGGTTTTTGAGCACCTACTATGTATTACCCATTTAAAACTCAACTTGTCCAAAACTAACATGTTTTCCCTAGACCTACTTCTCCCTCTGCTTCCTATGTTAGCAAACGGCAATTCTGTTCATGTAATTGTGCAGGCCAAAAAAAAAAAAAAATTCTACCCTTCAGCCTTGAACCTCCTTCTCACTCCTTATAGTTGATCTGTCATAAATCATTTTTATTTCTTTCCTGGGTCTCATTGGCGTATACTTCCTTTTCTCTTCATCATTAGTATTTTCAGGCCACTATCTTCTCTTCCAAAATGTGCTTATAGCCTTTCTCTTGCACTACTCATTCTCGACCTTGTGGGAAGAGTAATCTTTCTTAAGAGCAAAGAACTTGAATTATTATTCTCATTTCCCCTGAGTTCTCACCTCCTCTTTCACAGGTACTGTACTCCTGCCATAGTGAATTACTTTCAGGTCCCACAAACTCTGTAGACTCTTTGTCTAAATATTTACATATGTGATTAACTCTGCCTGGAAACATCCTCTCATACCTATTGACATGACTTACTCCTACCTATTTTTCAAGTCTCCTTTGAGATATCACAGCCACCAGGAAGACTTCCTTGATTTCTGACAAATGCCTGTAGCTTTTTTTAAATCCTCAGTTATAGTTCTTATCATGTTATTGGAATTTCCAGTGTATTTCTCTGAATCTTCCCATTAACCTGTAAATTTTTAAAAGACACACAGGGACTTTTTTTTCCCCAAGCCACAAGTCTATTACTTAGTTCAATGCATGATGCATAGTTGGCCCCCAATAAATATTATTTGAATAATGAATGTTTAAACCCCTTTGAGATAATACATTTGCATTTTTAACTGACATCCTCAATAGCAACACACAGAAAAAGGTCAATATAGTGGCTATAATTCAGAACAGATCTTTTGAGAAAAACTTAGAAGCAGTTTCATATTTTCTAGAGCAACCCAGATTTCTTACCTCATAATGGGCTATTAGAATTGATGGCCCTTTCATTGTCAAGGCCAATATTTTTACTGTATTTATAATGAAACTGAGGCCCAGAAAGTCACAGGAGACTTGCCAAATGTCACACTTGCAGAAGGTCTAGGTCAGAGGACCTGGACTAGAATATGGGCCTCCAGATATAGAATGCATCATTCTCTCTACACCATCCCTAGTCTCTCCCGGTGGATACTACATTCCATCTCCTTTTAGGATTAGCCATGATCAGCATAATAAAGATATATATATTGGTGGCTCAGAGGGCTATTCTTGGTTATAAAAACTCCCAGATCTTTGGAAAACGCAAAACGTTTTCACATTCTCAAATCATTAATAAAGACATAGGGAGAAGGGTTTCAGAATGTAAGTTACAAACATTGAGACAAATGTGTTTAGAGAAATGACTTGCCTTACAAAACATGGAGGAAGTTATCTACCTCCCATTCATTACTCCTTGAAAGTGAGTTCATTAAGGTCTGATTTTTATATCCATATCATTTGAATTTAACTTTCTAACTAAAGAAAAACATTAAAGCCTTTTTGTATTTGTTAATTGTACGAAGTTGTAAATGAAATACCTTTAACCAAATAAAATTAATTGCTTTACTTTATGTTATACATTTGAATTTCCAAGAGAATCTATTTTGAAAACATTAAGTGCTTTTCCATTTTGCTATCATATTCATCAAAGAAACCACTTTATAATCAAAAAGAGCTAGCCTTCCTAAAAACCATACCCCCTTTAAAAAGCTGGAAATATTATTGGGAATAACACTATAATCACTCAAAAACTCAGAAGAATTTAGTGGCAAATGTTTGGTCTATTCTCAAATAAAGACATTAATTTTAGTGACATTTCCCAGCAGCTTTTTGTACATAGAGACAAAGAAAGGAAATAATTCCACAAACTTTTATGCCAAATGCTAATAAATGGCTAAACTGTGCACAATGTAACTTTTTCCCCCTTTCTCCATCCTGTCCTCAATTTCCTGTCCTTAATACACTCTACCTCTTTCTTATATGTCCCTTCTGCAAGGTCTTTGCAGGCCAGCCCTGATCAACATAAGCCACAGAACTGAGACCCAGAATTCTAATCAAAACTCACAGCAGAAAAGAACACTTAGTCAATTTGTTCTCTTATATGTGTATCCTCAATTCCCTTAGCTTCGCTCTTCAACAGCCCCAGTCACTGATACTTCTTCCTCAGCACAACCTTCTCATGCCTCCGTTTTCATGGGGTGCCTGGATTTCAAGTTGGGTTGGTGGGGAGAATTATTTCTGTTAACTCTGAGCTGGTACAGTATGAGCATGGTCATCAGTTTTGGAGACTTTTCTTTCAGATTGGTTTGACAACAACCAAATCATCCAAAAACATCCTTTTTCTAGAGTTAATTTTTTATTCAACTTCACTAAAGGCCTAAGGGAAATTCAGTTGGCTGTGAATTGAGCATCTACCATGTGCTTTATGCATTTTATTTCACTAAAATTTTTTAATTTATTTTAAGTATATAATGGAGTTTGTGTTTTAAACTTCAAAAGACATTTCCAAAGCCATGTTGAGAAAATTGTCTCCCACTTATCCCTGCCACCCACCAATTTTCCATCTCTAGAGGCAACAGATGTTACCCATTTTTTAAGTTTTCTCCCAAAGTTATCCCATGCATATAGGTTTTGCTCTCTCTCTCTGTCTTCTACATCTTTTTTAAAAATAGTAACATGTACCTTGTTTTGTGCCAGGTTTTCTCATTTTCATCAGCAATGTATCTTGTATATCTTTCTATTTTGCTGCATAAATATCTTCCTCATTTTTATGACTGCGTAGTATCTCAATGTGTGGAAGAACCATAATTTATTTTACCAGTTTCCCATTAATGGCAATTAACTTTCTCCCCTATCTTTTGTAATTAGTAGCAATTCTATAATTAATAATATGGTACATAAGTCAATTCTCACAGGAGTAAAGATTAATTTTAGTAGATATTGTCAAAATGTCCTCAATGGTGGCTGTATAATCTGAACACACATACCCTCACAAATATGGTGGATCTTTGAAATTTCTGATATTTTTCCAAATAGTAGCTTCGATCTCCATGTACTTTTAATTCAAACTTGCTTACTGTGATCAGAGCTGAGCATCTTTTCACACTAAGTTCAAATACTAGCTCTACCACCTAGGAGTTGGGATAAGTTGGACAAATTAAAGTCTTTGATATCAATAAAGTTGGGAAAATTCCTAACCAAAAGGGATGTTGCAAAGATTAAATGCAATCGTGTAAGACACGCACATTCCTCTTGTTCATTTCCACCATTATTTTTTTCAGAAGCAGAATCTAATGATACGTGAAAGCTAACAATAAGTTTAAAAAAGGTCAGAGTTGTATGGCCCAAAGGTTTTGCATGAAATAAAGTGCTGTTGTTGAAGAACTGCTTACTTTCTTCCACTCCAAAATAACAGTGTGCTTAACACAACATCATTGAAATTCAGTACAAATCAAGACTGTTTCCTTGGGGATAAAAAAATAGCCATGCATCGTGGCACCTTAGGTGTGGAGTAGAACATTAACACCAGAAGCAAGTTAGGTACACTTGGAAAACAGAAGCTTACTTATGACTCCAGTGTGTTTTGGAATGAATTGTTGAAATGCCAGTTTTTACTATTTTACAATGTTTTCAAATCCATTGCAAACCACTTTCCACGGCTCCCACTGAGGCATTGTAGAGCACAAGAAAATATCCAACATCGGGCTTTAAACCTCTGTAAACAAGTGGTAGGTTGTTGACAAAAGCGTGTCTGTCATGTCAGGAAAAGGATGGCAGCTTTCATAAAAATAAAAAGCAATATTTTGAAGCAGATTGTCAAATACCAGGTATTGAGATGCTTTCATACACAGCTAAATGTTTGGGACTCAAATGGCAAATGTGTCTATGGGCTAATTTGCAATCCTTTTATGTACAAAATTATCAGTGAACTTGAAATTGCAACTCACTACATTTTCTTTAACCATATCTTTTAGACCTTCCCTTTATGTCTTATTAATAAATATGACCACTGGATTTAGAGATTGTGGGTTCCAATAAGAGATAAAAAAACAACACTCGTGACCTTCAACACATTTTTAATGAAAAAAGAAGTTTTATATTTATGCCTAATTTTTCATTTTTACAAAAGAAGCCAAGTAGTTGGTTTTATATTAGAAGAGAACCCTATTGTTATACATCTATAAGTTTTTGGACCCACATCATAAATATCAAGAGAGGTTTTATACTGAGTTTTTTCCACAGTTAAACATACTCTATTCCAAAGTTTTATAAATCAAGTAAGAGAAAATTAAGTAGCCTATCATTTAAAATATACTCTATTCCAAAGATAACCTCCTATTCCCCTAATTTTTTTTAAAATGTGTTTTTATATTACAAGTACATGGAACTAAAATTAACAACTTAGCCAAGTAGATTTAATTCTCCACGGGGAGTGGGGGAAGCAACCATCTATTACAGGGTTTGTCTTTGAATTACACATGCTGTTTTAGTGTTGTGCTTTTTACTAGCTTTCGAGATCCTTGCAGGCCCCTAGCACACTGCCTGGCACATATTTGGTGCTCAGTAAATATACTGGAAGAGAATGAATGAATGAAAGAAATTGCTTGAACTTGTCTGGCTTCACATAGATAAGAGGGCTTTTTCAGTGTCTTTCCTGTTGTTTTGAGTCATGTGGCATTCAGCAGATGTTCATTACTATCAGATATATAGCACAATATCCATCCCTCAAGAAGTAGAGGGTGAGAGGGCTGCTCTGATCAGTAGATGCCCTGAGAGCTATGTGTCTCCAGTGTCCCAGCCTTGCCCTAACAGCTCAGGATAGTCCCTGTGCTATGACACTGTATCTCTGAGATCCTTGAGTCTCAGCTCCATCCACAGCATGGACTGCTCCTAATGACCCCCAGAACTGGCTATACTCCCAAAATTTGTGGAGGGAAAGGATATGGGCCACATGCAAGAGGAGCTGATGTAAGTTCAATCTGGTTCCATCCCAAAGGGATTGCTGATGGAGGCAGGTGACCTCAATAGCAAGTACTTGATTCCTGAGTCTGAGGAGGGACCATCCATAGCCAGCCAGAAGATGTGATCTTTCCTGCATGGAGATGTCCATAGGTGAAAGATCCCTAGAGCTGGGATACACAGAGTGTATCCAGCAAGCCCAGGAATGAGCCTCTGAGAGCCAGAAGCCACTCCTAACACCTGCCAGCCCCGGAAAGCAGACACCAGCTCACCACAGTATTTCCTGCCCCTTTCCCCTCCTCCTGACCCAACCATTTCAACTTTGTAAGGATCAGAAATCCAGCTGGCAAGATGCACAGAGGAATAAATTTGACTGAAGGAAAAAGAGGCCAACTGCGCTCTATCCCCTGCAGGCAGCAAGCTTGTTTGAGGCCTGAACTGGGAAAGGGGAGGAAATGGGACATTAAATGGAACTCAGATGATTTGATATTTACATTGGACTGGTTATGTCAGTTAGTGACTAGTGGTCCTTTATCACTTGGAAATGACCAGAAAGTCTTGCGATTTGCTTTACATCTCATCCAGGGAAACAACTGGCCCCATATAACAAATTTAGAGACACAATGAATACTTTCTTTATATACTCCATGAGACCTGCTTTCCAGCATAATGGTCATATTTATATTCTTTCAAGAGATTCATGCTTCTCATGGACCCTAACCCACTGCCTTCAATAAATAGAACAAATGGATCCCATAACAGATAGTTGAGGTTGACCAGAATGAAATTTGCTGAGCCAAGAAGTCAACGTGCATGTTACTTCTTTTCAAGGGCACAATTGGCGCATGCCTACCAAAATAAAATACCTTAACAATTTTTCATATGTCAAAGTACAGATTCTTACAATAAGTGGACACAAGGTAGTCTAAGAGGCTCAGTTTATACCCCTGTATAAAGTCAAGTGTCTCCTCCTTTTGTTGTTTGAAAACACAAAATTGGGAGGAAAAGGACATGTTCTTTCATTAACTACTCCCTAAATCAAGCCCAGCAAGGATGAAATGAAGAGAGGGTATGTTCATTTACAAGCACACCTGGCTCCACCAGGTCTCCAGCTCTTAGGATGCCCCCCCCTCCAGCACAGCTCCCTGCCCTGCTGCTGACTGGGAGCTGGGTCAAGGTCAGGGAAGGCAGCCTCTTGCTGGAAGGTGGATGGGAGAATCAGACGTGCAGGTTTACAAAGAGCATCTGGCTCTGATGTTTGTCCTGGCTTCCCTAGAATCAGAACAGTTCTTCCATGAAGCAGACCCACCATCAGCCACTTCTCTAGCTGTAATCTGGAGCAGTCATGTTGTGACTTCATTGTTAAAATGATGTCAAAGTCAGTAGTATTGTGAGCACACTGTGAGGACAAGCCATGTAACCATAGAACGGTCAGGATCTCAGAGGTCATCTGGTTTGACAGGTCACACCTCTTCCCTAACTCCCGCCCACATGAAGGGTGAGGCTCACAGAAACTCGAGCATTGTTCGGTCAAACCCCAGCTCCTCTGCGGTCCCTTCTGCATCAAGATTTTCCTCCCATATAAGAAATTTTCAGAATGAAAAGGACATCAATACAAGAATAACTCCATCTTTGCACAGAACACACCTACATCATTTGATGACTAGTATTTGAATCATATCCCCAACAAGCCTCACTATACAAGTGTTCCACCACAGCACATGTCAGAATTGCTTATCCATTATAATAATATCTTCTTTGTGGAGACTGGGAACTGAGGCCCCCAAGGGTTAAGTGACTTGCCCAGAGTGGTAACTTAGAATCATGGTCTCATAACTCATCAAAAATGAGTGGAATTTGTGTTTAGTGTCACTTCCAAGAAAGCCTAGTTCTTACTTGCAGCATTCCTTAGCTTCACATCATCCTAGGACCTTCTGAAAATTCCCTCTTGAGATTTGAGCTGCTCAACAAAACTCTCAGCCTTTCAGAATGTGTGAGGTAGGCTTTTTGAGTGAAATGATCACATTGGGATGTTAGGGGGTCTTCCCAGGATTAAGCATATAATAAAAGAGATGTACCCTTATACCATGGTTCTAAAAGTATGGTTTCTAGGGCAATTGCATCAATATCATCTGGGAATCTATAGAAGTGAAAATTCAAGGTATAACTGGTTCTTTCCTCTTTTTCTTTTTTTAAATATTTTATTTATTTATTTTTAGAGAGAAGGGAAGGGAGGGAGAAAGAAGTAGAGAAACGTCATGTGTGGTTGCCTCTTGCATGCCCCCCACTGGGGACCTGGCCTGCAACCCACACATGTGCCCTGACTGGGAATTGAACCAGTGACCCTTTGATTGATAAGCCATCACTCAATCCACTGAGTCACACCAGCCAGGGCTCTTTCCCTTTTTTCTTATCTTTCCATTCAGCTCAAATGTCTTCCTCCCATTGACCACTCCAGCTAAAGTGCACCTGGACTCCACTTTCCCATTCTAGCCTCTCACTGAACTGTCATTGGGCATTTTCCTACCTATAGCAACTTTCTCTCCTGGTCACTGTAGTGGTTAGTTTTACATATCAAGTTGCTTAGGTTATAGTATTCCCATCCTTCTCAGGCCAGGAAAAGAGCCAACGTTTCCTTAGAAAGGGAAAGTTAGGCAAGGGGCCCCCGCTGCCTTTGTGGGAACTGGCAGAGAGTATGTGTCCTTTGACCAGGCACATACAGCACCATGAAAGGTGTTTTAGTTGGGGAACAGATTAGGGCTGGATGTCAGCCACCACTTGCCTCCTTGGCCCAGCAGAAGTTGCTGTGCAAGCCATTGTAATGGCCTTCGGGGACTCAGGATGACATGTAGGCTGCTGCTGGGTGACGTGTACCCTTAACATTTTTTCTATATTTGGTCAGGACTTTATTGTCCATTTACACATTCACTTCCAGTGTTTAAATGACTGAATTTCCGGAGGAGAGTCATCAGGGTAGCTTTATTCCCAGAAGGCAGCCAGATTAATAGAGTGTGAGCAAGCGGGCACTTCCACACACTGTTACACTGGAGTACATGTTGCTGGAGGAAGGTATGAAAGTATTTATCAAGAGGTTTTCACATATTTATACTTTTAAATTATTATCATAAGGAACTAATCTAAGAGACATACTAAGACAACAAACAGATGTTCATTGAAATATCACTTACTAAAAACTTGGAACTAAAAAAAATAAACATCTGTTAATGGAGAAATAGCTAAATAAACCATATCCATGTATAAATTCATTTATAACATTCAATTATAATACTATTCTTAAAAACGATTTGTTTAAAACTAAACTCACTATTGTACATAAGGTATAGAAAGCAGGTTATAAAAATATACACAACGCTTGTCTCTTTGTATTTAGTATTTTCTGTAATTATGTTTCTAAATGAACATAAATTACATTCATAAATAAAAAGAAATAATAACTGATTGATTTCTTTCTTTTATTATTTTTAACATCCCAAACATAAAGGATGAATAGTAAGATTAAAGTTCAAATTCCAACAGGTTGTTGGTTGGCCCTCAGTCAAGTAAACTTTGAAGTCATTTTTAAAACAAAGGGTTTGAACCCAACAATCCAAGTCTCTAACTTTTCATAATTTCACGATTTATATGACCTTTTACATACATTTCTATAGCATATCAATGTTAATAAAAACTTTGCCCATAGGTATCTCTGTTTTTCAAATTTTAGTTGTCATTTCTTGAGTACTGTTTTCCTCTACTTTATACTCTTCTTTTACCAAAGAATCAGAGCAACAATTAAATCAGTTCTACCAGCTGCTCTTAAGAGCTCTCCCATTTCCGCTAAAAATTTAACTTGGAAAATATATTCTATCATAAAAATGTATCTTTTGCACAATACTTTTTAAACAAATATTTGTTACTGTTTATTAGGAAGATATTTTATTCCACTCAATTAAATAAAAATGTAAGTCATTGTGACCTGTCTGGTACTGAATTTGGGTGTTTGGCAGTTAGCAAATATGTGTTGAAAACAGATAAAACATGAAGAAGGGAATGGAAACAGGAGAGAAGCAGGCTGTCGAAGAACATTCTGGAGTGAGACTCAGCACAGCAGGGTCCTGGTCTCTGTCCTTAACTAGCTGTGTCCCTTACCCAAAGCACTCCATTCCTTAGAGGCTCAGTTTTCCTCATCTACAAAATTACGTGGTTATGTTACAATAATCTTCAAGGATTCTCCCACATATAAAATTCTACTTCCAAAGATGTTTGAAAAAATGCATAGTCGTAAAGGGTAAGATACACAGTTTCAGTGGAATCTACATCTTACCACATATAAAATTCTACTTCCAAAGATGTTTGAAAAAATGCATAGTCGTAAAGGGTAAGATACACAGTTTCAGTGGAATCTACATCTTACAACAATGACCAAATCCTGGATATTTAGGAGTCACTCTGATTTAATAAATTTATTACATTTTGATTAAAAATCATGTTAAAAAGTGAGATAATGTCTAGCTGGAAAGTTCAACTATTCTATGATTATACGGACAAAGGAGAAAAAACACTTTCAAGACTATAAAAGAATAGAAGCTTCATCCCACAACTTTGCCCCCAGATGCACTCCTAGGACATGTTGAGTGGTCTGAGCGTTAACAACCAGTGACATCGACCATGACCTTCATCTGGATTCTGAACAAGTCTGGGCTTCACCTTTTCAGAGGTACAGAACGAACTTGAAAGTCCAGTGGTTTTCAATCCTGGTCACACCTTCGAATAGTGAAAAAAACTTTTAAATAATATTCCTGCCAAGACCCCACCCCATACCCATGAAATCAGAATCGTTGGGGGAGTGGGCCATTGGCATTACTTTTAGACTCACTTGGCTGAATGATTCCAATATGTTGCTGGTTGAGAACCACTGGATTAAATAATAAAACATATAAGGAAAAAGAAGAAATGAGAACTTCCAAAGCTCAAAAAAAAAATGGACAGGCTTCTCTTAGCAATACATGGGGTGCACAGGTTGTGTCTGCTGTTCTACTCTCGGCACCGCGCACAGAACACAAAGAAACGGGCTCACCCATGAGACTGTGCGTGACAAACTAAAAGAATTCAAGAACGGCTACTGTTGGCAATTTTCTAAGGGAAGTGGAAATTTCTTTTAAAAATTAGGCCAGGAACAAATTCTGTCTTGGTTGGTTGACACCAAAATGTGGATTTCCTGGCTTTGCACAGCAGGTGGATCGTTGAATCACTTGCGGTTGCCCTTGTCCTCAGTGTTCATCTCTCAGAACTTTGGTTTCTCCTGTGATTCCTGGTCCTCCCATCTTCATTCTTAGATTAATACCTTCTAATCATAATCCTTGCTCTTTACACCATCAACATTCAGCATTGGTGTCCAGTGAAACCCCTGATTGCCAATTATACTTCCTCTTCCCCATTTCTACTGCCACCGTCTAACGAATGCCCTTCTTTGACACTGGTGGAAGGAAAGACACATCCCAACCTGAGAGCTGGCCTTGGCCTCCTCTGGCTTCTCCTACCCAATGCCAGCTTCCACACGAGCTGGATTAACCTTTCTCAGCTTCCATTCTCAGTTTCAAACACCATTTTGGACCTTTTTTGCCTCTCACATAAAAACATGCGTACCTTCCTGCTAGCCCATCCCATCAACCCAACCTCTTATTTCTCCAGACTCTTATTTCTACCAAATTCCTTCTTTAGCCTGTGGCCAGTCATAGGAACAAACATTTTTTCCTACAACTGCATAAGTAAAAACTTGCTGCTGTTTCTCCTGCAGTAATTAGCCACCAGCTCTCACAGCTCTACAGTTTGCTTTAGCTGCCAAGTGATCCTTCCAGTCTGTTCGCGGGACAGAGAACAGACAGCCTCTGCTTTGTATCTCATTGTAAAATCGCTGCAAGAACCATCAGCACCACCTCCCACAAATCTCTGCCACCCTGAACGGAATTCCCGAGGCTCCTTTTCCTAATATTTCAGTGCTGTGGTTTCTGACTGCTTGTGCCGGCCTCTTCCAGCGGGGCACTGCCTACTTCCCCAAAGTCTTCTCCACTCCTCTCCTATGTTCTCCAGGCTTCCAACTAATGATTCTGATTCCTGCTGTCAGACCCACTCAGACCCAGTCTCTTTCCTTGAACTTGCATTATCTTTCTTTCCTGCCTCCGAAGTCCTGAATCTCTCCTTGCAACTAACATGGCCCATCTATCCCTTTTCCTCTTCCCTTGGCCTCCTGCTGAGATGGAAAGGCATACATACCTAGTCTTAATAGTAACTGAGTTGTTGACCACAATTCTTGCTGCCATATCATAAAAATTCAGCGCATCTTCTGGTTAGACAAGACCCTTGGCGCTGACTTCTCTCGGGCCCGCCCCAGCCTGGTGCTATCTGAGATCTAGCATGAGCAAGCTGGGAGCAACCATCTCCTGCAGAAGGTTTTGTTTCTTTGTCCTCTGCTCTAAGGTGTAAGCTCCAGGATCATGCGAACTAGCTAATACTAATCTCCATCAATGAGCAATTCTGTTGTTTGGAATATGTCTGCTCCATGGGTCACATTATTTTCCTTTGAACATCTACTTATTGTCCCGGCTTTTCCTTTTACCTCCCCTGAGACTTTAGTCTTTGCCCACTGACAGACCTAGCTTCCCAGAGAGTAGTCACGCTGGCAACATTCTGAAGTTTGATCTTTCCTGAAATCAAAGGGATACATTAGACTAGACATTGGCTCAAGGGTCATCTCAAGCCTATTATTCCAATATTTCCCTTAAGAAATCATGCGGGATAAGTCAATAAAAATGACACTATAATGAAGTCAGTGTCAAACCAAGAGAAAAGCAATTTGAATAAATGTATTGTTGTTTAACAGTTTACAGTGACGTTATTCAATCCCAGGTTTTTTCTACTCATCTGATCAGTTAATTCTGTTAATATACCAATAAAAGTCTAAAAGGGTTTTGGCTTCTTTCACTTGCAAATGTTCACCATGGATGCAAGACGTTTCTTAAATATAGATGTCTAAGTTGAACCTCTCCAGCCCCTCCTCACAGACTTCTGCAGAGGGACATTGGTGGTAAAGAACAATGACGACCCAGGTCTCCTGATACTGCGCAAAACCAGGCTGCGAATCCATCACAGCGCCGCACGATGTTAGATATTGGAGCAAAACCACCCTGCAGTGCCACTACCCATCAATGAGTAATCAGTGCCCAGTGATCCAGAAACTGTTACCTAATCTTGGCATACGACTCCTAGATCAGGCGCAGGAAAGTTCAAACGCAACTTAACTTCAAACAAAATGTCAAAGTTATTCATTATCTCGGAGCAACCATTTGTCCCCCCATGCCCCAACTTCATTGTTTTCTTTTTTTTTAATGTTTTATTGTTGTTCTATTACAGTTGTCCCCAGTTTTTGCTATACTTCCCAAAGTGGCACCGTTCAGTGTGATCAAAGGACACTTATGGAAAAAGAACAACAAAAGCAAGTGAGTGACAGTCTCCGTCTCTGATCGCTAATAAATTTTACCAGCCAGTGAAACGGTTTCAATCCGATGTCTTTGCAACGTGAACCAATACTGACCAAACCTTTCCAGTTTTCTCAACTCCCCCATGGCCATGTTCCTTATGATAGCCCTGCTTAATCTCACTTGTTCCAACTCAACAAATACCTGTTGGATGCCTATTTCATGCAAAGCAATGTGTCCTAATCTGTTTCTCACCCTCGTTGTAGAAAGCTTTCTCTTTATCAAAGATGCTAGGTATGTTTATTTCATTGAAAGCTACCTTAAACTATAACATTACTGACAAAAATCCGCCCCACCAAAAAAAAGCAACTCAAACTTTGAACTTGACCCAGGGATCAATTTTTCAACCAAAACCTCCACAGTTCAATTATTTGCCAACAGAGGAAATGAGAGGGTTTCTTTTAAAGATATTTCAACTCTGAAAATTCTGCTCTTGCCTACACAAGCAGCAGAATCCCCCCCCATAACTCAGTGAAAAAGGGAAGACGCCACAGTTCCTACTGCAAAGACCCGTGAAGCGAGGAAACAACCTAGCTTTCCTGAGTCACTGGACTGCCTGCCAAGAAGGCTACCCAACTCCACCTACAGACTTCTTGCTCTCATTAGAGAGACTTCCTTTCAACTAGAACAAAGGTAAAGGCCTCCAGATGCCTTTCAGCATCTACCTTCCAACATATACTCTAACAAAGAGAATGCTTTTTCATCAGTAGGCTTTTCACGTCCATAGAAGAATGATTGTCAGGATTGTTCCAGAACATTAGTGTATTCACTGAGGAGAGAGTGTATTCATTTGCTAGGGCTGCTATAACAAAGCATCCCCAACTTGGTGGCATAAGCATCAGAAATTTCTTGTTCTACATTTCTGGAAGCTAGAAGTCCAAGATTAAAGTGTCGGCAGAGTTGGTTCCCTTTGAGGGCTGTGAGAGGGAATCTAATCCATGTTTCTCTTCTAACTTTTCTGGAGGTTTGCTGGCAATCTTTGGTGTTCCTAGGCTTGCAGAAGCATCTCTCAATCTCGGCCTCCATCTTCACAGGGCATTTTCCCTGTGTGCATGTCTACATCCGAATTTCCCCTTTTTACAAGGACATCAGTCATATTGGATTAGGGCCCATCCTAATGACCTTATTTGAACTTTATTACCTCTGTAAAAACCCTAAATCCAAATAAGGTCACATTCTTAGGTATTGAGGGTTAGTATTTCAACATATTTTTGGGGGTCCACAATTCAACCTATCACAGAGAGATCTTTTAAGAACCTGAAGGAAAAGGATGTTTAAGAATCCGAGAAGCATCAATTTGAGTTATAGTCGAATGAAGATGCAGATAGTTTAGAAGAGCTGATGAAAGGAAGAGTACCACTAACGCTTTACAATTCGTCCACTTTGCAACCACTCAGAGCTTTTATGCTGTCACCCCCCATCGAGCAGCTGGTGAGCGTTTGCTCACACACTATTGAGACTGTCCATCTGAGAAGAATAGAAAGTTTATGGTCATTGATTTGCAAATCTGGATTTTCAGTTGACAGAACTCAGGTGTTGAAGTGCTCGCTAATGTGGAAGTTATCGTGTAGCACTTCTCTCTAAGCCCGTTTGGGTACCCAGCTTCATTGCTCTCAAAGCTCCTCTAAAAAGGGCCGCTACCATATATGCCCTGAAAACTAGACGTCTATTTGGTAAATAGTTGGAGCAGCTGCCACATATTTGGCTAAACTTTGCCTTAAAACTTAAAACCAAAAAGGGATCCAAGTCTAGCACTTCTTTTATTGCACATACCTATGACCACACTAAATCATGCAAAAGACATTACAAACGTTAATGGCAACTTTTTTTTCATTATGTTGTGGCAGAATCACGTGAGTCCAGAAAGTTTCAAACTGGTGCATGAACTTGAAGGGCCACCCTTTCGTGACATTTGCCTGCACGTCACTGTGCCCAGTACAGTGAAGACCCCTACTGGCACCTCATTTCCTGGCGTTCCAAATCTCCCTTCCTGCTCCAATTGTTGAAAAAGCCCACTGTTACATAAACATCATTTCCTGTTGAATACGGCAGTTTATACCGCCTTGTGGAACACCCACATTCCTTGATGTACCTTAAAAATCTGCATGTACCATTTGTTAGTAACAAAACCAAAATGAGGAATTTAGGTTGGAGGTGGGAAGGTTGAGCTGTTTATTTCATTAGAAAATTCTATCCTTCCTTTTCAAAGCAACCTCCAGAAAAAGGTAGGGGAGTTTTGATTTAGCAAGAGAAAATAATAAGTAGTGTAGCAACAAATTGATTATTTAAACATATTCCACTCCAAGTAATTTCTTACTCCCTGTAGTTTTTGTCAGTTGTTTTTGTTTTAGGTCATAAAAAAATAATAACTCTTGCTCATTTTTAAAAATTTGAACAATAAAGAGGCGTATAATGTAAAAGTATAATGTAAGAAATGAAAGTTTCCCCTCACTTTTCCTAATCTCCCTACCCACAGGTAATCACTATTCACAATTAAGTGACAATCTAAATGTATACACTTAAATGTTACTTATACAGACGCTTATTCAAAAACTAGGGTTTATTTGACACTTGCACTATCACTTGTTTTTTTCACTCCACCATATATTGCAAACTCTATTCACGCCATTCCGTGCCTCTTCTGAAAGAATACAATTTTATTTTTTGATCAGTGATGAAATAGTCACCAAAGGTTTAACGACATGAATGTGGACATATAATCTGCCAGAAGAAATTCCAGCTTTCTTTTCTTGTGCAAGCCTAAATTTTCAACAGGTTAGATGGAGAAAAGTGGAAACTTTAGAACAAAACTGAGCGAACAGTATTACCTGTGCTGTGGACAAAGGTGGGGGATTTCATTTCTTCCAAGTGCCCAATTTTTCCACTAAGAGAGGATAAATGCTTTCAATTACATGAATTCCCATCAGGCAGACAACAATAGGCATGGACACAATTCTATAGCTCGTGAGCAATAAAAAGTATATCACAGATGGAGAACAGGACAGAGGGAAACAGCTCGGCCTCCATAATAAGTTGGACAGTGAGAATCGTTATCTACAAAATGCTGCTGAAACACATTAACTGAAAATTTTAAGCAAGTAAGTTATACACTATTTCTCAGTGATTTGCAGTATTTCCGTAGAAAATTCTAGTATCGTCCATGCTGCTGGTGTGTGTGTGTGTGTGTGTGTGTGTATGTATAATCTTACTGACTTATGCGTTTCCTTTGTATCGCTATTGTGTTTTTTCTTTTTGCCTTTCAAACTTTTTCCCTCTCTCTGAACATTTTTACTTTCTTCTTTTTTTGCTAAGAAACAACCAAAATAGTCGAATGAATCCTCTCCAGATCTAATTTGAGGTGGGATGATTTCTAGAAAGAGTCTTTATTTCTCCAACCTTCTGTTGCTTCCCATTACGACAGAATCTTTGTAAAAAAAAATGGACTGCATCAAATTTATAATAGCAAAATTATATATGTAACTAATCAGTTATACCAAAACATTTCATCTAAGATTATTTATATTGGCTTAATTCTTCCTTGCTTCATACATATGCATCTAATCACGTATCACCATCACCTGTTCTCTTGGAAAGAAGTGACCAGTTCTAAGATTCTTTTTCAGAGAGATTAATTTCAACATTTTTGGTTATATCTGTCAATCATATTTTATTATAGCTGTATTATATTAACTATTATAGTTAAATTATATATTAGTTATATGTCAATCACATTTAGTAACTGTAATGTTTTATAAAACACTCAAAATTATTCCCAGTTTTGTTAGTGATGATTATATTTTTAATGCTGCATAATAAATATATCTAGAGTATTTTATTCTAATTTAATAAATATTTATACTGAAAGGTCTTCCAAGCATGAGAGTTTTTCCATTTTAATTGATTGCATTAACATTCTTAGTTCAGCTTTGGGAAAATGCAGCATGAATCATGTAATATTGTCTTATTTACAAATAAAAATTAAAGCACGTAATGCCGAAGTGACTTGTCCTGAATCTAATGGAATGTCACCACATAACAGACTCACAAACCATCTGAGCTGGTTGTTGGGGCAAAGAATTTCCTTCTTAACTCAGCACTCACGCCTGTGTCTCCACTCTCCCATTTCACTCAGGCTCCCAGAGCCAGAGCTCTCCTGTCCGGCTCCAGTGCTTCTTTAAAACACTTCCATAGACCATTGTGCCATTTTATCTTAAGAGCCTCTTTTCCTGTTGTTCAAAGAAGTCTTAAAATCTCATTTTTCTCAGCAGCTTATTCATCGATGGGGATGTAGACATAAATATCTAACTTTCCCAAAGACATCTTCATGTGGACATTATATAGGAACCTTGTTACGGACTGAATGTTGTGTTCCCTGGAAATGTGTATGTTGAAGTCGTATTCCCCATTGTGATGATATTAGGAGGAGCGGGCCCTTTAGAAGCATTTAAGGGTTAGATGATGTCATAAGAGATAAGTGCCCTTATAAGAAGAGGAAGCACACCCCTGGCTGGTGTAGCTCAGTAGATTGAGCTACTGTGAACCAAAAGGTCATCCGTTCGATTCCCAGCCAGGGCACATGCTTGGGTGGTGGGCCAAGTCCCCCTCTTTCACATCTTTCTCTCTCCCTTCCCCTCCCTCTAAAAATATCTTTAAAAAAGAGGAAGCACACAAATAAGAGGTCATGTGGAGACAAAGAGACATGGTGGCCATTTATAAGCCTGGAAGTGGACCTCACCAAGAACCAAATCTGCCAGAACCTTGATCTTATGCTTTCCAGCCTCCAGAACCATGAGAAATGTCTGTTGTCTAAGATGGCTAAGACAAACCTCCAACTTGGTGTGTTCCAACCTGAACGCATAATCTACTCTCTTCCTATCCCAGCCTACTTTCCCTTCAGTGGTCTCTACATCGCCACATGCCCTACATTCAATTACTTCCAAACTAGAAGTTCACTGTCTTCAGTCAGTCACCAAGCCCATCAATTATAGATTCTAAATGCTCTCTGTCATTTCATTGCTCACCATGTCAACTGCCACTGTGACAATCCACAGGAGAAATAAAGATGGTATCTATGCGACAGTGTATGTTAAGGACTAGGTACTGATAGGGCTATTATTAATACAAGTGCTGGTAAATGAATTAACCTGTTGGCTCAGGCTGTTTAGGATTTTCTACTTGTTGGGGAAAGTCCACCCCTAACCAAGAGTTTAAGTCTACAAAATTTTTGCTGAGTTGTCCATTCTGATAGCAATGTGCCAGAGTTCAACCACCTCTTAGAAAAACTTCTGGCCAAGAAAAAGTAAATTATGACATCGGTACCAAATAATAGGCTTCTCTTCCATTTCCTATAGCAAAATGGAATGTGCTGCTTGCCTGGAACTTATACCAAGGTTCCCAGGTGTGAACTTAAGAAGTCAATGCAATCCTGTCTGATACCATTGAGAACAAGGATTTATTGGTCTACTAGATTGTAAGGTTTGCAATATTAAAGACCTTGACTTGTTGCCCACTGCACCACTAGCAGCAAACTGCAGGCATAGCATATAATAACAGCTGGATACATATTTGGTGCATGTATACACAGCCCCACTGTCTCTTCACTTTATAATAATATTGTGATGTAAAATCCAAAGGATCCATAATAGCCCTAAATCAAGGTAATAGTCTGAATCAAAATTTATTTCTGGCTCTAAAATCCAAGGTCATTTAAAGGCAATGGGCATTAAAAACAGCTTTAAGTTTTTTTGACTATTTTTTCAAGTTGATAAACTCCATGTAGAATGGCAAGTAGTGATCAATACATCCAAAATCTATGTTCACCTCGCATTGGACGCTACTCCTGCCAACTGAAAATCCATTTCCTTCAGTTTAATGGAATCCCGGTTTAAATCACAGTCCTACCACCACCACCACTCCCATCTTCAGAGGAAGATACTGATTAATCCAATCCCATCATGGGTCCAGGGATGAGGACACCCCTTAAACTGGTGGCAGCAACTTTTTTACAGTGGGGTGACCCAGCTTCACAGTCAAGCAGCCACATGGAAAGTGGCAGAGCAGAAAGTTGGACAGAACCTGAGACTTTGGTAACATTATTAAGCTAGTGAACCAACCAACTGTGGATTCCACCCCACATGTGGAATCTCTGTTATGTCACATAAATTTTTCAATTGCCTAAACCAGTTTGAATTTTCTGCTAAAATGCATCCTCACTGCTAATTCCCTTACAAAAGATAGGTTGTTGAGAAAAGAGCTGCTACAGGCTTCAGGAGGAATGTTCAAAATACTACACAGTCTTTAAAGTTCCTGAGGGAAGGATTTCACATTGAAAGATAAACTTGATCTTACTGTTTATTTAGTCTGAGAGAGCTACCCCTGCATGAGGAGTAGAGAAAGTCGATATTAAAAGAAGGGACATTTGTACATTTTTTTCTTATTCAACCGTTCCTGTTTTGGAGCTTTATGAACAATTTAATCTCATACCCACAAAAAACTCCATGAGGTAGATATCATTAATCACATTTTTAGAAAAGGAAACTGAATCATAGAGGTTAAACAAGCTAAGACCATGGGATCTCTAAGAATGAGGACCAGACCCTAGAACTCTAACTTCAAAACTCAGCTACTCTCCACAACACTGTATTGGTTTCCATAATTACATTTGGCAAAAAATTGGGTCTAGTGCTAAAATCGGGTAAGCTGATGGTAAAAATGGTATAAATGCTATGTGTACATAACTATATATTGGGAAAGACATTTTGTAAATGATACAAGACAACAGTACACTCACATCTCTCTCTATAACTGATATTTATTTTAATTCATGTTCTGAACAGATAAATTATTTATACAAGGATCTAACCTTCCTTGTGTGGTTGTGGCTGCTTCAAGCAGATTTTGTTTGCTGTGAAGTTTTGATAAATGTATCAAGTCCACTGGTTTGGGGGATATATTTTTTCCCTACTGTGCAGTACCTGATTTCTAAGACAAATGGTAGACTGGGTCCAACAAACCTAACATCCGAGCACCTCAAACAAAAGTGAATTGTCTCCCCAAGTAAAGCCACCAGAATGCTATCAAAAGGATACTTAAATGTGACCAAATGATAATTGAAAATTATAGGGATCTTTACTCCACTTTAACTTCCTCGTTGCCATACCTAGCTGGTATGTGTGGGGGGGCATGCGCACATGGTGGAGGCATGTAGGCAAAGTCAGTGCCAAGGAGTCTGAAGATCAGAGGAAATGCGTCTTGGCAAGAGATGAAAGTGAATATTTCCTTAGAGTCCCAGAGGCTGCCTTTCGATGCCATAAGCACTTGGTAATAAGCGAATTTGATTAGATTTATTCTTCTGTGGTTCTAAAAAGTCTTCTTGGAGTGATGCCCTACAGAAGAAGACTTCTAACTGCAGATTTCCCAACAAAGTCTTGGCAAAACCAAGGAAAATTTTGACATTCAAATCTACCTAAATATGTAAGATGGTATCAAGATAATCCAATGTTCCAGGAACTGCAGGATTGGTGTGCAAATTACTAGGCAGTATCCACACATTAAAGCACACCAAATTACATTTCTCAGGAAAATGGATCAAACTATGGAGAATTATGTTCTTTCCACGTGCCCAGAAGTTCCTAGACTCAGAGTTCCTACTCTGAGGTGAACTAGAATACCAGTGACTAACATGGCTTGTCACTACAGACGGTTCTTTGACAAAGAGGAAATCACAAGGCATAGGAAAATTTGGACCATCCTCCTTGCTTTTAATGTTAGTCAGGCTTAACAATTTTTTTTATTTTGAAATAATTTAAGACTAAAAGGAAAGATTGGAAATATAATACAAAATATTCTCATATGGTTTACCTAGATATTCCAAACATTAACACTTCATCACACTTTATCACTCTGTCACCTCTCTACTATTACTCTATTATCTTTCTTTCTATCTGTTCTTTTTTCCTGACACATTTGAGTACATTGCCAACACCAGTATGTATTTCAAAAAAAGTCACATGTTTTACTTAGCCACAATACTCTTATCAAACTGAGTAAATTCACACCGATACAATATTGTTACCCCTACAGACCTTATTCAGATTTTGCCAGTTGTCTCACTAATGCTTTCA
Organism: Desmodus rotundus; assembly: GCF_022682495.2. Classification (NCBI taxonomy): domain Eukaryota; kingdom Metazoa; phylum Chordata; class Mammalia; order Chiroptera; family Phyllostomidae; genus Desmodus; species Desmodus rotundus. The sequence continues at coordinate 92,730,152 of NC_071397.1, read as the reverse complement.
TCATTACTTATTCATAAAGATGTATGTACCCCTGTGTTCATTGCAGCATTATTTATAATAACCAAGATATAGAAAAAACTTAAGCAACCTTCCACAAACATGGTACATATATAGTGGAATAGTACTCAGTCATTAAAAAAAGATGAAATATTGCATTTGCAACAAGGATGGACCTTGAGACTAACATGGTAAGTAAATTAAGTCAGGTGGAAAAGAGCAGAACCATGATTTCACTCCTATGGGATATGAAACAAAAAGCAATAAATGAACAAACAAATAGAAACATTGTTTTTGGAAGAGGTCCCAAGGTGTCACTAGATTGCTACAGGGGTCTAAGGCAAAGGTTAAGACAAAGGGAGCCGACCCCTGCGTCACCATTTGGCAGGGAGCAACCTGGGAAAGCATGCGGAAAGTAAGGCGCAGAGATTTATGATGTTGTTTGTTCAACAAGTACTGTATTCTGACTAATAGAGAGAACGGAGTCACAAATTTGGAAAGTGATATGCATGGGAAAATAATTGAAGCCATGGCATTGGGTGTGATCATTGAAGAAGTTAAAAATAGAAGCCAAGTGCTGAACTTTGGGCAACTGTAACATTTTTAAAAAGAAGAAAAACGATGGTTAAAGAAGCACATGGAAGAATCGCCTGGATAAAAAAGAACCCAAAAAATGGTACAAGAGGTTATATAAATGACACCATGTTTTCATTTCTCAGATGTCTTCAGATAGAGTAAGTCCTTATTGTAGTCTCTGCTAAAAAAACAGATAATAAACAAAACTATTTCAGTAAGTTTCCCAAACCATGTCTGTTATTTACTAGACATCCTTATCTATAAAAAATCATCATTCAGATTAAAGGAGGTAATGTAAGCAAACACATGCAAAAGGACCTGTTACAGCTTCTGAGGTGTGCCTGTCACTTGACTGAATTAGCTCTCTTTCTCCCCAAACTTTCCCCTCTACTCCACCATTGCAAAGAATATGTTAGAGTTTAAGATAAAAATTAAATAGTAATCAAAAAACTATAAGTATTTGAGCCAAAATCATAGATGTTAGCTAGTATAATTAGTAAAAAGATATTTTAGCTATAAAACCAAAACAAGCAATATTGTGATTAGAATTTAAATAAACACTTGGTGTTCTATTTGGTAAACAGACTAAGTGATAATTACAGAAAAAAGAGCCTGTGATTTTAAAATGTCAATCAAAGAGAATCAAGAAACATCACAATATGTTGGGGTTTCATAAGCAGAGGGTTCTCGTGAGCTCTGCGAAGATGAACATCAGGTCCTAAGGAAACCCAACTTGAAACTCGCCAATTTCTCTTGCTGGTGTTGCATCCTAATTGTATGTTCCTTTATCACAAATGCAGTGTGGACCAGAAGGGGGTGGGGGTGCTTTAAAATGTAAAAGCATGAATTTTATATAGGTATATATAACTTTAGCTACATTTCATTAAGTCCTTTCAATTCTGGATATGGGTGTCTTGTACATCAAAGTAATGTGGAAACCCTGAAGGCATTCTACAAAATTCAATTACAAAGTCACGTGCGAGATCAAAAAAGTAGATTAACATTGCCATAGTATGTAAAACAAAAAACTACCTCTCATCTACTTTGAAAAGTTTTACTAAGAGGCACTTGGAATCACCATTTCCAAAGTGTGGATCTGAGCAAATAAAGGCATTTTGGTTAAAGTTGTATAACTGCACCTCTTTCTCCTCCTGTCTTAGAGATTCTTTTCGCTTATCCCAAATCGGGGAATGTCCAATTTTCTAGGTAAGAAGCTAAAAGATTGTTTTCATAATCAATAGTCATCTATGTGGAATGACAACAGAGCTGAAAAGATTCCAACCTATGCCACCAAAGACATTTCCAAAGAATTGGACTCTTTCTATATAAAGTTTCAGAGTCTGGGTTACAAACCCCAGCAACTCCTCCCCACGACAGTTTCAAGAACAAAGTGCTGCCATCTATAGGGAGCATATGGAACTAACGCCTACAAAAAGATGGAGAGAGTCTAGTGGGGTTTAAAGCAATAGTCAAGTAAACAGAAAAAAAATAGTAATCGAATGACAAAGCAGAGAAATAAATTTGCTCACTTTTAAATTCTTACACTAAATATATGCTACTTCTTTGTTATCCAATAAGACAGCCACAAGCCATACGTGGCTAACAAGCACTTGAAATGTAGCTAGTGTGACTGAGGAATGGGGTATTTTTTAAATTTCATTTCATTTTAATTAATTTAATGGACTTAAATTTTAAAACTGACACAGTTCAGTCAAAAACTAAGTATATTTTTAAAAGTCATTAAAAATGACTCAGTAAATATGAATCTACTTTTTCAACTGTAAATTTCAAGATATCTACGTAGAGATCAAATATTTCTGGTGAGATTTAGTATCTGAATAGAGATGTGCTATAAATGAAAAATATGCACAGAATTTTCAACTTAGTACAAAATGAAAAGAATGAAATAGTTCTCACTGATCATTTTTATTTTGTAGTTTTGAAATTATGATATTTTGAATATGTTATGTTAAATAAACTGTACTGTGATTAATTCCATTGGTTTCCTTTTTACTTTTTAGTATGGTTACTAGAAAATTGTGAATGACACGCGTGACTCACATTACGTTTCCATTGCCCAGTGCTGTTCTAATTGGGTTAAAGAACGGAGAGATAGAGAGATACAAATGTGTTAAGTATCTGCAGAATTACACAGAGTGTTGTGTTTAAAAATGTTTCAGGTTCTACCTGACCCCCAAGATTAATAAAAAGCATACAGTAGACACTGATACTTATATGAGTTAGTGTAACACAATTTTTAGAGGACATAATCTCATTATCTTCAATGATCATTGCTGTGACTGATAAATACCTAGAAATGGTAAAAATTTCAATTTTAATTGATGTAACTACATCTCACCTATATTGTGGTTAATGAACTGATGACAGGAAACACTGTTTTTTAATGAAATTCCAATATTTCTCTCTGGTTCTACTTACTCCATTAGGTTCCTGGGTATTTCAAGGCCCTTCTGCCCGCAGTCTCCCACTGCCCTTCCTTCCCATGAGCTCAGAGTGCAGAGTGCTCTCGTGGTCCCTCCCTTTGTGTGTGTAGCTGCAGAAGCAATTCTCCACAGGCTGAACACACCTTCATCGCAGATGTCTTATTCCCGAGATGGAAAATCTACCTGCCCTTCTTTCTTTTCCATATCCAGCTTTAACATATCCTTCTGCCTCTCAGACAGGACAAAACAAGCAGGCCCATAATTCAGCCAGCATACACAAAGATAGGTGTTCAACTGTCCCGGTTTCAGTATTGAAATTCCCACCTTCCGGGAAACCAGGGCGACTGGTCACCCACTTGCCAACCTGACCGTTGACAGCAAAGAAACAGACAGGCAAACATCACAGCTCCAGCAACTGTGTCTCGGTGAAACTACTGGTCTCCTTCCCTTTACCCACAGAGCCGCCTTCCTCCTTTCCGCCCCTTAACTTGCCTGACTTCACTGTGCTTTTAGGCATCATTTCCTCCCCCAAATCTTTCATTCTCTCCTCCAGGCTGCAGCACCAGCTATGAGCTCTTTGAAGTTCAAACTCATGCCATTCATTGCTGTATGCTCATTACAAACTGGCTGAATTTGTGAAGGAAAGAAGCAACCTTCACGTGTCTCAGAAAGGCACCTGAGCTCTGGTGAATTTCACTGGCCTTCTTCCAGCTACTTCACCCTCTTCTGCCCTAACAGCCAACAACTAACTGTTTTCAAGCCTGGCTGTCTCTGCATTTCCCAGCCTTGGAGAATCTTTCCTTGCTCTCAGCCCCTCCAGCAAAGAAGGTAACACCATCCTGTCACTGAGCCTTGACTGACACCATCCCCACTCTCACCCACCCACCCACCCCCTGGAGGAGAGACACACAAAATCAGAAACAGATACACACACCAAAAATAACAAGAACAAAACCCTCACTTCTATTTTCTACACTAGCTAGAAATTTTTACTTTTGAGTGTTGCGATGGCTCAATAAGCATATTTCTTTCCATCATGGGGGAAAGGGAGTCTAAGTCACTGAAGAATGAACCCGGTGGTGAGAAACCACACCAGTAAGGGAAGATGTGCTCAGGTGGTGGGTCTCGTCTTGCAAACCAAAAGGGCCCCAGTTCGATTCAGGGCACCTGCCTGGGTTGTGGGTTCAGACCTTGGTTGGGACATGTACGAGAGGCAACCAATCAGTGTTTCTCTCTCACATGGATGTTTCTTGCCCCTCTCCCTCCTTGCCCCTTTCTCTAAAAATAAATTAATAAAATCTTAAAAATATAATAATGGAAGACATGTACCTAGAGGTTTCTCCTTACGGAGGAGTGACAAGTGGTTCTCGGAGTGGTGGGTACTATGCCAAGAGTATCAGACACAGTCCTAGTTGTCCGAGAGCTACTGAGTTTATTCCTAGGAAATTATATAAATGTGATTTATAAGTATTAAATAACACATAAGAAAATGAACTGCTTTTAGAAATACAGAGAAAAATTAAAACACACATTAAATATTTTTAAATATGAATGTATACTTACGTTATATATTTTAAACTTATGTAATTTATTATATTTTTAAAAACTTACATATCCTTATACATAAGTAACATTAAGATATAGTCAAAGGATTTATATTTTAAAATATGTTTTAAAACACTAGATTAGTAATGGTCATTTTTGAATGTTAATTTTGTAGAATAACTTTTCCTGTATAATTCTCAGAGCCCTATGAAGTAGACCCTATAATAACCCCCATGTTACAGAGAAACCTGTGGCACAGACAAGGGAGGAACTCATCCAAGGTCATAGCATTTGTAAAAGGAAGAGCTTGGATTTAAGGAGACTTACCCCACTTCATGGTGACAGCAACACCATGGAAGCAAAGAAAGGTGTCCATACTGCTCTCCAATAATCAGATAAATAAGCAAAACTAATTTATAAGAAAACCCGTTGAGTTCAGAGCACTGTTTCAGCACGTACCGTGCCGTCGTGCTACAAGTGGCAAACACAGACCCCGAAGGGCGCTCCAAAACTAAATGCGCACCTTGGTAAAGAGACACTAAAGAGCAGGCTGCCTCCTTCACTGAAGTTAACGATCTCTCCATGTGCTAACTGAAATACAGCACTTTGCTGTGTGTAATGTGAGCTTTTTTGCCCAAATTTTTGAGGGAAAAATAAAGATATGCATTATACATGGGTGGTGCCTGAAATACCTTGTTATCTGTTCTTGTGTCTTATAATTATTCATTACATAAAATTTCTTGTACCGTGATATGTTCAAAAATAAATGCTAAAATTCCTTTATAATATAATAAACAAGTATCTAAATACAAATAAATAAAACACTGAGTTAAAAAATTAAAAGGAAAGAGTAACCACCAGTCTGTTAGAGGAAACGAAGGATTCTCCCAAGTGTGGTCTCCAGATGGGCAGCCTCACCTTCACCTGGGAAGCTGTTAGAGGTGCATGTTATTGGACCCCATCCTAGACCTACGGTGTCAGAAACTCCAAGGGTTGGGCCCGAAATTGGTGTTTCGACTCTCCATCCAGGTGATTCTGATATGCACATCAGTTTGAGAACTGCTGATCCCGTTTAAATAATTTGCTCAAGGCTGCATGACTCATGAGTAGTACAAGGAAGCAAAAGACTGATACTAACAGCTAACATCTACAGAGGGCTTGCTGCGTTGGTGTGCCACTCTGCATTAACTAACTCGTGTAATCGCTGTGACAGCCATCAAGGGATACTTCTGTGTCTTTCTGGTTTTAAAGATGAGGAAACTGGGGCACAGAAATTGCTCAAGATCGTAGAGCTGAAGAGCAGACAAGCAGAGAAGACAGGGATGAACATCTAGCTCTGTGGCCAGAAATGAAAGGGACACATGCCACAGAGCCCGTGAATCTTACCGTCTAAGAAAGAGTTTAGGAAAATAAGTGAAAGACAGAGTCTAAAGTATATGTCTACGTTTTCATGTCCATTTATGATGGTGTCACTCCTTTATAGCACCCCATGAGAATGGTTTTCTTTTTCTAATTATGTAATGCACACCAAAAGATATAGGAAGTATATATTAGCATAAAAAGAAAAGTGAAATACCTGAGTAACTATCATCTAGATATTGCTGATTGATTCTTCATACTTTTTACCTACAGTTCTATGTGTTAAATAATTAGCTGTGGGGAAAATGGTAGAGGGACAGATATGTTAAAAACCTTTGAATACCATTAGCTCAGGCACGGTTCCTCAGGAACAGAACAGCATGTGAGGAGAGCATGCTTGTACATACCTTCTAGACAATAACACCCTTAACCATAAACCTATGAGATAATCAATGAAATATATTGATATGCAAATAAATGTATACGTAAACATTTTCCAATAGAATATACTGGTAGGAACTCAATCACAAAAAGATTTTGTATCTTTTAAGAGGTTATAAATCAAAGTTTAATGTATCCATTGATATTTGCTGGACATCTTATCATCATAACCATCTCCACTAATTTGTCTAGCACTTTTCGAAGACCCGGCGGTTGCACCAATAGCTTACAGTTAGCTCTCACAGGGTCTGTGGGATAGGTACACGCAGCGCGTGTGTTGCCATGGCAGATACAAAGGTAGCAAGAAGAGTCGGGAGGCAGCAACTCACCTGGAAGGATGCTAGGGGAAACTTCCTGCAAGAGAGCGCTGGGGAAACAGACTGGAGAAATAGTAAGAAATTCACCAGGAAATTCCACATTTATCACAATAGACCCATTAATGTATCCATTTGTCTACTGGCACGTCAACATTGCTACTCTAAGATCTGTCCCTTAACAGAGATCCAAATAATTTTCATTAAAATGTTGTTTTCACAATGCATATTTTTTCATGCAAAGCATGCAACTTATAAACACCTGGGGGTTATGAACATTTCTCTAAAGCAAGGAAAAAAGATGTATTTAATTCATCACCCTTAGCAATATCAGTCCCCAGTTCTGCAGATAATATAAGAGTTACACTGTTTGATTTTTAGAGAAATATCACCAATAAAATACTAACTACAATGCACTTCAGTTGTTGTCTCTCTATTTAAATCAACCTTGATATTCTGGCTACTTTCTCAGAAGCAGAGAAATTAGTCCATTGTTTTCCTGCCACAAATATATTGCACTCTCCTCAAAGCTGGAGTTTTTTGTGACAACAACAAAAATTAATGCCTTAACGTTTCTAATTAAATGCTGTAAGAGCAAATAACAGGTGGCTTTTTATTTATGATTTATTCTGATGCTCAGGTAGTAACAGTCTTTTGGGTGTATTTCTAACCACACACTCACTTTGGTAGTGACCCATCCTCCTGATACAGCCTCCGCATGGTGGGCAAGAAAAAATTAAAGAGCAGAATCCCAGTTGCTGCAAACAGAGACCACACTGATTATGTCAAAACAGAGGGTAACCAGATGTAATATTTTAGTAATAGCTGAAGGCTTTATAAAGGAACACTCAACCTGGAGTTTTCTTCCACTCCAAAGCCAGAGCGGCCAAAATTCCCATTGCTGCGGGGCAGCTCAGAGACAGATGTCACTGGGCAGATAGAAAGTAATGAAGAGGGAGAAAATGCAGACAATTGTAACTGAATTAAAAAGAAAGAAAGAAAGAAAGAAAGTAATGAAGAGAGTTGCACCTCCATTATTTGAGTGGAACTAAACAGAACTTGTAGAAAAAATAGCTGGAACTCTACGTCAAAACTGGAGATCGAAGTGAGATCCTTAAGCAACTGCAAACAAATCAAATTGTCTCCATGATTAGTAGAATAGCCCATAGACAAGGAAAAACTTCTCTGAGGTAAACAAAATCCAAGAGGAGATTGAAGATGTAGAAGTTGGGCGGTTAAAAGAAGAGGCCCCAGATTTAAAACACAGCAGGCCATTTTCCCTTTAGCCACTTGGAGCTAAACCTTCACCATCATTAACGAAGGACTAGAATTAACACTAGGACCATGGTGTTATCAGAGCTGTATATTATTTGTAGTTAAGTGTGTGTGTGTGTAATCACTTATTTATGTGTTTGTTTATAAAATCTTAACAAACAGCACATTGCAGCAGGAGGGAAGTTTTTAAAAAATAACTCAATGGCACATTGGGTTGCTTGGGGTTTTGTTTTGTTTTAGTCTCGAGCAAGACCAGGAAATAGAGCATAAAACAGAGGCTGAGCTGGAATATTCTGCGTAAGACAACAACAGCAAAAACAATGCTATAGAGGTTGGGACTGCTCTAGAGATAAAAATAAGGAGAAGAGGAGACAGGAGAGTTGAAAACACCAGGAATGTTGAAGTCTGAGCTAGACAGTGCGTTTTTAAGGAGAGGGATATTTAATTTTCTATCTCCACGTTCTTTTCTGTGGTGCTGTACACTCTCTTCTGCCTTAGAATCTCCCAGTAACTACAAGGGCTTTCTGGGTGACATTTGTGAAAAATCAAAGTAAGAGAAGAAATTCCACCTGTAAATCCACTCAGCGTGGAACATGGACACAACCTGCGCGGGAGTAAAATGACCACACGGAATTAATTCAGGGAGAAAGAGCTGACAGCCAAAGATAGCCCCAAGGAAACAGGTCTCCTGGGACACGGAAACCAGTCGTCACAAATTGAGGGTTGTGCCGATCTTAACCTAGACTTCACACAGCACGGGGATCCCTGCTAACGCCTCGTTCATACAGATGCCTGTACGCTTCACTTAAAGTGTTTAGTGAACTGTACTTAACTTAATATACAAGACAGATGCAGACGCATTCGACGAAGCTTTTACTAACTTTGTAACTCTGATTTCCACCCACCTTCTCTGCTTCGGTTAAAGAAAGGTCCCAGAAGGACCCGGCATTCTGATGATCAGAGCAGTGAAGCTACACTTTAGAAAGAGGGCCCCTGAGCGAGGGCTGCTCCTACTTGGGCATGCCGCCTGATTTATAGCATCAAAACTTGTACAAAGTGGAGTCATAACGTTGTGCCATTGGCATCCAAAATGAAGATGTGCCCCAAGATTTCCATTGTCTAGATATCAGCCACCAGGTAGTGTCCTGCAATGCAAACTCCATGGCATGTTTGGTCAGCATGCCCAGGATATATTAACGGAGCTTAAAACCTTTGTACATTTAAATACAGTAAAAATAATCTAATTTACAAACACAGTTTTAAAACCATTAGCAGTACCTTGTTGTCTTAGGTGATGGAAATTACAGGAATATTCTGGTTTTATTTTGAGTTCTCTAAACCATAGAATAGATCTTGATGAGTTTGTTTTTTGTGTTTCTGGATTACTTCAAAGTTTATAGTAGCTTTTATTTTTCTATATGACCAAAAAATACAGAAAGTCTACTTTGAAAAATAACTTCATGTTATTTCTTCTTTTAAAGAAATAACATATTTGTGATTTAATGATGAGAATAGCTTTTGATACCCAGCTCTACCAGCAACTCAACGGAAGCCCCTGGGCAAGTCACTGCCCATCATCATTTTCCTCACCTGTAAAATAAAGATTGGATTAGGTGTGCTCTAACATCCCCTGGAGCTCAAACATGCTGATGTTTTATGATTCTAAATATGTCATTGTTGTTGTTCTGTGGAAGTATTACAGAAAATTTTATGAAGAACCAACTGCTTGAAAACTACTAAATAAATGCATAAAATAGAAATTAAGACATAAGTGTATTTTAACCTCCATTGTTGAAAGGAGGTCCCCTGTGTGGCATCTATAATAACACTAGTTTGCTTCTTACCATCTATTTTACTAGCTTGTTTTTTAAAGAAAAAAAATCTCATAATTAACAAAATTACATAAAAATTCCTGATAAGTTTCTATCAGGTGGGTGTCTCCAAAGGCTTCATTCCCAGGACATGAACCCACAAAGAATTCATATGGCATGAACATTGAACCTCAAAACTCCCAGCGATGTTGGGGATTTTGCAAACCTTTATATTCTTAAGATTTTACAAGCTACCTTATAATACAAACCAAGGTAAATACCACTCTACATCTAGCCCTAGAAATGGCCTCTGTTTGGAAGCATACTTGAATAGCTTCCTCAAGGTCAGATCACTCATTGCCTTATTACAGGAAATGGATGAAGTCATTACTGGCTTTCAGTTTGTCTAAAAAACTACCTGTTTTCTCTGCTTAACACACCAACCACACTCCACTGTCTCATTCTTTTCTTTTTGGGGGGGCAGGAGCCAGGGGGGGTCTCGTTGGTTGTGGCACCTGTTCTCAGAATCAAAGTTTTCATCTTACTTCCAGTCAGACACAAAGAAACATGTAAACAAGTACAGCATCCAAGTGAGAACTTCTACTTGTGGGGGAAACAACAGCTTAATGGGTTCTTAGTAACAGTGAACATGCATGAGCTCACTCTGTTAGACAGCAATAATCTGAGCAGCATTTCTGCGGTCAAGAGCCAAGGTTCTAGGCCAGCTCTATCCCCGTCTGCTCTGACAGCGACACATTTCCTCCAGACTTTCAGGGTCTTGCTTTCAACCATTTGGGGTGCAATGAAGGAAGATGAGAAGGAAGGCAAGAGATAAGAGAGATGGAAACTTTTAATATGTCCCTAAAAGCCTCTTTATAGAGATGAGTAATAAAAAGATTGAGGCCAGCAAACATATTCAGCCTTTCCACATTTTCTCTAAACAGTTATAAAACTGAGAGTCTTCTAAGGTCAGAGTTAAAGCAATACAGCCTTGATTTGGTATTTTAAATGGTTTTTAATGGAATGCTAAAATAGCCTCAGCACTAGTAAAAGGTACGCTCAAAGGGAGTTTTGATCTGACTCAGGAGGGGATAAGCGGCCCACCATGTAGATAAACTCATTTTGGCGTAAACTCCCAGCATAATGGAAAGATGGCTCTCTGCAGCTCCTCCCCCACCACATACATTTTTCTTCTCATTTAATCAAGGATTAAATTTTCTTCTCAATTTACTGCAAAATTGTCTCATTTATTTTTATCGATGATAATTTGTTATTCTCAATTCACTCAAAAAAGCATTAATTGAATACCCACTGTGTGCCAGATCCTGTTCTAAGTACTGGGGATCCAAGAATGGACAAAACAAAGAACGCTGCCCTTGCAGAATTTACATCCTAGTGTAGAGAGGCCGAAAAATAAGGCAGGACAGTACACAGTAGGTTAGAAGGTGATAAAGAGAAATAAACAACGTCAGGAAGGGAGTGCGGTATATGCAAGGAGGGGGCTAGAGAGGGTTGCAATTTTAAATAGGATAGTCAGGAAGGCCTCACCCCAAGTGAAATTTGAATAATGACCTCAAAAAAATGGAGGGACAAGCCATATCTTTGAGGAACCAGCAAATATAAAAGTCCTGGGTCAGAGGCATGTCCAAAGCACCCAAGGAACAGAAAGGATGCCAATGTGCCTGAAGCAGGATGAGCAAAAGTGAGCAATCAGTTAAAGAGGTAAGGATGAGTGGAAACAGATGTGCCTTTTACCTAGTATAAGCGGAGGTTTGGGGGAGGTTTTGAACAGGGTCATGACATTACGATTTCCATTTTAAAGGAAAGAGCTGATGGCTTGTGAGCAGGAAAGGCAGAAGCAGGAAAACCAGTAACAAGGCCGATATAACACTCCAGGCAAGAAATGGTGGCAGCAGGGACCAAGGTCGCAGGGATGACAGTGGCAGGAAGTGGGGAAATTCCCCGTGTGTTTTTATCCTAAAGCCAAGAGGATACTCTGGTGTTTAGGTTGACAGTACGGAAGAAAGGAGTTAAGAATTACGCCATGGTATTTCTCCATTTGGCATGAGACTCGGAAGGAAGGATTTGCCACAAAGCAACATGGGACATGTTGTGACATGAGTAGGCTTAGAGGGGAGATTAGGAATTCATTTTCAGACATGATAAGTTTGAGAAACCTCTAGACATCCAAGTAGAGATATCGTGCAGGTGCTTGGATGGACAAGTCTAGAGTTCAAGGGGAGAGTGAGAGATGGTATCTAAAGCCATGTCACCAGATGTGATTGAGACAAAGGGGAGAAGAAGCCCAAGGACAGGATCCTGGAAGCTCCACCTTTGAGAGCTTGTAGAAATAAGGAGCAATCAGGAAAAAAGACTGAGAAAGAACAGCCCGTGAAGGAGGTAACTGGGATAATGGAGTACCCTGTAAGTGAAGGGAGGTCTCAAGATGAAGGGAGTGATCGATTGGGTCAAATGTGGCTGGCAGGTCAAATAAAATAAGGCCTGACAACTTACATTGTGTTTAGCCATTATCCCAAGTAAGGTCAGTGAGGACCGTCTGCTGCTGTGACAAGACCACGAGCCCGAGCAAAAGAAATCCATCTAGTTTGTAGCTAAATAATTAGATCTCAGGGTGCTTATCATCTCCAGTTGTCTGTTGTTCTATAAATATTACTTTGGAAAGAGAGTTTTATTTTCTTTCCAATGACAATCAAACTTAATCGTAACACTTCTTAGTTTATATTGGAGGTTTCATTTCATGTGAGGTACAGATATTTTTTGCTTTCCAGACTTAGGGAATTACAGATGATATTCTTTCTTAATTAAAAAGAAAGTCTTGTGTCTTTTCCAAATCCTACTTGGAATGCAAAAGTGTATATTTCTTTTGACTATCTTGATTTGACTTGTTGTTTTCCATATTTTCTTCCCACTGATTCTGAAGGTTTTCTCTACTGGTGTGAGCAACTCAAGTCTCTCCCTTTTCCCATCCTCTTGCAACCTCTGACCTCTCTCCAGATCCTCACTCTGCATTATCACAATCAATCTGACCTTGAGCATGATAAAATTCTACTTACTCCCAATGCAGCGGACTCAATGCCACCCACAGAACACGACAGATTCTAAGTACAGACCACCAAGGAGAAGGAAAGGCAGGCAAAGGCAAAGATGAGGAAGAGGAAAAGAAAGAAGTTGGAGCCGGCTTAATTGATCGTGTGCTTCCATGATTTTCCACAAAACAGGTTAAACCAGAAACTGCAGGATTTAGAAAGTCCATGTTGATAAAGTCTGACCAAATTTCTACCTAGATAATTTATAATATCTAATAAATAACACTATGGTGATATCTACACACCTCAACTGATGATACTGGCTGAGGACCAACCCCTTAAAATTCAATCAAATAACCAATTTTTCAAATAACTCCTTATTTGGATAATTTTTTCCTAACTGGTTTGTGTGTATAGAAATTGCCTAATGTTCAACAGTTGGCGGTACAAACCGAAGTAGTGATGATTTGTGGAGTCTTCTTGCCATGATATCACAATCCCAACTTTAAAGCACATCAGTGGTTGAAGAGGCCAAATAGTTACTGAGTAGGTTAAAAACTGCAATTTTTAATTAAATATAATGAGGTGACATTGGTTAATTAGACTATATGGGTTTCAAGTATGCGTGTCTGTGGTCCATGATCTATAGCTTGCATTGTGTGCCCCCCACCCAAAGTCAAAGCATCTTCTGTCACCACGTGTTTGGCCCACTTAACCCTTTACTACCCTCCAATCCCCCTTCCTTCTGGTCACCACTATACTGGTGACTGTCTATGAGTTTTTGTTTGTTTGAAAAACTGCAATTTTAATGCTTCTATTTTATTAATTATAGAATCTCAGCGTATGACCAGCAACTCAAAGTTACAATATGTTCTCCATTAGATTTAATTATTTTTATGTTCATGGTACTTTAAAAAGGATTATGGCTAAGGATCAAGGAAAGGTACACCCTCCAGTTGCAACACATTAATTATTTTATTAAAATTTTAGTTGTATTAGCAACTAGGAGATCCAGAAAATTCTGAACTCAACAGAAGTCTTTATCTTACAATATCTATGAAAACAGAAAAAGTAGTAAAACACAAGGAAGAAACATGATACTCTCCAAGATGCTCAAACATATTTTCTGAATGTAAAACATTTTCAGGAAAGAGGTATCAAATGTTCAAAGAAAAAATAACTCCTGAAAACACTTTAAAACAAGTGTCATGTGTTGAAAAAAAAACCATTTTAATAGTATACGTTAATCCTTTCCATTTCAGTGAATTTGGGACCTTGAAAAGAAGTTGAACTTTTTTTCCTGCGTCTTTGCAATTTGGAAATGTTAGCTTTTTCACTTGTTTTTAATTAAATGTATTATATTTTTATTTATAAACTGCTGTTTTTCTTATCCTGGTGAAAAAAAGTTTTCCAGAAAACCATGGAAAATACATTCAGAGCCTGTTACAACGTTATAAATGTCTAAGGAAATAACTGCAGTATTAATGTGAAATTAAAATTTGGAAGTAAACTGTGAGGAAATAATATTTTACAATAACACAGTTTCTAAAATCTAATTGGCCACACGTTTCCCTCTACATCGAAATCAATATCAGTAATACACCTCGGAGTTCTTCCATTTTTGCCATTGCTAATTCTTTCTTTCTTCTCCCAGAGTATAAAATTTTTGGCTTCCTTTTTAAAGCTACATTAAGATTTGGCCTCAGAAGAGGCTGAATTCTTAGTAACTTGCAGGTACACAGCACTTACTGCTAATTGGCCGTGGCTGCCTCACCAATCTGGTAGCTGCTAAAAGCTGCTGTTGCTGTAAAGCTGTCTCACTAATCGCGGGGCACACACAACTGTGCCCCTCTCCTGTACCAAAGCTACACGTCTGCAGAACGTGCCTGCCCAAATGCGGAACCCCCTCCTTGTCTTAAATGCGTAGAGACAAAAATCTTGAAGTGTCACCTGCAGGATCACTGTAAGAAAAGGTGGACTCCTAATGCATATTAAATATTCTCATTATAATATCATTTTAGTGCAGTATCTTCCTATTGTAATGGGGTGTTCCAAGCCCCATACCGTGCAGAGTGGGCTACAAAAAGAATTGCCGTTAGCACATTCTCAATTATCTTCTTCCCGGTGTGCCACCTCACCTGGCTGGTGGACTGCGTCTTGGAAAATGTTGCCAACTAAGTTATATCTGTGTGTCATATCATCATTTGTGTTTATGCAGGATGTTTGTCCTGAGAAAACTAAAATTACTTTGTTTAAATTGGATCCCATTTTACCAGGTAAGTAAAACTTACCAGGTGAGTCTCCTAGTTTGAATATTAACTCCTTGCACCTT
Source organism: Desmodus rotundus (assembly GCF_022682495.2). NCBI lineage: Eukaryota > Metazoa > Chordata > Mammalia > Chiroptera > Phyllostomidae > Desmodus > Desmodus rotundus. The sequence continues at coordinate 92,715,011 of NC_071397.1, read as the reverse complement.
TTTTTTCCCCCTAAACTTACAGCTTCGGTACATTCTACCAATACTCCCCACTCATTTCATAAAATATTCAAGGTCTGACAAGAATGACCTTTGGGCATCACCGTTCCCGTTCGTATTCCAAGACCCTTTGTGTCTTATTGTCTGCTTTAGACACATTCTAGGGGGGTAACTTGGGTTATTGGAAGGGAATTATTGAGAACAAGTGAAGAGAGAAAAACCTAGAAGTAGTGACTTTAAAATAATCAAATTTAACTCTCAAGGAACGAATTTCCTGGCTGTACTATTACGGACCGAATGTGCGTAAATATTGCACAGATCAGCATGTGCTCCCCCTGCTTCATAGCTGAGACCCCGTCGATCATGACTCAGAGGAAACCCCCGTGGACATCCTTCCCCTAAAGAAGTTAATGTCTCCCTGTTTCAGGAAAACTTGTCCAGGGTCACGTGGCAAAGTCAGGGTCAGCCCAAGACTGAGCCCCCCAGTGGCGACATGTAACAGATGCCCAGGCTTCCTTAAAGCTCTGAACGGTCTACGGAAGGCTGTTGGAAGTGTCGGGAGTCTGCGCCGAGACCAAGCACACTTTTTAGACTGCAGTTCCGCCAGATTTTCTGTTCTTACTCATATAAAAGCAATTTTTTTCTCCACTTCAGTTAGTTTCCAGGTTCCTCCTCAAATAAATCTTGGGATCCTGGAATAAAGCTTATAGAAGCAGGATGAACTGTGTGAACTCTGACCTTTGCTTTCTCGTTGACAGAATAGTTGTTTTTTTTTAAATCATCGTCATAAAATTAGAGCTGCTTTCCAGAACAAAACTAACCTGCTTCACGACGACTTTGCAAATCCCGTATCTTTAGAAATTGCACATTTGATGCCAACATAATAAACACGTCTGAAAGGGTCTTGTTTTAGGGTTAGCATTCCAAAAAAAAGACTTCTACTTCAAGAAAATCAGAGGACTGTTTCCCACTCTGAAGGAGAGCCACTTTGGAAAGCTCGTAAAATCATACCTGATCACTTAAAGCTTTTTCATTGGAAACCTGGGCAGTGTTCCTCGGAGACGTTCTCCAGCTAGTTCTAAAGGAAAGTTACAAAATATCCCTTTGATAAGCCCTTCCTGGAAGTAGGTCAGTCCACCTAACAGCGGAGTCCTACCTTTTGGCGTCTCTGGGCCACACTGGGAGAAGAGTTGCCTTGGGCCACACATTAAATACACAAACACTAATAAAAACTGATGAGCAAAAAAAATTTTTAAGTAAATTTACCATTTTGTGTTGGGCTGCATTCAGGGCCATCTTGGGCCACGTGCGGCCCACAGGCTGCAGGTTGGACACCCCTGGAATGAAGGCTTCTTGATCATCGGTGTTATCAGGAAACATGGAGCCAAATCTGAGAAGGGAGTGGGGAGAAGAAACCAAAGGGCACACCTCCTCCCTGCCCACTGTTCCACCAAATATACTATGAACTCTTAGCACTGGCTCTCCATCAAAGTCCAAACTGCCCCCGCTGAGAGCTATTAAACAGCACCCATTATCAGGAACAGCTACATGGGTAACTTCCGCTTCCTGGGAAACCTTTGCTATAGAACAGATTATGCTCAGAAGTGCATATAAAGAAAAATATAATTCCTAATAAATGTAGATACAAGGACAGACAGCTGTTTTGTTTTTCGTGGAGTTTTGAATATATAAAACCCATGACTCTAAAAACATGACTCAATGTGAAAATGTAAGGTATGAGGAAATACCCTCCAAAAGTAGGTATTAATTTATATTACACAACATCAAATGTCTCTGAAGGGTCTTTCCTTAATGACACCAATTCATACTTGTCTCTCCCTCTCTCGTTCCTGTTATATTTAAGCATCCATACCAGACAACCACCATTTTACATAAACCCTATTCCACAGCAGTTATTACGTGGTCGTGTAAATCATATTTATTAGGTCGCCTTAAGGTTTTATACACAATAATCTTGTTCATTAATTGCTTGGAGCCGCTGTGACTTCTTTCTTAATGACACCATTAGCTCCGTGTTGACAGAGAGCCATCTAGCAGTTCCTTTTCCCACGTACTGCTAAAAACTCTAGCTGCCCCTCTACCGCCTCCCAGACGGTGGAGCCTAAACCCTTGCTCCCTTCTGCCAGAGTAATGCGGGGGCACATGCTCACCAGCCAGAATGTATCTTCCCAGCCTGCCCGGCAACTAGGAGCAGCTTGCCAGTGGACTTTGAAAAGTAACATATACAACTTCCACATAGCTTGCTTTAAAAAGAAGTGGCTTACTCTTTCTCCTTTCTACAAGCATTTTCATCTTTTTTGAAAAGGAATCTCTGGGGTGGGGGTGCAGGAACAGGTAGCAGTAGCTTAGCCTGTGGTCTAAAAATACACGCAGTTTGTTGTACGTGACTATTTCACGTGCATTATGCTTATTAGTTTCTATGTGTCTCCCTTACTAGCCATGTGTAACTTGCAAGCAATCAGTTTCTTATTTACCCTTCCCTCCTCTAGCACTTAAAGTCTGCCTGGAATACAGTAACTGCTCAACAAAGGCCAGGTGAACAAATAATTAACTCTTTTTTAATTAGCATATGGTCATGCTAATTATTAAGGCAAATTTAGAAACTATCTCTGTGCCTGAATTCATTTCAGAAGTTTGGAAGCGTCAACCATATTATCTGGAGTTCAATCCATTTGGGAAATTGACCTTCACACTTTATAATAACACACATTGATTCATTCCCTATAGGTCAAATTCACTCCCACTAGACTATTTTCACCTATCACATTGGCCGAGATGGAAGGTCTGGTGGTACACTACGTTATGTCAGAGGCGTTGTGCGCCAACAGGCACTTTCATTCCCTACCGGCGGGAGCGTACAGCAGCATGATTTGTTTTGCGTATGGCTGTCCTCACAAATATACTCAATGACAATTGCACACGGGTGTTTGCAGGAGCATCGCTTGTAATAGGACAAAAACTGGAAACAACCGCGACGCCCTTTAATAGAAAAACTATTCACACGAATGACAGTATGCCCTCACAAAGGAACACTCTGCTGACAGAAGGATAAGGCAGATCAAAGCGCCCTTCTGTAGAAAGTGTTGTAAGATGTACTATTAAGTGAAAAAGAATAATAAAAAAGGATATACTCCTAAATGTGTTTTCATGATGTTTCTAAAGATCTATAGTACGTGCATAGACAATTTTGGAGGATTATAGAAAAAAATTATAATTGCGGGAGGCAGTCTGGGCTTGAACAGTGCTTCTCTACCGCTCAAATCCTACTTGTGTTTCAGTAGTTCCCAACATTTTTGGCAGCAGGAACTGATTTCAAGGAAGACAGTTTTTCCGCGGAGTAGGGGGAGGCGGCGGGGGAGAGTTAGGAGGCTGTGGAGCTCAGGCAGTAATGCCAGGGAAGCTTTGCTCACTCACCTCCTGCTGCGTAAGCCCATAGCAGGGGGTGGGGAGTGGGGTGGAGGGGGAGTGGTGGTCCCTAACAGTCCATGGACTGGTACTGGTCCTCAGCCTGCGGGTTGGAGACTCCTGTTCCATATATATGTTCTTTTTTTCAATTAAAAATATAGTTTTATCACTTCATACCCATTGTGATGGCTAATTTTTTTTTTAAAGTGGAAAATAACAAGTGTTGACAAGGACATGGAGAAATTGAAACCTTTATACATTGCTAGTAAGACTATAAGTTTGGGCAACCATTTTGGCAATTCCTCAAAATGCTGAACATAGAGTCACCATGTGACTTGCCAATTCCATTCCTAGGTATATACCAAAAACATGTCCACCCCAAACTTGTACACAAACATCCCTAGCAGCATAACTTACAATAGCCTAAAAGTAGGAACCCAAATGTTCATCAACTGATGAATAAAAAAAACAAAATACTCTATGTCCATACAATGGAATGTTATTTGGGAATAAAAGAATGAAGTACTGATTACAACTTAGATGAACCTTGAAAACATTACACTAAGTGATATAAGCCAGACACAAAAGGCCAGATATTGTAATGTTCCATTTACATAAAATGCCCAGAGCAGGACTCGACAGAGGCAAAAAGAAGATGAGAATGTTCCAAATTAGACTGCAGTGATAGGTGCATAACTCTGTGTATATACTAAGAACTGCTGAACTGTACACGCTAAATGGGTGAGTTTCATATTATGTGAAATATATCTCACTAAAGCTATAAAAAGCTTTAAAAGTACTATCACATACATTACTTTATTCAGTCTTGATACCCATCCTGAGAAATGATGGCATTTCTCATATGTATTATCTCATTTGAAGAGCAAATGAGATAATACATATGACAAAACACAGAAAAGAAAAATATCAATTGCTTTAAAAATGAAAGAAAGTCTATAGTCATGAGTAATGGCCTGGGTGTTTACCTCTCAGAAATATTTCTGTAGTAAAAGAAAAAACCTACTGGGGGTTGCCTCCCACAGCCCATCTGCCTAGTCAATGATTCATTCATTAAAGGCTCTTCCAGTCACCCAGAATATGTTTGTGACTCACTCACTGAATCTCCTGGTGTTCCCTGCACATTCACAATCTAAGAGCTTGTGAGGTACAAAATGTTCCATCCATCCTTCTTACAATTTATGTACTACTAATTGACTAAAAGGAAAGGGGATTTTAGACCTTTGGTTAGTCCAAATTTTAAAAGCATTCGGTAAAAAGAAAAATCTATTTTGGCAGATGACACTGATGCCTAGGATAAGACAAAGAATGTAGAACAACCTAAGAATGCATGGCTGGTGTGAGAAAACCAACAGCAAAACTTTATACAGCGTTTCTTCCAGAGGAAGTGTTGTTCTGGCAAGGTATATACGTTCACTCATTTAAATGGCACAACCACCAGTGCTGGCTGTAGTTTACAGATAAGGATCAGAGTCTCAGGTAGTTTGCCCGGTGTCACACAGCTGTAAGAGGCAGAGGCTGGACCGGCATCAAACGCTCTGACTGCACAATCCCTGCTCCTGACCTGTTCTGCCTGCTCCTTCTCTAAATCCCAGTTTGCTGTGGAAAAGAACTGCAACATACTCTGTTTTCTCTGATAAAGTTTTTAATCAAAGTAAAATTTGAAATTAAATTCAGAGGGTCACCCTAATTTGTACCTTTCATCACCTTAGTCTTCCTCAACCGGATTCATTTCTATTGCATATAGCACTTCAGCGTCATCACCATACCACACCAGAGGTAATCACTGCCACGTCATCTGTTACTTAGGGGGCTGTAATAAGTACCTGTTCTCTGCATTTTGATGGGGGAAAGAACTTGAGGTACTAAAAAGTGTAACTTTTCTGTCAATATGTAGGGTTCGTTATCAAATACAAATAATCATCAAGCATTTAAGAAAATTAACTGAAGCCTATTATAATTATTACAGGGAGAGCTTTAAACAATTGTCTTCTTCATGAGTTACATCTACAATGATACAAATTTAACAAATTTTTTTAAAAATCATTTAAATCAATAAGATAGTGGGTATACATTCTCTCCCCACACACTAAAAAAAATGGGAGGGGCAGGGGAACTCATGGTTCCTTTTTCATTAAGATGGTTTTTCCCTAACCTGAATAATGTTTCTCTGGAATAATATGGAACTAGCCAATAGTCCATCAGTAACAACAGTGATTGATCTGTTGTTACTGATACTTTGAGGTCCACACATTTGATTAACTTGTTTGATAAAGAAAGCATAGGCATGTATAATTCCCATAGTAATTTGTTCATGGTTGTCCCAATGAGACACAGGGTGGGGCAAAAGTAGGTCTACAGTTGTGAATAGGTGAAACATGGAGTTTACTCTTATATTATTATTTATTCATTATTGTATTATTTCCCATGCAAACAACTGTAAACATAATTTTGCCCCACCCTGTGTGTCTGAATAGAAGCAAAATATAGAGACAGAACTGTTCAGAAAACAATGAAAAGGCTAAATCACGAAATAGGAGTCATTGGCTGAGAATTATTCGATTACTCAGGGAGTTTAAGAAGATGTTAACAGTGAATCCAGAGAATTTAACAATGAGTCTGGAGAATCCAGAGGAAAGTAAATCACCTTCGTTTTAATTATATATATAGCTGTTTACAAAAGTTTGACCCAAAGAAATAGAAAGCCATTTTCTTTGCTATTCACCTTGGTATATGAAATCCTTACAAGTGTACAAAGATGAAAAAGTGTGGTTTAGTACTTTCCTACCTGGGACATACCTTTTAAAGGAATAAAGAGTACACAGGTGAACTTCTGGCCAAGATGGAGGCATAGGTATATACACTTTGCTGCCTCGCACAACCAAAAGAAGGACAACAACAAATTTAAAAACAAAAAAAACCCAAAACTACCAGAAAATTGAACTGTATGGAAGTCCAACAACCAAGGAGTTAAAAGAAGAAGCAGTCATCCAGACTGATAGGAGGGACAGACACAGGCAGCCAGGGCAGAGAGGACGTGTGGTAAGGTGACACCTGGCAGACTGGGCAGTCCCACATTTGCATGCAGATAAACTGGGAGGAAGGAGGAACAACTCAGGAGGGAGACAGACTGCTCAACCCAGGGTTCCAGCATGGGGAAACAAAGCCTCAAAACCTCTGGCTGTAGAAATCTGTGGGGGTTGCAGCAGCAGGAAAAAGTCCAAGTCTAGAGACCCATGGGGTCCTAGAATGTACACAAGCTCACTCACCTGGGAATTAGTACCAGAAGGACCCAATTTGCTTGTGGGTAGGGAGGGAAGTGACTAAAAACTGGCTGAGAGCTGAGCAAGCGGCACTGTTCCCTCTCGGACCTCTCCCCCACAACTGCAGTGACGTGGGTTGCCCTGCCCCAGTGAACACCTAAGGCTCCACCACTTTCTACATAACAGGCATGCCAAGACAAAAAAATATGGCCCAAATGAAAGCATAGATCAAAGCTCCAAAAATACAACTAAGCAATGAAGAGATAGCCAACCTATCAGATGCACAGTTCAAAACACTGGTAATCAGGATGCTCACAGAATTGGTTGAGTATGGTCACAAAATAGAGGACAAAGTAAAGGCTATGAAAAGTGAAATATAGGAAAATGTGCAGGGAACCAACAGTGATGGGAAGGAAACTGACTCAAATCAACGCTTTGGACCAGAAGGAAGAAAGAAACATTCAACCAAAACAGAATGAAGAAACAAGAATTCAAAAAAATGAGGAGAGGTTTAAGAACTTCCGGCACAACTTTAAACGTTCCAACACTGGAATAATACAGGTGCCAGAAGGAAAGGAGGAAGAGCAAGAAATGGAAAACTTATTTGAAAAAGTAATGAAGGAGAACTTTCCCAATCTGGTGAAGGAAATAGACTTCCAGGAAGTCCAGGAAGATCAGAGAGTCCCAAAGAAGTTGGACCCAAGGAAGCACACACCAAGGCACATCATCATTACATTACCCAAGATGAAATATAAGGAGAGAGAGAATCTTAAAAGCAGCAAAAGAAAAGGTGACAGTTACTACAAAGGAGTTCCCATAAGACTATCAGTTAATTTCTTAAAAGAAAACTTGCAGGCAAGAAGAGGCTGGAAAGAAGTATTCAAAGTCATGAAAGGCAAGGACCTACATTCAAGATTACTCTATCCAGCAAAGCTTTCACTTATAATGGAAGGGCAGATAAAGTGCTTCCCAGATAAGGTCAAGTTAAATGAGTTCATCACCACCAAACCCTTATTATATGAAATGCTAAAGGGACTTATCTAAGAAAAAAAGATGATCAAAACTATGAACAGTAAAATGACATCAAACTCTCAACTATCAACAACTGAACCTTGAAACAAAAACAAACTAAACAAACAACTAGGAACAGATTCACAGAAATGGAGATCATAGGAAGGGTTATCAGTGGGGAGTGGGAGAGGGGAGAATTGGGGAAAGGTACAGGGAATAAAAAGCATAAATGGTAGGTACAAAATATACAGGAGAAGGTTAAGAATAGTATAGGAAATGGAGAAGCCAAAGAGCTTCTATGTACAACCCATGGACATGAGCTAAGAGTGGGGGTAATGCCGGGGGGGTGTGGTTGGTGCTGCAGGGCAGAGGGGAATAAAGGGGAGAAAAAAATGGGACAACTGTAATAGCATAATCGATAAAATATATTTTTAAAAAAATAAAATAAAATAAAATAAGAAGTACACAAGTAACACCAGAGAAAAGAACCTAGCTCATGCTCCCATAAGGGAAGATTAACTGAAAAATTCATGCATCCTTGAGCACTGTTGGATGGATCATAAAATGCTGCAACTGCTATGGAAGATGATTCGTCAGCCCCTCAAAAAAGTAAAAATTTTAAACAGAACGTTTAAGTTAAAATAGAACCATCATATGATCCAGCAATCCTGCTTCTGGGTATATCCAAAAACATCTAAAGCAGGGTCTCACAGGGATATTTGCACATCCGTGTTCACAGCACTATTCACAGCAGCCAAGAGGTCGAAGCCAAATGTCCATCACCAAATGAATGTTGCATTCATGCACCACTCAGTTACCATCTTACCTCCTTTCTGTATTCCTAACCAGCCTGTGAGGACTGAAGGCATGAGGCATGAGGACATATCTCTTTGTGTCTATGACACTTAGCACATTCATTATTCATTCATTGACCCCCCCCCAAAATATTGATCGAATGTCTACTATATCCTCAGCCCACTTCTAGGTGTAATGATCATCCATGTACAAAATACACATCTTCACAAAATAAATGACCAGTGAACCTGATTATGATTCTATTTAACTGTATTTAATACAATAGCAAACATTTAAAAATAGCACCTATTATATGTGATAAACTGTTCTCAGCATCACTATTATCATCTCCAAGTTGTAAACGAAAAAACTGAGGTACATAGGGAGGTTAAGTGACATGTCCAAGTTTTTACAGCTAAGAACTGGCGGGGACAAAATATGAACATCAGACAGCTTGTTCCAGAGTCAGTGCCCACAACCACTCTGCTGTATTTGCTCAGTGTGAATACTCTGCTACACTAAGGGGAAATGATGTTACTAATACCCTGCATGTCTCCTGTATGAGCTCACAGGTTAGCAAGGTAGAGGGAAGCGGCTATGGTATGAAATAAGTGCTGTAACAGAGAGACAAGCATCAGAACAGCAGAGGATTCAATAAATATTATTTTAAAAATATGAAGGCTTTATAGTGAGAAATATTTAAGGTAAGCCATGATTTTTTACAAAGCCAGGAAGAGAAGGAGGAGGAAGAAGGAAAGAAACAGAAAGAGAAAGGGCAGAGGAAGAGGAGACAATTATGAAACTGGAAAGGTTACCATCGGGCACAGAGGACAGAAAATTGACATTGTAGCGGACTGCGAGGGAACAGCAGTGAGGGACAGACCCAACTCTCATGGGCCCGTCAGAAACGAAGCGATTTCCTCCCTAGAAGACTGGCCATCTGGGAGGCAGACACAGCCACAGCAGCAGCCCTATCTCTGCTGACAGCTGCCACCAGGGAGGTCACAGGTGGTGAGGAAGAATGATTTTTGACATGGGAAAGTGCAAACGGGGTAGGAGGCTATAGAACAGTATGTGCAAATAAACTATCATTTTTATTTTTTTAAAGTGTATATATGCACAGAAAAATTCAGAAAGAGCACACAGCTAAATTATTCCCTGAGATATACTTGACATGTAGCAGTGTGTAAATGGAATGTGTATGACATGATGGTTTCACAGACACACATATATGTATCTAAGTTTTCATTGTTTCCTTTTACCATATCTCTGAATGGTGGGGAAATGGTGGGGGAGGTGTTTCTCTTAATTTTCCCCCATGCTTTTGAAGTCCTCTGCATTAAATGCAGTTCAGTATTAGCATACTGCTCTCAGAAGCCAGTCTTCCAGGGTTCATGGACACGGACAACAGTGTGGTGATTGCAAAGGGGTTGGGGGGCAGATGGAGGCGGGTCTGAGGGGATAGATGGCGATGCACAGAGACTCGACTTGGGGTGCTGAACACACAGTACAGTGTGCAGATGATGTGCTGTAGAACTGTGCACCTGAAATCCATACAATTTTCTTAGCCAGTGTCACCCCAATAAATTCAATAAAAAGGAAAAAACAAAAACCTACACTACTACTTGCTACAAGAAAACTTTGTGCAAGTCACATAACCTCTCTGTACCACAGTTACTGTGCTTCACTTTCCTATCTGTAAACTGGGAATAATAATATTTATCACTACAAAAGTTTGTTATGAGTTCAATGGGTTAATAAGAGCACACTGCATAGAATAGTGCTTGAAACATAGTATTGTTGTTACTTGTAGAATCATGAAAGAACTCTTGTAAAAACTCAAGCTTATGATCTATTATACATTTCAACTTTTCCTTTATTACATGTTGCTAAGAATAAAAAAGCAAATGGGCAACATTGGGGAGAAAGTGAATGAAAAAATAATCAGAAAATTCCTATAATGAAAATGACTACCATTAATTTGGTCATCCGACTTAATAAAGGTTAAAGAGCCTTTCTAGTTTTCACATCTTTATGCAAAATCAAAAAACCAAATTGATGATAAAAAAATATATCTCTCCATTAAGGTGAGATTTCTGCAATGTTATCACCTACAAGAGGGCCATTATATTTGAACACGTGATCGTAGATTCACAAGCAAGGTATATTTTTGTACTAAATTGGTAGAAGAGAAGGCTTGATGAAAAATGCTCTAGAGATGTTCTGAGAGCAATAAGAAGCAGCACAAAACTTTTATTAACCTGTGGGAGACTGGTGATCAGGATGATCCTCCTTAAATGAGAAATCTGTTGCTAGGATTCCAAAGCCTCAAAAATCTGCAGGACAACAGGGGCTGATGAGGTAGGCTTGGCAAAAAGAATTACCAACCATGAGGGTCACAGCAGCACATTATGCTAAGAAACCTAGTCCAGAACTATGAAAAAAACCCAAAAATCTGTAGATGTTAGATCAGTTCCATTAGCTATCATCCACCCCAAATTAACACAATCATGAAAGACAGGATTTTTGTCTACTGAAAACAATGACCAAAGATATCATTTGACTGCTTTAGAGATAGTTTATTTTAGTCAATTTTTGTTAAATCATCTAGCGGCCCACTAGCACCTGGACCTAATTTCAGTTTACACTGTCTTACATCTTTCAGAGCCTGGATTTGTCCCTCTAGAGAAAAAAGCAAGCTGCCAAAAAGTGCAGCAAGAAGCCCTGAACCTTCTTGCCCAGGGTTGAGGTCCATCCCCAACCAGGAAGGGCAGGGGTCAGTGCCAGGGGAGCAGCAAGCTCTGGGTGGGATTTTCTCAGCTAAAGGCCAAGAAGTTCCTTTGCAATTTTCATAAATGAACCTCGTTACAGCTGCTGAGGTTGTCACAACTTGGTATTTGAAGCCGTTGGCACAGTCACCAAAAACACTTCAGGAGAAAATGCCTTTTGGTGACCCTTGGGGTGGTAGCTGCTACTCCAGTCTTGGCAAATCAAAAAAGATGAGATTTTACTTTGGATTATGCCCACTTCTTTTTTCTGCGTCTTGCTTGTAAACGATAACCCCTCGTATCTCCTCCCAAGCAGGCAGGCCTCTTCCATGGCCAACAGGCTATCCAAGGAAGCCCAGGGAAATGCTTCATTATTTCAATACCGGTTTGCCTTTCTTAAAGTACCCCTATGCTCCAAAATAACGTCCCAATCCCATTTCTGCCCTGGTATGGGCTGAGGCGATACTAGCAAAACAATCTGATTCAAAGGCTCCATACTAAGTTAGAACCTAAGTGAACCATCTCACAGCTTTCGAATAGGAAGGATAACTCAGTTAGTCCCAAATGATGTAATCAACAGGATGCATGGGAAAAAATGCTTGCATTGGGTGGAGTTATCCAGTGGAGGACAGATGGTCACTGTGATTCCAAGAAAACTGGGATGAACAACCTGGCCCATCTGCTTGGGGAGTCAGCTGCACACAGTCTGCGTGTTTGAGAATCTAGCACAAGAAAGGAAGTAACCCCAGTACCTGGGAAAGTAAAACTCATCACGTTATTGGGGTTTTTTTAATCACCTACTCAGTTCCTTTTTTCATAATTTGTTAAGCATATAAAACAAAGTGGTTAAGGGGAGGGATTCTGGTACCTAACAGAGGGGGCTCAAATTCCCATTCAACCACTTCCTAAATGCAGGGTCTTTTCAGCTATAAGATGGGAACAACAGAAACCTGTTAAGATCATTGTGAGAATCAAATCTAATTTATGCCTGACCCATAAATGTGCCTAAAATATGGTAGATGATGGTGATGATGATGATGATGACGACAACGACGACAATGATGATAACAACAACAGTGATTAACAGTTAATTCTAGGGCACCTGCTATGTGGGGCCCCAGGTGCTGGAAATGATGCATATTCCCTATCACACATAGCACACAACTAAGCAGAGTAGACAGACCTGCTGCTGATTAATTTCACTACATGATGGTGTCATGTATTTGATCTGGGTTCAAGGTGCAGTACAGTGCAGTAGCCAAAAACGTGGGTTCTTGAGTTGGACTACCTGGGTCCAAACCCTGGCTTCATTACTTGCTAACTGTGTGGTCTTGGACAAGTTGTGTAGCCCTTTAGTACCCCAGTTTCTCAACTGTAAAATGGGGGTGTGCACAGAACCTATCTCACTGGGTTGCTGTGAAGAGAAAACGAATCAGCATGTGTGAAATACCAAGAACACTACATGCTGTGCAGTGAGTGCTCCATAAATGACTGATATCTGTTATTGCTACCTGGGCCCTCCACAGGTCCAGAAGGAGATGAGAGCTCCGGGAGGAGGAGCAAGAGAAACAAAAGGTGGTGATCATGGGAGGGAGAAGAGAGTCTGGAGTCCAGACTGTGTGGCCAGACGGCCCTGGCAGATGCAGCTGGAGAGGCTAGGCTCACAAGGTCAAAAACCTTTAGTTCTTCTTTTATCCAAAAGGCAATCATTCCTTCAATCTCAATGTCAGGGCTCATACAGTCTCTCACGGGTCATGGTTAGAGTAGCCACAGTCTGCAGAACTGGGTCTGATGGCCAGTAAAAAGGACCCTCTGCCCCAAAATATGTCCCCTGCTAACCTATATGAGAACCTCAAAGTCTTTTTCATCATTGAAGTTAATGTTCTGGGTTAAGTCATTATGTCCAAAAAAATTATTTTAAAATGCAGTCGGTCACTAAAAAGATAACCAAATTGAATTTATATCCACTAGCACATAAGCATAAGTTATATACATCCCATATAATTATATACACACACAAAAAATCAAAGGAGCCATATTTTCCCATATACACAACCTGAAAATGAAAAGTCTTTTTATTTTTATCAGAGTCATAGGTTTCTTGCTCATAACCAGAATAGTTCAACTAACAAATACAAGTAAGTTCTTAGTTCTTTGGAATTATATTGGCAAGATTATGAAATCACTTCTTTACCTTTCTGACAAAAGGGATCACATACAGTATGTGAATGCAAGATATAGGTTACTTTTTAATTTTAGTTTAATGACATACATTTTTATAATGTAAATTAACTGTCTGATGAGACTAATACCCTATGAACTTGAGCTGGCTATTAATAGTGGTAATTTTATAATTGAAATAAAAATGTTATCCTGGAAGAGAAAAGATGCATAGATTTCCGAAACTCTGTTATAAGAAGTTACCAATTATAGCTTGAAGAAATTTGCATTTTCAGATTTTATCTTTCCAAAAAGAAAGAAAATTATGAAGACACTTTCAGAATAAAGAGCAGACAGTTAGTGAGTGACCTAATGTATGGGGTGAAGAGGGCAATTCGGGGCCCTCTATTATGGCTTATAAGCCCACACTCCCTGTTTCTTGGCTTTTCTTTCACAGTGGCCCATTTTATTATGACTAGCAATTTCTTTTTCTGATTAGTTGGAAAGCAGCATTTTCCACTCATGTAGATGCCTGCTACAGTCCATCAAGACATAACCATAGATTTAACCTCTATCTTATTCTTGCAACTGCATAATGAGAGTGGTACTGTAAACATCTCGTTCCGTCTCACTGATGACAGGAGGAACATTGCAAACGTTATTAGAAACCTAAGGCCTTGCAGCTCAATCTCACTGTGATTACTTGGCTATTATTCTATGAAGTTGGGAGAAAATTTAGTTGGTATTCCATCATCGTAAGCCACTGCTGAGGCACTGAATTGGTGTAAACTCTGGAAGAGTTTCTACACATCTACAAAGATCTATGTGGGGGGTGGGGTTGGGGGGACAGCGATGACATGAAGCAGCAAGAGACCTCGTGACATCTCAAATAGCCTCTCACATGACTCAGTGCTTGGCCTCTATGCGCACCCTGCCGGTAGCTGCTCCATTTCCACTTTGCTCTCAGTATCAGCCAAGCCCAATCTTTCCAAGGATTAATTTTTTTTTATTTTTTTAAAAAGCATATCTGCACCTATGTTTTTATCTGCTAAATCAATTTCCCTGGAGCAGAGGAAGAGGGCACAAAGACCAAGTGTGCCCCTTACCCTTGGGTGACACACGGGCACCTGTCTAGAGAAAAGGCATTAAGTAAAATTTTCCTTTTATGACTGCTTTTATACAAAGATCCTTCTAACTGCAGTTTGTCTAGACAGAGAAAATTGAATCTATTTAATTTAATGACCTATTAAAAATTGTGTGAAAGTGGTCTCAGAGAGCAAAGGGAAATTAAAATAAATGTTTCACCAGAGAAGACTTGTAGGAATGTCTTTAGTGCCACGTTTTATGCTTGTAATCATCCTATTATCACATGAGCATGAAGCACAGGGAGCTCACTTCCTCTTGGTGAGGGCAAGTCATTCAACATGAGACATTACATCCTCATAATCCACTGAACTAGAGCAGACTCCAAAATGGAAGGGATTGATTGTGAAGATCCATATTTGTTAATGATTCAAAGTCATATGTCAACCAGGAAAGGAGAGAAATCTAAAAGGAGGTAGGGATGAAGCCAAATGAGACAGGTGGGAGAGGTGTTGGCCATGGGACCTGAAGAATTGAAACTCCAGGGCCTCCAAGAAGAAGGGCAGATGGGCTGTGGAAAATGGAAGGCTGGACCAAACCAGAAGAAGATCAGAGGGCAGGACCTAAGAATGAGTTAGAGCAGGCTAACAGTGTGAGGCAGCGAGTTTCCATCAAGAGTGATGGGCAAGCAGAGTCTGAGCTGGGGGATGGAAAGGCAGGCAGGATGCAGGTGGATCCAGCAGATGGTCAGCATCCGGGGTCTAAGGCTGTAGGAAGAGAAGGTCTAGTGTCGGGTCTCAGGACTAGGTCTGGGGCTCTGACCCTGGGAAAAAGACCAGAGGCAAGGCAGAAGCTCAGTGTCTGGGGCCTCAGAAATTCACAGACTGGTGTGCATAGGAACTGGCCCGGGGGAGAGGTAGAAGGTTGTAGCAGAAACCAAGCAGGACCTAGTCACTAGACCTGGGATCCAATTCAGAGCAGAGTCAGCAAGAAGGGGCAGCTGAGTCACAGAACGAATGATCCCTAACCAAGGGGGAATCTTAATCCCCCCTTTACCACTCTCAACCTTGCACTGATAACCTTGGTTCCAACCTTGGGCAAGCTACTTCACCTCTCTGAGCTCCAGTTCCCCATCTGTAAATAGGCTAACAGAACCTACCTCAGACACTGGCTGAAAGGTTTAAATAAAACAATTAGTGCAAACCATTTCAGTACGATGTGTAGCACATGGTGGGACTCAACAAAATTACTTAACTTTTCTTTAACCTACTATTGCTTTCACTTTATTCCTATTAAACTCTAAGTTTCTGAAAGATAGGTCTAATTCCCCTGTGTATCTTGCCCAGGTCCCACCATAATGCCAGGGACACACAGGCCCCACATGCCTCCTGGTGAATTCATTGACAATGAATGAAGAGGAAAAGGGTGGTAGAGTGGTTGTGCACTATAAAGGTGTTCATTTGTCATAACAGACCTAATACGATCTTTCTTGGTTGCTGGAAATCAAACAAATAAATGCTTTCATCTACAGGCATTTGCAGCCTTGCCTTTTCTAGAACAAACCCTGTATTTTAATGTATGTGGCACAAACTATATACAGATATGGTCATTAAAATCTAGTGGAGCTCTAGAGTGAGGAAGCACTTTCTCCTTCTCTCTGGGACTTTGGAGACAGGGTCAGACCGTCCCAGAGCATCAGCAGCTATTTCTCGATGGCCAATGGGGTTGGGATGAAATGGGGGAAAGGGAAATGTGATTTGTTTTATATGCAGTATGTTGCCACAATTACTGGATAATAATTAGACAACACACAGGTTTCAACATAAGTGGAGCCAATAGCCCAATATCTTAGGAATCTAAGATTTATATGGCTTTTTCCCTATTAATTAGAATAGCATGACAAATAGTATTCTTGGGAACCTTACCAATTCCCAAGAATTTATCCAGAAAACTAAGAATTGGAGACTTTATCCAGAAACTCTATAGTCCCAAATAAAAAGAATTTAGCCATAAATTTTCCTGGAAAAGCAAACACAAAGACTCAAGACTCTTTTAAATAAATTCTGTGCTCTGGTGTTTTATAGTGCCAGGGGAACACCATTAAATATAGCACTCCCATGTGACCTCAAGACCCATGAACACAAAAGCTAGAGCTCCAATCAACAAAATCTACTAAGTGTCAACTAACTCTCCTGGGGGGAGAAAAAAAATATATATATATATGAATTTAGTGAGTTACGATGGAGAACAGTCTATAATTCCTTAATCAGGGGCCATAGATGGGAGAATTGTAATAAATCTAAGGCAGAAAACCCTCCATGGGATCACACATAAAATGAAAGGTCTTGCCCTTCTAAGTCCCTTTTGTTTTAAATTGTATTGTTTTTCAAGTACAGTTGGCTGCATTCCACCCCCACTCTCCCCACCCTAGCCA
The DNA here is from genome assembly GCF_022682495.2 of Desmodus rotundus. Lineage (NCBI taxonomy): Eukaryota > Metazoa > Chordata > Mammalia > Chiroptera > Phyllostomidae > Desmodus > Desmodus rotundus. Next base: position 92,698,056 of record NC_071397.1, on the reverse strand, counting down.
TCTCCACCTCCGTCCCCTGATTTCACACCCCCTCAGTTTTGTCCATGTGTCCTTTATAGTTGTTCCAGAAATCCCTCCCCCTCTTTCCCCCCGTTATCCCTTCCCATCTCCCCTCTGGTTATTGTCAGATTGTTCTTAATTTCAATGTCTCTGGTTATATTTTGCTTGCTTATTTGTTTTGTTAATTAGGTTCCACTTAAAAGTGAGATCATATGGTATTTGTCTTTCACTGACTGGCTTATTTCACTTAGCATATGCTCTCCAGTTCCATCCATGTTGTCACAAAGGGAAGGAATTCCTTCTTTCTTTCTGCTGTATAGTATTCCATCATGTAAATGTACCATAGTTTTTTTTTGATCCATTCATTTACTGATGGGCACTTAGTTGGCTTCCAGCACAGCACTTGGCTATTGTAAATTGTGCTGCTATGAACATTGGGGTGCATAGGTTCTTATGGATTCCCATTTGATATAGCAAAAAGAAAAATAAAATACCTAAGAATAAACCTCACCAAGGAGGTAAAAGACCTGTACTCAGAAAACTATACAACACTGAAGAAAGAAATTAAGGAAGACACAAACAAATGGAAGCATGTACCATGTTCATGGATTGGAAGAATTAACATCATCAAAATGTCCATACTACCCAAAGCAATTTATAGATTCAATGTTATCCCTGTTAAAGTACAAATGACGTATTTCACAGAACAAACATTTGAAAAATTTATATGGAACCATAAATGATCCTGCATAGCTGCAGCAATTCTGAGAAAGAAGAACAAAGTAGGAGGGATCACAATCCCTGATATCAAACTGTATTACAGGGCCACTGTTATCAAAACAGTATGGTACTGGCATAAGAAGAGACACACAGACCAATGGAACAGAACAGAGAGCCCAGAAAAGAACCCAAGTCTTTATGGTCAATTAGTATTTGATAAAGGGAGCAGAAGCATAAAATGGAGTAAAAATAGCCTCTTCAACAAATGGTGTTGGGAGATCTGGACAGCTATGTGCAAAAAAATGAAACTCAATCACCAACTTACACCATACACAAAAATAAATTCAAGGTGGATAAAAAACTTAAATATAAGTTGTGACACCATAAAAGTCCTAGAAGAAAGCATAGGCAGGAAAATCTCAGATATTCCATGCAGCAATATTTTCACTGGTGTGTCCGCTAGAGCAAGGGACATCAAGGAAAGAATAAACAAATGGGATCTCATCAAAATAAGAAGCTTCTGCATGGTTAAAGAAAACAGCCTTCTAAGTCCTTTTCTCTGAATATGAACCATGAGGCAAACACATAGAATGACAACAAATCGTTTCCCTACTTTTGTTTGCTTACACTAGAGGATAAAATACTTAAGATCCAAAATCTTAGACCTTAAAATGACCAAGCAAAAGCATATTTCCTAGGTAGGTGGAGATTCCTAGAAGAATTCTTAAAACAGATCCAAAAATTTGTTCCCAGTGTTACCATCTGTAATAATTCTGCATTTAAATCTGAAAATGAGAAAGAGCAGGGACAGAGACAAGGTGGGACCCAGGACAAACACCGGTGCTGCTGGCAGTATTTTCTCTGTCGCACAAAGGTCTGTCTGAAAGGTGGAGTCAGCTTAGCCGCAAACACACACAACCATTCCTTTTGGCAAATAGTAGCTCAAGAAAGAGGCAAGATGTTTTTTATCCTATATAGTCCCTCCAGCAGAACTAGAGTGTGTGTTTGTGTGTGTATGTGTGTGTCTGCCTATCTGTCATATCACCAGTGTCATCTGGTGATCCTTAATTGTCCAATCATAATTCGGTGTCTGCATCTCTAGAGTAATCAGGTGGGGACCTACTTATTTCACTGGAGGACTCTGAAACGTCAGTTTCTGAGGGTTCTTCCTCTTGGACTAGTTAGTTTCCTCAGAAGCGATTCCTCCAAACTCCTTTCTGGGTGGCATAAGCCTTACTGTCAGTGTTGGGGTGGGAGGGGCTGGGGTCGTCCATTCAGCAAAATAGCCTTTATTTAACCTCTCTGTTTCCAGGAAGATATCTCCTCCTCTCCACCAGACTGTGGAGGATTTGGAACCAGGAGAGCATCTGTGGCTCTAATGGCTCCTTTCACCCAGTTCTCTTCTCAGCCCTGTCTCAACCCTAGTCTTAGGAAGCACCTGTTGCCTCCAAACCCCAAGCTTTTCTGGGCTTCCCTAGTTTGACGGACTTGCCTTTTTTAACTTTAATTTTTTAATTACAATTTACTTTCAACATTATTTTGTATTGGTTTCAGCGGTTCAGCACAGTGGTTAGTCAATCGCAACCTTTACATAGTGTTCCCCCTCCAATGTTTCCAGTCCCCACCTGGCATCATCCACAGTTCCTACAATATTACTGACTATATTTCCTATGCTGTACTTCACACGTCTGTGCCTACTTTGTAACTACGATGGACTTGCTTTGTCATGTAGGCCCCTCCTCCTCAGCTCAGGGTTGCCCTGAACTGGTCTGCTAAATTGGTGCCAGCCACCTACCAGTTTCCCATTCCAGCATTTCGTGTATCACTCCAGCTGCGGCTATCTCCTCTCCCAATGTCTCTGTGCTTAGGAATATTCTGCCTTTTCTCGTTCCTTTGTTGCCATTTTAGTGTTTCCAAGGAAGTGGCTTTTCTAAGTTTTGACAGAAGCACCTGGTTATATTTTATATATAATTTAATGGGCTTCTCTCTAAACAGCTCCATATGCCTGGTGCCTACCCCACCCCCACCTCCTTCCTAATCCATAAATCAAACGTGTGTGACACAGGAGATAAAAGAAGATCATCCCTCAAAAGAGCTACTCAGTTCTTTATCACTGAGAGCCTGAAACTACCTAACCTTTAACACTTTTATGTGTTATTTCTACATAAGTGTGACCCATAGCCCTGTTTATATGAATCTTTTAGGGGTAGAGAAAGGCTGATAATAAATGCTATGTAACATCGTTAGCTAAAACATGCTCACATTCTGCCTCCCAAACCTCCTCGATGTCACACTATAGTGTCACAACTTGCTCAGAATTAGTTTTAACCAAAATTTTGGCTCAGTGGCTTTATGTCAAGATAAATGCTACTTATGAATGATTATGATGGTTTTATGGAAAGATAAAGGTTTTAGAAAAGTCTAGATTTTCATTTCAGTATCACGAGACTGCATAGTTGTTCATCTCTAGAAACACATCAGAACTGATAAACACCCGGGCACGTTAATGCCAGAATTACTATTGGCAGGGTTACACTGGAGTCATTTGGGCCCAAAGGTCTGTTTCACTTGAAAGCTTTTCCTTCTCAGCTGCGTTGGTTCACATTGTCTCATTGTCTCTTTTCTCCCAAAGGCACCAGCTTTCCCTCACACAGACTGAGCTTTGGGTGGCTCTTCCCTCTGCTTCTCCTACCTTCATTCATGCCTGCCTTTGTCTCTGCATTGCCCCTGCCTCCTCCCAATGCCAGGCTCTTCCCCATCTAATCCCCCCCATACATGAGGACTTGTCAATGACAGTTCTGACTCTCAGTATGTCACTTCCCTATTTGTGGGGCTCTTATGGCTGTCTGTCACCCACAGAGAGAAGCTGCCACATCTTAGCAGGTAAAACTGTCCAAGTCCCCACTATCAGGGCACATAGACCTGCTCCCATTCAAACCTACTCTCCCCCTACCCTTCCGAGTCCCCTGGACACCCTGAACAGCTCATCCCAAAGCTACCGATGCCTTGCTCAGGGGATGCTACCATCTTCTCAGGTATGTCACTCACTGCCTCAATTATTCCCACCTATTTTCCAAGGTCCTGATTATAATCTTTCTCCCTGACAAGATCGTCCCAATGCCTCCGGGACAGGTCAATCTCAGGAAATTAACGTGCCACCATCTTTTGGAAAGCAGTTCATACTTTGCCTGCCATTACTCAACTGGCTTACATGTCTGTAATTACTTCAAATAAAACAAAACATCCTCTGCATGTACAGCAAGCTCCCTGAGAACCTACTACAATGTCATGTACATTTACCTAACAAATACTGGTTGGATGAATAAACTGCTTTTGAACAAGAGTGAATTCCTGTTAACGTGAATGTGCCAAGAGCCTATACCTGCAACTCCAAACCAGTGAGTCTGTTAAACAGAGGGACTGGGAAGAAAAGGCCAGGATCCGTGTCTTACCAGCTTCTTGTACAGCGACTTGTTCTCCCAGCATTGGGCATGCTGCCCAGGGCCCAGCACACACTCAGCGCACAGATGTTAAATGAATGAAAACCTTTAGTATCTTCCTTTCCAAATATTCTTATCCCATCATTTCCAAAGGGTGGCTGGGTCTGTCCTGATTTTGCTATTTTAAAAACAACAGTAGATATACTTAAACAGCCCAGTCCTCTCCTATCTTCCCAGGAATCTCATCCCATCAATCGTCTGCTCCATCATGTTTTGTATTCCAGCCAGAGTACTCTTTCTAGATTCATATCTGATTTTTGTTATTTCGGTTTTGGTAGCCCGCCAGGTCATAGCAAGCCCCTGAGTGATCTGCTTCCTCCCCTTCTCTCCACAGAGCCCTGACTCCAGCCATGTACCTCCCTAATCGTGACAAGCCCTCCCTAGTTCCCCAAGCACGTTTCTTGTTGCCTCTTTTCTTAATTCTCCCCTCCAGCCTGTTACCCTGGCCCTCCTGTTAAACATCTGTGCTCCACACCCTCTTGCTCAGTGTTATCAACCACCAGGTTCGGTCGTAGATTCTCTCTGAAAGCTACTAGCTGGGTCATGTAACTAGTTGAGCCGCGTTTCTAAATGATCACAAATCCTAAGGCAGGTACTTTTGACCCTTCAAACGTTAAAGAGAAATACATTAATATACTCAGGAATAACTTGCATGTGCTTCTGTCTCAGGAGCTCTGAGAGAACTCTGCTTTAATTTCCTGTGACTCTCTTAGAATTCTTTTCTCTGTTGGTGAAGAAAAAAAGAGTTTACAAACAAAATTTACCTAAAATCTCGCATGAAAGTGAATTTTATGAGTAGTATGAAAAATTTAAGAAAGTTTTTATTTAAATTTATCCAAAGCATTACCCTTTGAACTTCCCCACTGAAAAATAGTTCACCTGCCCCTAGCCTCCAGGGGGGTCTCTGACCTTCTGTCCCTTACTGGGCTCCACACTCACTGGCCTCCAATGAGGAAAGCTGCTGCCTTGAGGCTTAGCGCTGGCTCTTCCCTCTGCCTGGAAATGTCTTCCCTGGACATCCAGTGTCTCACCTCCTCACCTCATTCCTGTCTTTGCTCAAGTGCTCCCTTCTCAGGGAAGCTTACCTTAACCATCCTGTTGGAACCTCCCTCCACACCAACGCAGCCCATCCACCTTCCCCTGTCTTTACCGGTAAGAAGGCACTTTACTGGCACTTACTGCCTTCTGACATCTGTACCTACTTATTAAGCCTATCATTTGTCATTTGTCCCTCTTCACCATAAGAAATAAGCTCCATGAAAGCAAGATCTTTGTCTATGTTGTTCACTGCTGGAGCTGAGCATACATACCTCCACATAGTAGGAGCTCAATAGTATTTGAATGAATGAATGAATGAATGAATGAATACTATACATTGGATTCTATCTAGGATTGCAAAGGAAGGCAGAGCTTGTTAAAAGGGAAATGACAGAAGGAGGAATGGAGAACTAGCAAGCCTGTGTTCTTTTCTTCCCAAACTCCTCCTGATTCAGGCTGCTTCTCCAACCACCAAAGATGGGGAGGAAGGAAAGAATGGCTAAGGAAAGAAAGAAAAGTGAGGTAAAATGGTAAGATGAGAAAGAGAAGAGGAAGAACCGGGCCCTCATCAGAAAAGAGGTGGAATGAAGATTGAACCTTCTGACAAAACAGCGGGCAGCATTCCACTCTCCTCAGCTCTTCTCTTCTCCTGCTGAAATCGAAACTAACTAAAAGATACTGTTAGGGCCCAATAAAACTGCAGAATTTAAACAGATGCACGAATTGTCAGCGAGTAACAAGGCTTTCCTTGGAGCACCCTAACCTCTTCGTCAGTCCTTTAGGAGTAAAACCACTCCGCCACCCCCGCACTCACCCCGTTGGCAAGGACAGATGGGATGACAAAGGACTCCGTCCTGTGCAGTTTTTCTCTAGTATAATATTTTAGTAATTGGTAGAAATGCAGAGTTCTCCTACATGCTTTTGAAATGAGAAGCTTAATAATACTCAATTTTTTAGTCACCAAAACAATCCAATATTTTTAATTATTCTACCAATACTCCTTTGAGTGCTTATTAAGTGCCAGTCTCTGTGCTAGGTGCCGAAGGACAAAGATGATGCGACTACATTGTAATTCAATCCAGTGCTCCTCATCCTTTGTATAAACGGATGGATATCATGTTGCTCTCCAGAGAGAACCCTCTGGGGAGAACTGGTTTCCTCAGTACCACTTATCACTGATTCATAGAAGAAAAGGTGTATCTTCTGTGTACTGTCACCAGCCCACAAGATATTTTATTAAAGTTCGTTTTCTCATTTCATAGGAGGAAAACACTGGCTTTTTTGGTTTGTTTTCTAAATTTAAAAATGTTATATTTTGTTATAATGTTTTATAACATCCATTCATTCAACAAAGTTCAGAACGCCATACCAGCAAGGTGCTATGGTTACAGTGATGACCGATAAGGAAAATGTTTTCTTAACTTGTATATAAAATGCCAGCAAAGAACTCCTCCCCCTATCCCACCACCTTTCCTCCTTAAACCACCGATCTGCAGAGATAACACTAGATTATCATGTGAAACTATTTGTTGTATATGTAATTTTCCAACACACTATTATTCCCATTCCATTTTTTAAATAATTTTTATTAATTTTTAGCATTATAAAAATAATATATACAATACAGAAAAAGTTGGAAAGCCCAGAAAAGTAGAAGAAGCCAAAGTAATTCACTCATAATCCTACCACAAGGGTCAGCTATGTTAATGGTTTCAGATATTTTTTCTAGTTTTATTCATCTTACCAGATGACTTTTACTGTAAAAGGAAATATAAGAAGAAAGATATATGACCAGTATGAGGAAAATTAATGCTATGGAAGGACCTAACACAAGATCTAAACATATGCAAAGACCATAAAACTGTCACACCAAAAATTTGCAGAAAATTTGCAAAAAATGCAGAAAATGCATTTGAGTTCAATACAACCATAAACCCAATATGCCTTGCTCTTATTTATTTTTTAATAAAATTCCTTTAAAATTCACATGGAGGTCTAGATACTGAAAACTAGACCACAATTATGAATAACAATAATTAGTAGGCATTAAAATACGCTACACAACTATCGTACTCAAAGAAATAAGTCCCAGGCCTGAAAATAGACAGATGTGTGGACTGTAGAAAAGAACCAAGACACAGATCATTGTATATGCAGAAGTGTAACTCACGAGAGAAAAGACAGGTCATTGAATATTGGATGCTTAAACAATTGGCCATCCATCTAAAAGGAAATACAGTTAGACCCTCTATCTTTGTATAAAAATAAATTACAAATGGAAAGGATACTAAAATGTTACAAACAGAAAAAATAGAAATTAGAATTTAAGTTACAAGAAACTTAAGAAAACAGATGGGAAGGCCTTTTGAAGTAAGACAGAAAATCCAGATTCCACAAAAGAAGAGAGTTAGATGTCATCTCATAAGATTATTTTTTAAATTTTATGGCAGAAAATTAGAAAACTTAAATCAAAGAATAAATCATTATTGAGGAACTAATATGATCAAAAATCTGCACTATTCAAAGAGCTTTTACAAGTTAATGAGATAAAAAGCAATGGGCCTAGGGCATACACAGGCAACAGACAAAGAAATCCAAAGAAACAATAATGATATGAGCAGATACCCAACCTCATTAGAAGTCAAGAAAATTAAAATTAAATTAATAATCCTTACTCATTAGACTAGCAAAAATTAGACAGTGGAGAATTAGAAGGGCAGTGGAAATGTGAGGAAAAGGGTATCTCAAATATCACTAGTGAGAATGTGATTTGTTATAGTATTTTTAGAAAATAATATGGGAAAACCCATTAAAATTTAAAAATACACAAACCCTTTGAACCAGTGATTCTACTTCTGGAAATTAGACCATAAAAATAAAACTACCAGTAGCTAAGAATATATGTAGTGAAAAAAAACTTCTTTATGTATTGAAAACTTTTCAAGACAGAATGCCTTTCAATAGAATACTTGAATAGATTCGAGTAAATTTGTATCTCATACAAGTGCTGAAAAAATAAGATAAATATCTCTTTTGTCAGATCTCCAAAATATATTTCAGTGAGAAAACTAAGAAGCAGACTAATACACGTGTGCATACACACACATGGACACATATACTGCATACAGAGCCTCATCCCACATTTTAAGATAATGGGGCCCATTCTCCTGTATATCAGTTTATGCGTTTGTATCGGGTTGTGTAGTATGGAGGCAAGAGCAGAGGAACCCGTCAAGCTGTACTCCCTGGTTTCTCTGAAGTGGTACAGGCAAAGCAAAAAGGAAGGAAGAAGGGAGAAAGAAAGACAAAAAAACACTGTAGGATAATAGAAAATATATATACATGCTATAAAAATAAAAGAAAATGTATAAAATAAACTTTTATCCATTATATTAAGAAAATAATCAATAATAGAATAAGTCCATGGACAAGGACCATAGGTGACATGGCCAAATACAATGATTTGATTTCCAGATAGGATTGTGGACAATTTTTGCTTGGAATCTTTAAAGAGAGTTTCTGCAAAATAATAATGTTTTAAAAGGAAATATGGGAAATCTGGCAATATTCCCACAAGAATCTTAAAAGTAACTTTGCTCTTTGACATTTTATTTCAACTTTTAGGAACTATTTATATGGAAATAAACAGAGATGTGGACAATGATGCTTCTTGAAACATCTAAATAATTAAGTAAATTCAAACATTAAATAAGTTCTGTAAAATATAACATAATTTCAATTTGCAAATACATACTGGATGTGTATATGTGTGTACATACACATGTGTGTATATATTATATATATTATATACAATATAATGTTAATGAAAACCTAACATACAATTTCCACTTGCAAAATACATAGTGTGTGTGTGTGTGTGTGTGTGTATACACAGTATATATTTTATAAATGGAAATTGTGTTGTATTTTAGGTTTTTCTTAACATTGTGTGATGGGAATTTTTTTATTTTTAATATGCAAATATATACAAATAAATACATATACATACATACTAAGTAATGGATTAAAAGAAAATATACTAAAACATTTTTAGTGATTATCTGTGGCTGGTGAGTGTTTAAGTGACCTCTGTTTACATCTTTATTCTTTTCTCTTTTCAAAACTTGTTAAAATTGACATGCATTCTACAATAGGCAAAACACAAGAGCCATTTTTCAGTTTCAGTGGAAGCATCAGAAAGGTAATGAATTTATTTAGAAATGGAAAATGGCCCTTCTAGACAGTCTGATGTTCCAAGACGCTCCCACCAGTGCTCCTTCCACGTTAGAATGCAGCGTAAAGGCCGTGAGCCGTGTTAACCTCTGTCTACGTCATCTGGACAAAAAGTGAAGCATAGAGCTCCCTGGATTAACAGCCTGTCCCCCCAGTATCATACAAACCCTGAAACACAACAAAGCCTCCAGGTGTGAGGATGAATCCCTCAGGTAGGCAGCTGTCGGGCTACAACAGAAAGTTTTCCTTGAAAACCAGTGAAGCTGTTTTTATATTGCCTCCACTAAACAACATTCATAATTTATTTCTTCTGATCTCCAGTCAGAGCAGATTTCTATAGTTTGGTCTGAGGTCTCAAATTGGAAACACTCTTCTCTCTTGGTTCTCCTCCTGGGTAAAAAGGATTCAGCTGAAACGCAAAGAAAGGCACTGGTGTGGAAGATAGACAAGCCTGCAGGGAAGGCAGCTGGTAGAATTTGAGGCACAGCGAGGCCAAGGGATAAGCTTTGTTCTTATCCCAGAAGATCCTCCCAGAGAGGACCCAACCGGTCAGCAAGATAAGCATCAACTCTCTGAGGCTTGCTTTTCCCCTCTCACTTCCCTTCCCACCCACACCTTGGAACACTTTTGCTCCCTAGCTGAGGCAACCAGGATTTTGCTACATTGTATTCCCATATTTCAGTGGGCTTGAAGGAAGATCAATAGACACCAGGGCAGATTTTTTTTTTAACCAGCCAATCTCCCCTGTTGCCAAAGGAATGACAAGGAGTGTGTTCTGCAGTTTTGAGCTAAGACCACAAAACTATTCTGGAAATTTTGTCAATACTCAACAAAGTATTATTTATACTATGGTGGGCAATAACACATTAACATTTGAATAGGTGCCGAAAGAAGGGCTGACAGTTGTGCTAGGAAGAAAATGTAGAAATGGCTATGTGCGTGCATGTCCTCAGCTGATTCTAGCTTCTGGTGTCTGGCTTCCTTTGACATCATGAAACCCAAACTTCCTGATGACTAAGACTTTCACTTCTTAGGAGGATATACTGTTGTTGTATACACAGAGCTTCAGACCAGAGAGAGAATTCTGGTCCATCTTATTTGCTACTGTGTGTCAGGTCAACAATATGAGTGGAAAACTGCTATAATTAGCAGTGTGGCACTGTTGTGTAGACAGGCCAAAATAAATCGAATGAGCCAGACTGAATCTCTGAGACTCGACCAACCATAATCAAAGTGTGTATTAGGGCTCCTATTAGCACATATCCAGATAGAAAAATTAATAAAAGAAGTCCCTTCTCTTGACACATGGCATAAAGGCAAGAATTATAATAAACAATACTGGAATATATTTACTGGGTTGCAATTTACTTAGAGACAAGATTAAAGCCACAAGATAGAGTTGAAACCAGGAGATATCACAGCAAATAGGGACTAGTAAGAATGGAAATACAGCAGAGAAGTAATTTGACCTAAATAGGGAATAAAGAGAATATAATGGGAGCTTATTTATTAGTGGAAATGAACACATATTGTTATATTGTGTTCAGTTCTTGGTTTTTCATATGCAATTTGCCAATTTTGTGGATTATCCTTCCCTCTGCCAGTCTTTATACATCTGAGTCATCTCTTGCCATCTGTAGTACATATGTGTCCAGGGACCCCAAAATAATGTTTACCATCAATATGTGTCAAATCTAATTAGCAAAGCAAACCAAAGCCAAGATGGCGTGGCTATGGCTTACTGGTCAAAGGACCCCTTTGCCTCTCTAGCTGGGATCAAATCTGGTAGCATATTTTCACTAGTAGGGGAGAAGTCCAAATGGGAACTGAACTCGGTAAACAAGGACACTGGTCAATTAACCCCAGCCTGTTGTCGCTTTGCTAAGTAAAAACTGATTCAGATATAATAAGTCAACTCTATTAAGTGTCATTTACAGGCAGGAAAATATAATAGGATGATGGAAATCGAAATGGCACTGTCTGCGCACATAAAGTCTTAGCTGCGGAGTTCTTGTCTTGAGTGGATGAGTTCCAAACAGTAAAAAGGACATCATAAGAATTTGTCCCATGCAATGGGGATAGAAACAATTCACAGTATTTGAGCTCCTTGTTTCACTGAGTTATAAGCTTCTCAAGGGAAGAGACTTTTCCTTTTTATCCTGCGTCTGTATTCCCTTCAGCATGTAAGCCCTGTGCCTGCAAATGTAACCTGCAAGCCCATATTCCCAGTAGCTAAGATCTTGGGTAACTGTTCTAAGTTCCAATCTTGTTATCTCATTTACAACTTGGGTGGTCCTCAGCAAATTACGTAATTTCTCTGAGCCTTGGTTTGCTTCCCTAGAAAATGGGTATAATGATCCCCATTCCTAGAAATGTTGTAATGACTAAATAAGTTATTCTCTGTAAGGCGCAAAACACCAAGGCCAACAGAAAATGTGGTCAATGAGTGTACAGGTTATATTACTCTTATTACATTAATTATTTGCTGAACTAACTCCAAAAATGACCAAAGTAAATCATAAAATAAATAGGACTTTAAAGAATTAATGTTTGTAACCTGAGAGTTGTATGAGAGAAAGAGAAAGGGAGGGAGGGAGGGAGAAAGGAAGGAAGGAAGTGAGAGAAAGACTGGGGAAAAACCCCACATAAGGGCATGACACTAACCTACTAACATATTTTATTCATTTTGTTATTTTTCCCTCCAATTCTTTTTACATAAGACCAATAATTAATATTAACAGAGCCAAATAACTTTGGGAGTAGGAGAACACTGGTGTTAATGTGTTGTTAAGAAATAGGCAATAAAAGTGGAGAAATACGATTCTGCTGCTATTCCCTAAATGACACAGTTATACTGATTGATGCACAATGAGTTCAATGGCATCTGGAACTCCAGTGGTTTTGTCTCAGACCTCTCTCAAAGTCCCAGCCACAGCACTTCCGTAGGCCTTTCTGGAATAATCAGCTTCAGATATAAGACCACTCAGACACTGCCAAGTGCATATAAACACAAAAAGCAAGAAAGGGAGGAGCATATTGAAAAACTCCTAGTGAGTTGTAGAGTTCTACTTTTTCCAGCCCCAGTCAGGTAGAGGACTCATTTATTTGTTTAAAAAAACCTTTTCCGGAGAACCAAGATGGCGGCGTAGGTAGACACACTGCGCCTCCTCGCACAACCAGAACTGACAGAGAATCGAACAGCAAGGGGGACCAACACCAAGAAAATAGAAAATAACCATTCATCCAGACTGGTAGGAGGGGCGGAGACGGGCACCGGGGTGGAGAGGACTCGCGTGGCTGTGGCGGGACTGAGACTGGCGGAGTGTGGGACAAATGGCGCAGGCAGTCCGAGCACTAGCAGACCCTGCGGCCCCACATCTGCGCAGATAAACCGAGAGGGCCGGACTCAGAGTGGCGGAGAGTGGGGCAGGCAGAGTGGCGGATAGCACCTTGCGGCACCACATTCGCCCACAGATAAACCGGACGAACGGCGGGCAGAGAAGCAGACCGTGCAACCCAGGGCTCCAGCTCCAGGAAATAAAGCCTCAAACCTCTGATTGAAAGTGCCCCTGGGGGTTGGGGCAGCAGCAGGAGAGACTCCCAGCCTCACAGGAGGGGTTGTTGGAGAGACCCACAGGGGCCTAGAGTGTGCACAGGCCCACTTACTCGGGAACCAGCACCAGAGTGGCCCAGTTTGATTGTGGGTAGCGGAGTGAAAGATTGAAAGCCGGAGGACAGTGAGGCTGGCGCCATTGCTCCCACTCGGCCCCTCCCCCTCGTACAGCGTCACAGCTCAGCGACCACCGTTACCCCGCCCTGGTGAACACCTAAGGCTCCGCCCCTTAAAGTAACAGACGGGCCAAGACAAAAAAAAAAAAAAAATGGCCCAAATGACAGAACACTTCAAAGCTCCAGAAAAAATACAACTAAGCGACGAAGAGATAGCCAACCTATCGGATGCACAGTTCAAAGCACTGGTTATCAATATGCTCACAGACTTGGTTGAATCTATTCGAAAAACAGATGAAAAAATGAAGCCTATGCTAAGAGAAACAAAGGAAAATGTACAGGGAACCAATAGTGATGAGAAGGAAACTGGGACTCAAATCAATGGTATGGACCAGAAGGAAGAAACAAACATCCAACCAGAAAAGAATGAAGAAACAAGAACTTGGAAAAATGAGGAGAGGCTTAGGAACCTCCCAGACATCTTGAAACGTTCCAACATTCGAATTATAGGGGTGCCAGAAGGAGAAGAGGAAGAACAAAAAATTGAAAACTTATTTGAACAAATAATGAAGGAGAACTTCCCTAATGTGGCAAAGGAAATAGACTTCCGGGAAGTCCAGGAAGTTCAGAGAGTCCCAAAGAAGCTGGACCCAAGGAGGAACACACCAAGGCACATCATAATTACATTACCCAAGATTAAACGCAAGGATCTACATCCAAGATTACTGTATCCAGCAAAGCTATCACTTAGAATGGAAGGGAAGATAAAGTGCTTCTCAGATAAGGTCAAGTTAAAGAAGCTCATCATCACCAAGCCCTTATTATATGAAATGTTAAAGGGAGTTACCTAAGAAAAAGAAGATCAAAAATAGGAACAGTAAAAATGACAGCAAACTCACAGTTATTAACGGCCACACATAAAACAAAAACGAGAGCAAACTAGGCAAACAACTAGAACATGAGGGTTGTCATTAAGGGAGTGGGAGGGGGAGAGAGGGGGAAAGGTACAGAGAATAAGTAGCATAGATGATAGGTGGAAAATAGACAGGGGGAGGGTAAAAATAGTGTAGGAAATGTAGAAACCAAAGAACTTATAAGTATGACCTATGGACATGAACTATAGGGGGGGAATGTGGGAGGGAGGGGGGTGGGCAGGATGGAGTGGAGTGGGGGGGAAATGGGACAACTGTAATAGCATAATCAATAAGTATATTAAAAAAATAAATAAATAAAAATATCTTATTGCTAAAAAAAAAAAAAAAAAAAAAAAAAAAAAAAAAAAAAACCTTTTCCTTCCTCCCTCTGTCTTTATTGATTTCTCCTTGCTCTCCAAACTAGCTGTCTGCACTGAGCTGGCAAATAGCTACAGGCACTCTGTCCTTGGAAGTGGAAGCTACCTCCGTTCACCCTGTTAGGAGTCCATGATTCACATAAGCGTTCATTCACAGCTGGTCAGATTCTTTTTTAATTAAATTTATTGCAATGACATTGGTTAATAAGATCATACAGGTTTCAGGTGAATATTCTGATGCTATCCGATCTGCATGGGGGGCAGGTAGTAAAGGGTAAAGGGAGCCAATAGATGGTGATGAAAGGTGGTTGGTCTTTGGGTAGTGGGCTTAGTGCAAGGGTTAGGACGATAGCTGTTTAAAATTCCTGCGCCAGAGGAGTTTTCACGGGAGCTTCTAAGCAGCCTGGCATGAGCCATGCCCTTAGAGAAGAGGTCCTGTGGGTTGGTCCCGATTCCCCAAGAACAGTCACCCTCAGAAGACTGGCCTGACCAGTCCCAGTGCACTTCTGAGGACAGTGGCAAAGCCTGAAACTAGTGACATTACTTAACATTTTGGTTAGTCACTAAATCAAGTCTTTGCCTAGAAACCTTCATTTCCTATATAGCAGGGAAGATGAGGCCCAACCGAAATGTTCCTAAAATACTTCACTGAAACAGGCCAGCTCTGCAACGAGGAAGTTACCACACTGAGCAGTACATGCCATGCAGCCCTCCGTGAAGCCAGGCTCAGTCCACTGGCATCTCTAGCTGATGGCAGACAACCTGTGTCCCACACCCCAGCCCTCCCTTGCAACTGGACAGGTTACATAAAAATAAACCACACAGGGTACTCGGCTGACTCAGACTTCCTGTGCTATTGAGCATTTTGAAGGTTAGCATGGTATTTACAAATCAGAAAGGCTTTTAATCTTTTATATCACATGCCCGGTGCTGGACTCCCAGAGTGCTAAAATAAATTCACAGCCTCTCGAGTTGGCCTTTGGCAACGGTGACAACGTGTCCCTCCATTGTACTGTACGCATGGCTTTTCCAGAGGTTTGCTAACTAGTTTAGAAAAGGTCTGTGGGGGAAACAAGAAATGCACTTGAAGGTCAGAAAGTTATTTTCTTTTTTAAATTGTAAATAAAAATGGTGTGATCACTTAGTGACCACAAATGCAAATGAGATGGCTATGTGTCCACCTAATAGGGGTTTTTTTCCTTACAAAACTTCCACGTGTCACTTTCAATAATAAATTCAATAGACATGTTTCTCAATGATTGAAAATGTACCAGTCATGTCTCTATGTCTCGGCGGGTAACTGAATATACAAAGTCTACATTCTGAAGATTTTTTTCCTATTTTAGGGTTAAATTAAACACACACTGACATTTCGCTTCTTATTAGCACCATGCAAATGGCAAGAGGAGTTTCTGAAATTCAAATCAGAAAATATTTTCTCTTGTTAGCAGCTATGGTAAAGCCATTAAGGACACAAGAATGAAATAAAAAGCTTTTTTTTTTTATTTGGGTTTTCTGCATGTAGAATATACTATTGATCATTTAGATAAATTGCCTCACCTCCCCAATACCATATAAAGAAACTTCAACTGCACAATGTATGGAGGGGGTTATTTAATAGGATAGCCCATAGATCGTATCCTTCACCCCAAGAAGCACACATGGAATGTCCATCAGATACGAGGTGTACTGCTAAGCCCCTGGCAAGACAGGCTTCATAATCAAAGAAAGTAAATGAAAAATTATTCTCTAAACCAAATGGCCAAATTAGGTCTTATGTATTAACATGGAAGAGGTCAGGAGAAAGAAAGAGGAAACTAAAATATTCACACACCCCTCAGTGGTGATTCAAAATTCAGATGAATCTCTACATCTTTTCTCAAAAGAGCTGTGCTAAGATTCAGTACTACAGTCCTGGGAAATGGGCGGGAGTTCCTGTGCTCTAGTCTTTCTAGCTTTTGCTTTCGTTTGTTTTTAAGAGGGAGCATAATGATGGACTGGGTGGTTTCTAAAGATTTCCTTAATTAAAGCTGACTTGATCCCTCACTTAAATAAAGCAAGTGCTTAAAGATAAAAGCAGCCTCACTTAGCAGTAGGCACTGAAAGAATCAATGTTTCACTTGTCTGTTCAGCCCAGATTTCTTGATCATATTATTTTACAAAGCTAAGCAGGGCATAAGTTATTACCATTGACACCAGTAGCAAGCACTTATGCAAAATGCATAGGCCACCACCTACTATGTCCATTCAGGTCTACGGGATGACTTCCGTTTCTATAGATCGATTTCACTATTAGAGCAAAAAGCCATGTTCCACAGTGTTCAACAGCAGAGTTGCACCTGCTGTGGCTGTTGGTTGGGTTTCCCACAGACATACAGGTGTTGCTACGTGATGGGAAAAGCAGCCACTGCACAAAACTGGTGAGGAATTTAGCAACGCCACTTAATATGCACTTTTATCCTATTACTTATAAAACAACTTTCTTAATCTGTACTTGCATGTAAAATTCCTCCTCAATTTTTACTTTGTATTATAAGTTGTTCCAGTAGACTCACTTAGAGTGCTTCAGGAATATTCCATGGCCAATTTTCACTGTGGGTTTTAAACATCAGCAGCGTGAGATATTGAAAAAGGCCCCGGGCTATTTTTTTTGTTTGTAAAATGCAATCGAATAGCTTCAAATATACAAGACTTAATAGAGTAAAAAAATACTTGTTTAATTTCTTAACTTTGTTTTCCCATCTAAGACAAGCATGACTGTTTTTTCTTACTTCCACGCAGCAATGAATCTAATTTATGAACTTTTTCTTAATTAAAAAAATGGAAAGTTTAACGTTGAATCAAGGAGTCTTCAGGGTTAGCACGTACCCAGTGACAGATTTCTAGGGGCCAATGGACTGATAACTATATTTTGGGTCTAGGAAACACCTGCTCAGAGAAAGCAGTTTATGGTTTCTAAGTCAAATAGAAGAAAAAAAATACCATAAAGTTCTGAGACTTTGGTAGTTTTTTTAAACCAAAAGTAATGTAAATTCTATTCTAGTGGGCTTGTTTCTTTCACTGATTATGTTCTCCTAAAATCAAGGGGATGTGAAAATTGTCACACAAGAAAATGATAAAGGTAAGAAAGAATCAAAGTTTCCAATGGAAAATTCATAAGTGTATGCTGCAAGGGTAAAAAGGCTAACTAAATATAACATTCAATTAATCTAAAAAAGAAAATTTTTCTCCATGTGAGTCTACAGATTATATGAGCTTCTTCAACCACCTTGACCCTTGGGTCTAAAACAGTGAAATCCAACCCCTGGAAATACTCAGAATTAGACATATCACCAATAGTAACACAGATAAGAAGAAATTTTGCAAAAAACATGTAGCATCCTTGGTTATGAACTCATGTTGTTTTAATTTTTTAACCCCAGTCTTTTAGGCTCACTCTAAATAATTACACAAAGCAAGCAGTTAGTTCTTATCCAATCAATTTAGACTGTGAACACTGACCAAATTGTTTGACATTTTACCCTCATCCCTTCTATTTTCAGTCCACATTTTCCCTCCATGGTGACTTTCTGGGCATGTATTATCTGGGCTTGGCCATCTCTACTACCCACTTCAGATAATTGCTCAGTTCTCCTCTTGGCTTCTTGTTGGGTAGGGTTGACCTAAGAGAATGGAGGAAGAAAGAGCCAGCATTTTCCTTTGATCTCTTAGAACGCTGGATTCCATTATATAATCTGCCATAAATCCTAGCAGTAGAGATTGACATCAACCTCCAAACTTGCCATAATATGACACTCCTACTTGATTCATTATGGATTCTGACATTTCTTAATTAACATGAACTCAATACTTCAGTTTGTCTGATAAGACATTTTTTAGTTGCCTTCCTGATATTTTTAAGGGTTGCCTTGATTAATTTTCTTCTTCTGCAATCTAAGCTTTATATGCCAAATGTTCTAACTGGCCATATGCCTCTAAGGTTTAAGCTCACAGATGTTTCCTTGTGGCCACAGCAAAAACCACTCCTCCGAGAATGAGTTTGATAAATAAAAATGGCAATAAATTTAGAACTCAAGAGCTGGATAAAGAAGTCAACTGAAGTCCTTGTTAGCTACACTTTTATAAGTCTACAAACTTATCTAATGTACTCAATTCTCAAATATCAGTGGTAGTAGACTCTTGGAACACCATCAACAAATTAAAGCCTCAAACAACTCAAAATCCTCCCTCTAGTTAACAGTATAAATCCCTTTCCCTACTGAACATATTACCATGACTGCTAACAAGTAGAAAATTGGCACACTTAAATTTTGCTTGTATTCCAAGTGCTGAGGGAGGAGTAAAATGGATCGAATCCAGGTGATGAGAAGGAAGGGAAGTAAGGGCCCTGCATAGCCTAAACATGAATAATTTGTGAACTGCTCTAAATGATTATTACTCAACTACATTAATACTGCTTATGTAACATGAGTACCATCGTAAACAGGAGACCTTTGCTTTCTGCTTTTTCCTTTCCTAGAAAACATTTTTCTATGAATCTTTTCCTTCATGAAGCAGATTCAAAGCACCTTGATTTGGGAAGCCTAAATGATCTGAATTGGAATAGACCAACAAACTGACGTGAACAATGTTCTTTATGTTCAATATTATAATGTCACCCTCTCCTTGTACTTCTCAGTTTAAAATACAAAGCCCAGGCATGGTCTCCCATGAAACATTCTCAGGAGTATAGTGTCATCATTGGAGATGTATTGTAACTGACATTAAATTACTTAGTGGGCTTGAGCCCTGGTTGCTGGGGCTCAGTGGATTGAGGGCATTATGCTAAGTGAAATAAACTGGGCAGAGAAACACAAGTATTGCGTGATTCCACTTAAGTGAGGCATCTAAAATAGTCAAATTCATAAACTCAGAGGCTGGCATGGTGGTTACCAGGGGCTGGAAAGGTGGGAAAATGGAAGTTAGTCATCAATAGGCATGAAGTTTTGGCTAAGTAAGATGAACAAGCTCCAGAGATGTACTGCACAACATTCTGCATATAGTCCACAAGATGCCTGGATACATAAACTGTGTCGAGGTGAGGTCTCATATTAAGTTTCTTGCCACAGTAAATTTTTAAAAGACTTGTTCAGTATCCAATATAAAGTACCTATTTATTTATTTTATATTGCATTTATGAAAAGAGATTGAAAAAGATACAAAGAAATGCAAAGATATTCCATGTTCATGAATTAGAAGAATCAACATAATTAAAATGCCCATATTACCCAACACAATACAGATTTGATACAATCCCCATCAAAATCCCAATGGCATTTTTTTTTTTAAATAAAAAAAAAAATTACAGAAGACCTCAAATAGCCAAAGCAGTCCTGAGAAAAAAGAACTAAGACACAGGTCCCTGACTTCAAATTATACTACAGAGTGACAGTAATCAGGACCTCATGATATTGGCAGAAAATAAACGACGTATTTAATGATTATAAACAAATTATAATTTTAATCTAATCTAGTAGAAATATGAACTATTGTCTTCTGAATCTATCTTATCCAAATAAAATAACTTTATTTAAAAAACATTCCACGTTAATAGCATTTCACGCATATATGAAGTATGTTACTTTTTCAAGTTCCATCACTGAGTCTTCAGTGTATCACGAGCAGAATCTCTGATGGGAGTCTGGTAGCTACTATGCCCCCTTTACCAATGGGAAAACAGAGTGCTGAGTGGGCGCGTGGTTTACTAAGGTTACTCAGCACATCTAGCAGAGTAATCTCTTTTGACTCCCAACTTACTTCTTTCTCCACTAGCCGCTTTGAAACAAAATCATCTGTCCAACCACAAACAATCATTTCAAAGAGCAAGTCTTAATGACTTTTTAAATTGTCTTATTGCTCTCTTGAACTATTCTAGCCACTTCCAAATTGATATATTCGCTTTTCATCTGAAAACTTCAATCTTCACAGTATTTTTCCAAGGTTAATTTTTTATGTCATTCCAACCCTCCTCCAAAATCTTTACTGCCGGCACTGGCAAGTCCAAAAATATGACATTAACTCCATTCCTGAATTATCTCATACCACCTCCCTGCACGCTTCTCCCTGGTGTTCCTATCAGGTTGGCGAATGATTCCCCAAAACCTTTTCCCCATGGCTTTGCTTACGATCTTCCCTATCCTTATATCTTCCTGCATTAACATTACCCATCTTTAAGGTCATGGGCAACGATCACTTCCTAAGTGAAACCATCCCTAACCATCTCCTTTGTCTTTGCGATGCCCAACCCCTTCCCTAATTCCACTTAACCAGAAATAATTGCCCCTCTTTGTGCGGCCACCCCACAGCGCTCATCACTCCCGAAGCGCTCACCGCGTTCTACTCTACACAGTGTATCATGTGGCATTAGGGCTACCGTGCATATTCCAGGCATTACGCAGTGACTCGACGTCATACTACGTGCCTTACTGCCTGTAAGTGACCGCAAGCGCCCAGGAATGAAAGAACGCCTCGGGCACACGGTGCTTGTGTCCCAAACGCCCTGTGCACCGCAGCACTTCCCAAGGCCCTGGCGTGCAGGTCTGAGCAAACCCCAGCACTTGAGGCATTTTCAGTCTGGCTGGGAGCAGAGACACTGGGAGAGATCTTAATGAACCACAGCCTGGCCCTTGTAAATATTACTCATTCCTTAAATAAAATCAGGAGCAGAGTTTAAAAGTGTGTGTCAAGTTGAACTATATTAGATTCTGACTAACCCTGATCTCTAAATATCTTTTCCATAAAACTCAGTGCAAAGAGGATTTTCAAATGTCCGTACTAAAAAAAAAAAAAAAAAAAAAAAAGTATATCTGTATTTGTCACAGTTTTAAAATGAAATATGTTAAAATAGATTATATCTATGATGTGATCATCTTTATTAAATACTTTTCTGTACTTGGTTTTAAGGAAATGAATCCTGACTAATGACTGGCTATCGTAAATAAAAACAAGAGTACAAAAGACAAATGTTTTCTGTGAGATAAACTCAAAATTCCTTGTGGGTCTTTTAGTGTCTTCATTGAAATGCAGAAAGGGTGGAGGGATGGGGAGAAAAGGCATACAACTGTAATTGAATAACAATAAAAATTAAAAAAAAAAAAGAAAGAAAGAAATTCAGAAAGGAAATAGTCCCAATGAGGCCACTTGTATGAACAACAGGAGAGGGAGAGGTCTCAGAAATGCAGATTACCATTTGCAAAAGGGCTTTGAGGGGCCCTTCCGAACGAACCCAAGGGAAGAGGTGTGTTTAGAGGGATCAGCTGCTGGCCATTTGATAAGGGAACAGTTAGATGGCAACAGAAAAAGAAATGCCAAAAACCCAGTGGCAATCTATTATCCCAGCGAAGGGCAGGACCCTAGAACAGGAACCGTGATTACATCCTCTAAGTGGGTCTCACACTTCAACTTCCTCAGGACTGGTTTTTGTTGGGGCCTGGCAGTCTCTTCTCCCTTGTGATAGGCAGTGCCCACAACAGACCTGGGTTTTGTCTTCAGGGCTGCAAGAAAGGGGAGCTGGAAGACTGCGCCTCCTTTGTATCCATTCTTAGCAGGAAACCCCAAAGACCTGAGAGTTGGAACAGCTAAAAATAAGTCAGTGAAGCCAGATTAAGCTCCTGAAGGCCAGGGCTAAAAAAAAAAAAATTAAACTCCAGGTGTGCAGCTGATAAGCGTCATTGTGATTTTTCACAGCAGAAGGCTAGGGCAGTTCCTGGGCGCTTGTCCTCTCAGAGAAGTCAGGGAGCCTCCTGAGGCCTGCAGGGTGACCCAGGGACAAGATTACCGGGAGAGGTAACCAGCAGGCTCTCTGAGTCAGACTACTGCCATCCCTCCAAAACCCCACCCAGCCTGCCTGCCATACTCACGTTCACGTGGCTGGGAGAGATGCACAGGCTCTGGGTCCTGTAGAACACATTCATCCTCCTCCCACCCGTGTTTCATAGCCCCGCACCCGGTTACTCTCAGTCACTCAGGGACAAGATTTTACATGGAACTAAGGAGTAAGTTACACCTTGCATATAAAAACTTGCACTCTATAAAACAACTTCTTACAAAGCTCTCTTACATACTTTATTTAAACGTCATCACTAGCAAAAAAATCTCTAAGTCAGATATCATTATTCCCCTTTTACAGAGGAAGCTACGGAGGCTTAGAGAAGGTATATTATCTTCCTTGGATGCTCAGCTTGCTTCTTCAAGGCCAAGATCATATTGATCAAGAACTTTAGAAATTAATATTGTATCAAGTAATGGCTGAAGGCATAAACTTTCAAAGTAGCTAAATTTATCTTCGAGTCTTAGAACTGTCATTTATAAAGCAGTCTAACATTGGACACATTAACTTTGCAAAGTCTTAAGTTTCCTCATTTGTAAAATGGGAATCATTATATTGTTTACCAGTTAAGATCATTGTCAAGATTAAATGTGATAATGCCTACAAAAAGCATTGCGCAAAGTAAGCGCTCCCTAAATATCAGGTGCTAATACAATTGCTATCACTACCGCCTCATGGACACTAAATGATTGCTACAGAGATAGTGAAAGAGAGGCACTCTCCCAGGTCTTTGGCTTCAAGTTTTATTCAAACAACATTTATTATCAGGCACTGTACTAGGTTTGGAACAAAAATGAGTTTCTAACACTTGAAGACTGCAAGTAGTTTGAGCGGTTTAATCTTATTTACTCCATACAATTACATCTGGCAGTTACTCCTAACATCCCTTCTTTGCAGACGAGGAATTTGAGGCCAGGGGTGAAATTGTACAGCTACACAGCGGAGGGAGCTACGAACTCAGTCATCTCCTGTGGACTTTAATTAAACAACTTAATGTCTAAGTCCTCACCAAAGAGTTACTGCTGTGGAAGACCTGAGCAAAAGTGTAAACGTCGTAGCAAAATATTTTTGGGGGGTGACGAGATGGTGCAAGTCCTAATAAAGATGAGTGGGCAGGACCACACCTCAATGGACAGCAATGAAATATGTGCCGTGGACATTCTGCAAACAATGTGGACAGCCTGCTCAGAGCTGGGTCACTGTCATTCTTGCCTGTTTTCTTTGTAGACAGTCAGCAACCGTGAAAAGAGCTGTTCTCTGTCCAAAGCAAACTGAAGCCCAGCCGCTGGGCCCTGGGCCCCAGCAGTTATTCCTACCAACAGGACTAAACCAACATGGACCGATACTCAGGGAACCCACACATAACAACACAAAACTGTTTCGTAGGCACCCAGGGTGTGTGTTTATATTGCACAGAGGTTTAGAGTCACTGCTGGGGGGGAAGGCAGACAGTACCCACCTCTAAACCCTAAATTGAATAAAAGTTATGGAGTTAATTGAAATGAAGGATAACCGTTTAACCTGGTTCTTGCTACAAGTTTAAGACACGTGAGCTTCCTCCCGTTCCCTGACTGTCACAAGCAATAAGACAAAACAAATATCTCCATGGATCTCAGGAAAATATCCTGCTAGTAAATATCATGTTTATATTCATATTCAAAATGTTGCTTTTTTTCCTACATGGCACTTCTCTGATATTTACATTATTTTTGTTTCCAATTTCTTTGAAAATCTAACAACTTCTACAATATTGTGTCTACCCTCTGGGGTTTTATACCCACACATGCCAAGGCCTACCTCGTGGGCTGTATTCACAGGATATTAATAAAATCCAAACAATCATTTGCAAATTTGAGGAATAGGAAGGAATTGTATTGAGTAGAAATGGTCCCTGAACCCTAGATCTCAGAAATTCCCATCCAATTTCATATATATTTTTATATACACACATACATACACCGTATTTTTCGGACTACAGGATGCACTTTTTCCCCCAAATTTGGGAGGAAAGTGGGGGTGCATCTTCCAGTCCGAATGTAGCTTCCTGGCTCACTGTGGGAGGGGGGTGCAGTGGTGGAGCGGGTTTTTTTCCCTATTTTCCTCTTCTAAAACCTAGGTGTGTCTTAGGGTCCGAAAAATACGGTATGTACGTGTGTGTGTATGTGTGTATACATATCAAAACACATTCAAACCCAGATGATTTTCCTCAGCAACCTCAGCCTTGGAGTTGCTCTGCAAACCGATTAGATCTGGTCCATAAAACCCATAGAAACCTGGCACCTTGGAACAGGCATCAGTACCATGGCCCAGGTCCTGATAAAGCTCAACCCTTTTCTAGGGTTAAAAAGGAGAGATCACGTTGGGCATGCCCGAGAAAACAAGAAATGGTTACCCTCTTGACAAAGCATGAAACTTACAACCTATCGCACATTTCCTGTAGCCTGTGGCATTCCTCTAACCAAAATGAAAGTATCCTGCCCTGTCTTCGGTGACTGCCACATCACTACCCGAGGAGCACACTGCAGCGTGGGGGCGGCATTCGCGAACACACCGCCCTGCTGCCCAAAGTTTTTTCACAGCAGACCAAACTGTGGCAGCAGGATCCAAAAGAATCTGCCTAAAATCTCAGGGCAAAGACAGGGTGTCTCACTTTTGCTTTGCTCGATTGCATAGCTTTTCAGAAAACTTGACTGTCTTCTGGGAACAAATAATGGCTCATTCAGATTGCCTAGTTCCACCAAAGATTCAAAAAACAGGTAGTGTGTTCAGGCTAGCCCACCATCAGTCCAATTAATACCTTTTTAACATTCCGACACATTTCCACGACACAGTTCCTCACAGCTAGAGCTGGATGCAATAAATCCGCAATCCGAGGCAGGCAGAGAGCCTATCAGTGCTGTGGTCCTGTTGCCCTCTGAATCAGCTAAATATTATTCCAAAAGTGAATGTCCACGGTACCAAGTTTAGATTTAACCTTTTCATGTTGTAGTAACACTTGCCAGCAACTTTGCAAAATATCCCTGGCGCATTAAGAGAAAAAGGAACATCTTGGCACATGGGAGGGAAGCTCTAAAGTTACCTCATGCTTGTAAATAGTAGCACATAGAGCAAAAAGAAAAAATAATAATAAATTGAAAGAGAACAAACAGGAGTACGTACTTGAGAAGAATGTCACTCAAAGACTGTCTTCTTATGCTATGGCATGGGCAAGAGGAAGGAACCTTAACCTTTCGAGCCTGTTAAGGAGCGTCTGAGCAAGGAGCCCGCATTTTCAGTTTTGGTGAAATCGGCTCTGAGGCAGAAGACAGGAGGCCGTTATGACCATGAAATTAGGAAACGCAGTAACTCAAAACTAAAGAACTAGCACCACCATTTGACTAGGAATGGAAAATCTCCTTACAGAGTAGAGGAGGGGTGGCCTCATTCTAAGTTTCTTAGCACGTGGGTCAAGGCAGATGGTTCACAGGGGCAAGCAATCTGCTTAATCTGCCTGAATTTTTTTTTTTTCCTGTAATCCAGCTGCTTTTCTCTTCACTAC